>NC_141676.1:45680401-46307068 GCF_028749965.1 Puma concolor | reverse complement strand
TGTCAGTGGAACTGACACTGTAACTCAGTGCTCTGACTTCAGAGCCTGACTGTAGGCCTTTGTGTTCAAAGAGCCCTGATTCAAGCAAGGCAAACTGGTTGGGTTCCAAGCCTGTTGACAGCACGCTGGTAAAATCAGCAGTTGCAGCTAATGATCTGTGAAAATGACAGATCTTTAGAGAAGTGGGTTCTCTTATTTAACCCTCTCCCTGTAGGGCTGTAGGGTTGAAATTACGACCTCTGATTTTACAGACTTGGAAGTGAACATGCAGTTCCCCAAGGACGTAGGGGGCAGAACCAGAATTGTTTTCTCTGCCCCCAAACTCATGCCCTGTCCCCTGAAGAGGCTGCTTCTCTAAGTCCAGGGCCATGGCCATCTGTGATTCTAGCCATCCTTCTTTATCCAATCCATCCATTTCTGGAATCCTTGTGAATTCGGGATAAATCTGGATTCCATCCTGGAATCATTTTTGTGATTCCAGGCGTCTTTCTCCATCTCATTTACCCATTTCTCTCCGAACTCTGCTTCTGAGCTAGGCATGTTAATGAAAACTGAAATCAAAATTTCTGTATTTTTCTGAAGCAGCCACGATTTTATGTATTGGTTTCTAACTCTAGAAATCCACAGAAAAATGGCATGAGTTGACTTTTGGGTTAACTTTCAGGACAGCTCATAGGACAAAGAAAAGAACGCATTATAAAAAGTGTACATTCAGGGGAACATAAGTGGCTCAGTCATTTAAGTGTCAGACTCTTGATTTCTCCTCAGGTCATGATCTCATGGTTTGTGGGATCAAGCCCTGGATAGGGCACTGTACTGACAGTGTACTTGGGATTCTCTCTTCCTCCCTCTCTCAAAACAAACAAACAAACAAACATTTTTTTAAAAATGTATGCTCGATGTGAACAAAGATCCTAGCATCACATTATCCAGATAACGTATTATTCAAATGTTTGTGAATGACCTTTTTTTAGTGACTCAACTCTTTTATGAACATTAACATAAACAAACAAACAAAAAAAGAGACCAGCAATCTCAAAATTCAGAATCTATATAAAAAATTACTGGGGTATATCAAGAATAAGCCCACGTGATAAGTAGTATGTGGAATTTATTAGGGATATATGGCTTATAAAAATATCAAAAAATATTAAAAATTTTGTATTATTATATAAAAGATTCCTTCTCTGTCTTTTTTCTGTTTAGAAAAGTTTCTTACTAGAAATAAATGTTGAATGCCTATTTAAATGAAAAGAGAATTTGACAAAGAAACCAGCCTTAAATCCCAGCATGCTAACACAACTATTTTTTTAAATGTTTATTTATTTTTGAGAGAGAGAGAAAGTGCAAGTGGGGAGGGGCAGAGAGAGGGAGACATAGAATCCGAAGCCGTATCCAAACTCCAAGCTGTCAGCACAGAGCCCTACACGGGACGTGAACTCACCAACTGCAAGATCATGACCTGAGCTGAAGTCAGACGCTTAACCGTCTGAGCCACCCAGGTGCCCCTGCTAACACAGCTATTTTAATGTTTACATATTCTCTTTCATCCACGTTCTGCATGTAGACACATTTTAAATATCTACTAACCTAATATTTAGTATTCTTTGATTTTTTGTACTTAACAAAGCATAAACATTTTATATATTCCTATGTGGCTTTTATTATTACTACTGGCAATGACTTTATGCAATTCCAGAGACTGATACACTATACTTTTCTAAATCGTTCTCCTCACCATTGGATATTATGGTCCATTTTCCATTTTCTGCTCCTCTAGATCTGTGCCATCTGACATGTAACCACTGGCCATATGTGACTATTAAGCACTTGAAATGTGTCTAGTCTGGGCTGAGATGTAATTTGAGCATAAAATATACACCAGATTTCTAAGACTTAGGGTAAGAAAGTGTAATGTGAATGTTTATATTGATTACTGATGCTGGAATTAAATATTTTGATATATTGGGTTAAAGAAAGTAAATCATTAAAATTAATTTCACATTAAAAAAATCTTTTAGTATGGTTCCTAGAAAATTTTAAATTACACATGTGGTTTGTATTATATTTATATTGGACAGGGCTGGGCAGGATAACAATTCAGTGCACAACTGCCCACGGAGAGATTTCTGCTTCTGTTGAATTCTTTCCCCAATCTGCATGTCAGTGAGTGAGCTTATTAAACAAAAGTCAAGTTTGTTCTGAGCTGAGCAAGTTATTAAACCTCTAGGGGCCTCAGTTTCCTCACCTATGACACGGAACCCACACTATCTCCTAACGTGGTTTTCAGGGTTAAGTGAATATATATATGTTATGTACTTAGCAAATATTAAGGACTATCAAACTGTTATGTGTTATTATGATGATAAAGATTATTTTAAGCTGTAATTCTTTGATTACTGCTCAGGAAGAATGTTTATCAGGATAAGGGTTTAATATTTGTTTTTTGTTTATGTGAAGTTTTTCTTTGTGTCCGTAGGTTACTGGTCTATTGAGGTCTTGGTCTTTTTCTTTTAAAATCTGAATTACTTCTTCATATACATATATCATGCACTCGACTATTTAGTCATCTTTGGTACAAATTTTTTTTAATGTTTATTTATTTTTGAGAGCAAGAGAGAGAGAGCGCAAGCAGGGGAGGGGCAGAGAGAGAGGGAGACACAGAATCCAAAGCAGGCTCCAGGCTCTGAGCTGTCAGCACAGAGCCTGATGCGGGGCTCAAACTCACAAGCCGTGAGATCGTGACCTGAGCTGATGTCTGGTGCTTAGCCGATGACTGAGCCACCCAGGCACCCGGGTACAAATGTTTTTCCGTTTGTCGTTTACCTTTTAATTTTATGCCACTGTTTTAAATAAGCTTCACATTCAAAGTAGTCCTTCATTTTTAAAAATTCCTCCTTTACCTCAAGACTGAAAGTTATCCTCAGCAAGTGGTATACCTTATATATCCTTATCTTCTGTTGGCTCTTTATACATTTTGAGATTGGTTAATTTCTTCAGCTCAGGTTGGATTTTACTAAGGTTTTAGACTTTGACGTGGCAGAGGAAACTCTTCCATTTTGGATGCATGGAGACATTAGGAGCATCCCCGAGATGTTATGGTGACTTCATTTGAAAGAGCGGGGTCCTATGAAGACAGAATTGTTCGCTTCTATATTCAAATGGATCTGCGCTGGGCCCTTGCTGCGTGAAAAGTGCCTGCAGGTAAAACCGGTCGGCCCTGGGTTCAAATCCTCACTACTTACTAGCTCTGTGTTTGGAGGCGAATCGCTGAACCATCTGGGAGCCTCATTCTGTATTACTGGAGATTAAATGCATATGAAAATGCTTAGCATAGAGCAGCCAAAAATCAAACTCAAGTTTTAAATTCTTTATTTTAATGCAATATTCAAGATTATCTCATTTTTTTAGTGAGTCAGAAAAGGGAGTGGTTCTATATTAAACTTTTCCTTGTTAATCACATTTGGCTACATGTACCAGAAATTAGCTACCCCATAAAAGATGACTAGGATATGCCTGCTGTCTGTTTAGGACGACAAAGCAGTGGCTCTCCTTCTGTTCCACTCCTTATATGAGGCTTTCGCTTGCAGCTGCTCCTTAAAACAAACCTATGCGGAAGATAGAGCGCTTTACTCCTCCCTCCTCTCCCCTCCACCCCTCCCTGCCCCTCCTTTCCCTTCCCTTCCTTTTTCTTCTCTGGGAAAAGAAAACTGGGGCCCAGGAGGGTTTACTGACTTGCCAGGTATAACACAGCAGTGATGCTTCTGACAAAGCAACGGTAGTTTCCAGGTCCCCTGCGCTCCCCATGCAAGTTGCACCCTCTAGGTGCCCAACTGACCGAACTGGATGCTCTGTGGTCCCTTCCATACTAATTAACACAGTTTTTAGGATCTCAGGTTCTGGATTCCAAGAGACCTGGCTGGGCCCACATCCCAACTCTACCACTTGCAAGCCGTGTGACCTTGCACTGGTCAATTCACCTCTCTCAACCTCAATTTTTCTCATCTGTAGTGTGGAGCTGATAATGCCACTGGACTTAGCAGGTCTCAGGGAGGGTGAAAAGGGATGGCGTCAGTCAAGCACGTAGCGTGGAGACTGGCAGGTGGTGAGTGCTCAGAGCTGGTCAGCCGAAAGACAACGTCTCAAAGGGGTTGGGTTTAGAGGTCTGAACTCAAGTTGGAATCAGGGCGTCCAAACGCTTGAACTCGTAGATAAATATCATGGAGGCTTCTGGAGGTTTTCCAGTGCTGTGGTTTTGGCCCTCATTGGCATGTCAGACACATGGAGACATCCATGTCAACTTTGTGGGCAGGTGCCGTGTTCTTTACTCGTCCCGGCTGGAAAGAGCATGATTGGCTATAACATCAGAGGTGACGGTAATGCCCCAGAGACAGAGTGTTTATCTAGTTAGTTTATCTAGGGCAGGCACTCCTCAGGGGCGGCTGCAAGACACTTCACCTTGACTCCTCCTTGCCTTTTAACTATACATTTAGCAATTGCAACACGCCGGTCCTCTCCCGCTGCTCCCAAGGCCGCTTTTGCTTCTTTTGCCTCAATGTACCCCAAGTGCCGTTCTCCTTGAACTTCTCACATTGGGCTGCAGTTATCTGTACAGACGTAGCTGGCCTTCTGGGAGCACCACTGCCCTCACCGACTACCTTGAGCCCAGACTTCACATTCTGGGCGGGGGGAGAAGGGAAGCCAGCTGCAGTGGCAGTGAGCATGTAGGGGACTCCACTGAGGACCTCGCGGGAAGGCCAAGTACAGGGTTACCTCACACCCCAGAGAAAAGTAGATCCAAAGCTCGGCTTTGAAAACTCATTTTCCTTGCACAGCTCTTCCCCCAGGTGCTAACAGCCTGATCTTCTCTTCACAGACCCCCAGCTCCTTTTTGATGCTCCCGGCAAGGCATTGCCTTGAATGTCCCACAAAAACTTGAGAGCCAGCTCAAAGTCACTTCAACCATCACATCTGTTCTCCCCCAGTCGCGCCTCTAGCATCAAAGCCCCATCCTTGACCATTTCATCAAAGAAACTACCCAACAGACCTTGGGCCCTTCTGCAGGCGTGCATATGGATTCTGTTAAGGAAATCGTGTGCTCTCAGTGACGACTTGCTTGATCTTCATGCTATTCCAGGCTGGCTTGACTACAAGCTCTTTAATAAGAGCTGACATTTATCCCATGCTCACTATGCCGGACACTGCTCTAAGTGCTAGGCAAAGAGTTTTTTCATTTGTCGTCGTGACAAAATTGTATGATTAGCGTCCATCAGTCACCCTGGTCTTACAGGTGAACACCCAAGGGATAGTAAGCGTAAGTCACTTGTCTGAGTTCACGCGGCAAGTGGCAGGCCCGGCTTCCGAACTCAGGTGGGTTGGCCCCGAGGCCCACATTCGTAAGGAATATTCCATGAGGGAAAATCCTGGACAGTGCCCAGCGCCCAGTCCCCAGTCCCTTTTACAAGGGAACTCCTCCCATGAAGTGGTGTTGACTGTTTGCTGAGGAACCAGATTTGGTTGGCCTTCTTTCCTTTCTTTCTATTTTGGAATACTTCTTCTGCCTTCCATTTCATCACCTGATTTAACTAAAGGAAATCACATATGGAATCGTGTGTCACGTGATAGGCACTGTGCCTGGCAGGGTCCATGGCCTTGAGCGTAAAGATCACTGCAGGCAAGGAAGACACGGAGTCCAATGAAGGTAAACACAGCGCTGATAATGCCGTGGAGGGGCATTGGAATACAGAGGTGATGCTGTAGTCAAGGGAATAGTTAATACCCTGGAGGGAGAGGCGAGAAACAGTACCTGGGAGGAATGATAACTGGGCTGGATTGTGAAGGAAATCGGGATGGAAAAGAAAATAACTCGAGGCTATAAAGCAACAGTGTTATGGAAACCCAAGTTTGACTGCTTGCTGCTTGAAAGCCAATACTTGACAGAAAAGCGTTGGCTGGAAAGGAAGATTGCTTTATTCAGGAGCCCAGTAACCTGGGGAGAGGGCAGACTGATGTGCAAAGACCATCTCTGAGATTCCGGGTTAAGGGCCCTTTAAAGGGGAAATTCAGGGTAGGAGATGATGTACATATCGATGAAAAGGACAGGGAAACTTATGACTGTTCGTGAGGAAAGGTGGAGCGTGTGCATTGAGCAAACGTCATGTGACATATATCCCACGTTCACTTTGGGGTGGAGACAACATCAGGACAAAGCAAAATTCAGCCCCTGATGACAGGAGGTTATCTTAGGACAAGGGAAAGAGGCCATGGGCGTGCTCCGAGAGCCGGTATAAACTGGTTGGGGTCTTGGGCTCGTTATCTGAGGTAAAGAATGTAGAGCCTTGCTTGCTTCTAGGCTGAAACCATATCAGTTGACCTTGAGTCCAGGCTTCTACAGAGATAGCCAGTGGGTTTGTTAGTGGGGTCCCAAAAGACACAATAGCTGATTAGGGGGAAACGGTTCTCTGAAACATAAGCTTTAAACGTTCTGCTGGTTCCAACCTCATTAACCCTGTAGGACATCGTTTCAACACCATTGGTCCCCAGTCCTGTCCTGATGAATAATATAGATTGAGTGAAACAAAGAGACCTGCCAGAAGGTGAAACTCCGGAGGGGTTAGCTAGGAGCAGCCTTGATTCCTAGCCAACTCCCCGAGGGAATCGAGGAGTCAGAGAAGGACCTGAGCGAACAGGGGCCAGGGTCCTTCTTTCCTTCTGGAGAGAGTAATCTGAGGGCACGATGGAGAATGGATGGCTCAGCAGACCCATAGCTGGCAGACCCTCTAGGACGCTTTTAGAATGATCCATAAAAGGAAGAGACAATGGTCTAAATTGAGGAGGGAAAGGCAGGGATTTGAGGGTGTCTTAATGAGGTGTGGAAGTTTGGGCAGCACGGATTCCACTCTTTTTTTGTTTCAGTGATAGCATTCTTCTTTAACCTTACTGATAGACATTTTCTTAGTTAATTGTCTCAGTTCTCTTGACTTGAGTCAAGACTCCCCGATTTATCAAACTCAGGAATCCGCTCCCCTCTCTGAGTATATTACCTCAAGTCCAGGCGGAAGTAAGAAGCGAGTATCGCCCATCAGCTGTTTCTCATCATCTGTCTTTTCCTGACCTCTTTCTCAGAAAGACAGAGTTCAGGAGCTCCGATCTCAGATTCACGATTCTGTGCTGAGATCTTAGAAAATGGAGCTTGATAAAGTGTGGCACACAGTGCGGTAATTTTCCAGCAGGACTGTCTTTGCCGGACCATGTTCCCTGACCAGCTAAATACCCTCCATAAAGGCCAAGGATGCATCTAGCTGACCAGTGGGAAGCCCTGGCAAGATGTGGGCATTGGGAGGGAATGGCTCTTTCTTCGAGTTCTGATGGTATATAACCACACAGACAGGAGGGTGGGCATTGTATCCTAAACACCCATGCACCCACTTATTGGTGGCCGCTCAATGAATCCTTACTAGATGAATAAATGAAGTTAAGAACAGAAGTGAGACAGCTTGTACATGGCCAAATAAACTTGAGCTTGCTTGAATTGTGTCTCTTCAAACTGGTCTCTCCACTTTGGGGAAAATGAGGCAGCTAACCAGTCCATTGTCTAGTCTTCTTTTTAAAAATTTTTAAATTTTTTAATTTACATCCAAGTTAGTTAGCATATCATGCAATAATGATTTCAGGAGTAGATTTCAGTGATTCATCCCCTGTGTATAACAGTCAGTGTTCATCCCAACAAGTGTCTTCCTTAATGCCCCTTACCCATTTAGCGCCCCGCCCCCACAACCCCTCCAGCAACCCTGTTTGTTCTCTGTATTTAAAAGTCTCCGATGTTTTGTCCCCCTCCCTGTTTTGATATTGTTTTTGCTTCCCTTCCCTTCCCTTCTGTTCATCTGTTTTGTATCTGAAATTCCATGTACGAGTGAACATATCCAGTCTTCTTAAAGGGAGGTTCAGATATTGGAACCACAGGCTATAGCCCCAGAATCTGGTACCTGATAATGAGAATGTAAACCCCTGAAACGGAAGCTGTTAAAATCTGACATTTACAGGCTGATACTAGGAAAGCAACCCGTCTTCAGTGTTGAGTCTTCTCTGCCTCCAGCTTCCCCTTAGGACGATCCATTGGAGTTGCCATTCTAAAAGGGAGGTCTGGTTGAACCTCTGCCCTACTGGAAAGAGCACCCCCTCACCTATCCAGCAAAGAGGAAACTAACACTCACCAAGAAGCTGCAGTGTGCTGTGCCTGTGCCAGGAGTTTGCACTTCACCTTGCTTCATCCTAACACCCCCCACCCTGTGAGGTGGGCGTGTCCCCATCTTATAAATACAGACGCTGAGACTCAGAGTTAAGGTAATTTGATCTCGCTCACATAGCCAATAGGTGATGGAACTTGGATTCAAAACCAGGTTTGACACACCCACGGGTTGTTTCTCGTCACACTGTATAGCCAGAAATCTCTTCCGTTGCACCGTGCTGTGTATCTCTTTGTACAGCTACAGGCGCTTTATGAGCTGACTCCTGCCCGCATTTCCAGCCCCATCCCCTGCCCTCCTTGCCCCTCTCTCCTTGAGGTCCTGCTGCAACCAGCCACAAAGCATTTCAGGAGTGGCCACATTCTCCCAGGCCACAGAACTTGCGCAGTGCTCTTGGCCTCTTTTGTCTCCACACCTTCGCCTTTCTCCACCTGGCAAACCCCTATTCATCCTTCAAGGTCTGGCTCAAATCTCCCCTCCCTGTGTAAGTTTCTCTGGTCACTCTCCCCCAGCTAGGCTGGGTGTGTGTGGTCCTCTGCCCAGGGCTCCTGTTGCCCTCTGGGTCCACCTCTGCCACTCAAGAAGTTCTCCAGTCTCTTCCTGTCTGGCATCCCTTTGGCCGGGATTCCCAACGTAAGAATCCCCTGCGGGCAGCTTCTGTGTGCTGCCAGCCCTCCAGCTAGGCAGATGCCGCCCCCTCCCTGTGGCAAATGCTCCCGCAGCATTCCCTACAATGAAACCAGGCAATTGTTTGAAAATGAAATCCTTCCTGGGTGGAACTAACGGTCAGGTGAGCTGTGGTTCTATCCACAGCAAAGCGTGTGAATGTGTGGTGGCTCTTCCGGTTTTGCACAAGGCACTACACTCGTCTCCTTTCTTCTTCTTATTACGACTAAGTGGAATCTATGAAATGTATGGGCTATGGAACCTTGACATTAAATTAGCCTCACACTGTCCCTGCTCCTCCCACTCCTGTTCTATGAATAGTAGACTGTGCAGAGAGCACAGGACAAATGGAGCGAAAGTGTCACCACCTTACCGGGGAGCCTGAAGCTCAGGATTTTGGAATCGCTGGCTGCAGGCTTGTGATCTGCACGCAAACCACGGCATCACTGATGTTCTGCTGCTCTTGCTCCTTCGGCCAGAACCTTGTCTTGCCATGGGCACACCTGATTGAGCCGGTCACGAAGGTCATAACTATGATTACTATGATGATAACAAATAGCTATTGTTAACTGCTTACTACGTTCCAGGAAATTTTCGTATGCTTTGCCCTGCTACCCTTGCTGTGTGCTTGCGAATGTACGGCTTTGTGGTTAAAACCAGGCTCTGGAACCGCACGGACGTGGGTTTGAATCCCAGCTCTCCACTTAGATGTGGGACCCCGGGCAAGTTATTCAACCTCTCTAAGCCATGTAAGTAATCCTCGGGTAGGTAAAATGAGGCTAGTAAACCTGTACCACCTTGAGTTGTTGTGAGAACGAGTAGTAGGGAAGGGCTAGCAATCACATATCATCCTACTATCCCTATTCTGCAGGGTTGGAAACTGCCCGTGGTTGCGCAGCTAGTAAGTACTAGAGCTGGGATTTGAGCTCTGCTCTGTGTCTCTTTCTGTTTAACGTTTATTTATTTTTAAGAGAGAGAGCGAGCTAGACGGAGTGTGAGCTGGGGAGAGGCAGAGAGGGAGGGAGACACAGAATCCGAAGCAGGCTCCAGGCTCTGAGCTGTCAGCACAGAGCCCCGCGTGGGGCTGGAACCCCACGGACCGTGAGATCATGAGCTGAGCCAAAGTCGGACGCTGAACCGACTGAGCCACCCAGGCGCCCCTGACCTGTGTCTCTCAAACACAGCTCTCTCAGTGCATCATCGCAATCCTGCACGGTGGTTAAGAGCACAGCTGCCTGGAATCGAAGTCTGGCTCTGCTGCTCACTAAGATTTGTGATCGTAGGCAAGTTACTTACCGTCTTCTCTGTGTCTCCGTCTCCTCACTTGAAAACTGGCTGTGGGGGGTTTGTTGGAACAATTAAATGTGTTGGCAAACGTACAGCTCTTACTTTAGTGCCTGAAATACAGTGGGTGCTTGTTGAGCACTTGCTATTACAATGACTTTCTTAATCTTCCAAACACTGGGTCTGGTTGGACTCTGATCGTAATAGTCAAGCTGAGTGATGGTGGAAATTTGGGCAGTTGCTCTGGACAGCCTGCTTTGCTAAGACACTTATCAGGTCCCTAAATCTCCTCCAGGATAAACATTCCCAGCTACTTCAATTGCTCCTAATGACACTATTGTAAATAAACCACGAGCCACGCTTGAGATGCTTTGTCCGTTGAGCAGGATTTCTCAGGCTGGGCACTATTGACATCTGGTCTGGGTAATTCTTCGCCGCAAAAATGGGGGGCCATCCTGTGTAGTGTAGGATAGTTAGCAGAATCCCTGGATTCTACCCACTAGATGTCAGTAGCCACCCCTCCCAGTGTAACAACAATGTCTCTGACGTTGCCAGATGTCCCTTGAAGGCCAAACTCACCCCTGGTTGTGAATTGCTGGTCTAGCACGTGGCCCCCAGAACTGAGAACATTCTCAGGCTACAGCCCGGGAGCTGGTTGAGCAGCACTGATCATCTTTTAAGGCAGCAGCAGATTACTTTAGTTCTTTTGACAGAGGCAGCCCCATTTTCTCACTGAACTTGCTCACTGCCAAGACCCCAAAGTCTTTTTTCATGGGTGCTGCTGCCTGGGCCGATGGCTTTTTGGCCTTAAGTGCATCTCCGCCCCTCCACCCCAAAATGTATTAGAGACATGTATTATGACCCAGCCTGTATAGAATTACCAGGGAGCCCTCCCTGAAAACCACCTTCCCTTGGCCCAGAAGGCCAAGAAGGTGGCCCACCTTCCCTTGGCCACCATCTTCTGTTCTCCATCGTCACTTATCTGCATGGCCTAGCTCAAATGCTACAACCTTAGGAAGTTCTTGCCATCCTTCATTAAAACCCCCCCTCTCCCAGCTCTGTCTCCACTGTGCGTTGTGCCCTATGGCCCGTTTCTCCCCAACGATGGTCAGCTCTTGGAGAGCAAGCAAGGGCTGACTCACTGAATCTTACTTTTCCATTCACCAGCTTAGTGTAAAATCTATCCCAATGAATGTTTTTCGAATAGAGGTCTAGCCTGGCCTGCTCCTAAACCCTCAACGTCTCCTTGGATCCTAGGACATTAACATTCAACAGTCCTCCTTGGCATTCAACACCTTCCACACAATAGTCTCCAGTGAGACTCCAGATACATCCTCCAATTTAGTGAACACACTTCGCTTCTCTCCAGGAACGAGTCTGCCTGATAGCCCACAAATAGCTGCTTCCCTAACCTGAACTATCTACCTCCTCTCCAAATCCTCGCCCTCCTCTCTGGCATAGCTCAGCTCGTATCTAACGGCTTCAAATCCATTTTGGAATGAAACGGGAAATAACGCACAAACCCTGTTTCCACAGCACGGTCTTTCCCAAGGCCGAATACTAGAATGATTGATATAGGCTAACTGACCAGATCGGCATGGGTGTTGATCCCACATCTGTAGATCCTATAACAGTGAGGCTCAGTTTCCTTGTCTGTAGGGTGGGTATTATATCAGTGCCTGGGTCTGTCAGTAGCATAGGGCAGTAGAGAGGGGTGATATTATGCAATAAAGTGTTCAGCTTAGAGCCCAGCACATGGCAAGCACCCCCAGAAACATGAATAGTCATCAGCTCTTGCCTGACCAACCCACCTTCTACAGATCTCCCCCCCTGAAGCCCTATAGTCCATACACTATGTTACCTGAGGTATTCCTCCATTATATACTCTCTTATGTTATTCATTTGGATGAACTTAGGACTTGGTTGTCTCTCCAAATAGATAGCTTAAATACTCTGGAGCCAACAGTTCACTCGTTTGACAGATGCTGGGAGTGTCTCACCAAGTGCATTGGACTGGGCAGTGTAGATGGAAAGTGCCCTTGGACCCTGACCCCTGGGAACTTATAATTTAGTAAGAAAGATAAGATGTGTCTAATAAAGAGTTACAACCATGGAGAGAGTGATTAGCATCATTGGAAAAGTGTAAAAGTCCAAAGGCAAGAAGGATCCCCTTTGCCTGGTTGATGAGGAAAGATTCAGGAAGTCTAGGTCTTAGAAAGATGGAAGATGGTGAGAGAATGCTTTATGGGAAAATGAAGCCAGTTGTACAAAAGCTTGGAGGTGGGAAGACAAGAAGCTTATATGGAGAACCAGGGAGTACAGTGTGACTTGAGTTTGGGGTATGTGAAAGGTAGCAGTGGGAGATAAGATGGGACGGCAGGAGGGGCCTTGAATGTAAGACTAAAGAAGTTGTACTTCATTTCTGTGGGATGGGGGTAACTGAAGGCGTCAGCAAAGGACTGGCTTGCTCAAATTTGTGCAACCAGAAGGTAAATCCAGAAGGATGCTGAAAGATCAGTAGTGAGACAACACTACTAACTCGGGTACAAGAGATGGGGGGTTAATTTAGGGCTTTGCTGAATCTCAAGCACTCTCCCACTTCTGGGCCTTTGCATTTGCTATTCCGTCTCCTCAAAGCTGCCTCCTCAAAGAGACCTGCTCTGATGAAGATAGGCAGCATTCCCACCCATCACTTGCTACGTGCTTTACTTTTATGATAGCACGTGCCATTTACTCACTGGCGTTATAATATACATTGATGGGTTTACTGTTGGTCATCTCCATAAAATGCAAGTTTCACCAGTGGTCCCTCCTGTAGCCTCAGAATAAAGGAATGAGTAAATAAGGGAAGGGGTATTCAAGGAGACACCAATGTTTCCAAAAAGGAAAATGGGGGTGGGGGTGGGGCAGGGGAGCTACCGTTTACCAAGATGGGAAATACAGGAGAAGGAAGGATTTTGAAAAGGAAAATGAGGTCCAACACTTTCCGACATTTACGTTTGTGGTACCAGCAAGATGCTCTAGTAATAACCGTAGGGGGTAGCTGGGAAAAGGACTAGAATTCAGGAGGATATTAGGCTTTAGGAATAAACCATTGAGCGACGATTATTTAGCCGTAAGCCTGAATGAGCCAAGAGAAGGCAGAGCACCAAAGACCCATCTACAAGACGCATCCAAAGTAGGGAAACAAGCAGGGGAAGAGAGGTTGTCGATAACTGCCCATTGCTCTTGGGAGTAAATCTCAAGACCCTGCATGACCTGGCTCCTTGTTCATGATTTCGACCTCATCTCCCACCTTGTTGCCTGCACTCCCGCTGCCCTGGCCTTCTTTTAATTTCTTGAATTTGCCAAGATCCTCCTAACCTCAGTGTCTGCACCGTGTTCCTTCCTTTTCCTGGAAGCTACGCCTCCCAACTGTCCACTCCTCACCCAGCTAACACTTTTTCATCCTGCAGAGCTCAGCTTAAATATGGCTTCCTCACGTTGTCCTTTCTTGACTTTCCCTCTCCCCTACGCCTCCTCCCTGTTATATGCTTTTGTGACACTGTAAATATGTAAATGCACGCCCACGCACACACACACACACACCACACGCGCGCACACACACACACCGGGTAGCTGATACAGAGAATATATATGACCGTCTCATGTCTTACCTCTTAAACCATACGCTGAAGGAGGCAGTGGGCCATGACATTGCCTGTGTTGTTCACCACTGTATCCCCAGCACCTAGCATAGCTATGGTACATTGCAGATACTCAATAAAAACATGTTGAATGAAGAAGCTGAGAGAGTAGCCAAAGATATAGGGAGAAAAGCAAAAACATAGAGTGGCGTGAGGTCAAGGTGGTGTTTTCAAACAGAAGCAGAGCTTTGGCTCTGTCCAGTGCTGCAGCTGAGCATGGCAGGCTGGGACCAAGGAAAGCCAAGACTCAGGGGCCTAGATTATCACGGCTTTAGGAACTCAATTTAAATATGGCGATAAGGGAGGGACAAGAGGTGGTGAGACCTAACAGTAAAGGGTGAAGGAGGCAGTGACCATGGTAATTTTATGACTAGAAGAAATCAGGAAAATACTTGATTGTTTTGGGCTGAGGAGTTCCGCGAAAGAAAACACAAGACTTAAAAGTCATAAAGCAAGCAATAGTCTTAATTACTGACATAAAAACGTGAAGCCTAAAAAGATGCGCACCTTCCACATGACAAGAGACATTACAGTTAAAAGGCAAGCTAAAAATTGTGGGGAAAAATATGTTTAACCTCTATAACAAATAAGAGTTTACGTGCATACTATTTTAAAGCCAAGTCGTCATTAAATTCATAGAGACAGAAAAGAGAAGGGGGGTTGCCTGGGGCTGGGGGAAGGGGGAAATGAGAGGGGAATGGGGGGAGAGGGAGAATTCTGTCTTGCAAGGTGCAAAGAGCCCTGGAAGTGGATGGTAGAGATGACTGCACAACAGAGTGAATGCACTCTTACAAATGGTTAAGATGGCAAATTTTACGCTGTGTGTGTTTGACTCTAATTTTTTAAAAAAGCCATTAGAAACGAGGACAAAAATGACAGGGCGCCTGCGTGGCTCAGGTGGTTAAGGGTCTGACTTCGACTCAAGTCACCATCTTGCGGTTCGTGGGTTCGAGCCCCCACGTCGGGCTCTGTGCTGACAGCTCCGAGCCTGGAGCCTGCTTCCTATTCTGTGTCTTTCTCTCTCTCTCTGCCCCTCCTCCGCTCGTTCTCGTTCTCATTCTCTCTCTCAAAAATAAATAAACATTGAAAATTAGGAGTAAAAAAAAAAATGAAATTGAAGCCTCTAATAAGAAAATGAGCAATGGGTAGCAATAATAGTTTACAGGTGAATGACACAGTGGTGATTAAAATCTATTCAACTGCAACAGTTGAAGACAGAAAAATTTTTTGACCAATAAGATAAGAGAGAGGAAGCATAGTGACGATACCCAGTCATGTCTGTGAAGATGCAGACATTTTTACACGCCACGCATGGGTACTGCTGCTTTAGCAATCAGGCTATAGCTCTCAAAATACAAAATGGGAGGCCATTTGAGGCAACAGCTCCACTTTTAGGAATATATCCCAGAGAAATAGCCACTCAGATGTATAAGGGGATGTATCTCGGTACTGCTTGTGTATAAAAAAAAGTAGGAGCCACCCAAATAGTTATGAAGGAACTGATTTTTTTAAAGCTTTTTTTTTAAAGTTTATTTATTTTGAGAGAGAGAGAGGAGAGAGCACAAGTGGGGGAGGAGCAGAGAGAGAGGAAGAGAGAGAGAATCTGAAGCAGGCTCCACATGGTCAGTGCAGAGCCCGACGTCGGGCTCGAACTCATAACCACAAGATTCCAACCTGAGCCGAAGTCAGATGTTTAACCAACTGAGCTACCCACACACCCAGGAGCTGATTCTTTTAAACCATAGTGCAAGTATACATGGGCCAATAATCCGTCATTGAATAATCAAGGTTGGGGTGCCTGGGTGGTGCTCAGTCGGTTAAGCGTCCAACTCTTGATCTTGGCTCAAGATCGTCCCGGAGGCTGCCTGGGATTCTGTGTCTCCCTCTCTCTGCCCTTCCCCTGCTCTCTCTCTCACTCTCTCAAAATAAACAAACTTATAAAGAAATCAAGGTTGCTCTCTCTATTCCGATGTGGAAAGAAAAAGAAGACATAGTCGCTGAAAAATGTCACTACACAGTATTATTGTATGATCTGTTTCTTACTTCCTGAAAGGATACGATGGTCCTTTTTAAAAATGTACTTGAAAGAAAAGACTTAATGTATGCTTGTAAAGGCAGAGAACAGAACCCAGTGGTACCAAAGGTCAACCAGAAACGTGAGAAGGGAAGGGAGCGTGTCACTTTTAACGTTACACACCTCTGTAATGTTTGCCCAAGGTTTTCTAAAAATACCTTCAAGATCTTGTAATAAAAGACACAGTAACGGGGAAATGCGGAAGAAAGTCAAAGTGTTTGGGGGAGCCCAGAAACGGGAGTAACTAACAGCCTGGGGAGAGTGTCACAATGGAGGGGACCTAGGAAAAGGCATTGGGAAGCGAGCAGGAAATGTGTTGAGTGGAGAAGGTGAGAGAAGACACCCCCAGCTTGAGGGAGGTGTGTTCCTGGGGAGCAAGTTGGGGGAAGCAGGGCCAGGGAGCTGAGTGGGCAGGGAAACGCACCCTGTAACTCCAAGTGGAACGTAGGCTTAGACTACCTTCATTCACCCAAAAGTCTTTATTAAACTGCTACTCTGTGTTGTGGATACATTAATCAATAAAACCACATGAACCTTTTTCCTTTCAAGTTGCTTTCCGTCTAACGGGAGAGGCAGACATATAATAATAATAATAATAATAATAATAATTCGTAATAACAACAATAATAATAATTGGCAGGGCTTTGAAGGAAATACTAACAAGGCTGAAAGGGAGAGTGTGAGGCCGTTGAGCGTAGGCCCCTCTGAGGCCGTTATGTTTAAGTTGACGCTGAAGGATGAAGGCACTTCCGTAATGCAGGGGTCAGGGTGAAGGGCAAAGCCTTTCTAGGCAGAGAGAACAGTGTGTACAAACATTGAGGAGAAGCTTGTTTCAGAATGGAAGGCAAGTCAGTGAGACTGTTTTCCAAAATACCACCATGCACGCGCCTTCTTTGGTATCCCTTTGAGGGATCTACCCCTGCCGAGGCCCTGCCGTGCCCTCCCTTCAACTAATCAGCTTTTGGTAACAAGCGGCATTTAGGGTTTTTATTACACGTTAAATTTTGTACCATCAATCTCATTCGCACAGTTAGGAATCTCTGTCTCTGTGGGCTGTGTGTGTGTGTGTGAAAGGGGGAGACGGAGAGGGGGACTTGGAGAATAACCCAGGTTCGCCCTCTGTCCGTATGCAAAACAATTAAACACAGAACTCCGTGCACCCTGAAATCATTACGCTCTGAAACTGAACACTGTAAGTCTGGTGGCGCAAGCCCAGCGTTACTGAAAGTCAAATTGAAATTGCAGAAAGCTGGGAGAAGAAAAGCACGGAGGCCGTCCGTTGTTGGGTGCAGCTTCTTTCAAACTCCGACCATCATCTGAGAAAGCAAAGTGCGTAATAACTGATACATAAAACTCCTCCTGGTTTGATTAGACGTTGTTGATTATTCAAGAGCCAGAGATGGATCAGACACACAGGGAAGACTGGCACACGGTGTCATCCCAAACCCGCCAACACCCATCTGAAGAGCGAGCGTGCCTGGACGCAGTGTGACAGAAACACAGATCGGGAGGGGTGGGGGTGGGGGCCCTCCTGCAAGCACAGGGGACGCTGGAAGGCTGGGCAGGAAGCAGTCGGCGGGAGGCTGGCATTTCAGGTGCACGGAACAGGGCGACTAAAGAAAGCAGAGCTGACAGCACGCAGTGTGGTCAGCAAAGAACTACTAGGCAGGCGTGATGAGAGGGCCAGGGAGGGCCCGCCAATGAAGCCGAGTTAGGCTGGGAGACCGGGAGTGAAGGGCTTTGAATAGCCTATAAAAGCACCGTGGGATTTCTCCCGTAACTGTGTGTGGGGAGGGCTCTCTCAGAGGTTTCTAGGGGCGGGAAGGTGATGGGAGCAGTATTTGGGAAGATCACGGACTCCTTGCGGACGATGGGCACCGCCCCTCCCCCGCACGCCCCAGCCTGGCCTCGGTGGGTTTCGCGGGCGAAGAACAAAAACACCTGTCAGTCCTTTCTCTTCCGCTGCACACCCACCCTGCCCTTTTCTCTACAGATGATGGGAGTCGGTTGGAGGGGCAGGGTCCTCAGGCCCCATGCACACCACAACACCTCTGCTGAGGAGACGCCTGTAGGCCCTTCGCAGGCTCAGACAGGGCTGCGACCTGGCTTCAAACCCACCCCCCCTCCCAGAGGGAAAGGGAGGAGGCTTATTTTTTTCCGTGCCCAGGAGAGAATCCAGCTTGGTGCTGGGTTATTTCCTAAGCTGAGCCTTCTTGATTAATGTATATCTCAATTCGGGGAAGCCTCTGTTCATTTAGGAGCTATTTTGCTGGCTGCAGCTCAACAATGGCAAACATGGACACTGGGAACGGGCCCAGAGTCCCCAAATGATTAATATCCTGTGTTGTGAAATGTCAGAACACATGGCTGGCCAAAGCTTTTAGAGAGCCAGGAGGTGCAGTGTGATAGCAGTCGGCCCCCAGAGTCATTTGAGGGGAGGATGCAGGAATTCCATACGCTAAGTCAATGGAATTGATTAAAGGATCTGAAGGCAAATCTCCGGGTGGACATTCACTTTCAGGAAGCGCTCTGAGCTGGTGTGCAGAGCTCGGATTCTCCAGGGCTTCTCCTGGCAGCTCGGCCATTCCAGGCCTCCCGTCCTCTTACCCTTGACCCCATCACTTTGGCCAATTGCAGCCCTGCCTGTCCAGACTGTCACATATCAATTGCTTTGTTTATCTTATTGTCAGCCTGTTTTGGAAACACTCTCCTAGACTCCTGTCTGACTCAGAGGTTAAGGAGCATGAGTAATTCTTCTGGAACTCACTTGGAACAGGAGGGAACCCTTCCCATTTGATTTCCGGTCCTAAAAAAAAGACAAGATAATTCACACAGGATGCTAATGAGTTTTCCTACTCAACAGTTAGCATGGCCTAGCCCTGTTTGGAAAACAGCCTGTCGTACAGCAGGGTTTAGAAATGTGAGCACCTCTGGCTTTTAATCAGAATTAGGAAATGACACCAGAATAGCGTTCTGTTGTGATTAGTTTTCCTGATGAAGGTGTAGTTTCTCTTACAGGGGAAACCCAGATGGTCTCTCTTAATGAGACGTGACAATTAGAAACGAACAACCAGATTTGGCCTCTGGCTTTTTCTTGCTCGGCCGTGGGTGTAGGTAACCTCTCATTGTCCTCTTCCTGCTGTTTTTGGCCTGTCCTTCTAAGCAGTGATATAAACTGGCTAAAAGTTCTTTCACCCCCAACGGGTGTGGCTCCTTTTGGAGCGAGAACAGTTTGGCGTCCACTTCCTGTAGCAGAGATGGTAAGAAAGTGGCTCCATATCCCTTTGTTTCTACACCAGCTTCAGAGAGGACTCGCCCCTTCGTAGGACTTGGTATTTGAGAGCTTTTCAGCACTGCCAATACGATGTGTTTCAGCACCTCTGGGGCAAAACCACAGTGGAAGTTCAAAGTCACACCTTAGGGGCAGGATTATGGGGAGCTTTCGCTTTCTACTTTGCATCAATTTGTACAATTTGAATTTTCCACACTGAGTCTGGAAAACAGAAAGGAGAAAACCATCAAAGCCTTACCATGTTTACTCACAAATGGTCTCAGTTCTTTTTTGTCTTAGCAGTTGTGTGACTTTGGGCAAGTTAATTAACCTCTCTGTCCTTACCTGTGAATTGAAGATAATTGCATACCCCTCGTAGTGCTGTTGAGCATTAAAACATATAACATATGTACGCATTCATACTGAGTGCACCTAGCAATAGCCAACAAACTCTACTATTATTATTGTTGATGATGATGTTGCTCGTTACCGAGGCCCAGGACCCCCTCTCTCCGGAACGGCGATTGAATGGTGCAGAATGTAATTCTCACAGTTTGGATGGAAGGAAGAGAATCAGGCCTAGTTAGAAAGATGTTCTGTCAGGAAGATGCTGCAAGATGAAAGTAAATCCACAGGCTTCCCCACTTCTCCAATCCTTTCTCCAGAGAGCAGCTGGAAAGGTCACCGTCCGCTTCATACTTCCTCTCAGGGTACAGTGGTCTAGACCCCTCCCCACAAGAATCTTCCTAAAGGCTTCCACAGCACTTTGAGTGAATCCCTTGCTTGTCCTTCTGGCCCCACGTGGTCTGTCCCTGCCCCCTCCTGGATGCTCCACTCTCCACCAGTTCACTGAGCTCTGGTCCCAACAAGCCTTGTATGAACAGCCGCCTCACCCCACCCTCCCCCACCACTGCTCCCCACAGGTCTTGACTTAAATGTCGCCTTCCCAAGAGGCCTTTCCTGGCCTCCCTCTTCCTCATTCTCCGCGTAATGCCCTATTTATTTATTTCACTGTACTTACCACAAGCTACCATTCGTTTATTTGTTTGCTTGCTTGTCGGCTTTCTCTCTCTTCTAGCATGTAGGCTACAGGAAGGCAAAGACAGTGCCTGGGCTGGCACATAGTAAGTGCTCAGTAATTACTTGTGGAAAGAGGAAGAGGAGAGAAAGGGAAGGAAGGAAAGGAGGGAGGAAAGGAGGAAGAGAGAAACTGCAAAGGAAGGGAGAGGCCCAGTACTTAAGTGGGTCAGTTTAAAGCCAAATAAGTAGTAGAATGTGGTAGAAAGAGTAATAGTTTGGGAGGCAGCATAAAGTTAAGAGAATAGATTGATGAGTTCAGTTCAAGCGCATTGCACTGGAGGTGAAGACAGGCCACCCAGGTGAAACACCCAGCAGATAGACGGATGTTGTAGTCAAGCTCGGGGCCAGCCCAGGGCTGGAGCTGGTAGTTGGAGAGTCATGAACGTGCCGTTGAAGCTCTCCAGAAGGAAGAAATCTCTAAACATTTGCGGGCACCAAAATCTTTGGGTTCTGGGGGGAAGATGATTGCAAAGCTGAAGCTGAACGGATTCACGTAGGGCAACGTCAGAAGCGCAGTCCGCAGCTGAATGTGACCCAGCAAGGGAGGCATCCTCTAGCCCAGACGGGCAGGCTCAGCGAGCTGACATCTCCATTCAGGGTGAGTGAAGGTGGACGAAAAGGTACACACAGACAGGAGAAGATGAGAGAAGGTATGATGTTGAGGCCAGTCGAGGCCGGGAGGGTTGGGAAGGCGATGAAGAATGGAACAAAATG
Organism: Puma concolor; assembly: GCF_028749965.1. Classification (NCBI taxonomy): domain Eukaryota; kingdom Metazoa; phylum Chordata; class Mammalia; order Carnivora; family Felidae; genus Puma; species Puma concolor. Next base: position 46,286,047 of record NC_141676.1, on the reverse strand, counting down.
CCGATGAACGCATCACGAACAGCTTAAAGCCTCTGCTTAACTCAGCGTCCTGAACAAACGAGTGGAGTGGAGGTGACGGTGATGATGCCGGGCAAAGTGGTCCATAGAGTTTGTCTTTCCCACCAGGGCTTCCCGCTTCCGTTTTTCTGCTCCTTGGCTGCCGGTGGTGGTCTATAGTGGGAACATGGAGAGGAGGAAAGAGTAAGGGGACTGGATTTGTGCCACCCACCGCCAGCTCTGTGCCTCCGGGCACATTTCCTCTCTGAACATCAGTTTTTAGTCTTTCAGGCGAGGATGAGAACAGCTTCTTCTTGGGGTTGCTGGGAGTTATTAGAAAGCCTTTGAAAAGTCCCCAGCACGTAGACAAGTGCTGAGCAAATGTTAATTCTCTTTCATTCCCAGGACCTCCCAACATTCTGTGCCCTCCCATTCTGACCAGACCTTTATCTATTTGTTTGTTTGTTTTATTTATTTACTTACTTATTGATTTATTTGTATGTATGTTTATATATTTATTTTGAGAGGAGAGGGAGGGGCAGAGAGAGAGAGAGGGAGAGAGAGAATCCCAAGCAGGCTCCACGCTGTTAGCGCAGAGCCTGACGTGGAGGTCGATTTCAGGAAGCGTGAGATCATGATCTGAGCCGAAATCAAGAGTCAGACGCTTAACTGACCGAGCCACCCAGGTGCCCCTTACCAGACGTCTACAATTCAGCGGCATTACATGAGCTCTTCTAAGGGTGTTAGCACTTGAAGCTTTCCATATACTTGTGGAATTCATTTTGTAATTATTCATTCATTCTTTCTTTCCACGAACGTTTTATGGAACACCTACTATGTGTCCCGTGCTGGCCTAAGTACAGGGCATACAAGAGTGACCAAAAGAGACGGATCACGCTTCCCAGCTCAGTAGGGAACCTAGCTCTACTGTTCTCAAGTATACTGAGGACAGTAAGCGCACAGTCGTGGTTCCCAAACCCCAGCATGTATCAGAATCACCCGGAGGGCTTGTTAAACCAGATTGCTGGGCTCACGCACAGAATTTCTGATCCAGTAGATCTGGAGCGGGGGGGGGGGGGGGGGGGGGGGGGGGGGGGGCCGCCTAGGAATTTGCATTCTTTTAAAATTTGTATTTAAATTCCGATCCATTAACATACAGTGTAATGTTAGTTTCAGGAATACAATATGGTGATTCAATGCTTCCGTACAATACCCAGTGCTTATCACAATAAGCCCCCTCCTTGATCCCCATCACCCATTTCACCCACCTGCCCACCGTCCTCCCCTCTGGTGACCATCAGTTCGTTGTGTCTAGTTAAGACTCTGGTTCTTGGTTTGCTTCTCTCTCCTTTTTTTTGTCCCTTTGCTCATTTGTTTTGTTTCTTAGGAATTTGTATTTCAGACACGTTCCCAGGTGCTGCTGCTGGCCCAGGACCCACGCTCTGAGAACCACTGGAATAGACTAGTAAGGAGGAATGGGGATAGGGCATGAAAAGAGTATTATGTCAGAAGAATCTGACACCTCTTACCTCTACAATAAGTTGTTCTTCTTGATGAGGACAAGCTGACAGCTATTCCAGTTAAGTGCAGTAAGTCCAGAGATTTTGGAGGGACAGAGGAGCCTGAAGGCACAGGAATGTCCCCTCCCAGATGCTGGAGCCCAGCTGCCTTGAAGCCTCGTCTGTCTCTTCTCTGCCTGCAAACTTCTCTGTGCCCTTCACATCTCTCTTCAAATCAAAGCCATTTGCTGACAACTTTCCTCACTTCCCCAGGCAGATTTTGGCCATTCCCCACCCTCATGGCACTGGATACATGTCTCTATTGGGATGACTCCCTCATTGCTCTGTGCCACATTTATTGCCCTCTATTCCCCACTACACCATGAATGTCTTGGTAGATGGGACTGTGTCTTCTTTATTGTGGAATCTTACTTAATACTTAAATGTTTACTGAGTGCCAGGCCGACTGATGGGATAATGCATATGTGCCTTGGGTATTAAAATGTATGTGGTGCCAGAAAAAAAATGATCACAACTGATAGTGTGTGTAGATATGGAGAACTGAGAGCAAGTACTTTCTTGTCTAAAAAAGATTGATTCTTTGTTCCACTGTTAGCCATAATCTTGGATACATTAATTATTCTGGGTCTCCATTTCATCACTGGTAAAATTAGGACGATAATCTTAGCACATATGTGAAGAATAAATGAAATAATATGTACCAAATGTTTAGCATGGTGCTTGGTGCCTAGACAATATTAAATGAAATAGAATTCAATAGTTGATCAAATAAAGCAAAGCAACAGCTGAAAAATAAAAATCGACTGGAACGGGTAAAAGCAACACCGTCAACTAAAGCGATTTACAATGTTTAGTTAATATTTATGTCTAATTACTAAGCAGCAAAATACCCTGTTTCCTATCACTTAAGAGATGTCAAATCAACTTTGGTAATTATTTTTCCAGCTTTAAATTTTGTTCATTTGTGTTGTTCTCAAATTAAGGAGACTGAAGACTAAGGAAAAGCCATTTGACTTTAGGATGTCGTTCAGAAAAATGGGTATATAGGGAGATAAGGAAGGATTTTGAAGTGAGTAACAGGAGGCCACAAATATAGACAACCTCTTTTGAGATGTGTGTCAACAATAATGAGGGAGAGAGAGAGAGAGAGAGAGAGAATAGCAATTTTTGTTGAGCAATGTATCTACAGAAAATAAATGTTTCCGTTGACATCAGTGATGGGGATACACACACACTTAACACAAAGTACCAGGCATTTAAAAAAAATTTCTTTTACGTTTATTTATTTTTGAGAGACAGAGAGACAGAGCACAAGTTGGGGGAGGGGCAGAGAGAGATGGAGACACTGAGTCCGAAGCAGGCTCCAGGCTCTGAGCCATTAGCACAGAGCCCTATGCAAGGCTGGAACTCACAAACCGTGAGATCAGGACCTGAGCCGAAGTCGGACACTTAACCCACTGAGCCACCCAGGTGCCCCAAGTTCCAGACATTTTTAAATCTGAAGCTCAACATTTTTTTTCTCTATATTCTATGAAGTAACTGTTCACGTACACATACAGCTCATTTTAATGTTGTATTGCAAGAGTGGTTCCTCTACCAATGGATTCCCGAGCATACTCTTTTAAGCAGCACTTAAAATGTTTCTCTTTTAAGGTTTGTACCTGGTTTTGTGTTCTGTTTTTTGTTTTTATATTGTTTTTTTTTGTTTGTTTGTTTGTTTTTTAAGTAGGCTCTACCCCCAGTGTGGAGCCCAAGACAGGGCCTGAACTCACAACCCTGAGATCAAGACCTGAGCTGCCATGATGAGTCTGATTCTTAACTGACTGAGCCACCCAGGCACCCTTACAGCTATTTTAAAGGATAGATATTTTTAAGGGGGAGCACCTTGTAGGAGGAATAAATCAGATTCTAATGACCCAGCAAGGATAGAGTGAGCAGGACTCTCTAGTTGGCTGAACTGATCTCAAAAACAGTAAATGCACAGGAAATGGACGACAGCAAATTTCAAAGCACAGCAAAAGGCTCATTAATGCTGAACATGGAAGTCACACTTCAGCTTAAAATTTGCTGAAACAGAAATAAAAAAACATATACGAGGCCTTTTGGGTCTTCGTGTGTACAAAAAATATCAGTGATGTGTTATTCTGTGGGGTTCTATGATAATCAGGTTTGACTGCTTGTTTTTCAAGGAGTTTTTATCTTTAGAATCATTCCAAGGCAGCCCGGCTGGTGCAGTCTCCCTAGCGTGTTCAAGTGCGCACCAAGGACTTGCCTGCAAACAAAAACTTGGAGAGGGAAGCTTTAAAAAAAAAAAAAAAAAAGCTTTCTGCATTGCAGTTAATGGCCTCTTACTGCTTGCTTTGCAGAGGATAAGCACAGTTTAGAAGCATGGTTAGTAACTGATCAGAAAAAAAAATTAAAGCATTATGTATGTTTTCAGTTTTTACAGTCTTTGTTTTATTTTAGAGACAATGTATGTTGCTAGTTCAACAACCCTGGTAGCCCCTTTGCAGAATAAGAAACAAAACGGAATCTTTTTTTACCTTTCAAAAGACAGTGGCACCTAACATTGTAGAGTTGGACCCTATTTTCTAATCTTGATTGATTCTTAACTTTCAGATGTGAATGGCAAATAGTCATTTTTAAGACGATCCTTTGGAAGTTTGAAAACATTTCTTATGGAAAAAAAAGTTCTTTGCAATGGCTGGATTTTCACACTAGCACACACAAATCTAGTTAGGACACAATATACTTTCTGAAAGGACCATAGGAATAAAAGCACTGAGGCAGCATTATTTCAGGGATGGAAAGAACACAGACGTTAGAACCGAAGAGACCTAAAGCCTGGGTTGAAATCTAGGTTAGCTGCTTACCAGTTTTGCAATGCTGGGCAAGTAACTTTACCTCTCCAAGCCTCAGTGGCCTCATCCACCAAATGGGAGTAATGCTCAGATGCCAAGGGAGCTGCTGTGAGGACAGCATGTAGATTGAGGTCAGAGACTGGAGCCGAATGCCCAGTTTTGAATTGGGGTTCTGCTATTTGCTTGCTAATATCCTTGAACAGGTTACTTAAACTTGCTATGCCTCAATTTCCTCATCTATAAAATGAGGATAAAATAGAAGCTTACCTCTAGAGTTGTTATGTCCATCGGGTTGGCTTAAGTCAACATAGAGAGACTATTTAGAAAGCCCTGAGAAAGTGGCAGTTACTATTAGGTATGCCTTCTGTCTATTCTTTTTAAAAACTTTTTTAAATGTTTATTTTTGAGAGAGATAGAGTGCGAGCGGGGGAGGGGCAGAGAGAGAGGGAGACATAGCTGTCAGCACAGAGCCCTGATGTGGGGCTTGAACTCACCAACTGTGAGATTATGACCTGAGCTGAAGTTGGAGGCTTAACTGACTGAGCCACCCAGGTGCCCCGCCTTGTCTATTTTTAAACAATAAAATAACAAACTATCCTACACTTAAAAAAATGTTTAGGTATATAGTAAAATTACTTTCCTAAGAAATTGATTAGGTTCATGGTAATTTACCATCATATGTGGAGAAGAAATTTCATTCCCCGGAATGTGCAAATGAAGAAATGGAGAAAGAGAGGATTGTGTCTGGCCAAAACCACAATTTCAGACACACCATTCACTTTGTTTTAGAAGAATGTCAAGTGTTACCTATTCTTCACCAGAAGGGAAACAAGCAACAAGTCTCTGCAACCAGGCATATTAAGCATTGTTCTGAGAAAATGGAAGGGAGATCTCAGACATGCTTGGGCAAGAGTATCATACCATTGCCTTTTAATTACAATTACCATACTAAAAATAGTTGCGTTGTACTTCATTCATTCATCATTGTCAAAAAGAATTCCATTTGTGGAATAAGAGACTATCGAATGTCTTACAAATGAACACAGCTGGATGCTGAAAACCTGGGTTGAAGTATTAAATAGACGGAGAGACTTAATGTAGTCTTTCCCCCTGGTTACAATGAAATTGTTGTTTATCAGATCTATCTTTAAGCCCTAGGATTAGGCAGGGGTGGGGAGGAAATATGATTTTACCAGGAAGGCTGCCAACTCTTTTAGTTTCACCTACGTGGAAAGGTTAACTCCTAAATATTGTAATGAACCAGGAGTCACCACCAACCCTCCAAGATGCCAGTATGGCACCCATGATAGAGGAAGACAGTGGAGGAATAAATGAGATAGGAATTACATGCGTACAGCTAGTCACCTGCATTTTCTGAAACCTGCTGTCCCTAGGAAACATGAAGTCTCTGACCATGGCCTCTGGGAAAAATATAACTTCCTCTTTTGGGCCCACACTGGGACTCTTGATTAAGACATTGACTTTGTGTGGGCTGTGGGGTTGTGGGCTTATAGTGTGGTGGTCTCTTAGCTCTCTGCCAGATCCCTAGACAGCAGAGTATATTCCCCAGAACCAGGGCTTCACGCTGGAGAATATCTGCAAATAAAAATAATGCTAAGCATTACTAGTACGCTGTCAGTTATTTTCAATTTCATGTTGGAACCGGACATACAAAACGTGACTCTTGGTATTTCCCAGTTAGTTTATTGAGACAAAAAAGTGCGATCCAAGACCTAAGAGCAGATCACGCTGGAATTTTCCAGGGATCCCAGCTCAACCAGGGCAAGTTATCTCAAAGGCTGTACAATTTGGATAACTGGCGACTCTAAGGAGAGAAAACCAGAATAACATGAAGTGGTGCCAGAGAACACATGAAGTGTTCTGGAACACTCGGCTCTCCTGATTTCCTTTAAAAATCATTTTTATTATTATAAACAACTTTGCAGAAAGTCTATCCCATAAACTCTTCAATAAAATTATCGACATACCTCTAGAAGTCTTGCAAATTTGTCCATATGTCTGTATCTTACGTAACAAAGTTTTAGTTACTCTGTATGTGATGGGCGTCTTACTTTTCGTGCAGCATTATTTAGCACATTATTTTCTTTCGTGCAGCATTATTTAGCCCATTATTTTCTTTGACTTTTTCTGTGTGTTTATGTTCTAACTTTATAGTTGACATTTTATTTTATTTTTTATTTTTTTTTTTTAATTTTTTTTTTCAACGTTTATTTATTTTTGAGACAGAGAGAGACAGAGCATGAACGGGGGAGGGGCAGAGAGAGAGGGAGACACAGACTGGGAAACAGGCTCCAGGCTCTGAGCCATCAGCCCAGAGCCCGACGCGGGGCTCGAACTCCCGGACCGCGAGATCGTGACCTGGCTGAAGTCGGACGCTTAACCGACTGCGCCACCCAGGCGCCCCATATAGTTGACATTTTAAAGGAGGGCACAATATCTTATCCAGTTGATAAAACAACTCAGTTTCTCGAAGGTGAATCAACTTCCTACCCCTTCTTGCTGGACTCTTTGACAAAAAAAAATAAAACGACACAATACAAACTGAGAGAGAGCATACCCCTTATAACTTTCAGGAGAGTTTGTTGTTGTTTCTTTTTATATTCCATGAAATACTTTATTTGAATGTATTGTCAATTAACTATTAGGTGACAAAACAAAGATTTTGGTAGCAGCAACTGTAAAAATGGCTAATACGTGGCAAGAACACTGCAACTAATTAAAGGAAAAATTGGGGGGAAAAAGTGTTTATTCTGTTGTCCCTATATTATCATGTGAGGGGCTTTCCTGAAGTCTGACATGGCCACTCAAAATGGTGTGACAGTGCTACGTTGTGGAATCTTACCTACTCATTTATTCATTCAATCATTCCGCCAACATTTATACATTGACCATACATACGATGGAGACTCTTCTAGGTGTGGGAGATAGAGCAGTAAAAATATCCCTTCCCTATAGACCTCATTGCAGAGAACATGCAATAAATAAATACGTAACAAAATGTCAGCTAATGGTAAGTGTTACTAAAAAAGAAGATGGGGGGCGCGCCTGGGTGGCTCAGTGGGTTAAGCATCCGACTTCGGATCAGGTCATGATCTCGTGGTTTGTGAGTTCGAGCCCCGTGTCGGGCTCTGTGCTGACAGCTCAGAGCCTGGAGCTTGTTTCAGATTCTGTGTCTCCCTCTCTCTCTCTCTCTGACCCTCCCCCCATTCATGCTCTGTCTCTCTCTGTCTCAAAAATAAATAAACGTAAAAAATAAATAAATAAAAAATTAAGAAGATAGGGGCACCTGGGTGGCTCAGTCGTTAAGCCTCTGGATTCGGCTCAGGTCATGATCTCGCGGTTTGTCAGTTCCAGCCCCGCGTCCCACTCTGTGCTGACAGCTCGGAGCCTGGAGCCTGCTTCAGATTCTATCTCTCTCTCTCTCTCTCTCTCTCTTTCTGTCTCTCTCTCTCTCTCTCTCTCTCTCTGCCTGTCCCCGACTCACACTCTATGTCTCTCTCCTTCAAAAATAAATAAACACTAAAAAAAAGAAGAAGATAAAGAAGGGTAAAGGGGGAGAGAAGGACAGGAATGGGGTAAAATGGAGAGGCTGCTATTTTTCTTAAAATTTTTTAACGTTTACTTATTTTATTTTTGAGAGAGACAGAGCACAAGAAGGGAGGGGCAGAGAGAGAGGGAGACACAGAATCCGAAGCAGGCTTCAGGCTCTGAGCTGTCAGCACAGAACCCAATGTGGGGCTCGAACCCATGGACCACGAGATCATGACCTGAGCCGAAGTCGGATGCTTAACCGACTGAGCCACCCAGGGCCCCAGGGTGTCTGCTATTTTTCATGTATTTTTGTACTGAAGTATCATTGACATACCTTGTTACGTTAGTTTCAGGTGTACAAGGTAGTGATTCTACGAGTTTATACCTTATGCTGTGCTCACCACAAGCATGGCTACCCATGTGTCACCATACAGCGTTATGACAATATCGTTGACTATGTTCTCTATGCTGTACCTTTCCTCCCTGTGACTTCTTCCTTCCATAACTGGAAGGAGGCTGCTATTTTAGAAAGGGTGGCCTGGGAATTTTTCTTTGATGTGGGCTGGTGACTGGAGGGGGTGATTCCTATATTTGTCTACGAAAGAAGATGTGTGTATGCCTGGAAAATGTACACCTCACTTTTACATCTCTTCACTGTTGTTTATTCACTCATCTAAACAGTATCTGTTTTTGTGAATGTGCTGCCACTTTGACAGCCACAGGAGAGGTGAGTGAACCATAAAGGACGGTATCTGCCTCCCAGAGTCTATACAAAGACAAGAAATTACAAGTGCGATAGTGCTTTGAGAGAGGAAATACAGGGTGCTTTTATGGCTGGGAGGTCCGGGAAGGCTTCCCTGAGGAAGTGACCTTTAAGCAGAGAAGCAGGTATGAGCCAGTGTAATGTGGACAAAGGCATTGAGAGTGAGGGAGATTTACAAGCACAGGGGTCACTGTACAACTTTGTTTTGCTGATGACTTTCAACTTTGCCACCTATCCAGTGTTCCAACGGCTAAGAAGAAACAGCAGTTGATTATACTTCCTTGCTTCTCTCTGGCAGATGCACAAATGCACAAAGAAATTATTTAGCAGTAGAAGAATAAGAGACATGACATGGCACAAGGGACAAAAATAATAATACAATCAAAACTCAATGACTCCATTTGCGCTCAAGATTTGGATGTCTTTATTTACAGTAAGTTTTATTGCAAATCAATCCTTTAGATAGCTGGAGTGCCCTTTGAAACACAGAATTGGGGTAATAAATTTTCCAAAGACCACTTATCAAGCCATAGTCATTTCCAGTTTTGTTTCTAATTGGACGGCATATAAATTTTCTTGTGTCTCTAACGTAAGATTTATGATACAGAGAGAGAAAGAAGCAGTTGCGGGAGGAGACAACACGAAAACTGTCAAGGAAAAATATGTAAGTTTTATTCCTCGTCTACGCTGATTGATTTCTTGAAACCCGGTATGATAATGATGTAGGGTAGGAAAGCTGTGGGCCCATTTAATAAGCGTATACCATACTCAAAACTGTTTATAATGAAGGACAATTAGGAGTAAGAGTTTTGCATAATGGTGTATGATTCCTCCATGCAATGGTACATGCCATCGCCATTAGGACATCATGTTATAGGAGAAAGCTGAATGGCCTGGAGGAATGTTCATGCTGGATCAATTTTTTTTTTTTTAATTTTTTAAATCTTTATTTTTGAAAGAGAGAGAGACAGAGTGTGAGTAGAGGAGGAACAGAGAGAGAGGGAGACACAGAATCCAGAGCAGGCTCCAGGCTCCGAGCCATCAGCACAGAGCCCGATCCGGGGTTCGAACTCACAGACTGTGAGATCATGACCTGAGCCAAAGTCGGATGCTCAACCGACTGAGCTACCCAGGCGCCCCATGACGGATCAATTTTAAAAAGCAGGATGATAAAAAACAAAGTCAGTGTGATAAAAGGTCACAATATAATATAATTACAAAGAAAACTTCGCCAAGAAAACACATCAATATTTTAATAGGAGTTATATCCGCTTAATGAGATTATAGATTATGTTTAGTTTCTTCTTCATGTGTCTTTCTTCATGTGTTTTCCAAATTTTTTAAGTCACAAACATGTACTAGTTTGTATAAACTGTAAAAAAAAAACATGGATATTTGGGTCTTTTTATTTTTTATTGCAAAGAGAAAGCAGGGATTTGAGCAGCAACCTTGTTATAATGGACACACATTCTTGTACAAGATGGGAGTCTTCCTCAGGTAGGAAGTCTCCCTCAGGTAGGTTTTGAATCAGTAGTTTTTACACAAGTGAAGTAAAGGGCCCAGAATTGCTGAAGAGAATCAAACAGGCTTTGTTGCTTGGGATAGTGCTTGGGGATTATTGGCTTTTATTAAAACAAACAAACAAACAAACAAAAAACAAAACAAAAAACCCAGAAACACCCGAGAGAGAGCCAAGGAAATCAGACAACTTTACAAGGAGTAACGCTTCATAGAGGAATTCTTCTGTTACGAATGACAAGTTTAAATAATGTCCCTAGAAGCATTGCCTACATCTCATACCCAACTTTTGACCTTTTAACTGGAATGTGTATGGTGCATTCTTAATAATATGTTGTGGGCCTGTTTGCTGGTTGTTCTTTTGTTCATGGTGTGTGTGTGTGTGTGTGTGTGTGTGTGTGTGTGTGTGTGTTTATGTAATCCACCTTTGTTTTTATGGTCCCTGGATTTTGTGTTATGTTCAGAAAGATCTTTAAAGTTTGTAAAAATTTTATTCATAGTTTCTTCCCCTGTTTTTTTTTTTTTTAATTTTTATTTATTTTGTGAGAGAGAGCATGTGCACACACGCAAGCAGGGGAGGGGCAGAGAGAGAGGGAGAAAGAGAATCCCAAGTCGGCTCCACACTGTCAGCACAGAGGCTGGGGCTCAAACCCATGAACCATGAGATCATCATTTGAGCTGAAATCAAGAGCTGGATGCATACCCGTCTGAGCCACCCAGGTGCCCTACTTCCCATGTTTTTATAGATTTCACTCTTTACATTTAAATCCTAAATAGTGATGGGTTACATTTTAGGGAGAGAGCAAACTTTAGGTGTTTCCATATGGCTGGCTAGTTGTTTTAATACCATTTGTGGAAAACTCCACATGTTTTTCCTCAATAATTTAAAAGTCACCTTTATATTATACTCAATTTTTGTGTCTTTTTGGTCTGTTTCTAGATGCTATGCCTTTTCATTAATCTCTTGATCTGTTTCTAAACCAATACTAGACTATTTTAATTACCACAGTCTTATAGCATGCTTTGATAATGTTAGGTCACATCCCCCAATCAGTCCCCTGTTTGCTTTTTCAAAAGCATATTGTAATTTTTTTTTTTTTAGTTCACGAATTTCTTAAATGACTTAACACTTCACTTTGCTTTACTAGCCTGAATGGAGATACACACACATACACACACATATATATATGCACACATATATAATATATAATAATATGTATGTAACATACATGTGTATATATTATCCAGAGATTGAATTTTAGTGCTGTTCAGTCTAGTAAAACAGGGCAAAAAGTATGCCAGTTTTTTGAAGACAGTGTCTATTTGTTCTTCAGGGTTCTGTTGAGAAGTGATGTGGTCACTGGTGTTTTAGCTCCCTCTAGCAAACACCCCCCAGCCAAATGGAAAAGCCCCTTCGACATTTGAACGCCAAGGTCTCTGGAATATTGGCCATGTCTGCAAGCAAGATGTAGCCTAAAGCCTAATTACACTGTCTAGGGCACACACTCTCCTGCTCTGGGCTGGTATGACCATCCCATTTAAAAAAGAGCCAAGTGGGGCGCCTGGGTGGCGCAGTCGGTTAAGCGTCCGACTTCAGCCAGGTCACGATCTCGCGGTCCGTGAGTTCGAGCCCCGCATCGGGCTCTGGGCTGATGGCTCAGAGCCTGGAGCCTGTTTCCGATTCTGTGTCTCCCTCTCTCTCTGCTCCTCCCCCATTCATGCTCTGTCTCTCTCTGTCCCAAAAATAAATAAACGTTGAAAAAAAAAATAAAAAAAAAAATAAAAAAGAGCCAAGGAAGGTCTTTTCAAAAACAGCTGAAAGAGGTATAAATCCTGGTAAGCCCACGAATGCCCGATGTTTAGAGGTTCCATTTTTGTGTGTCCAGACAGTCAACGTTGGTTAAAAAAATAAAACCGTACCCACACCTATAAACATAGACCACTTTCAGTTGGGTTGGCTGCTGAGAGATGGTCACAACTCTTTTTCTAATATCCCCTTAAATAACCAACGTCTTCACAAAATTGTCAGTCCTCTTGGGCACCATGTCACCTTCACGCATTTCCGTCTGTGATTTCCCTAATTTCCTGTGGCAGATGTGGCTGTAGACGCAGTGTTAGTGAAACAGTCTCTTTGGTGTTCCAACCAAAACCTTTGCCTCACGTGTAAGTTTCTGTGACCTTCTCAACCTGCCTGCTGAGGCTTTCTTCTGAAGTCTCCCAAACGCAGCTATTCACTGCTCACTTCTTTTGCTGTTCCTACTCTGTATTTTCTCCTGTTCTCATTCTTCTTTCGCTTCAGTAGCACCTTTGGGGGATCTTGCTCAGTCCATACCCCCAGCTTTGAGAACGATCTGTCTGAACCTCTCCTGTTCTTTCTCTCCCCGTGGCTGAAAGCGTTCATCAGGGGCCATGTACAAATGGGGCGGAGGGTGATGAGCTACAGAGAAAGAATCATAAGGCACATAAGCAGAGGGAAGGCAAGTCCAGGGGACATGTGACCTCAGAGAGAGGAGGAGATGGGAAGTGCTCTGTGCCAATGGTGCCGCAGCTCTGGTCCTTTGTGGGGGGTGGGGGTGGGGGCGCGGCTAGCTGTACTTCTTCGTATGAGATATTCTTGTCTGCTCCCAATAAACCTCCCCCTTTGGGCTTAAGTTAGGTGAAGAGGCTTCTATTTCTTGCATCCCCTAAATGTGAGGTGACACCCTTAGCCCTAAGACATAGTCCTGGGTAATTACCTTTTCTCTACATGAAACCGCAAACAACTCATTACCCTTAAGTTGATGATTCCTGAATCTGTGTCTCTAAAGTGTGAAGTTTCTTTGTTTTCCAAAGGAATTGTCCAGAGGAAGAGGGGATTTCCTGAAGCAGTTAAGAGTGTGAGTTCTGGGTTCAGATTGCCTAATTAGCCTGAGATCTTAAGACCTCTCTCTGTGCTTCTATTTTCCCACCTGTAAAATGGGAATACTAAAAGTATCTACCTTGTAGGGGGTTGTGAGAATTGAATGAGTTGATGCATATAAAGCTCTTAGAAATAGTGCCTGACACATTGTAAACCGGCAATAAATATTATTGTAATTACTATTATTTATAGGAACACACTGCTACTTGACTTTCTGCTTTCCAGCTTCCCAGCATCCTTCCAAAGAGAATACAACTGCCCGGTCCTGTCATTGGCTCCTCCATTCAGTCCAGCAGTCCTGAAATTTGACTTCAGGTGTGTTTGACTTTGGGGCCTGGACTTATTCCATTAGACTAGCAGTTCCCAAATTGGACTACATGTCAGATACCAAAGAGTTTGAATCGGAATCCTTCCAAATTAGGACTTGAGAATCTATATTTAAAAAAACAAACAAACAAACAAAAAACCCAAACGAACAGAATAAACACAACTCCTCAGTTAATTCTAATGGACCTGACCACGGATCAGAGTTTGGGGAACTACTGTGGATTATACTCTTTTATCCTCACTGACTTTCTCTGTAAAGTGGGTGCAGTAAATACCTATTGCATAGAATTGCTAACCTAGTATGTATTGTAGCTTTACTGTGTGCCAGGAACTGTGCTAAGGGCCTTCTTTCTACTGTCTCATTTAACTTCCACAGCAATCTTGTGAAGTAGATATTAGATTATCCCCATATAACAGATGAGGAAACTGGGGTAAAAGGAGGTTACATTGCTTGATAAAATCATTCACCTTGCAAGTGTGGAGAGTGAGCATATCAATCGGCAAGGTTAAAAAGAATAGCGTATTAGATCATGTATTTAAAGCATCTGATACACAGTAGGTGCTCAGTAAAGTTCTCTTTCTCCTTCCTTGTATCTCTGTGATTCTCTTCATCCCCAGTGAATTTTAGATGAGGACAACACTTTGACCCTAACAGTGCCCAGAGAATTAAAAACCAGTATTCTAGGAGGGACAAAACAAAAGGGAAGTAGGTACCAGTGAAAGATGGAGGTTGGTTGGGATGGCCAACAGACAGAAACACAATGTATAATTACCTATGGAAGAACAGGCTCATTCATGTGAGGAGAAACACTAGCTTGGCCACTGAGCATAGGAAAAGTCAAGGTGACAAACTTTTAAAGAGGAGAACCAAGGTATGAGGGTAGAAGCACTTCATCTTAGAGAGGCAGAGTCCTAAAAGGACGACCTGTCCTGGGACCGCTCCTACCCCTGGCCATCCAATTCTTATTTAGAAATTTCTGTGACAGGAAATTCAACTTATCAAGGAAGAAGAGGTTCTAGTTGTTAGAAAACTCTTCATATTGGTTCATTTGAGAGGTTCTACCCACAGGTCCTCCTTCCACCCCTTAGGGCTCTGAAGAATGAGTCTAATACTCTTCTCTTTGACAGCCCTTCTAATACATGAAGATAGTTACCTTGTACCCCTGGGGGCAAAGCCTTCTGCTTCCTTTCATCTTTCCTCATATGACATAATTCCCAGCCTCTTTATATCCTGGTCCCTCTCCTTGTGCATGTAGATACTTTTCTTGCCAAGCCCTAATTGGAGACATTGTGTAATGAGCAACACTGGGCAGCACTGTAACACCCAACTTGCTTTACACGTCAGACTTTTATCAATGCTGCCTAAGACAGCATTCATTTATTTTGGCAGCCATATTTCACTAAGGACTCAGATTTGAGTTGTCTGTCACCTAAGCCCATTTAGGCTTGCTTGTATATGCATCCGTCAAGATACCTTTGCCTTTCAGCAGTTAGTTTCCCAGGGTGAGACCCCCCACATTTATCCCCGTAAGAGCTAGCCCACTGCTCCGACACTGCATTCAGCTTATGTATGTAATGGCATCTCTTCCCCTCCTGGTTTGGCATCATTCAGAAATGTGATGCAAATCCTCTGGGTTTTCATTCAAAGCACTGATGGAAGTTTGGAAGTCTGGGCCCTGGAGAGAGCCTTCTGCCATTCTGATGGTAACTGGTATGGTGTGAAGGTTCTGAAGTCAAATAAACCTGGTTTGAATTGGGAATCTGCCATCTACTGCATGACATTGGACTAGCGGGTTAAACTTGGAGTTTCAGTCTCCTCATCTGTAAAATGGGGTTGTGAGGATTAAGGGAGAAGATGCAGGGAATGCATTTATCACATGATTGATGCTGCACAAATATTGATCCACTCTATTCTTTTTTCAGGTTGACACAAATTCATTTATCAGCATCTTTAGGTTATGGTTGCTTAAGCCAGTTATTCACCCAGTTAATTACACTAGAATCCAGGCCTATATTTCTTTATCTTGTCCACAATATCTTGGGAAGTGCATTACTAAAACGCCACTTACATAAAGTGGTTTCCTTATGAAATCAGGGCAGGGACAAAGTAAATAGCAGTAAGATTCCACCTGCATATAAATTTAGAAAAAAATAGTAAGCTACCAGTGAAGTTAGTTGACCTTGAGAACAGTTGATATTCAGGCCATAAGTGCATATTGGACAACCACTCTGTGCCTGGCAGTGAGCTGGAGACAGCAAGGATTTTACGATGATTAAAATGCAATGTTTTGTTCAAGGAAACAGGCTACAATTCTAGAGTCATAGGGGCTAGTCTGGGTCATAGAACTGGCTGAAGTGATTTAATCCCATTTGTTCGTGTATCCAGTTAACAACATTTGTCAATCACTTGCTAGATGTCAGGCCCCTGCCCCCATCCCTCTACCTCACTCCCATTAGGTGCTCAAAGGAGGCGGGTGAGTATAAGAAAAAAAACAAAAACAAAACACCACCCTTGCATTCGGGGAGTTTAACAAGCAGAAGGGTTGAGAGATCTTTGTGCTTAAAGGCCCTCTGCTGAGTGCTTGAGATGCAAAAGTAAGACAGATGCGCTGTCATCTCAGTACCTAAGTTGTGTTTTATTATGAAATATTGATTTGTTTCCTTCTGTCCCACTCCCTCGACAGCTTTTCGCGGTGGAGACGGCGGCCGCCGGGACGGTGCCTGCCACACAGTAGGTGGTCAAAACCCGGCAGCGGGAAGGAAATGCAATGGAACCGCCGCGGGCTTGAGTTTCCTCTTTTGAACAACGAGAATGACAGCTCGAACGGGACACTTGGAGGTCAGGACGAACGAAAGGAACCTAAGAAGCTTGAATGGGAAAGCCTCCTAGAAATAGTAAGTATTCGTTCTCCCGTTTGGACTTTGGCAAGCCAGGGTGTTTTAGGAAGGGTCTGGCACTCTGCGTTCCTAAAATTGGTTTCCTAGATGGAGTCGCAGGGAGGCGAGTGAGGAAACGCTGCATTTCGTCCGGGTGTCCGAGGGAAGAAGAGAAGGAGGAGGGGTGAAACCGCTGAGCCAGAAGCAAGCCAGGGTCCTACAGAAGAGGGACAGCCCAGGCCACCGCAGGCAGTGCGGCGTCTGCACCCGCAGTGGCCACCGCGAGCAGGAGACCTAAAGGGAAGGGAAAGGGCAGGGGCGAGGAAATCCAGGGAAAGCGCGCGGATTGGTCCGCTCCTCGGGGCGTGTGCTTCTGTGCGCCAAGCGATTGGTGGCGGGAAAGTAGCAGGTAAACCAGCCCCCACCGCCCCGCCATTGGTCAGAGGCCTCTCTAGCCGCCACACAACTGGCCAGCGGGCCGCCGAGCGGCGCGCGGATTGGTCGGGCGCGACCGCCGAGACCGGCTCCCTTCGGGCGTTCGGATTGGCTGGCGGAAAGAGGCAGGTATCCGGGCTCCGCGGCTCCTCCATTGGTGGGCGGGGAAGGGGGGTTGGGCACAGCGATTGGTGGGCGGGGGGCCGGGCCTGGGCCGGCGGGGAGCGGATTGGTCGGAAAGTAGGTTAGTGGTGCGACATTTAGGGAAGGCAGAAAGTAGGTCAGGGACGGAGGTGCCTGTTTACCCGCGCCGGACTCACCGCCGCCGCCGCCGCGGGATCCGAGTGGGGGCGCGGACGCGGGCGCTCCCGCGAGCCACGGTGAGTGTCGGGCCGGCCGCGGCCAGCGGCGCGGCCCCGAGCACCCCGTCGGGGGCCGTTAGCACCCTGGCAGGCGCGGCGCCCCGCCGCCGCCCCGGGCGCAGCCCGGCCGCCGGGGAACCCTGCCCGACGTGCCCGCTGCCGGCCTTAAAGGGCCCGTGCCCGCTCCCTGCCCCCACCCCAGCCGCGGGGAGGCTGCGCCCCTTAAAGGCGCCGCGCCCGGCCGCCCCCATCCTCTCTCGCGGGGGCTGGCACTGCAGGGTTGGGCGGGCAGAGGTGCCGCAGGCGCCCTTAAAGGGACCGGGAGAGTGTCCGCGGGAGTACCTACCTCCTCTCAGGGGGCATCGCTACCTGAGGGGTGGGGAGAGGAGGGAGGAGGCAGCCAGCTGCCTCTTAAAGGGACAGCTCCGCCCTTTGGGAGCAATGATCCGGCTCTGGGCGAGTCCTAGAATGTATCCCTGGGAGCTGGGGGGGAGGGGTGGGAGCCCTCGAGAGGACCATTCTTGACGGCTGCACCCCAAGGGCGTTGGGCAAGCAGTGCCTCTTCTGCCCTTCCTCCCCATCTCCTCCACTTCCCTTTCGGGAGCCAGCGGGGCTGGGAGGGGGTGGGGAGGGCGTCTCCGTCGGGCTTGGGGAGTCCAAGTCTGCTCGCCCCTTCGGCCCAGTCGCGGGGCCTGGCGCTGCACCCGGGAATCCGGGCCCCGAGATGGGGCAGACCCCAGCTTGCGAACTTTCGTCCGGCCTGCGCCGTCTGGGTCCTCGGCGGCCCTGGGAGGATCCCCCGTGGTCTCTGAGCAGGTGCCCGACGGCACCGGGACGTCCCCCGGCGTCCAGGTGTGGGCCCGCCACCCGCCCTGGAAGCCCGGGAGCCCCGCGGAGAGCGCTGCGAGGCTGGCTTTTGCACCGAGTTTGACAGATGTCAGGGAAGAAAGGTTCCCATTCGCGATTGCCGAGCGTTGACAGCCACGAGAGCTCTCGTTGGCTCTGAGGTAGAAGTGGAAGAGTGGAAATTAATGCCGACCTTGTCGGGCTTCAGTCGGTGACCCGGAGGGGTCACAAAAGCCTGCTCCGGACGGCAGGCGGGTGTCGGAGGGCAGGCGCAGGGGAAGGAAGGGTTGTCCTGAACATCGGCGTCGGTTGTCCCTGGCAGTGCTGGCCGATGAGGGAGCAGGCTGACACCCCTCACCCCACATTCCCTAGCCCCCTTTCCCTCCTCCGCTTCGGCCCCTTGGCCCCTTCCCGGTCCAATAGCGTTGTTTGGGCACTTTGGCGCTTGCTAGTCTCTTCTCCCTGCTTACGAAGCTACTCCTCAGCATGCAATTATTAGCCAAGTTTTCTCACCCAGCTTCCAGAAATAAGATTCGGTATTTGTGCAGAAGCATTTCCTGGCTGTACCTGTATTTCCAGGATCTCCGTTAAAAAAAAAAAAAAATCCACAAAAGCTGCCCATTAGATGCATCTCATTTCACACAAGGCTTGCTTGTCCTTCTGACATCTGCTGCTGTTCTCCCCTTCATCTATTTTTATATGACAACTATTATTTTAATTCTTCTGGTCCCATTGATATCAGGATCTGTCAATTTGGGTTGGTGGAGTTTTTAATTAATGTACTGGTTGAATCATGAGCTTAAAATAATCATTGCTGCTCTTGAGCAGTTTTGAATAATCTCATGCTCTTCGAGCTTGCAAGTAAAAAAAAATCACTGCTGTCAAATTAAATTTCCATATCAATGAAACTCCAAAATATTTTTTAAAACACAAAATTGAATCTTTCGGTCCATGATCTGTTACTGAGTTCACTTGAAAACAGTTCGTTGAATGCTGTTTAGAAAAGGCTTTGAAATCGCCTGTGTCATCTGAACCCGGATCTGTGGAGGTATTTTGGTTTTGATGGTCGTTGTAGCCAGTGAATAATAATAATAATAATAATTATTATTATTATTATTATTATTTAAAACTGTAGTTAAATTTGTGCCTTATTTTAACCCCTGCAGTTTAAAAAGAGGGCGAGAGAAAGGAACAGGTGGGGTAAAAAGCACTAGCTGAGAGTTAGAACATGCTTGTCCTTGCCCAGACTTGGGTTTTCATGGCTGTGCCGCTTCAGGCAAGTCATTGAACCTCTCTGGGTTCTGTTTGTCTCAGATGGAAAGTCAGGCTGTTGAAGTACATGATCTCAAAGGTTCCTTCTGTGCTACAGTTCTCTGCATCTAAAGTTTTAATACATTTGAGTTCAGGTTGGTATTTACCTGCTCAAGCCTCCAGAACATCTGAGCTGAAGTCCTATTTTCATAGGAAACTTCAACAGAACAACAGATGGGGTTTGAACGAATCCATTTAGAATGATTTATAAAATGATGATTACTCAGGAGTTTGCCTCTCGCAGAAGAGGTTCTGCATGCCACAGAGAAGAAAAGGAAGTGGTCGTGTTTTCAGATTTAGCCCTCAATACTGGCAATCTCTGTGCAATTTATATACTAAACAATGAACAAGCACTGTAGAAAGACTTGGCTGTGTTAACAAAACTGCCTGAGAATCTGTGAAAACTAAATATTTAATATGTCTCTTTGGTGGAAGAGTTGCCTTCCTTCCATGAGATTTCTTCTGTTTGTGATTGCAACATCAGCTCTGAGGGTGGTGGGAGAAAGTATTAAGGAAACAGTTTCTGCCCCTTACGATGTTATAGTTATGGAGTGATTTTAGTTAGCATCATGGTAGATACTTGCAGGGAGGTAAAAAAAATCCTTTCTAGATCTTGAGGGTGGTGAGGAGTCCAGAAACACCCACATGCTGCCCTTCTCGGATCTTTTCTCTCCTCGTTGCTACTTTGTCCCAACACCCAGACTTAACCCCAAACACCCACCCTGGCTTTTCCCTTCTTTCTCTCTGGAAACAAGACCTGCTCTGACTTGAGCCCCCTCAGCATCTCTTCCTTCCTGTTCGAAGCATCCTGTCTCTTTCCTCCGTGGCTTCTCTTCTCTGTCCAGATCAGAAAAAGTAAGTGGATCTCTCCTCTTTCTTTTTCTCAGACCTTCATTTTGGGTGGGAGCCTTGACTCTGGCGGCAGGACCTGGGACTGGGGTTTGGATCAGAAGAGTGCTTGACCCCTCTGACCACAGGCTCCTCCTCTGCGGTGTAGTGACAGTGCCAGCTTCATGGAGTCTGTATGAGGATGAAGGGAGATGATGCGTGTAAAATGCCGGGCACACAGGAAGCCCTCCCTCAGTGCCTGCTGCCACTCCCTCCCACCGCTGCCAGGGTCCTGCCCGCTGAATAGCTTTTCATGCTGTTTGTCCTCAGCCTTCTCATCAACCCCAGAAAAGCCTTCCTCTCAGTTTAGGAGAGGAAGGATAGAAGGAGAAGAAACAGCCCTTCTGTGGGCCTGCTGTGCACAGGCGGCTTTCACTGGTCTGTACATGGTACCCCTGAACCTGTGTGTCTTTCTCTCCCCTCCCTGCCCAGCAACCTCTCACAGGGGCTGTGCGCATTCACCTCATTCTCTCTTCGTCTGCTCTGCCCCTAGCGCCCACCCTCTGGCTCCTTTCAGCCTTCTCTATAGTTCTTCTCAAAGATCTCCAAAGTCTTTAAGTCTTGAATTCCAGGGACCCGTTCTTAGTGCAGAATGGTCGTTCTGGGCCCCTTTGCAGCTGTAACTCTGTCTTTCCTCCCTTCTTGAAATCCCCTCTTTCTTCTGCCTTGCCATGATGCTTTCTTGGTTCTCTTCCTACATACCCTAAAGGTACCTTTTTGTCTTGGCCCTGCGCTTCACACTGTTCCACTCACCCAGGGTCCCACTTTCAGTCCTGATCTGTCTCTTCTGCTTCGGCGGCTAGCAAGTTCACTGTACACATTAACAGTAGCCTGGAGCCGGCATCTGTGACCTTGGAGTTAGAGGTTGCAAACTGCTTGCAAGCACTGTCTCCTTTCATCCTCCTGACACACTGTTGCCTATACCCCTTCACAGCCAAGCTGTCCTGAGGGGCAGTTTGTTTGAGCGGTTAAAGGTGCAGACTTTGGAGTAAGTGTCATATCCTAACTGTTCCTTACCAGCTTTATGCTCTGGTCAAGTTGCTGTGCTCACTGTGTCTTGATGTCCTCAGTGATAAGACCAGGATCTCCAGAGTCCTTACCTCAAGGAGTTGTGGTGTACATTGAATGAGTTAAAACTATGAAAAATACGTGAAGCTATTCATGGTGCATAGTAAGCATTCAGTGAATGTTAGCTCTTGGTGCTTCTGGTCCCTCTCGCCTTTCCATATCCAGCCTGCCTGTCTGTGTGCACAGGACTGTCTGGTCAAACTGAAGGGCTGTCCTTTCCCTGGGCCGGCCCTTGGCTCATCCCGTGCTCCAACTTATGTCCAAATCTTACTCTTCTCTAAGACCCGGCTCAATTGCTTGGCCCTCTAGGAGCTATTCATTTTGTTTTTCTTCCTCCCCACACCTGGTAGCAGTACCCTCCAGCTCTTGATCTAGCTCAGATTCTTAGGTACTGCTGCATCTGTGTTGTGTTGGGCAGTCTCTGGGGATATGTGTCTTGCTTGCTCAGGCTAAGCAGTTTGGGGGAGTTCATCTTGGTTTCCCAAAATCACAGGCACAGGGAGCCTTCAGGATGTGTTTGCCCGATCTCAATTAATGATCTTGAGGAGGAGGAAAGGGGATGGGATGCACCAGGGGCACCAGTGGTCATGGCCAAGAGTAGGCGGGTTTACAGGGAAGGGGGGTTTGAGGTGGGGACTTCCGTGGTAGGGAAGATAAGATTGGATACGCTTTAGTCATCTTTGCTTTAGGGGAACGTTGAGTGCTGGCATATGATGAGAAATGATTTTTACATTAGCACATGCTGTCCTTTTAAATAGTATAAACTCATGTTCATCCAGTCTGGTTAAAGAAGGGGGAATGGAGGTCTTGATTTCGTATTCTGGTTAATACTCTACCCATTGGATTTTGTACGTATACTGAGTAAAACATTTACACCTATTTATGCCTTCAACTACCATTTGAAATGTGTGGCCTGGGCAAATTAGTTAGCTTCTTTGAGTCTGACTTACCTCATTTGCAAAACAGAAATAGTAATAATGATGGTAATAGCGGCTAGCATTTATTGAACACTATGTGCCAGCAAAGATGTTAGTCACCTTATGTTTATGAACTTGTTTAATCTTCCTTACAACCCCATGAGGTAGGTCCAGTGATTATCCTTATTTTACAAGTGCAGTGGTTTTGGAAACTGGCCAGGGTCACTCGGCTGGTATGGGGCGGGACAGGACTCGTGCCCAGAGGACTCCGGAGTCGGCCCTCTAGCCCCTGGAGTCAGGGCCTGCGGGGGGGGGGGAGCCCCCACATTGAATCCTGTGTACGCAGTGCCCCGCACCGTGCCAGCAGGCCAGGAGGCCAGGAGGCCCGTAGTGGTTGGCAACCCATGTTACGGCCGACAGATGTGGTTGTGCACCTGCTCTCCAGCAGGACTGAAGTCCTCTGCGGGGGATGCCACGCACGGTTGGGTCTCACCCTGGCAGCAGTTACAAGGGCTTGTGAGCATTCTCTTCACATCCTGTTGTGCATTTCTGTCACTTGCTTCCTCGTGCCTTTCTGCGGCACTGCTCTGACATGGGCCCCGTGTGGCTCAGCCAGCCCCTCCGGGACGGTTCCAGGTATGAGATGGACCTCTGAACAGAGCCCAGTACCCCTGCCTCCCCCAGTAGCCATCTGCAGAGGAAATGCAAAGGAGCCCTTTTCAAGAGTCTCTCACCTTCTTCCTCCTCTCCCCAGCTTCTTAACCCAAAGACAGGCACCCACAGCCTTGGTGTATATATATATTTTTAATGTCAGTTGTTTCCCGAATACATTTAGATAGTAAGGGAAACATTGTCTTATGTCAAGAACCTGTTACATAAAAATGTGTTATATAATGTTCAAATATATATACTGCACAGTGGAATTAGATACCACTTTTTTCCCCAAAGAATAAAAAGATAATAAACACAGGCTGTACTGAATGTCATTAATCTTGGAGCTGGAAGGCCTGGAAAGACATGCTCTGCCCTCAGAGCTATTGTTTTGAACCTCCGTAATCCTCCTCGAGTGCTCCAAGTGTAGGATGTATGGGAAGTTGACCTGAATCTGCCATGGAATGCTACCGTGAAATACTCTGGCAATTGTCTTTTCCTGGGGGACAGAATTCCTTGACATCTTGCTCACTTGTGTTTTTCTTACATCTAAGCAGAGGGAAGAAGCTCTTTTTGCCCCTGACGCTCGGACCACCGAGGCCATCTTCTAACCGGTTTCCTGTTCTAGCCTCTACTTCCTTCAGTTCTTCCCACACAGTGTGGTCATCTTTGCCTTCCAAAACAGCCCTGTTTGCAGTGGCACATGGTTGACACCCGCGTGTCCAGGGCTCCAGGCTCCCCAAGGTCCAGCCCTGGTCCCCCTCGCCAGCCCAGCTCCTCCACCCCAAGCCCCATTCCCGGACTGGGCCGGGTGCCCGGGGTTCAGTTCTGCTTGTCTCTGCCCTGCCTGGGCTACTCCATGCCATCCTCTTCCCTGCTGTCTGTCTTGCTCACGTCTCCCCCTTGACCTCAGTGGCCTGACCTCTTAGCCGGCCTTGAATCTCACTTCTCTGTGAAGCCTCCTCAGGTGACATTTGCCCCCTTTACACACACACAAACACACACACACACACACACACACACACACACACACGCTCTCTCTCTTTTTTACTTTTGATTGCCAGCCATTCATTCAGAAGCAGTGGTACTTCATAATTAGCAAATTATCACATTGTATCTAATCAGGATGGCCAGTTCTCTCATTTTTTAATTGTTCCATGAATAAATATCTTGTCCTCACTTCCCATTCTCCAACTGTACTCATTTACTCCTTCAGTGTCGTGTGTTGGAGGCCTACCGTGTGCACAGCAGTGTTACAGGCACCGGGGATACAGCAGTGAACAAAACAGAGTCCCAGCAAGAGACAGATAAACAATTGAAGACGTTAACTCCTGGTCGTGATAGATGCGAGGAAAGCAATCACATAGAGTAAAACAATAGCGATGATGGGAAGGAGGTTGCTTTAGCCAGGTCCTCTGGGGTGGCCTTTCTGAAGAGGTGACATTTGAGCTTGGTTGCAGAAAGCTCTGGGGAAAGGTGTCCCAGGAAGCAGAAACAAGGCCCTGAGGTTGGAAGTAGCTTGTTTTTGAGGAAAGTAAAGGCCATTGTAACCGGATTAGGAGTTACACTTGTGTACAGATGTTTTATCCTCCTTGTAACCTTCACCCAGTGCCAGAAAGTCCCTGTAAATACTTGCATACAGAATTGGAGCATTTGTAAATTGTATAAATAGCAGTTGACTCTACTCTGCACAGTAGGCTTTTAGTAAAACTTTATATGGCACACAAGCAAGTTCACAGCTTGAAGGGTTTTCTCATCAATGTACACCTAGCACGTATCACCAACTATGGAAGTTTTAATTGTGTTTAGTGCAGAACTTCAGACCTCAGAATTCTGTTTTACATGCACAGCTATCTTAAAACCAGCTCTGTTCTACAAGTTCATTTGTAAGGCAGCTGAAACATGGGATAAGTTTTTCTGTAGAGAAAAAGATGAACTAAATGGTGGTTTTGTTCCCCGGCAAGCCCACAAAAGTCATTTCATGCTGACTGTAGCTGAAACCATACTGTTTAGTGCTGAAGTATCATCAGCATTAATTGAGCCTTCTGCAGCTAGACCCCCGCATCTAGATGGAGTTATAGGTCAGTTAGTATGAGCCTTAATGGGACTCATTTACCTCGGTCACACCTCCTATTTTTCCTGTCTGCCAAAAAGTTTTATAAAAGGAATTCTTGCCTTTGTGCCTTTAAGATTTAGCTCCTTGTGTTATAAAGGAATCAGTGGCGGGGAGAGTAGGGAATGCCCTGCACTGGGGGGCTGGGAGAGCCCGGGGCCCAGTCTTAGCCCAGTCCCTGACTTGCTGAGTAACTTTGAGCGAACTGCCCTCACTGAACTTTGATGTCTCAGGTCCTTCTTGGATATAAAACCCTGTTTTCTCACCACAATGGGAAAACATACATGTATTTCATCGTTCAAACCTACCTCAAATGACTACCTCTAGTTTCTTCTTGAAGTAGATGTATCAAATGACATGAGGAGCTCAAGGAGTTCTGTGTATGGTGCTCTGCAGTTAGACGTTCCGTCTGAACCTTGATTTTGATCTGCTGTCTGTCTTAATGAGTGGAAAGAAATTTTGTCCTAGAACTTTTGGTCCAGATAAGATTTCTGTGTTCTTGGCCAACTTATCTTCCATATAATTATGTAAACTGGTTTTTCTTTTTAACTCTTAGGGATAAAAATGGTGACTATGGTTTGTTTCTTATGAATTATACTTATAAGTGCCCTTAGGGAATGGAACGAATTTGCAGGAGAGAGCAGAGCTGAAAGAGTGTGGGATCAAAAACAATTTTAAATGTTAAATGCAAAGCTATTTTCAGTATCCTGCTGGAGGAAAAAAAAATTTTTTTTAAGGCTTTAGACGATGGAAGAGGTTTCTGCTCCAAAGGAGAAAAGAGCCTCAGGGTTTTGCAGTAGTGAAAGCTACCTGATCCTTTAACTGACGACCACCCCTCCCTTCCTCCTTTCCCCTCTCTGAGTTTCTTTTTGGCATCATGAACCACATTTGCCATTTGAGAAGTTTGCTGTGTAAACGACTAGCTTTGCTAGTTGCAGAGCTCAATTGGGACGTAGGGTGTTAGGGAGTTAGCATTCAGATGGCTTAGGGTACAGAGTGCTTTGTCGCAGAGTTCCCCACAGGATTCAAGTGAGGGAAGCCTCATCAGGACAGATACAGCACTTCTAGCAAGGCCTCTGTTTGATCAGCTGTGAATGATGCTTGATTGTTTTTTCTCTTTTCCTTACTTGATGGCACAGCAAGGAGTTGGGGCAAGAAGTTGTTGCTGGATTTCACTTTGGAGTTGGAAGGTGGCATTATACCTTGTGTTCCTCTTCAGATGCTAGAATATGAGTAGGAATTTTTGTCTGTTTTGTTCTCTGCTGTAACCCCCGCAGCTAAGACAGTGTCTGCACAGAGTAGTCACTCAATAAATACTTACTGAAGGAATTCAGCCTGAGAAAACCTCAACTTTCTTTTCCTCTCTAACTGTGTAGGCTCATGAGCTTGGTCTTGCAAGGTACTTTGGAGTGTAGGTAACCATTTCCTTTTGACATCTGTGTTTTTCTTGTTCTTCAGGTTGGCCAGATATCAGTATCTTTTATTGATGATCAGGACTTAACTGGCCATGGTTGTCCCTGCCTGGCTGATGTTCATCTTTGTGTTATCTTTAATTGGCCTCAAAGTACAACAAATCAATAGCCGAACCATATCAACTAAAAGAAAATGTACCGTGTATTGGGCATAGTGCTACACGTTTATTTATTCAGTCAACATATGTCTGAAGGGCCATTATACCCGGCACCCAGGCTACACCTAGAGGAAGAGCAGAAAGAGTTGTTGTAGGGATACCTGGCTGGCTCAGTTGGTAGAGCAGGCGACTCTTGATCTCGGGGTTGTAGGTTGGAGCCCCATGTTGGGTATAGAGATTACTTAAAAAATAAAATCTTAAAAAAAAAAACAAAAACAAAAGAAAAGAGAAGACAGTTGTTGTACCCAAGGAGCCTTCAGTTTAATCTGTTGGTCAAAAATAATCCAAGGTCATGTATAATGCCAATAAAGTAGTCTAGACTACCAATAAGTACTACAGAAATTCAGAGACCAGAGGAATTTTTGTGAGTTGTTATGGTAGGGAGGAGGCCTCTTAGAAATGAGCAGGTTTAATCCAGACCTTTAAGGATGGGTAGGATTTAGATTCACAGACCAGGGAGTGGATGGAGTGGGGAGACATAGCACCATTAAAAGCGCAGAGGTAGGAATGACCAACCTGCATAGAGACTTGCCTAGAATGGAGAGTTCTCAAATAGTGGTGGGAATTTAAGTTTGGAAAATCAGTCAGTGCCTAAACATGATGCATGCCATTTCAGATGATACCAATTGGTAATATATACAGAGTTCTTATGATGTCCTTAGCACCTCACATGTATTATCGGGTTTAATGCCCACAAAACCCCACGTAGTGGAACTATCGTTAGCAACACTGTAGAGAGGACGAACTTGAAGCACAGAGTGATCCAGAGACCTCCCTAAGGTAGAGGGTCCAAGCTTAAAAACCAAGTCATGGAAGCTCTTGACCATTGGACTCTGCTGTCTCCCAGTGTCCTCCACCTGCAGGATTTGGATTTAGTTGGGGTGTTAGAGTCATGAGCTGAAAGTGAACAAGGCTCTATTTAGCCACTCCTTCATACTGTAGATGAAGAAACTGCAGGTTAAGTGACAAGTTAAAGTTTACCTGGTGAGGTAGAGACTGCTAAGTAGTGGAAGGAGAATCACTGAAGTTGTTTCCACTGTGATTATGATTACCATTTCAGTGATGTGAAATAATTATCCCTAGAGCATTAGTCCAGTGTGAGCGTTTCTGTTGGACTGAAGCAAACAAAGAAGGACTAGCTGCAGCAGAGACCTGATAGGAGGCTGCTAGCTGAATCCAGACAGGAGTTGGAGGGAGCCAGAGCTGGGAATTGTCAATTATGTTAATCGGCATGGCTGTTTTCTGTCACCCTTTAGATCTTTAGAGTGCAGGCAACATCTGCCTGTGAGTGCCTTTCAAGTATGTGAATCTGCACTGTACTGTGACCGAAATGCCTTGGTTAATGAATTCTCCAGAAGCAAAGCACCATTATGGAAGTTGAATGTTTAAAAAACAAATACCCACATTTTGTGGAAAGAGCACCAGATTAGGAACAAGATAACTTGCATTCTAGGCTGCTTCTGCTACTTAAGCACCAGATAGCCTAAGTCAGATTACCTAAATGTCTCAAACTGTGGCTGATTCCTTATCAGTGGCCCAGGTGTAACAATTCTCATCCAGCTCCTTACAGTGTGGTTCTGATGCTGGAAGGAGATAAGGAAAAATAAGGGGTTTGAAAGCTGCAAAGTTGCTCCCTGGTTGAAGGGGGGCAGCCATCGTAGTTTTAATAGTGAAGGTGTACTGGCCTTGCAGGGATAGTCTGGAGGAGCTGAAGGAAGTTTCCGCCCCCAGGGCTTGTTTGGGGATGAGGCGCTGTCCACCAGATGGGTGCTGACGGGCCTCACTTTGCTGGGTATGACCATATTTTAAAGGTGACGATGTATTTCACCCTAGAAATGGGGAGCCACAGCCTGGGCATGACTGGAAAGTTAGGCACAGATATTCACGTTAATCTCTTCTCCTCTGGACACACCTCTCAGGATAATGATGAGCAGGTGTGAGCCAGAAAACAAAGTGTCAGGATCTAGCCAACTGGCCAGTTGGGTATGCTTGGATGTTTCACCTATCCTGGGGCATGAGGCAGAAATCCAGAAGAACCTTGATTAGCCTAGGAGCTAATGGGTGAGCCAGCATGCTGTCCAGGTAAAACCTGATTACAAAGCCCGTAGCAAAGTCTTGACTGGAGATGTGCCACATCTTAATTTTTCTTAGTTTTGCATGGATGATGATGATGATGATGATGATGATGATGATGATTCATAGCAATATCTAACCTTTGAGTATTTGCCATATGCCAAGAACTGTGCAAAGTGCTTATATGCCTTTTCCCACTTAATACAGTAGCCCTGTGGGATGGACACTGGGAATCTCACTTTCTAATTAGGGAGACCGAGACCCAGAGATGCTTCAGATAACACACAGTGGGTGGGAAAGCCATGATTCAGACCCAGGACAGTCTCCGGAGCCTGAAATCTCAACTGTTACCTTCTTTCTTCCTTTTCCTGGCACCCCACATGCTTCCTGCCCCTGGTTTTGAGGTTTCTGACAGCACGGTGGATCTCCGGAAGGCATTTTTGGTTGATAAATGACATGTCACCCAGTGGCCTCAGCTCACTGTGGCTCCCTCTTCTTTGTAGACGGTGGCTGACATCGAGCAGCTCTCACTGGCTGCTTAAAGCTCACGAGCAAAATGATGCCAACACTGAATGTAGCAGATTGACTAACTCTTGCTGGCTAATGCATGTGGGAATTTTAAGGAAAGAAAAATAAGACAGTGAAAGGGATTGCTCTGGGTCAGTTTTTCAAAAAGTGTAGCTTATACTCTGCTCAGTGTTCATTACCACGCTTGTCAAAATCTCCCCACAAAAGCCTTTGCAAATGTCAAGATCCTGATAATACTATTTACCTCTGTGTGTGATTTACAAAGTAACTTTTGCATGCATTGTCTTGTTTAGTCTTCACCACAGCCCCATGAGGAGAGGTGTTTAGAAAGACTTGTTTTGCTGGCTGTGAAATACTTGGGGAGTTTAAGCTACTGCCTGGGGTCCCAAAGCTAAGTCAGTAGGACGGCCAGGACTTACACGCTGCTTTTCTGACTTTAACTCTTACTCTGCTCCCCAGTTTCTCTTCGCTTTGTCTGTTGAAAATGTTGTTAAGTGATCTGATTTACTGTATTGAGAAGTCAGCAGGGATTATTAAGGTGAAGTATTTTGTGCTACACACTGTTAGAGAATCAGAATAAATAAAAAGTCATGTATGGTTGTTGTGTTGGGCAGTTGGTTTGCACCTACTTTGTATGGCATAGGACACACATACAGCTTTGCGGTATATTGTTGGAACAACAGCCCTCTTAGCTTTAAAAGTCCAAAGGCTTTGGGGCACCTGGGTGGCTCAGTCC
Source organism: Puma concolor (assembly GCF_028749965.1). NCBI lineage: Eukaryota > Metazoa > Chordata > Mammalia > Carnivora > Felidae > Puma > Puma concolor. The sequence continues at coordinate 46,256,175 of NC_141676.1, read as the reverse complement.
GTTAAGCGTCCAACTTCAGCTCAGATCGTGATCTCATGGTTCATGAGTTCGAGCCCCATGTCTGGCTCTGGGCTCAGAGCCTGGAGCCTGCTTCGGATTCTGTGTCTCCCTCTCTCTCTGCCCTTCCCCCACTCGTGCTCTGTCTCCTTCTCTCTCTCGCTCTCAAAAATAAACATTAAAACAAATTTTTTTAAAAAAGTCCAAAGGCTTTAATAGATGATAAAACATGGAATTTATGTAATGTCCTTTAAAAGTTGACCATCAAGTTCTTGGTTAGGAACACAAGCTCCTGTTATCACATTGTTTCCATGGAGAAATTAGCCTTGGCTCACATCATTTCAGCTCTTGGTGCCTTTTCCAGGAATGGAGTGAACTGCTTTAGGAGAGAGAGCTGGTCATGCTTGTCACCTAGAGCTCTCTCCCCTCCTATAAGTGCAGGGGGCTGATTTACTTCTCTGGGCCCTCTCAATTTTTCCTGTGGTCTGAACATAAATCATCTGTGAGGTCCTGCTAATTTCATTTTTTAGAAGCTTTCCATGAAACAAATCTGAATGGAATGTTTTCTTATATAGGTTTGAACCTCCCCTTTAAAGTATTTCATTGGTGGGGCACCTGGGTGGCTCGGTTGGTTGAGCATCTGACTTGGTTCAGTTCATGATCTCATGGTTCTCTGAGATCTATGAACCATGATCTCATGGTTCATAGGTTCAAGCCCTGCGTCAGGCTCTGTGCTGACAGCTCGGAGCCTGGAGCCTGCTTCGGATTCTGTGTCTCCACCTCTCTCTGTCCCTCCCCCACAGGGCTCTCAAAAATAAATAAACATTTAAGAAAATTATTTTTAAAAAAAGTATTTATTTGGTGGCAAGGGGCTTTACTAGGAGAATGTAGAACTGGTCTCGCTCAAGCCTTTTCAGTTGGGACACCAAGCAAGTTCCTGTATTAAAGAGATCCACGGACCATGGCTGAAACTAGTCCTTAGCAGCCAGTGGTCCAAGCCTTCTATATTCAACATGTGGCTTCCACTTGGTGGTTGAAGGCAGAAGCTTCCATTTTTACCATCTCCTGGGGGAAAAGCTAAGGGGGGAACACCTGCAGTCATTTTAAGGGCAAGACCTGGTAGTAGCACATTCTTTTATTCTAGGGGCCAGAATTAGTTAGTTGTACTAACTAGAGGTATGGTTACATCTAACTACGAAGGAGGCTGAGAAGCATCTTTAGGTGGGAGGTCATGAGTCCAGCAAAAACTGTATTTAAAAGTGGAGAGGATATAGAACATTAGGGGAAATTTGCAGCATGCTGCATTGTGGTACCAGCGGGAAGGATTAAATAGAGTTTGAAGCTGGTGCCAGGAGAGCTGGGAAGATGCCTGAGTCCAGGGTCAGGATCTAGGCAGGCACACAGAAATCTTGGCGTATGTAGCCATCCAGAAGTCAGGGCAACTCATTGCTCAGAGACGAGGCTGCCAGGTAGAACCAAGGTGCCAGAGGTGCTGAGGTGCTGGAGGGGATATGAATAATCTAGAAGACTTCAGTTGTCAGAGGAAATTCATCAATGTAAGTGGTACAGTAGAAAGAGCAATGAGCTAGGAGTCAGAAGACCTGGGTTTGAGTCCATCCGCTTCTGCTTCATAACCTGGGGCAGAAGGCTTTGATGAACATTTGCTTTATCATCTACAATGTGGGAATAATGGTGATGGCCTTTCCTGTCCCCCAGGCCTAGGGTGAGTAATGGAAGGGGAAGTGCCCTGCAAACTGAGCTCCATGGAAACTGGCATAGCATCTGTGTTATTCACCTGTATGTCCCCAGCATCTGGTGCAGTGGTGGGGAAAACTTGCATTGTGTGGAGATCTTGGTCCTGGACAGTGTTCTCTGCTAGGCAGAGTTGTTCTTCTGTTCGTCATTGGCCAAGGTCTTCATTGGCCAAGGTACAGCCACGTACCCCACCAGCGTGTGGGCAGACATCAGGGCAGCTCCCAACCAGGTAGCATAGGACATATAATATGTCTTTGGCAGAGCCATTTGCTTTACTCCACTGACGAGGTGACAGAATACAACAAAAGGGGAGCTAGGACTTCCATTTGGATGTCATGGTCCCCGAATATGAAGTGATCATTTTTAACTGGTCTGGTCTTCCTGCAGATTGGAAGATGAAACCTTCCCAAAGCTGTTAGAACATGACCTCTTGCTTCAAAATAGTAAGATGTAGTTATAAAATTCCTCTGTTGATTTGGAAAAAAAAAATATGTGGCTTGTTCAAAACAATAAATGTTTATTGAAAGTATGATATAGATAAGAGAATACAAAAACAAGCTTATGGTTTCTATCCCGTGGACTGTTTCTATCCTGGCCAGAGTGATTTTTTTTTTCTTTTGCTGGAGAAATGGGGTCTCAGTGGATAATCAAAAAAAAAATTTTTTAACTTTGATTCCTTTTTTTATTTAATGTGTTTATTCACTAAAGATGATCTTCTTTCCTGGAACACAGTGGAGTATTTTTAACCGGACTTTACTGAAAAAAAAAAAAAAAAAAAAAAAAAGCAGGAATTGAACTTACATTCGCAGTATGCTCTTGACTCTGTTAAAAGCTCAGGCATAGAAGGAGGGAAAAGCACCTAAGTGTTAACAGTGGTTCTCATCTCGTAGAATTTGAGGTGATTTCTATTCTCATCTCCTTCCCTGTGGTTTTCTATTTTTCAACAGTGAGCGTGTGTTGCTGTTATAATCATAATCGGCTAGTTAAAAATGAGTCTTATAAATTAATACCCTCCAGCCAAATGAAGAATTTTGATTTTTGGCAACCTGGCCTGGGCTATAGGCTCTCATGTTAACTCAGGCCTATTGAGGTGATTTTCTGACAAGGTAAGGAATTTGTTAGAAAGAGGATGTTTTCCTTTGTGGAAATCAACACAGAAAGCAATCATTCTGTGACATGTCGGGAAAGATGTCCGGGGGAACTCTGCTCCTGGAATTTGACTAGCCTGTTTTACGGTCACTTAAGGAAATGAACCTTGCAGGTTTCCCATTCACCGAGTGACTGTTCTCCTTTATCTTATACTCCTGTGTTCCTCGGGGACCCCTGGCTCCATCATCCTGGGATCAGGTGACCCTGTCCTTTGTTCTCTCAGACTCTTCCATTACCAGTGTCCTCTGTGCATGTTTCCCTCCCTCTGTTTGTGACTAGATTTGGTGGTGGCTTCTTCCCACTGCCATGTTTACAAACTGAGGAGAACTAATTGTTGCTCTTTTCTGTCACAGTTGTCCCTTGCCCTTGTCATTGCTCAGGTGAGTGACCTGAGCCGTGCTCTGGGGACAGAATGAAGAGGAGGGGTCAGGACTGTAGGGAAAGGGTGGGGGTACTGAGCTGACTGCAGGACCTTGGGGAAGTCCCTGGGCCATCCACCTAGCACTTGGCCCGTACCCGGCAGGACGCGCTCTGACACAGCTCCTACAGATGACTGCTTGGTGTTTGAAGCCATGCACTGATCTGTTGAATTCCTGCAATGTGGCAGTCACTGTTCCAGATGCCGTCAGGGGGCATAGTGATGAGCAAGGCAGACCTGCTGTCTGCTGTCATGGAGCTTTCATTCTCGTGGGAGAGAGAAACGGTTCACAGGGAAATAAATGAAGCTCATTACAGACTGTAAGAGCGGCCCCAGAGATGGTTACATGCGCCCTTTTGTAGTGGAGCAGGAGGGCCGGGGTTAGGATGATTCAGAGGCCTGGCTCCTTCTATTTCGCCCCCTGTGCTTGCTAGTGGGGAGGGAGGAGATTTGGGGCGGGGCGGGGGGGGGGAGGGGTGCGGATATCTCAGTAAAGCTGAGCTGCTTCTCCCATTCAGTCCACCTGGGCCAGGCCTGGGCGTACAGGTGGAGAGAGCAAAAGCCAAGGCATACCCCGGGGGCACGTCCTTCTTTTCTGAAGAGCCAAGAGCCAGTTTGCATAAAGAAGTCCCAATCAGTGCCCGCTGCAGCTTTTTCCATGGCCAAGCTTGTGTTTTCTCTCTTATTTACAACTTGTAACGAGGCCCAGCCTCTCCGTGTCCTTCTAGCAGGATATTGGACTGATCCTTTCAAGGACAGGTTCTTCTATTTTGTTGTTGCCATTTTAGTTATAGTAACCCCCTCCCTGACACCCTGTTCTCCAGGTCTGGTCTTGCATGTGTTCAGGGTAGTTTACTGTGCCATTGCCCATCCTGAAGCTCTTGATCACTGACATTTACAGGATCTTTGAGTATCACTGTCGGCTTGGCTTTTGGCTGCCCAGAAAAGCTGGAAGTTGGGGAGATGTGAGCTTCCTTGTCGAGTCTTCTTTTCTATTACACTTCTCTGTCAGATCGAGGGCTCAGCCATTGGTCCTGTTCTTTGTGCCCCATCTTTCTGAAAAACCAGGACAGACAGGACCCTGCCTCCCATGAAGACTCCGCACCCTTCCTTCTACAGCCCGTAATGTCTGTGTTTTCTGACCCTTCTTCTCCCGTCTTCCTGTTCAGAGAACAAGGCCTTTGAACTTGCCTCACACTGGCTTGATGCAATATGGGAAACCAAGTTACCTGCCTCCTGAAGGAGTCTGGGACTCACTTGGCTTCCAGAGCCCCCCCTCACTTCTCTGCCACCCAGAGGATAAGTCATGCCCACGGTGATCATTTAACTCTCCTATCAGGGCCTACAGGAAGGCCTTTTGTTACTCAGTTAATTTTCTTGTGGGGGGGGGGGGTCTTGTTTACTAGTCTCATTCGTTCTGTGTTGTTACCAATTCTTTAAAAATATATCTGCATATATGCACATGTAAGGATGTGTGTGTATCTTTTTCTATGGAGAACAAAGGGCTTTGGAATGAGTGTGGCCCTGAGAGGGCCTGGATTTACACCCCGGGAGTGGTCGTCATCCTTTGGGAAATCTACCCCTTGGTCCCAAATATCGACCGACTGGAATTTGTCAAGTTTTGTCCCAACCTTAGTTTCATAGTTTTCCCCCAGTTTCTGAGACAACTTTGGGGTTCCCTGTGTTCAGGGAGGACTTCTCATTGGGTCCACCCCTTAAATACACCGACTCGGTGAGGAAAGCCTTTCATGGCCGGCCTCAGGGCCAGGGCTGCTGGGTGGAGTGTGCCTCTTACAGTCATCATGGCCCGGGCCGTGTGTAGGCCTCCTTTACTTGGCCGTAGCGTGGTGGAGAGTGTCCAGTCTGCTTTGGAATAAGGAGTTTTGTTTAAAACAAGTTGGATCCAAAAGTTGCGTCTTAGGTGGTCTGAATGGCTCCCCTCCCTCCTCATGGGTTTCAGCTGGTTAATATGGTGGCCTGGCTTGGTCCAGGCAGACCAAGGACGTCTGCCTGGACTTCTGGCTGACCGGCACCCCTGCACTCCTCAGCATGAGTTTGCCTCCCTCTGCTAAGGAGGGAAGGAAGAAGTCATCCTTTCCACTGGTTTGAAACAGGACGTGCCTGAGTGAGGCGGCAGGGATGAGGGAGTCATCTATTCATTCAATGTCATCTGAGGGTCCCCCGTGTACCTGGTATGATGGGAAGCCACTGGAGCATTGAGAGCACGAAGACAATAAGTGATTCATGTTTTCTAAAGGTTCTTCTGGCTGCCCATGGACTGAAGTGGGAGGGATAAGCATGGAGCAGGGAGCTGGGTTAGGAGGTGCTTGTTCTGGTCCAAGGAGCCAGACTGGCTTGGATGCCACTGGTAGGCATCTGTGTGAGCAGACAGGGAACAGACAGGCCTTCGCTGGCTGCCATTGTCATTTTCCCTCGGGCTCTGGATCCCCTGGACCATGAGCCTCCCCTTCCCTAAATGTGGCAGGCCCTGCCAAGCTCCTGCTCCATGGCTGGTGCTGTTCACTCCACCTAGAACGTTCTCTTCCCCCGCTTCCCAATCCTGGTGGTTCTGCTACTGCCTAACCCAGTGACCTTGGGCAAGTTACCAGATCTCTCCTGAGCCTCAATGTCTTCATCTATGAAAGAGTGAGCACAGAACTCCCTCATGGGATTGGGAGGGGAACATTATATGTACTTGAGTGTGATCGTTGCCATAGCCTCTGCAGTGGTCTTTTATTTCCATCCTTACCCTGCTCTGTATGCGCTGTGCCCAGTGACCCAGTGAGCCGGGGTCCAATCAAGTCGTGCCTCTGGCTCAGAACCCTCTCGACAGTAGCTTCCTATCTCACTCAAAGGAAAAACCAAATCCTCAGCACGGCCCCCAGGGCTGCCTGGTGCTTCTCTGACCCCATCTCCCAGCCCAGGGCCTGGTGGGTAACCAAGCAGGCTGGGTCGTGCGTAGCTCACTGGTGCATGTGGGTGGTGTCCCCCCCGACCCCGAGTTATGCAGTGCACGACTCATGTGGCCGAATGCACTGATCCCACCTGCCCACCTCTTGCCCCACTTCAGCCACATCAGAGTCCTTGCTGTTCCGCAAACACGCCAAGCTGGCTTCAGGCTCGGGCTCTTTCCTCTGACTGCTCCCTCTGCCTTGAATGCTCTTCCCCCAGATATTTGTATGGTGTGGTTACTCCCCGTCTTCAGGTCTTTTCTCATATGCCACCCTGTGTAAAGTCGTACCATTCAGCCCACTGCCCCCCAGATGTTTCCCTGTTTCCCTTTTGTTTTCTTTTTCCTCTTAGCTCTTAACGTCATGTAACATAGTCTGCAGTTTACTTTCTTACTTGGCTTATCATCTCTCTTCTCAATAGAAGGTAAGCTACGAGGGCAGAGACCAGTGTTTGTTTTGTTCACTGCTGTGTCCCCAGTGTGTGAGATGGTGGTGGGAAGATAGCAGCGGCTCACTAATAAAGGAGTAAATGAGTTTACAATAAAGCAAGTGGAGTGTTTTGTCCCGTGCTTAGCATAAGTGAGTGCGCAGTAAGCGCTTGCTGCCATCGTCTTCATCATTGGTATCGATTATCCCTCTGGGACCGGCTCCGCGTGGCCTTCTCTGAGCCCTTCCCCAGCCCCTTCTTGGGTTGAACTGCATCGTGGCCACCTCTGCTCCCTGCTGCCCTTCCTTCTGTGTCCTCTCCCTCCGTGGCATTGATCACACCACACCAGTGGAACACGTCTCACTCTTTTCCCTGTATGAGCCCAAAGTCCTGTGGGGCAAATACGGACTTGTTCAGATTTGTACCTTAAGGACCCTGCACCCGTGGGGTAGCACATAGTAGGAGCTCAGGAAGTGTCCACTGGCAACCAGGACAGGTGGAAAGAGCTCTCCAATTCCTCACCAGTGGTCCTGGCTCCATAATGTTTGCAGCCCCACTCCCAAGGGGTGTCATGAGAGAGTCTGACAACCACTGAAGTGACAAAATCTCTAACAGTATGTTTAGAACAAATTTGGGGGAGCAGAGTGCCTCCTGTGCATAGTCCTTTGAATGACAGTATCTGGGTGGCTTGCTCATTCCACAAGCGAGAGTCGGGCCCTTTGGCTGCACAGGACCCAAGGAGACAGTGTGAGTCAACTTAGGCTCATTCAGTGGAGACCATGTGAGTAACACCAGTGTGTTTGGAGGAGGCTGGGGAGAAGCAGAGAAAGCTGGGGCTGGTTCTTGGGGGACTTGGGGTTGGCGGGGAGAGCATGGCTTCTGGGGATGGTATAAGGAAGAGGAGAGCAGCCCCTGCCTGGTCCGGGGAGCAGGGGTGGGTGCCTTGGGAGGCATGATTTGGTAGGTGGTGTGGGCCATATGAGGGGAGACCTTAAATGCCAGGGCAATGAGTTTGGCCCCTTGTATTTGGCGGGAAGGGTCCGGTTTAGGGATTCTGATGGATAGGTATAAGAATCAAAAGGGTCAGGGGAGGTGGAGAGGAGCTCTGGAGTCATTGTCACCTGTCCAGAGATAGACTGTCTTGTGAGACCTGCAGGTGGCATACCAGTGCCAGAGGCCATGCCATTAGGGATGGGCATTGGCACCCACAGGACAGCAGAGCTTCAGCTGAACCAACGGAGTGCAGGGGACTGAGGAGTTAGAAGTGGGGGCTTAGGGGCACCTGGGTGGCCCAGCCAGTTAAGCATCCGACTTTGACTCAGGTCATGATCTCATGGTTCATGGGCTTGAGCCCCACGTCAGGCTCTGTGCTGACAGCTCAGAGCCTGGAACCTGCTTCAGATTCTGTCTCCCTCTTTCTCTCAAAAATAAATAAACATTAAAAAAAAAAAAGTGGGAGTTTAGCATAGACCGGGTGTAGGAATGGACTTTTTCTCCTTGAGGGGTACTGTTGGTGTCCCAGGGTCACAGAGATCTTCCTGCCCTGGTCTGGTTGGTCTCACCAATTCATAAGCCACTGTTTCTCTGGAATGAGCTGGTTTTCTACACTCTATACTGGGCCAGTCAGTTTGAATCATCAGTCAGTTTTGTACCAGGGTGCTCTTCAGAAAAGCTTTAAACCCAGGGACTGGCAAACTCAGATTTAAGAGTCAGCATGGCCCATAACTCCCTGTGAGGCCTTGGTCAAGATGCTCATTCTCTTGGGGTGGTTCACTTTCTTTATCTGCCAGGTTAGCAGAACGCTAACCCCCTGGGTTCTAGGCCAGAGCCTCTTAAATCCCTCCTGCCCTGGGTCAGGATTAGCCCTGCAGGCTTGGGTGGGACTGAACCTTCAGGTGGGAGGCCTCATGGCCACACTGTGGAGAAGACTAGCCTTGACACTGAGTGGCGTTTGAAAATTGTTCACTCACCCAGGGATTGATTCATTCTGCAAAACTAGTGAGGGTTCTCTTCCCATCCCCCTTGCCTACTTTGGGATGGAATTGCTGAAATGACCTTGGCTTCGGGAAGCCGTCCCATTTTCTGATTCTGCTCTCCTAAACATGGCCCCTGCCCTGTGCCTAGGGGCCTCATTCTCACACAGCTACCATCATTCCCTCTGGCCTTGTTGCGTGAGATCTCCTCTTAGCTTTCTCCTCCTTTCCTTTGCATCTGATTTCTTTTTTTTTTTTTTTTAACGTTTATTTATTTTTGAGACAGAGAGAGACAGAGCATGAACAGGGGAGGAGCAGAGAGAGAGGGAGACACAGAATCCGAAGCAGGCTCCAGGCTCTGAGCCATCAGCCCAGAGCCTGACACGGGACTCGAACTCATGGACTGCAAGATCGTGACCTGAGCTGGTCGGACGCTTAACCGACTGAACCACCCAGGCGCCCCCTTTGCAACTGATTTCAAACACCGGGCCTGATCTGCCCAACCAGGGCAACCCTGATGGTTTCAGCACATATGCTCACATATCTGCCTTCCGTTTACTCCTAAGATTATATCCTCAGCCCATTCCATGTGGCTCCCTAGTTTTGATCATGCTCATTTAAGATGGCCACATAGGGGCGCCTGGGTGGCACAGTCGGTTAAGCCTCCGACTTCAGCCAGGTCACCATCTCACGGTCCGTGAGTTCGAGCCCCGCGTCAGGCTCTGGGCTGATGGCTCAGAGCCTGGAGCCAGTTTCTGATTCTGTGTCTCCCTCTCTTTCTGCCCCTCCCCCGTTCATGCTCTGTCTTTCTCTGTCCCAAAAAATAAAATAAAAAACGTTGAAAAAAAAATTTTTTTTAAGATGGCTGCATAATATTCTATTGAGGGAGTGCCTTCAATAAGCCATGAGTTTGTTATGGGGCATTTCACTTGCTTTTAATTTTTGTTCTTTCAGCTAATGCTACATTGGCCATCTTTGTGTATTGCAGAATGATTTTATTACGTTGGCATTTATCTAGCTAATGGCAATGGCCCAAGATCACACAGAGAATCAGAATTTCTTTTTTCAAGAAAAATGTCGTGAAGATATATTTAAAATTTACTTTAAATGCTAGGAATGTTTTTGTTGTATTTTCCACGAATGAAGAAGCAGGGTAACAGTAATGTGAAATGAGATATAAGTGAAAGGCTGTGTATTTACAAGTAATACATGACTTGTTGTTTGTTCCTAAGTGTAGAGGTGAGCCAGTATACTCTCTTAAGGAGTAATTTATCTGCTCAAATTGAGGAATTCTGTATCCCTATATTTTTGATGCTTTGATTAAAACAGTGGAATAAACAGTGATCCCTTGTTCACGATGTTTTTAAGAAATCCCCTACACCTGTTGGGATGAGCACTGGGTGTTGTAGGGAAGCCAGTTTGACAATAAATGATATAAAAAAAGAAAAAAAAAAGAAATGCCCTAAAGCAAGAAAAAGTAAATGGGATTTTTGAGGGGGGAAAAAACCTCCAATGTCTCCTTAAACCAGAATGAGCCTGTCAGGAAGTGCTCCCAGCAGTGGAAGCTAAGATCGTCCAAGACCATCCTGCTGTGGAGCCAAGTGGAAGCAGGTTGCAAACTTGCTGAAACAGTTTGGTTTTTTGTTGGTCATAAGGAAATAACCAGAATGAAACCAACAAACCAGTGTCAATGACTTGGTTCTGAGTGTTCTTTTTAGCCTGGAATCCATGTGGCTTTGGGGTGACGGGGAAGGCTTCCTCTGCCCAGATGATCTGTCGTTGCTGTTTCAGTCTCTGGTTGTTGATTACGTGGACCATTTCAACCGGCAAATGTCAGCTGAGCTGCCGGGAATAAAAACTGCGGAAGAAAACACCCAGTGCCCCCTTGTTTCTGAGGAGCCTACGAACTGGGAGTGGGAAGGACAAAACAAGTCTAAAATTGGTGGTCCTTCACTGGAGACTAAGAAGAGAGTCCTGGGGCAGTCAGCTCTACTCTGTTAGAGAAGAGAGAGGGATTCCATCTCCTCGGGAGGCTAGGGCGGGGACGGGGGGTGTCAAGAAAGGTGTTATGGGCGGGGGTGAGGGGGGGTGGGGGGGGGAGTTGCTGTTGTCAGCACTAGAAAGGACTGGCTGAGATGCGACTGGACAGTCCCAGCAAAACAAAAAGGCTGACAGAGGAAATGGAGGTGGAAGGACATGGGGATATGTTTGGGGTTTGGCTGAAGCAGTGTTGCTTTAGGGCGTGTATCAGATGCCAGGCTTGGGTCTAAGCACTTCCTGTATATTAACTCATCTAATCCCTACAGTGACCCAAGGGGGGGCGCTACCATTGCCTCCATTTTACAGATGAAGAAATAGACATAAAGTAACTCATCAACTGCCCAAGATCGTCCTGCTGTAGAGCCAAGATCAGACCCAGTTGGTTTGGCTCCAGAATCTCTGTTCCTAACCACAAAGCTGCCACGCCTCTGATATAGGGGGAGAACAGACACTAGAACCAGAGGCTTGGAGTGCCAGTGATTAGGGGTACCGAGGTGGGAGAGGGGTCAGAGTGGAGATGAAAGGGATTATAGGGTGGGGATGGGGGAGTTTGCTGAGAGCCGAGGGGCCACAGGAAGAAAGAGCTTCTTGGGGCGGTGGGGGTGGGGTGGGGTGATGCTTTGTCTACAAGGCCCAGCACTGCAGAGTTCCACGAGGTGAGATCTAAGAGCAGGTCTGATCCAAGGTCTCCACGGGCGGGCCTCTGGAGACTGCACCGTGCTGTTCATTCTGGAGGGTTCTCTATTTTGAAGATGGCGAAGCAGGCACAGGCTTTGGGTATCATTAGCCGTGTCCTCGTGTGGGTAGGAAGAGATGAACATGACAGAGAGGGGCAGATGAGAGCTGGCATTGCTAATTTGGTAAACCCGGTGGCTCTTCTGCAGCCTAATGATGTCTGAAAGCTGTTTTCTATGCCGAGGCCCAAGCGTGACTCCCTTATCTGAATGCTGTAGCAATTGCTATTTTTCCTAGGAAATTGGGCCCATGTGGGCCCTGTGTGTGGTTTATTTGAGTTCCATTTTTATAACCTTATTACCTTGTCCCCATGATGCAAGGGGCCTCTCTTTTCTGGAGCTTTGCTGTGAAAATTGTTTCTTAAAAGGTACAAAGTGATCTCTCATCATTTGGGTGGCGTTCTTTCCATAGTAGCACTTTTCTGCAGACTGTGTGCACGCTTTTCATCACCCCTGACACCAGTTGTCATGTTTTTCTGATCGTTGGCAATTTACTGGGATCTTTTAGGCAGTTCTTAAATCTCACTTCCTAGGTGTTTGTCACGATTTCTTCCAGAAGAGTTTGTGCATTTAAATATCCATTCAACTTCTGCTGCAAAGTATGGCTCTCCCGATGACCTTGCTAGGGCCTAACACCCAGTCTTGTCCTCTGGCCTTGAGTTGATAACAACAGCAATTAGCATTTATGGAACCTGAGCTGTTATTAGGCACTGTACTGAGGGATTTATGTAGGGATTTATGTTCACGATCTTAATTATTCCCGGTCTCGATAAAGAAAGTGCTGTTACTTCCGCCATTTTACAGATGAAGAAAATGAGTATTAAAGAGGTAGAGTATCTTGCCCCAGGTTGCACAGGTAATAAATGGCAGATCTGGGCCTCAACCCAGGCCCTCCTGACCTTGGAGCCCATGTACTTCATTCATTCATTCATTCATTCAGTCAGTCATTCAACAATAAGTGATTGTTCATAACATGGCCAGCACTGTTCTAGACCCAGGGGATACAGCAAAGGAAAAAATAAAAAGCAAAAATTTCCTGCCTTTAGTTCACATTCAGATTTGGGGGGATAGAAAACAAAATAATAAAATACACATTATCCAATATGGTAATAAGATTATGGTGAAAAATAAAGCAAGGAGGTTGGCTAAGAAGTGTTAGGAGAATTTTAGAGTAGTCAGAGAAGGTCTCGTTGAGAAGGAGACCAAGCTGTTAGGTTAAGTAGCAAACAAACCCCTGAATCTCAGTGTTATCGACCCAAGAAAACATTATTTCTTGTACAGAAAAATTCCAGTTTGGCTGCTCCTTCTTTGTGGTTACCGAGGGACCCACATTCCTTATATCTTATGGCTCTGCCCTCTTTAAGGCCCTCAGATTGCTTTCCATTCAGCTGGAGGATGAATAAGAAGAGAGATGGTCTTGTGGGGAAGTTTTTGTATTTTTATTAAATTTTTTTTAATGTTTATTTATCTTGAGAGAGAGAGAGAGAGAGAGAATCCCAAGCAGGCTCTGCACTATAAGTGTAGAGCCCAATGTGGGGCTCCACCTCACGAACTGCAAGGTCATGGCCTGAGCCGAAATCAAGAGTCTGATGCTTAATTGACTAAGGCACCCATATGCCCCTTGTGGAGAACTTTTTATGGGCCAGTCTGGAAGGAGCACACATCTGTCCCACCCTTTGGTGAGAACTCAGTCACATGTTTACTTCTAACTACAAGGGGCTGTTGGGAAATAGAGTCTAGCCATGTGCCCCCAAGAAAAAAGAAATGGGCTTTTGTGAACTCGTACCATAGTGTATACTGTAGCGAATGAAGTGAAGAAGTGAGTTGTGTGTTTAACTGGGGAAAGAGCATTCGGGCATAGGAACAGCAGGGTAAAGATGGCCAGGGTGGCTGGAGTGCAGTGAGGAGAAGACAAGGAGGGGGGTGGTAGGACAGAAAGCAAGAAGAGGAAAGTCCACATGGCAACGAGGAAGTGTGAGGAGACCAAGTTGAGAATGAGGATTCTAGCTTGGGCAACCAGCTAAGGCTGGGAAGACCAGGAGGAGTCTATGATGCAACAGAACGGGTGCCTTCCAGGCATTTTAGAGCACATCTGGAAGACTGGACTAACTGTGCTGTCCTTCAGGGAAGCCTCCATAGCGTTAAAGGTCTGGCTGCTGTGTAAAAATCCAAGGAGCACACATTCCAGGCAAAGAGAAAAAACAGATATGGGAAAAACACAGATATGGGAAATTTATATGATGTGCCTGTTGGGACTCCTGCTAGTGGAGGCATAAACGGGGAGTTACTGGTTCCGTAGTCGGTCAGGATGCTACAGGAGTTCACAAAAGGAAGGGGTTCCAGAATGGGAGTTGATGCTGCCGTCTGGCTCCCTGTCTGCTATTCTTTGTATGTTGGCATCAGTCTTTCCTACTGCAGATGGACCGTGCTCCTCGTGGGGGCACCACTGCTGACAGACCCAGTCCAGCAATTGCAGTGAAGGGACAACTCCTTTCTCTGCATCTATATGTCAGTTCTAGAGCAAGTCTCTGCCTGGCTTAGGTTGGATGTTGTGCCTGTCATTGCAGCCAGGGAGTGGAGTAGTCTAATCGGGCTGGACCATTTGCCCACCCTTGTTGGGGCCTTCATGGTCTTTTTTAAGAAGGCAGAAGAAAAGCATCTATGGAAAATAAAAAAAGAGTCTTTAGCATTGTTTACTGTACTATGTTTTGAAGAATTTATGGTACAACAAGGTAGGAACTCTTTGGGGAGTTTTAAACAGAGGACTTGATCATATTTAGGTTTTATTAAAAGTCATTACAGACACTGTGTTTGGGTTTGTGGTTGGAAATAAATGAGTAGAGGTTAGAAGGTTGCCACTGTAGCTCTAAGGAGAGCCGAAGAGACCTGAGCCAATTAAAGCCCTTAGTTGTGTCATTTGGACTTCACCTCCAGCCGCCCCACCGGTAAAGAGGAGTGGGAGAAAGTCTAGAGACAATGAGGCAACCAGGGCTTGGTGACCAGCTGGAGGAGGCAAGAAAAAGAGGGGCTTAAGGAGGATCCCCCCACCACCACCACCAAGGGGGGGTAATAACTATTCTCCAGAAGGCTAGATTTATCTTTGGAAACCAGTTATTAAGTGGTAGCAGACTTGACATATCTTATGTGCTTCTTGAGAAATGTGAGTGCTGTTGGCTTTTTGTGGTGCCTCGACTGGAAAAGGAAGCTGACTGATTGTATTTGTCTCCCTTTAAAGTTTCCTTTCTTTTTGCAATCAGATAATAGGAGCCACAGCCAGGACTGCCATTTGACAGATGGATGGGAGCTGGGCCCTGGCCCGAAGACCTTTCCTCCCCCCATGCCTGCCCCTGGGCCTGCAGGTCTACTTTATAAACATTCATCTCCTTGGCATTGGCCTTGCCAGGAAGGCTTTTCAGGATTTTAAGCAAAGAAATGACCTGTTCTGACTTATGTTGTGACCAGTTCCCTCCTGTACTGGGAATAGACTGTGGATGGAGGGAGGAGTGTGTTACCAAGAGCCAAAGCCCAGGGGAGGGGTGGGGGGCAGGCACACCTGTGCAGGGGCTGTTGTAATCAGCTATGTTGGTAATGGTGGAGGGGGTGAGAAATGGTCATGTTCTGAATGTATTTTGAAGTACAAACCAATTTTGGTGAGGATTGGATATGGAGCAAGAGAGAGGAGACAAGAATGACTCTATAAACGTTTTGGCCTGGGCAACCTGACGAACGTTGTCTTTAGCCTGATATGGGGAACACTTGGAGGAGCAGGTCTGGGGGAAGGCCAGGGGTCGGCACTGGACATGTTAAGTTTGGGACATTGAACATGACTTACACAGAGCTCCTATTTGACATCTTACTTGAAGCGGGCAGTTGGATATATCCTACCAGTCAGGAGTTAAAGGAAAGATCCGGGCTTGGAGAAAAATCTGGGCATCCTCAGCATACAAATGGTATCTGAATCCCTGACATTAGGCGAAATCACCGAGGGGTGACTGAAGGCATACAGAGAAGAGATGAGAATGAGGCCTGAGCCCCGGGACACTCTGACATTGAGAGGCAAGGAGAGAAGGAAAAACCAGCAAAAGGAAAGAACAGCCAGTGAGAAACAGCAGGCAGAAAACAAGAGTGCTGTCCTAGAAGCCAAGTGAAAGGAGTCGTCAAGCAAGAGGGAATGGTTTACTGATATCAAGAGCTATAAGACAAAGACTAAGGCTTGCCCGTTGGGTCTGGCAACATGGAGGACAGGCCAAGTGCATGTTCTGGACCAGAGCTTAACCTCTCAAAAGAAGTCACAGTTTGCCCACTGAAGAAGAACACAGTTGTGCAAAACAGGATTGCTGTAGATTGAAAGAAATCCAAGAACGATGAAGACAGTGCCATGGGCGTCTAGTGCTATGGGACAGCCCTTCTGGCTTTTGTGAGGAGGGTTGAGGTCAGATTCATTCATGTCTTTATCCAGCATTTATTCATTTCACAAAAATATACCGGGTTTCAGAGACTGGGAGTAAGGGTTGGGGGAAAGGGAGAACGTGGAGTCATCATTTAATGGGTATAGAGTTTCAGTTTTGTGGAAAAGAGTTCTGGAGACGGATGGTGGTAATGGTTACACAGTAACACAAACGTGTTAATACCACTGAGCCATATACCTGAAAATGGTTAAGATTATAAATTTTCTGTTATGTATGTTTTAACACACACACACACACACACACACACAAATGAGAGAGAGAGAGAGAAAAAAAAACAACTTATTGGCCCCATCATGAACTTGGTCTGGGACATAGTGTTTGAAATGGATGGCATTTCAATAGGAGATAATTTGGAGGGAAGGGAAGAAGGACCTCCAGCTGGAGGGAATACAGAGAAGGCCTGCTATCAGGCCTGTTTGTCTGGATTGTGGGGTCAGTGGGGGAGGCCACTCGAGCTGAGGCTGTGGACTCAGGCTGGGCCAGTTCGTGCAGGCCTGGCAGCCTGCTTCGGAGTTGGGCTTGCCTTCTTAGATTCTGGAAGCCTCTGAAGGCTCTCTGCCCAGGGGAGTGTCATTCCAAAGGTGTGCATTTAGACCATTAATCTCATGAATCCTTCCTGTTAAGCCATTGCTTATTAAAAGCAGTGGGATTGAGGCATGCCTTTCTATAGGGAAAATTGTGATCAAGCAGAATTTTCAATACCCAGGCATGTGGTAATGAATTAAGTGGGTTGTTTTTCCTCACATTTTTACAAATATTTATTGAAGACTACCTAAATGCCCACAGTGTTCTAGGCAGTGGGGTGAGAGTAGGGGTAAATTTAACAGGCCTCTTCTCTTGAAAAGCCTAGACTCTAGGGACCCCCATTCCTAAATAAGAAATTATGCTCCCATGTGTCACGTGTTGCCATAAATGTCTCGCCATGGGAGAGTTCCATGGGAACTGAGAGGGGGAGGTGCCCGGCTTGCTGGGGACACTGGGGAGGCTTCTTAGGGAAAGACTGTCCAGTGGATTTGAAAAATGAGCACAATTTTCTGGGCAAAGTAACAGAAATGGGCATCCTGAGAGGATGGTAAATCAAAACTTATTGGGGGCTGTAAATTGAAAGACGGTGTATAAATAGCCTCTCTTAAGCTGAATTCTTATTTCGTTGGCTTTAGGTGGTGCTGGCTAGAGTGCACGCATTTGGACCCAAGCTTAACTTTTCAAATGTGGAATCCTAGGCCTTCACTGGTAAGTTTGTTTGATGCCTTCTTACCAAATTATGCTGTTGAGGATCGGTATTTGGAATAAAGGGCAAGAAAGTTATCATTGGCACAGCTCTGTGGAGGTTACCAAGCCTAGACTCTAGAGAAGCCTGTAGTACAGGCAGAAGGGATCCACAGGAGAAGTGAAATTTCACTGTAGGTTTATGAAGTAGATGCTCTGGAGAGGCATCCAGGAGGTGTAAGGCTCATGGCACCCAGGCTCATGGCAGGGCGGGCTTTGGCTGGGTTTTGAAGGAAAAATCCAGAGAAGAGTGAAATACGGTTTTCGGGTTTGAGAAAGTGGGCGTAAGACACAAAGACAGTGGGCTCAGCAACAGACCCACAGGAGCAAGAGCTTCAGAGGAGTCATGGGCCAGACCTTTGGCAAGAGGTGATTGTTCTAGACCAGGGTCAGCAAACTTCTTCTGTAAAAGGTCAGACGGTAAATATTTTTGACTTCATAGGCCATGCGGTCTCTATCACAGCTACTCCGCTCTGCTGTTGTAGCATGAAAGCAGCTATGAATGAATGGGCACTGCTGGGTCCCAGTAAAGCTTTATTTACAAAAACAGGTGGTAGGTAGGATTTGGCCTGTGGGCTGTTGTTTGCAGACTCCTTCTCTGAACCCTGAATGTCAGGCTAAGGCACTTGGACTTTGTCCTGGAGGCAGTGGGAAGCCATTGAGGTTATTTTGGGAAAAGAAGTGAAACGGCAGAAGCGACACGCTAGGACCGTTCTTCTTATAGCTGGACAGGAGGCATGGGGCTTGTTCAAAGGAACAGCAGCAATCTGCGCCTGATGGCATGTGGTTAACAGTGGTGAAAACAGGGGCAAAGGACCAATAGAAGAGCTATTGCAAAGGGAGATCCATAGGATTTACAGTCTTCTTAGACTTTAAGAACAGGAGCCAAAGAAAATGGAAGTTTAAACTTGGTGGTTCACAGTGGCATCATTGGCACATGTAGACATTGGAGACTGAGAGGGGTAGTTGGTGCATCTGGTTTTAGATACACTGAATTCAGGATGACAGTGGTTCATCCACAGGAAATGTCCCGTAGACAGTTGGAAGTTCAGGGCTGAAGCTGGGACTGAGAGGGTTTGGTCTGGAGGTGTGGAAGGGAGGCCGTAGGATTAAATGAGTTCTCCCCATGATGAGCGGAGAGCTGAGCCTTGGGGAATGTGCATAATTCCAGATGGAAGAAAAAGGTAGAAGAGAACCAAAGGCCAAGGAGGAGAGAGTCCCAGGAAGGGAAGAGAAGGGGGCAAGCAGGGACCATGGAGAAGGAAGTTGAAGGAAGGCTGCTGACTTGGTGACACGTTGGTTACAGGTGGCCTTGAGGAACAGGATGCCACAGGAGGAGAATGGGGGATGAGGGCTCCAGGCTGCACAGGGTTGGACATAAATGAGGGATAAAGAATCGAAGACACTAGGAAAATAGACCACCCATAGAGAGTGTGGGCCTTAAAAAAAGGGAGTACACATTTGCATGTCGCAGTTACCTTTTCTTTAGCTCTGAGGCAGGCACAACATGCTGCGACCGGTGCTCTTTTCCTTCTCTGGAGCCAAGCGGTGCTTGGGGGTTTGTGTGCACCCTGGGCTGGTGACTGTGTTCGTATGTGCCCTTGGAGGCGTGGTGCTCATGGCTGTGCCGCAGCTTGCACACGGAACCCAGCCCATGTCTGGACTCCTGCCAGAAGACAAGATGCGATCTGTCGGCGAAAGAGTTGCATTTGCCACAATGGAGGGGAAGAGAGGGTAGACCAGGAGACTCAAATGAGACGTCTTACTGGAGGGTCGGCCCATGTATGGGAGTTGGAGATACGTCCTCAGGTCATCCGGCCAGGTTATCAATTTGTGCTCTGAGCATTTTGAGTGTACGTTCTTTGGTTTGGATTCTAAGTCACATTTGGCTTGGTTTGTGTGAATGTAGCAGTTTGAGATCTGGGCACAAAAGCAGCAGGTGTAAGTGGTTCAGAGCCACCATTTATGGAGCCCTCAGTAGGTCCCCAGCACGGTGCTGGTGCTCTACAGGTGTCGTTTTAGGTCCTCTCTGCAACAGCCTCCAACACGGGGAGTTCGTTTTCTCACGTCAGTAGTGAGGAAATCAGATCATAAAGAGGCTGAGTAACCTGCCCAAGGTTACAGGAGATTTGAACCCAGATCTGACCCCCGGGTGACTCTGCTTCCTGTTTTCTCTCACCTGAGTCTGGAATTACTCCTCCCACTTATGTAGAAGGACTAGGGACGGACTGAGCTATGCGGGTTAAATATTCAGAGCCTAGTGTGGGTGTTTCCACTTCCTAGGAGTCTGGTGAAAGGGTGGAGGAAGTGTGGGATCTCTGCAAGAAATCAAGACCAAACCTTAATAGCTTTAACTGTTTCCCCAGGTAAAAATTTCCTGGGTTGGAGGAACTTGGAGAAGGTTGACAGTCGTGGGCTTGGAAAGGAAATATCACTGGAAGGCATGACAGATTTCAGCCCTAGCTCTGCGGCAATTATAATTGACTTTTTGTTTAAATATTTGGTATTTGTCTCTGCTCACCTTCCACTTTAAGCTTTGAGGGCCGGGTGTTTCCCCCCACACCCCCAGCATCTATCATGGCTTGGGCATGTCCTAGTGCTCAGTGAATATTTGCTGTTTGTAATGAGCCAAGAGGCTTGGGACAAGGTGCTTAACCTCTGTGTGCCAGGCACTGACTCTTGGCACCGTGGCTGTAGAGGTGACACGGCCTCTTGTCCTCATGAGGCTACTCCTGAGAAGATGTTTCTAGTAGGGGAGACAGACAGAATAAAGGTATGAGACGTGGCGTGTAAGGTCAGGCAGGCGTGATCACGCCCTGAAGTAAAATAAAGGGAGAGGGTGGCCAACAGTTTAGTTAGGGTCATCGGAAGGCCCCACCAAGAAATGAAGCAAGACAGTGAGGCTGTTGGGGGAAAAGTCATAATTCTGTTTGAGACTTCTACAGACGTCAGCTGAACTGTTAACACTCCTAAATTCTTTTGCTGGGCCGTGGCTGCTAACACCTAACCGCTTCCATCAGTGAGGACTCCCTTTTCCGGCCCCTCGTCTGTGGCCTCTGAACTGTCTCTTCCCCTCCTCGGGAGGTGCTCCCTCGCCTCGCCTTGCCTCGCCTGCCTCTCCAGGTTCTCCTCCAGCCCCAAAGCCCTTGCCTCCACAGCCTGCTTTGCTAGTGTTCTTTCTTTTGTCCTTAGCTTGGTAGGGTTTTGCTTGGTCCCTTTCTCATCACCGCGAGGATTCTCCCCGGCGGAGCCTGTGCAGTGCTCCTTTCTACCCTGCAGTGATCCAGAACTACATATCCAGCACAGAACCTCCTCCTAGGCTGCGCTGCTGGCTGCTGTCCACTGCCCGCGGGCACCTCGGGCCCATCCCTGCCCCGCGGCCAGGTGCGTCTGTCTCCCTGTGTCACCTGCCGTGCCTGGGACTGCAGCCCCAAGTTGCGTCTCCTTCACGAGTCGTCCCTGGCTTTGTCCTTTCCCTCCGCTGTCCTGTTCTGTGGGTGACCATCCTAGTAAAGAGGGTGCCTTCTCACTTGTCCACTCCCTTCTCTTCCCTCCCTACTCCTTCCCTTAGGACTCATCATTTGGATTTCTTTCAAAAGCCTCTTAATTGCTCTTCCTGTGTCCATTTTTGTCCTCCCTCATTCCACCCCCACACTCCTTATCAGCATGATGTTTATAACTCACACATCTGATCATGGCTTTCTTCTGCTTAAAGCTCTCCAAGGGCTGCTTATTGCTTGCAGGATAAAACCTAAGCTCCTTGGTAGGCCTGCAGGCTTTCATGATCTGGCCTGTGGGCACATTCCTCATGTATTTCTAACCTCGGCCCAGCCTCCCACCAGCCATCACCTCTGGGCCCTCTGGGGAATGACCTGCGCCCTGCTCCCCATTTCAGTAGCTCAGTTCAGGTTTCCAGTCTTCCGGACACCTTCCTTCCCCCGTTGCTCCTCACTGTGACCTGGGGACGACCTTCCTCCTGTCTCCCACAACACCCTGCATTTCTCTCTTCCAAAGTGCTTATCAGCACACTGTTGATTTACTACTTGTTATGCTCAGTAAACTGAGCTCCTTAAGGGTGGGGACCACACATGCGTGTGCGCGTGTACACACACACACACACACACACACACACACATACACACACACACACACACACACACACTCTTGGTTCTCAGTACCAGCATAGTACATCCGGCTCAGGAAGTGTGTGTTGAAGTAAGGATAGTAAAGTCTGTTTGCACAGACTTAGAATGTGATCAGATGTACTTGAAATTGGAGGTTCATCGGCCATGGCGTTGGGCAGAGCCACCCGCCTGTCCCCTCAGCTTTGAGTGCAGGAGGCATTGCTCTGGGTGTGGGTGTGTGGCCGCCTGCTGTGTCTCCCGGCATGCTGGGGCCTCAGGAATGTAACTTCCTTACATTCGTTGCCCCTGACTTTCAAAAAACTCCCTTGTCGATGGAACAGTAACAGCAATTCAAAATGAAAAATAACCCATCAAGGAATGCTCAGGAGTGAGGTCTGCCCAGCTTCAGCCCGGGTGAATCCCAGATTTCCTAAATTAGCCAAAATGACGATTCTTGCTAACCGCTGACAGCTTTTCTTCCCCATCACCTAGCTGAGAATACTTGTCTGGCTAGGGGGTGAGGGCAAGCTAGCAGTCCTTTGTGGACACACCCGGGGGCTTCTTTATCTGCCCTTGGAGCCCTGTAAAGTCCTCGGTGAACACCGACGAGTGGCGCAGGAAGAGGCTCAGACCCCGCAGATGCCAGGTCAGCGTCTGTACTCCCCATGGGAGCGGGCACAGCGCACCCGGGCGCTAGTCAGTACGTGCTCGTGTTTTCACGCGGGGCCATCGGCTCAACGCTCGTTTCGTCCTCTCCACTTCCTAGTTTTGCCACAGACCTGGGGAATTGTACTGAACGTGCAGCTTTTGCGTGGGGGCTCACGGCAAGCTGGGAGGGCTTCCTAGAGGAAGTAGCCGTTCTTACCATGGAGGCATCCTGCTGACCAGGGTGCTCCAGCTGGCACTTGGAGCTGCTGTCCTCATCCGGAGGTGTCCTCAGGGACTTTTTAAAAGCTGCCCGCCGCATGGATGCATTTTCCTTTTGGTTTATCTGGTCCATGCCCACTCTGTGCCTTCAGACCTCCGCTGATGTGCCGCCTCCTAGGAAGCGTCCGCTGACCTCCCCGATAAGAAACCTGGGTCTGATCGTCACCATCACCGTTCTCGTCACATACCGCTTACGGCTCGCTGGCTGTTTGGCAAGCCCAGGCAGAGTGCTTGGCGGGCAGGCACGTGGTGGCAGGGCCTCGGCAGGTGTTGGCTGCGGCAAGTGTCATCATTATGATCCCACACGCCCCCTCTGAGGGGACTGAGGCCCAGGTCAACACGGGACATGTGAGCGGGGGTTTGCCACATGTGCTGACCAGGTTGGCGCCCTTCCCCTTCCCTCCTGCACCGCGGTCCCTCTGCCATGCGTGCCCGCAGCCCGCACTCCCGCTCATTTGCAGTGCTCGCCACAGAGGCCGGTTTTCGTTTACTTGTGTGGTTGTAGATCGGTGAAGGTTTGCCCCTCCGCTGGGCAGCCCGGTGAGCCCAGGACTGTGGGGGTCTGCCCTGTAGGTAGGTGTGCCACACGGACTTGCCCCACAGCCTGCCTGACGTCCCGCTTTTTCTCCCTGCCCCCTGCAGCACGGGCATCTGGCGAGATGGGCCACAGTGGCTCCCCAGGGCCCCCACACGCTTTAGCCGGTACCCCTCACCTGTTTCCATGTCAGAGCCGCTGTGCTGAGGGTCTGTGCCTCGCTGGGATGCCTTTGTCTCAGACCCCCAGGACCACTCCTTTTGCCTTTTTCTCCACCTCCTCCCCCTTTTGTAAGGAAGTGGACCCTGTTCTCCCCTTAGGATAGAGCCAGCACCTTCCTATGGCCCTGCACACACTCTGGGGATGGCTCTGACCACCGAGGGCCATCGTGATCTGTGTGCCTGCCCTCCTTGTCCTTCTGGCACCCCTGGGGACCAGCCGTGGCGTGGTGTCTGTGGCAGGGCGGTACCTGGCATCGTCAGGGCTGAGGGGTCTGTGGAATTGGGGAAGGGAGCACAGAGGTTACCGCCTTAAGGGCAGCTGCTGGACGATGCAGTTTGCATGTACGTGTACCTGTGTTGGTGAGTATATGTGTATGAACGGGCTGTGTGTGTGTTTCTTGCTCCGTGTTTTTGTTTGCATAATTTATCCTTGTGCACATTGGAGACAGTGTCTCCCTCTTTCACGGGTCTGGTATGGGGCCTCGAATAATAGATATTTCATAGCCGTTGGCTAAATAAATATTTTCTCCTTTCCCAAGCTGCAGGCGCCTCCCCTCTCCTCCACCCGCCTCTTTGGTACCTCAGTGACCGTTTCACAGGGTTGTTGTGACTTGTCAGCACCCGCTTGCCAGACCCTATTCAGACAGCGGTGACGTGAAAGCCCCATCTAGACCCCAGCAGGCCTGGCTACCCTCCTTAAGCTGGCAGCGAGGAAGCCGGTCCCCCAGGGGCACCTCACCAGGCCTCCGGGGCCCTGTAGGGCCAGGCTGGCTGAGCCTGGAGTGATTCATACCAGTTTTGAGTGGGAAAAATAAAAATAAAAAAAAATGGCTTCTGACCAAGTAGGGAAAGTGGGTGTGGGGGAGGAGCAGCAGAAGGACCCTGGCCACGCCTTGGGTACACTTGCCAGCAGCAAATTGAGATTGGCTTAGAGCACGGGCCCCAGCAGACCTGCTTCAGTATTTCAGCTCTGTGCCTGCTGATGGTGTAACTTAGACTGCCCACCCAAGTTCTGTAGGCCTCGGTTTCCTCCCCTGCCGCACGGGATGGTGATCCTCGTGATCACCTCTGTGAGGCTCGTGTGAAGGGGAAATGAAAATGTGCTTAGCCCTGGCATGTAGCAAATGCCAAATAATCTGTTATCACTGTCGCTTTTGAAAAGTAGTGTCATTAGCAGTAACTGTAAGACGACTTTGGACGAGATACAAAGTCTACGATGCAGTTAAAGGCTCCGAGGAGTGAGCTAGTGCTTCAGAAAAGCGCTTTGTGAGTTGCAGTTTATGTGCAGATATTGTTATTAGCACAAATATAGCTGTGACTTTTTTGGCTTTGGGAAAAATGAGCACAGTTTTCTGATGTTGACTCTTAAGTCTTGGTTGAGTTTGGTTTTGGTTCTGGAGGGAGATTCGTCAGGCCTCTCTTGGAATCTTGCCCAGAGGCTGCATGACCCACACTGGTGCTCCCGGATGCCGAATGCCTGAGTGATACCTAGCATCTGTACTTGATGTTGTTATTTTCAATGTCCTACGATAAACATAGTCGAGTAAGTTCTTGGAGATTCATTGACAGTAAATTGTGGAAATTTGCTCTGGACCTGGGAAGTTCTCCCTCTCAAGTGCTTCATGCCTGGTATAGCCAACAAATTTTAACAATTTCTTCAGAATTTGACCCAGACAACTACCATTGTTTCCTCAAGTACATTAGAAATATTTTCTTACTTATCAAACACTTGACTCTCGTTCCATATTATTTGCCTGCCTCCTCCCATCCTTCTAAAAATTAAATTGCACAAAGATGACCCATTAAGAAAATGTAGATAGTTTCAGGCTGAGGTTGAGAACTTGATTCATGGGCTGCATCTGGCCGGCAGATGTATTTTGTCAGTGCTCACGAGATTGTAAAACTTTGGAATATGTGGCCAACACTTGACACGTGGTAGATATTGTCTAGAAATCTGGATTTCTAACCTGCGTGAAAAATCGGAGGTCTGATGGCATTGGGGAAGAGTGGCGGTCCCTCCTCCAGTGGCTTCTCTGGCTTGCCCAGCCCTGCCCAGCTGCTCACCCTTACCCACCCTTGCCCAGCCCTGCCCAGCTGCTCACCTGGCCTGCAGGTCACGGACTGGGCGGTCTCTCCTAAACGTAACCCAACACCTCGTAGACACTGAATTGATTTAGGATTATTTTGTTTCATCAGCAACTTTGGCCATAGATAGGAAGGTTACTTCACCCCATAAGCTGGGATTTTATGAGAACCCAAGTGACTGTAGTGTTTTACATAGGCCCGTTTTGGATTTGGGGGAGTCACCGTCTCTCCTCCCCGTGGGATTTCCTCATTAAGCAGTTTTTAAGAACTCTTCAGTGGAGACTCAATCAGTCAACATACAATGTTGGGTAATGCAGGATATCAATTTTGATGGCCCTTATTTAAGAGAGGCTGCCAACAAGTGAACTTGAATTCAGTAATTTATGATGTTATAAAATTTGACTAAGACACTTAGTCCTTTTTATTAGCCAGCTTGTTGAAATAGTTGTAATTTGGTAGAATTCTTATTGAAATAGCTGAGGGATTTGAGATTCTCAGTCCTGGAGACGATCCCCACCTGTAGTCTTTTCCTAGGCAAGCCCAGGGGTGTGCACAGGGCCGGTGGCCACAGGCAGAGATGGAGAGGCTGTGCTACGTCCCGGGGTGCTTACTTTAGGGGAGTGCTTGCAAGCACTGGAATTTTAAAAATTATCATCGTTGTATGACCTTTGAGGGCTATTTTTGTTTGTTTTTGTCATCACAAAGGAGTCTACACTTGTAGCAGATTCAGACAACACTAAAGTGCACTCGCATGAAGGAAGGAAGTCTTCGTGACTTCTCCACCTCCAGCCTTCTCCACCGATGGGCAGTTGAGACTTTGTTGGGTATAGTCCTGGACTTTTTCATTCGCTTGTGTTCCTTCTACCTCCTTTGCCCTTATCTCCAACATACGCACTTTCACTTTTGTTTTGTAAAAATGGAATTTCTCTATTTGTACCATCCTGTAGCTCTCCTTTCAGTGGCCGACTGTCAGTGCTTATGGTCATCTTTACAAGTCGCTACGTACAGGTAGAAGTGCCTTATGTTTGGCAGCCGTACTCCATGGTATGGATACATTTCAAGTTTGTTTAATCGTTCCCGTGCTGGTGGACACCCAGGTTCTGATCTTTTGCCATCGCCATGGCTGCTGATGTGGGAATTGTTGTACACGCTTGTGAACTTTTACATGAGATTTTCTGTGGCATAGGCACCAAGAAGTGGGACTTCCAACTTAAATAGTTTGAATTTAAAATTTGAAACAATACAGGGGCGCCTGGGTGGCTCAGTCGGTTAAGCATCCGACTTCAGCTCAGGTCATGATCTTGCGGTCCATGAGTTTGAGCCCTGCATCGGGCTCTGTGCTGATAGCTCAGAGCCCGGAGCCTGCTTCAGATTCTGTGTGTCCCTGTATCTCTACCCTTCCCTTGCTCATGCTCTGTCTCTCTCTCTCTCAAAAATAAACATTAAAAAATTTTTTTAGGGGCGCCTGGGTGGCTCAGTCGGTTGGGCGGCCGACTTTGGCTCAGGTCAAGATCTCGCGGTCCGTGAGTTCGAGCCCCGCGTCGGGCTCTGTGCTGACTGCTCAGAGCCTGGAGCCTGTTTCAGATTCTGTGTCTCCCTCTCTCTGACCCTCCCCCGTTCATGCTTTGTCTCTCTCTGTCTCAAAAATAAATAAACGTTAAAAAAAAATTTTTTTTTTAATTTTTTTAAATAAAATTTGAATCAATATTGCTTAATTGCTCTCCCAAAAGGCTGTACCAATTCATGCTTCTCCCAAGAGTATCCAATTATAACTTTAATTATCTAGCTTTCTTTCTTTCTTTTCTTTTCTTTCTTTCTTTTCTTTTTTTTTTTTTTTTTGCTTAAACACTTAAAACTTTAAAAACTCACAAATATGCCATCAAAATGATACGTTTGTCTTAGTCTATAGGTTTAATTAAATGATTTTCATATTTTGATTTTGGTGATGGTTATCATCCTGCATGATGACAAAAATGTTCCTCAACTGTTGTAGCCAATTGTTAACTACTTATTTAAGGGCTGTTGTTGTGCCCGGTAGCCTTTGGAAGAGGAGGGCCAAATCACAGCTTCCTGTTCCACAGCTCTCCCAGCGCTCCTGTGTTCTCCCTTGAACCATCGGTACGGAGGCCAGCTCAGCACTGAAGGAGCTGCACCCGGGAGTGCCGGGCCTTAAGCCCAGGACGCTTGGGGAAGGGGGCAGCAGGTGATGTGGTGAGGTACCCCACGATTCCCAGCACCCCTTCTTTACATCTGAACGCCGTTTGACATGGACAGTTTCTTCCCACATGTGTTTTCTCATAGCGTCCCTACGACCTCCCTTTGAAGCAGGCATTCTCCTCCTCCCCCTGTTTATATCTGGGGACACTTAGGCCCAAAGAAGATCTGACTTACTGAGTGTTGCACAGCTGGTAAGGAAAAGTCTCTTGGACGCAGGTCCTCCAAATGCAGTGGAGTCAGACCCCTGTGAGGCTGAGATGTAGCTTTGGGCCTACAGCGCACCATGGAAGTTTCCTTTACAGGGCTGGGGCTGGAGAAAGGACAAGGAAGTGACATTCCCAGATGTCCTGTGGTCACTTCTGTCCCCAGCTTTCTCCCAGGAGTGCTAACACTTAGGATCGTGTTCTTGAATGCTTCCCCAATGTCTAGAAAGGATCTGTGAATTCTGGACCAGGGGACTTAACTGATCACACGTGGTCGAGAACTGCTGACCCAGAATGTGTCTTCTTCTCCTTAGAAGGATGGGTCTGGGGAGATGGTCAATTTGCCATTTGTTAACTGTATCTGAAATTTAGAATTCTGTCTTCTCCTGAGGCCTCCTCTCTGTCCCTCTGACCTGGTGCCTGGCTTTTGCTAACAGGTTACCCTGTGTTGGTCAAAGCTCCTTAGCACTAACCTCATTATGAGCCTGCAGGGAGATTCGATGTCCAGACCACTTATCCTTTCTGGATGCCTTCAGCTTCACTAGACTCATGCAGGTGGGCTGGTCTACTGAAAACAAGGGGATCTGGAGTCTGATGGACTGAGAATCAAATCCTGGCCTCATCACTTTTACTAGCAGTATGAAACTTTGGCTGTTGACCTCACCTCCCTGAGCCTCAGTGTCTCCCTTCTACAAAATAGGGATAATAATTCCCTCATGGGGCATTTTGAAGAATATATGAATTAAGACTTGGAATGTGCTTCTCAAATGTTCAGCATAGAATGGATACTTATAAATATGAGTCCTGGCTCCTTTTCCTGCTGTAGAGAGAAGGTTCTCCTCTGGGGATGCTCCAACCTGCTGGCTGCTGGCTGGGGATCCTAGGGACAGAGGAAGGCCACCAAGATGAATCATATACAACATGTGCTCTCAGGAATTCACTGTTAGGTAGGGGAACCCATGAGCAGAGACCATGTAACGTGTACATTGTAAGAATCAACTAACAGAGCGAAGATTAATTAACCTCCAGGTGAATGGGGGGGTGGTGGTGGTGGAAGAAATTATCAAGCAAGTAGGGTATTGAAGATTGAATAGGAGCTTGACGGAGAAGAATATACATAATGAATAGGCAACTCTATCCATCAGCAATCAAATGACATTATTTTGTACGTGTATATATATGTTAACTTCATTGACTCTTACCAATGCACTGATCTATTCAAATCCTTTCTCTCTCTCTTTTCCTTTTTCCTTTCATTCTGCCTCTCCTTTTCCCCACCCTGCCTTAAGATATTTCAGCACCTCAAAATTTCTTAAAGGATTTCTTTATGCTTTGGTAAATCCTCAGAGGGTTGATGCTACTTCAGTCCTGCTAAGTTTTTACAAGAGCTTTGGTGTGGCTACCTTTTCGTCCACTCCTTTTCTCTCCAGCATGAGTAAACCTCTTTTGCTTTCTCAGCAATGAACAAACTCCCGGCCATTTGGTGCTGACTGGGTCACTGCCGTATACCCGGGGCATGGGTCACCCCACTCAGTAGCCAGAACAGCTTTGTGAAACAGGGCTCTTCTTTACAGATGAAGAAACTAGGCTTAGAGAGGTCGATGTGCTGGTCGGGGAGCCACGGTTCAACGCTGGGCTTCTTCTCCCTGTCCTGTGCTGCTTTGTTCAGTGTCTCGCACACAGTAGGTGGGCAGCGAACACTTGCCCAGAGGAACGAGAAGGCTGCCACACGCTAGTCCGCTCGGTTCACAGGGCTGGTTCTGTGACCCTCTCCGTGCACTCACGGCGTTCTCACTTGGCTTCCCACCTGTTGATGGGGTCCCAGGATCACAGGAATAGTTGGTACAAAATACAGTTTCCCATTCCCCTCGCTTTTTTTGTTTTGTTTTGTTTTAGTTTATTTTGAGACAGTGAGCACAAGTGGGGAGGGGGCAGAGAGACAGAGAGAGAGAGAGAGAGAGAGAGAGAGAGAGAGAGAATCCCACGCAGACTCCGCACAGTCAGTGCAGAGCCCAACTCAGGGCTCCATCCCACAATCACGAGGTCATGGCCTGAGGCGAAGTCAGGTGCTTAACTGACTGAGCCACCCAGGCACCCCGTCCCTCGCTTTTATTTCTAGGGCACTTGAGAGCAGATAGGTTGGACTGTTAAAACTTTGTGCTCGGCTTTGCCTGTGCCCTGTAAGAAATGCCTGGCACCGTGCACGCGCAGTGCTCTAGGAGCCCGGCCCAGGAGTCAGGGACTTAGTGACTCCTCAGTCACAGTGGGTAGCCCCTCCCCAGAATTACATATCCTTGGCACACTGTGGGGTTGAGAGGGTCCCTAAGGATCCTGCCTACAGTACCATCTGCCGGAAGGAACGCAGGCGCTGGATTGGCCAAGACCTGAGTGTGAATCCTGGTTCCCGTCCTTCCCGGCTCTGTGACCCTGGGCAAATCACCTAACCTCTCGGATGCTCGTTGCCTGTGTCTACAAAAGAAGGCAAGTAGGACCTGCTTCCGGGCTCACCGTCAGGAGGACAGGAGTCCACGTACACGAGGGCTGCTTCCTTCCCTCCGTCTCTGACTCCTGAGTGCTTTGGTTTTGGACTCGCTGGGGGTTCCTGCAGTGAGACCCGACACATGTTTCTCAGGTGCGGTGCTCACGACACCTCACCACATCCTGAGATACTCGGCTTGTGGATTTCTCGAAGCTCCCGCGTGCTGTTGGGAAACTGCTCAAAGGCAGATACCGTTCTACCACATTGAGCGGTGGCAGTGCTGTGGTGACACCTGACTTCCCCCCCTGTCCCCTTGTGGACAGCAGTGGCAGTGTCCACCAGCCTGCATGCAGGTGGCTCCTTTGCATCTCTTCACAGAGAGGAGAACTCCGGTCATTTGGCAAACGTTTGCCGTGCCCAGGCCTTATGTTAGGAGGCAGGGTGCATCAGAGGAATAGTCTTGCACTCACTGCCCTCGGGAAGCTCACAGCGAGGAAGGGTGAAAATAGGGGTGACACAAGGCCATCGGGGCACGTGACAGGGCACTGTGGGAGAAGGAGGGGCTTAGGCGCTCTCCCCTGGGCAGTCAGGAGGGGCCTCATAGACAAGAGGTGACTTTTGAGCAAGTCTTAAGGGACTGGTAAGAGTCTACACTGCAGAAGTATGCAGGCAGAACATTCCAGACAGGAGGAGGCCAGAGCCTGGAGGAAGTGACGCCTGGCCGCGTGTCTGGAGCTGGGGCCAACAGCTGGAGGACCTGGTGGTCGTCAGGATGACGACGCCCTCGGACCTTTCTCCGGAGCCCCAACCCGCATACCCGCTGCCCACTCAGCATCCACGCGTTGATGTTTAATGGGTATCCCAGACCCAACGCCACTAAATACAAGTCTTGGTATTTTTCTTCTTAACAGGAGGAAAAAAGGCAAAATCATAACCCTGCCCCTCCCCCAGCTTCCCCGTTTTATGTGGCAGGACCATTTCCCTGGTTACGCAGGCCCAACATATTGGCATCACCTTGAATCCTGCTCCAAACCTTGCACTTCACGCTGTCTGCGGACAGTTCTTGACAGGTTTCCCATCAGAGTGCAATCTGAAAGCACCTCCCCTCCCTCCCCTCCTCCAGATGCCCCCCATCTCGCAGCAGATCTCCCTGCTTCCGCTCGGGCCCCACTGCTGCCAGTGCTGCGCACAATCAGGCAGAGTGACCTTTTAAAAGGTAAATCAGATGGTATCATTTCCCTGCCGAAATTCTCCGGCGGCTTCCCGGCGTCCTTGGAATAGACCTGCTTGCCATGGCCTGCCAGCCCCTCTTGCTTCTCTGATCTCTCCTTTTAGACCTCTCTGTTTTGCTCACTCCATTCCAGCCACTGTGCCTTTCTTGCTGTTCCTCTTTCTTGCCTCGGGGCATTTGCCCTTGCTCTTCTCCCCCCCGAATCTGTCTTCCCCGACATCTCTGCCTGGCTCACCTTCGCGGCACTCTGTTCTCCGTTCAAATGAGGGCCGGAGAGGAACAGACTTCTAGTCACCGTGTTCAAGGACTAAAATGCGCTGTCCTGCCCCACCCTTTAACCGATCCCTCGATCCTCTCGGCTTGCCTCATTTCTCTTTATTAGCATCCGTTGTTACCTGACTTCTGTATCTGTTTGTCTTCGTTAGTGTTTGTCTTACTGCCCTAGAATGTAAATCCACGAGGACGGGTGCCTGCCTTACCTGTCTCATTCACCACTCTATCTCCAGGACATAAAACAGAGCCTGGCGCGCAGGAGGTGATCATCACACATTAGATTGGTGAGGGGGAGAAAAAAAATGAATGAATTAATGCAAGTGAAGACTTTGGTGTTTATTCCGTAGGCAGTGCAAATCTAGTAGACATCTTTCAGGAGGTGAGTGACGTGGTCAGCACTTTTATTTTAGAAAGCCAGCTGGTGGCAGTGTGGGGGCTGGACTGTAGGAGGGGGCAGCAGAACTAGTTACAGGCAGTTAATTTGGTCCAGGAAATTGATGCTGTGTCCTGCGTCGGGCTGTGGGAATGGAGGAGAGGGGACCGGTGACAGGGTGTGGGGACCTTTGATCGTCTTTGGTGCCTGTTGGGGTAACTTGGTAGAGCAATTCCTTTCTAAGAAACACAGGGGCGAAGCTGGTCTGGGGAGAGCCTGGCGATACTCCGTGATGTTCTTCTCCCCCGGCAGACGTCAGCCCTGGGATGCACATTCTCTGCAGTGCCGTTGGCTCTCTGAGGAGCGACTCTGCGGCTCTCCAGACTCCCCCGTTCAGTCTTTCAGTAAGAGGGTAGTCAAGATGGCAATGTCAGTGAGGCTGATGCTTTTTCCCACAGACAGGCCCTTTGCTCTTACACACCACAAGCCACACTAAATCTTTGGTTCTCGCTTGCAATGGGTACTTTTCTTCATATTGACTTCCAAAGGAGACTTGCTGTAACAGATCCTCTGCTCTGCCCATGTTCCGGACAGGGTTTACCAATAACCTGGGGATTCGGCATCTCCCTTGCTGCAAACACGTACAGGGACTCTTCTCCCTCGGGTGTCAGAGAGTCGGGTGGTCGGTGGGCATGTATTTGGAGCCCAGGAATAGCCGTGCTGTTTGGCGCTGCCTCTTGAAAACTTTCTTTTGAGGCTTGACTTATTCCTCCTTCCAAAAAGTCCCCAGCCCTCTCCAACTTTCAAAGAAAAGCCTTTCATCTCAGAGTAAACACATTCCTACCCATCCTGCTGCGGTGTCCCTTCTCTGTTTCCGAGAAGATGCCATCCCAGGCTCTTAAGCCTTGGTCCAAAGTTCCTAATCCTGTTTGTCGAACCCCGTGAAGTGAAATGCTGCACCATCTGTATAGCCAGATGCCCACCTCCCACCATCCTTCTTCTCTCTTCCAAAGGTCCAGATGCCATCGCATTACATTGCATTAATAGCTACCCTGTGGAGTTCCTGTGTGCCAGGTACTGTGTTAAACACTTCCCGTGCATTCTGTCCAACCCTTACCACCCTGCCAGGGTGAGTATTATTAACCTTTTCACAGATGAGGAAGCCAAGGCTTGGCAGTGTGGTGGACCTTAGTAGTTGAGAGCGTGGGCTTAGAGTCGCACAGACCCAGGTTGGAATCCCAACCTCGCAGTGCACCTTGGGCATGCCACTTAATCTTCATCACCTTCTTTTTCCAGATATAGGAAATGGAGATAATATAGAGAAGGTTCATGTGTTGCTGCGAAAATTTAACAGCGTATGTTATTTCACAAGTATATAAGTATTTGCTTACCTTACGCTAGACTTTGTGCCGTGGGTAAATAATAGCTTTTGGTAGATATTGTCTTCGGCATCATCGTCGCCATTGTCATGGTCATCATCCTTGTCTCAAGGCTACGCGGCCAGGGTTGAAGGTAGCCCTGCCTGGCTGTCAAGCCCTTGTTCTTTCTCCTGTCTCACAATGTTGCCCCCAAGTTCATCTTGCCTAAGACACACTGGTCACTAAGTTTGCTCTCTTGGTCTCTTCTGGGCACTGGGCTCAAGGTAAAGCTCAGTAGCCCCCCAGTCCCTTCCAGCTAATGACCTCTTTTCACTCATTGATGTGAGCAGTCCCAGTGGCCGGGCTGTTCAGGCAAGAGCTTGGGCGACTTTCCCTGACTGTCAATGTCATCTTGTCTACTCTGAAAGCCATCTTGTTGTTTATGTTACAGGATTGTCCAAAGAAAACGGGAGAGGCAGCAGAGAGGGCTGGTGGGGGTCCCTGTCTTTTGGGGTCACAGATCAGTTTGTGAATCTAGTGAATTTTATGGAGCCTCTCTCCAAAAAATGCACGTGGTAAATACTCTCAAGACGAATATTGTTAATGAGACACCTGCCCCGAAGCCCACCCAGAAATTAATTGTAGCTAAGAAATTGTGTTCCTAAAGGTTAGCTTATGTGGTTCTCTTTAGTCCTGCCACCCCTCATTCACAATCAGGAGGGACTTTTCTTTCTGTAGGGTGTTTGTATTCACAGGTTGTCCTGGTAGCATTTGGAAAAACCTGTTTTATCGATATGAGTTGCCATTTTCATTACTTTCCCATATTTGAGAAATGTGTCCACGCACTAGAGTTGGCCAGTCATTTTGATGGACCGACCTGCTGATTTACACATCAATTCAAACCACTGCCTGCATCTAGCAGACAGGCCGGGGAAGAGTTTTGGCCCAAAATATCATCAGACTAATGGGAATTTTATTGTGATATACAGATTATAAAGGTTCAGAAGCTCAGCGTCAGCAGGGTTCAGTGTTCTAAATTGAGATATATGTAAATCTCTGCTTTTCAATTTTAAGATTTTTGAAATTTCAGTCTTAAAAAGTATGCTTCCTTTCCTTTTTTTTTTTTTTTTAATTCATTCCAATTTTCAAGGTATGGGTATAAAGGGAAGTCAGATTCCAAACACTCCGCAGTCTTCTAATTTGCTTGCAGGCCTCTCCTTGGAAACTTTCCAGCAAATTCTGGAATAAGCTTGCTGTTTCTAACAGCGATAGGAGTCATGGGTGTCACTGCTGATGGCTTCTCCCTTTCCTGCCTGGCCTTTGGAGCCCCACGGAAAGACAGGAATGGACCTTCCATAATGGAGGCCCCAGAGCCCTTCCTCCCGCTCTGGCTACGGGCCTGTGGTGCCGATGCCCTCTGCAGCTGGGGTGTTAGGGCACAGGAACCGAATCTGTCATATGTTAGATCATTTGATGTAAAGCTTTTTCTGATGCGTACTTTTTCCTCTGAAGTTTTTCTCCTTTGCTTTTTCTAAATTATAAAAGCAACAGATGCTCACTTCAAAGCCAGGATTAGAACTTTTCACGCCTGGCTTGGAATCCCAGCTCCATGAACGCATTAGATGTGCAGCCCTGGGAAAAACATGCACCCTCTCTGAGCCTTGCTTTTCTCATTGTTACAGAAGAGGTAATGATTTCCCCTCATACCATGGCCATGAACATCGAGAGACACTGGTACGCAGAATGGTCTTCCAGAGGTCTGGCATGGATTTGTTTACTCAATGAATATTTATCGAGCACCTACCATGAGCCAGCCACCATTCTAGTTGTCCTGGAAATACTCAAGAACAGGACAGAGGGGGTCTCTGCTCTCATGAGGCTCACCTTCTAATCAGAGGGGGGCCCAAAGAAAAGAGACCATTTCAGAAATTAAGAAATGAGGACCCCCAGATGGTAAGTGAGTTATAGGAAGGGCCACTTTAAAAATCTTTTTTTTTTTAACATTTATTTATTTTTGAGAGAGAGAGTGTGTGTGTTCAGGGGAGGAGCAGAGAGAGGGAGACACAGAATCCGAAGCACGCTCCAGGCCCTGAGCTGTCCGCACAGAGCCCGACACGGGGCTCAAACTCACGAACCGTGAAATCATGACCTGCGCCGAAGTCGGGCGCTTAACCAACTGAGCCACCCAGGCGCCCCAAGGAAGGGCCACTTTAGATGGGACACCCACGGGAGACCTCTCTAATGAGGCTCCGTGTTTTGTGACCCCCCGGTCCCAAACTTTCCAGCTGTAAACAGTTCTACCCCTTTCAGTGTAGGTCCCAGTTTTGAGTTTGGAAAATCTGGCCACAGAGCACCTATCAGTTCTCTTTTGGGAGAACTCACCGATTGGTTCCCCATTCAGTGTTTGAGCCTCTGCAACTGGATCTGTGGCCTGGGGCCTTTTGCAGGCCTCCTGGGCCTGCTGAGGTTTGTGCTCCCCTCGGAGCACTCCCGCAGGAGAACTGCCACTGAAGGGAGGAGGGAGGGTGGTTGGTTTCTAGCCGAGCCCATTGTGCTTCAGCGCTGCCCTGAGCATTCTGGTTCCTAAGGAACTGGAAGTAATTTCTCTCTCAGTGAGACCGTGGCACGCGGCAATCCCCTGATTCCCTGCATGCAGTGTTTCAAGGGCTGGTCGCGGCCACATGAAAGCTGGGCAGCCGGGGCAGCCCCAGCTTGTGCAATGGCATTTGAGCCCCAGAGCAGTCGACCTGACCGCGTCGTCCCTCGCGGGGTCTAATACGGATTTTTAAATGACCGTCTCAGTCTGCCACATTGGACAAGAGGAACCCAAACTGATCAGTGAGGAAAGCTGCTGAGTAGAAGGGCAGGCCGCCTGTGACTCACCTGTCATGTTCTTTGCTGACCCACTTTTATTTGACCTTGATTTGCTCAGTGCAGTTAAAGACGCTGTCGTGAAGGCACTTTTGCCGCCTGATGGAAGTCCGGCGTGTGACAGCCCAGGATCTCAGGCACACGCGTGACCCAGGCAGATGGACGGATGGACAGGTGGTTAGCTTCTCATCTACCTCTGAATTGTAATTCGATCACGAGGAAAGGGCTTAATTTCAAGAAAACGGAACAATTATCTCAGACTAGACACAGTGCCAAAGCGGCAGGCCCTCCTCCTTGTCACAGGGCGGCTTAATCAGAAGATGGCCTAGATGGCCGCCTTTCAAGTGGGTCCTTGCAGTAGCTTGGCAACTGGCACAGGGTCATAATTGGAAGAATTTGGCTCTGAGTGTCTGTGGGTGTTTACAGTGCACTATAGGGCCGGGCTGCTTTTATTTATAGAATATTGTGAGCAACAAGCAGCAGAAGGCTGAAAAGCCACTAAATCTCGATTTATTTTTAACAAATTCCATTTTTCCCCTCATCCCAGAAGGAGAACTGAGTTATTAAAAAACAGTAAAAAATACATCATCGCGGAGCATGCCATATCTAATTATGGGGTTGCCAGCGTCGGCCTGCAGCCACATTTTAAGGGCTTTGTAAATCAGCCATCCATTCAATCTGTGAACTTATATGACTCCTAGTCTTCATTTAGATGTAGAGCGAGATTATTGGCAAGTGAGTGCTGATCAGAAAAAGTTCTACACTGCCTAAATTAGGAGATGGGGTGTATAAATATAGAAGAGTGTACTTATGTTCTCAAAGGGAGAGAAAATCACTCCTCGCTGTCCATTATACTTAGCAGTACAAGCGCACACCCCCCCCCCCCCCGCCCCCCAGCACTGGGTATCTGCTCCCGGGTTTTCGCTCCTCACAATGGCAGATCCGTGCCACCCAGAGGAGCTGTAGGGTGATATCACTGAGTGATTATTACCCGCACAGTCAGGAAAGACATGCAGCTGGTGCTTCGTGGCCTGTGTTCTCGTGGTGTGTCAGAGCTGGGCAAGGCGTCAGGGACCCTCTAGCTCCGAGTACATCTTAGTCTAGGTGGGGAAGCTGAGGCCCAGGGAGGAGGGCGGCTTTCCCAGGGCTCCTCAGCGAGTCATGGCGGAGCGGGGCCCTAACGGGGCCCTCCTGTGCCAGGCCCGGAGCCAGCGAGCTAAACAGATGTGATTTCTGTCCTTCAGCGTTCCCAGCCTCGGGCAGGCAGACATCAAGACGGGCCAGTGGCCGCCACGTGCTCAAGTAGACAGGGCTGTGTGAGTACAACAGCCGGCGAGTTGAGTGGGGGGAATGGTGAGGGGGACTTGGGAATCTGTGTATTGGGACACTGAGGCAAAGGTAAAAGCAGCTGCTCTCCGACCCACTTGGAAAAGCCTCATGGATGCTGGGAGGTTGCCAAAGGAGGAGGGTGCCGCACGATTGCCGAGTACTGGGGGAGGAGAGTATGGTGCCACAGTGGTGCCCGGGAAAGTAGAGACGGCGGTTTTGGAGGGGCCCTCAAAGTGGATCATTGAGGAGACTTACGGGAACACCAAAGGGAGTGCGGGACTGGAGCGCAGGCCAGGGACAGGCGGTCCAGAGCGTGTGCGGCGCCCTGCCCTAAGCTGGGATGGCGAGTGGAGCGGGGGCCGAGCCCGACGGTTCCCGTCCTCGGGCTCCCAGGTGCTGCTCATGGTGGCTTCTTTCCGCCCTTCGGGACCCTTCTTCGTGCAGCACTCGGCTGCCAGTATCCCTGGACGGGAGCTGGCCTGTGAGCGGGCACCTGTCTCAGTCTTCCCTGGGCTGATGCCCTGCATGGTGCCTGCAGAAGTGCGCCTAGGTGTTAGTTCTCTTGTTGAGGCTGGGAGGGGGCGGGGCGGGGGGGGGGAGAAAGGATGAGGAAGGATGGACTGTGGAAGCTTCTGGAAAAGTCACGTCTTGGCGATGCTGGAGGCCAGTGATTTGGGAGGATGTGAGTAGGCCAGGAGGGGCGTGCCTGGGGCCTAAATTAAGGCCGTAGCAGTCAGCACGGAGAGGAGCAAGCGGGGAGGAGATACAGGAGGAAGCAGCAGTAGGGGTTAGCTGCAGAGAGCCAGGCCACCCGAGGGGGAAGGACTGCGATGGGCTGGGATGGGAACCTACCAGGCAGAAGAGATGGTCTGTCTTCCTGCCCAGTAAGTCCCCAACCACTCCAGACGGTGGTTCTCACCAATGTTGGCGGGCGTTTCCAGGAGGCAAAGAACTGAAATCGGCACAAAGAATGTCTCCGGCGTCCTCTCCATAAAATTTTTTTTTTCTTAATCGGTTTGATACGCCGCTTACCCGCTTTTGAGTTCTCACAGTTGAGAGCATATAAATTAGCAATCACGATTATACACGAAATCCTTGGAAAATAGCTGGGTGAGCTTTCGTGTCCAGAATTTGATCATTTTTCTTGGATTGGTATTGTGGTTTTTATACCGTCTGATAATTTTTCATTGATAAAATGGTTTCTGCTTCTGAAGGATGTTTTCCATTTTTATAGTTGACAAAGGTGATACTGAAATGATGGTGGAGGATGCTTCCTGAATCCGTTTTTCAAGGAGCAGAGTATTCCCTTCCCTCTCCCCTGCTCCTGGCCATTTCCCTGTGTCCCAGCGTCTTCGCCTGTGCCCAGAGGACCAAGCACACCAGGTCAGGGGAAGTTTCGGTGGTAAAGAACACCAAAACCTTGCCAGAGCGATGGTTGGGAGGCTGCCTGTGAGCCGGAACGACCCCCCAGTCCTCCTGCCCCAGGCGCTGCCTGTGGAGCGGGCCCACCTGATGACTGCACAGTCCGTGTCCCCAGTAACAGTAGCTTCAGTAAATGGTGCTGTCGTTCGATTCTCCGGAGTAAGAAAATGTTGGTAGTTTGTTGCCACGGCTCTGACATCTCACGCTTTCTGAATTGCTTTGCTAGGCACCCCGCAGGTGTTCAAGAAACACTTCTGAGTTTCACCGAGCCATTGCTGGTCATGGCGTCCACTGCCGCCACCACCCCCACCCCCCAGATGGTGTTCTGAGAAAATG
The DNA here is from genome assembly GCF_028749965.1 of Puma concolor. Classification (NCBI taxonomy): domain Eukaryota; kingdom Metazoa; phylum Chordata; class Mammalia; order Carnivora; family Felidae; genus Puma; species Puma concolor. The sequence goes on along the minus strand of NC_141676.1, from coordinate 46,217,009 downwards.
AAGTGAAAGTCCCGAAGGTTGTGTACGTGAAGACGGTCCAAAGTCTCTCCCCGCTTCCTTCAGGCGGCTCGGCCACACCCTGCCTATCGGCACTTACTTGCTCGTTATCAGAGTCCTAGCATGGGCCAGTGGGAAGGGGCATCAGGGGTCACTTCCTCTGGCCACCGTCCTGTGCAGGAAAACCTCATCTGTACTGTTCCTGACAGGCAGGCGGGCCCCTGGGCCTCCTCAGGCGCCCACACCCCAGGCATCCTGCTCCATCTTTTGGACACGTGTGCTTGTTAGAAAATCCTTCTTCTTTCTGACCCAAATCTGCCTCTTGGCCCTGTCTCCTCATTGACCCCCCTTTCCTTCACTAGGGTTTGTGTTCTCCAGGGCCGTCAACCGTTCTTTCTGTGACATGGCAATCAGTAGTCCCATCAACGACAGGCACCCTGAGTGCTCACCATGTGCCAGGCACTGTTGTAGGCTCTCTAACGTGAGTTGCGTTCATTACCGCCTCCAACCACTCTGTGAGGCGGGTACTGTCTCTATTCTCATATTACCAATGGGGAGACCGAGGAACAGAGGTCAAATCTTGTCCAGAGTTACACAAGCAAGCAGCAGAGCAGACATGTGGACCCCGGCAGTCTGGCTCCAACGCTTGTGCTCTTAGTTGTGAGGCTATAACATGTCACAGGCCGGGTGCCCAATGTAAGCTCGTGGCCCGCTAGACTGGGGCCTGGCCCTACTTTGACTTACTTTCCAAGAAATCCCTTGACCGGAGCCTGAGTCGAACCCTTTTCTATGAAATATCCTCAGGGTTTGTTTCTACACAGCGGGCTATGGGGCAGAGGCCTGTGCATGGTCATCAACAGATGGGTTCGTCCCAGTTCCGCCAGGCCCCGTGGGGTGGGTTTCGATCAGGATGACAAATATGGGCTATTTGTATTTTCTTTTCCTGAACATGAAGTCTGATGCAACGGGTTCCTTGTTTAAAGTGCTTATTCATGGTTTTGTGGCCAGAAAGCTGAGGAAGAAAGGTACCTGAGGATTATAAGTGTGGACCCCCTCTTCAGGTACCTGCTCCAATGCTCAGTCTCACAGAACAGCCCCAGAGGTTAGGGGGTAGGGGGATGTGATGGCCACCTGCCCTCCAAAGCTGGGTGCAGGGTGTCAAATACACGTTTTTGTTTTTTTTTCTGAAGTGCATAAACCAGGAAGGGCAGGAGAGGGAGGGCTTGGGGCTGGTCTGACCTGGGCTTGAGCCTTGGCCCTGCCCCTTGCCAGCTCTGTATCTAGATGCCAGGCATTTGTGGTCTTGGTTCCCTCTTCCGTAAGGTGGAAATAGCACTGTCTTCTTATAGGGATGATTTGAAGGTTAAATACGCAGAGGCGGACATGCCATGAAGCTGCAGTGACTGTTCTAGAGTGTTCCCCACACCTGACACTTCAAGGTTTGGTGACCAAGCCCTCGCTCGGTGTCTGGCCCTTCCTGCATGGGTGGTGTGGGCTGCAGCCCCTGGGCTGCCTGCCACCTTGTGGAGTGTGGAACGGACTGTGGAGGCATGGGCCTTCCGGGGCAGGAAAAGTCCCCGCGGTCACATTGGCTGTCCTGGCCTGACCCCTGGCAGGTCAGGCTGGGCTCCTTCAGGAGTCTTTGGCTTCATCCGGAGTCTGCTTCCTGTACTTACAAACCTGTGGGCACAGGCCACACGGTGGCTGAACCAGGAGGGCTGAGAGGCTGGGATTGAACCATCTTTCTTTTTGTTCATTGCTTTTCAGACAGCATGCACCCCAGTTATTCGTTCCTAAAGATTTTTTTTTTTTAATTTTTTTTTTTTTTAACATTTATTTATTTCTGAGACAGAGAGAGAGAGAGACAGAGCATGAACGGGGGAGGGGCAGAGAGAGAGAGGGAGACACAGAATCGGAAGCAGGCTCCAGGCTCCGAGCCATCAGACCAGAGCCCGACGCGGGGCTCGAACTCACGGACCGCAAGATCGCGACCTGGCCGAAGTCGGACGCCAAACCGACTGCGCCACCCAGGCGCCCCTCGTTCCTAAAGATTTAAGTAGCGAAGTGAGGGACCTGATCCCTGAGGTGCGGGCCCAGGGACCTGGAGTGAAAGCAGCTGGAAGCAATAGAGAAAGGATTGGACAAAATCTAATTTGGGGTCCTGAGCAAGGACCTAACCTCCCTGAAATGTGGTGTCTGTATCTGAAAATTAGAGGTGCTGATAGAACTAACCCCTTAGGTTGATAGGAGGATTCGATGAGATCCCGTGTGAGCATAACAAAAGGCGCCTGGCACTTCTGTTATGTCTGACAATTAATAACTACAAATAGAATTTCCTTTTCCTCCACTGTTAACCCCTTCTCCTTATCAGCTCCTGACTGCTGTTTGTTTTCCTATATGACTTTGGATAAAGATCTTAGTGACTCTTTGCCCCTTTGTAGAAAACCTAGAGTTGAACCAACTGCTGGTTCTGAATGGGCACGTAGCGCCCCCTGTAGGACGTCTTTGGGATGTGTAGGGCGATTTGGCCATGACAGCGATGGTCCTGGTCAGGGCTGTCTTCCAGGAAGCGGATTTGCTGGATGTCACCCATGGAGACCAAAGGATTGTCCAGCATCCTAGACAACCTCCTGAAGTTCAGTGGGCACTCATGGAGGTGGAACCCTGTTGACCGAGCCTGGAATCTGACTCACTTTACACCTAAACACACATAATTTTTGCATGCTTTTAATATATACAGAATTTTCCAGGAACACAACCACCAAGTATATGAGGTTTACTATGCGTTATAAATAGGTCCAAGCACCTCATTAGATCTTTCATCGTGTCTTCTGGAGTAGCTGTGCCCAACATTTGCATATTGACTCTGTACGTAGTATCTTATTTTAACCAACTTATTTTTTGTGTGTTATAGTCAGGGTATTATGCAGATTGTGTTTGAAATTATGTGTTGGTATGTTATATTACTCACAAATTTCAGGAAAGTGAAAAGAATATTAAAATATTTGTTTAACTTTTGCAAGTATGAGAGAGGGAGTGTGTGTGTGTGTGTGTGTGTGTGTGTGTATTAGCTTATAAATTAGCTGGAGAAACCTTAGGATAAACCTGAAGTGAAAAGAAATGGTTTCTTTGAATAAGTTGAAGGGAGACGTAGTCAAATGTAGAAGGATGGGTTAAATATACATACCTAGACATATCTTTTTTAACTTTAAAAAGAACAGGTCACAACTAAAGGGAAACAGAAAGGTATGCAGCAAAGGAATGGGGTCAGAATACCCCACATAGCCCCCACCGTGCCTAGGATTTACATGCTCATAGTAAATATGAAAGCTGAATATTCATCTGCCCAAAATAATTATGCAACTTTGTTGGCCGAATGGGAGGTTAGGTTCTTATGCATGCCTATAATGACAGAGGTAATAGAAGAGAGGTGAATTTCCCTCTTCTGTGGCGAGAAGTGAACAGATCCCGGTTAAAACTGGGGTGTCAATGAGCAGTACCATCCGCGGTTGTTCAGAAACACAAAGGTACTTTCTGTAACTGGTTGCTTCTGAAAATGGGCAGGAGAACGTAGGGACAGATCATTCTTCCAGGAGCCTTGTAGAACTTAGGGAGTCTCTACACTAGGTCCTAAAAAAGCATAAAAGAATAACGAATAAGCAATAAAAATTTAATTTAAAAATTGTTTGATTTCTCTTAAAAATGTCCTTTTAGGGGCGCCTGGGTGGCTTGGTCGGTTAAGCGGCCGACTTCGGCTCAGGTCATGATCTCACAGTCCGTGAGTTCGAGCCCCGCGTCGGGCTCTGTGCTGACAGCTCAGAGCCTGGCGCCTGTTTCAGATTCTGTGTCTCCCTCTCTCTCTGATCCTCCCCCGTTCATGCTCTGTCTCTCTCTGTCTCAAAAATAAAATAAACGTTAAAAAAATTTTTTTTAAAAATGTCCTTTTACATTAAGGATATGTAACCGACATCAGAATTTTTAATGGCATCCTTTGTCAGACAAAGAAGGTGTTTTGATGTTTTCCCCTGTCCCTTTTAGCAAATACATAAAGAGTCTGAAAAGTAATTTTTATCACCTTTTTTCATCTTTGCCATCTCTGTTTTTTTTTCACCTCTCCCACCTGTACATACATTTTTTTTTTTTTTTTTGAACATCCATGTGTAGATTTTTACAGAAAGGAGAACCGGCCAGGCCCCTGTTCTTTACCATGTTGTGTTGTCCTCTGCCTACACGAATTAATTGTGTGAATGTTGTGAATTTACCTCTTGGTATCCTTTGGTTTCCCAGGGAGGTATTTGCCTTTTTGTCGATTTATAGGAGGTTTTATTTTTGTTTTGTCTAATTAAGAAAGGATGAGAGTCCTTCACCTGTCACAGAGCTTTGGAGTCAAACTGACCTGAGTTTGAATCATGACTTTCTTGTTCATGAGCTAAGAATTTCAGGCAATTTACTTCACATCTCTGAGAATTAGTTACTTCTTTGGAAACTCAGTGAAACAACACTGACTGGCACAACATAAAAGCCCAGCGTGTGGTCTCTGCTGCCACAGTTTTTGCATTGTTATTTTTGTTGTGGTCCCTGCACTGAATATTTTCCCAGGAGAAGCACCTTACGAACTCATGTTTTTCCAGACCCTTGAGCATGTGACGGTCACTTGCTGTAACCAAAGCTTGGAAAAAGGAAACCAAAAATCACTGAAATAATGGCTTTATTCCTTGCGTAGGAATGAAAGCAAACAAGCAGATTCCGTTTTAGCTAAAAGAGGAACTTGCAGGGATGTTTCTGGGGTCCGGAACACTCACGGCAACATCTGGGAGCTGGGGCACTGGGGGAAGGCCTTGAGATCCATCCCAAGATCAAATTGTCTTCCTCAAGTTGTGCTCACGGGACGGGCAGGTGGACAAGAACATTTCAGAAAGGTTTCCAGTTGTTGTGAGTGAAAACGGAGAGGACCATCTGTCAGACACACACCGGCCATCCCCCCAGTACCCTGGTCGGGGCACGTCCTTACTGTGTTCTGACATTCTTGCCTCATAGGAAGGAGGTGGGATGGGCTTCAGCTGGCCCTGCCCTACATCTCCTACTTTCTCTTTTCTCTGCTGAGTCACTGAAGACACAAACCATGTGGGGCCCAGCTCTCCAGTGGGGCACATCGGGGTTGGGTGTCCGTTCCCCCTGCTGGCTGTGTGATCTCAGACAAGTGGCTGTACCTCTCTGAGCCTCATTGCCATCTTCTACACTATGTTGATGATGATGCCTTTCCCAAAAGGTTGTTATGCCCACCATGTGAGCCACATCTGGGTCAGCACCGTCCCCAGCAGGGGTGATGCTCAGTAACCAGGAGGCAGTCTCCGCTCCAGATGGGAGGGGAGGGGCAGCAGGAGTGCAGTGCGCAGCTGTGCACTCCGTCCTGCAACTTCTATGTCTCGTCGTGCCTCTCACTTAACAGTTCCCCGACCAATGGCTGCTGGCCTCTAGCTGGACAAGAGATCCCTCTTCCTCCAGCCGTCACACAGGGCATGCAGCCTGGCAAGTAGAGCTCACGTTGGAACTTTCACCCCCAGTCACCCCCATACCTGGGGGCCTTTGTGCAGTTCACAGAGTGGCTGTCACCCCTCATGCCAGAAAAAAATCAGAAAGTCCGGTCAGCTGTTCCTCCAGAGTATACCAGGAAGTGACCGCAACTCATCACCTCACCTGGCCACACAGCCCCGAGCCCTGTCATGCCCTCCTCACTGCCCGCACTCTTGGGCCGGGACCGAGCTGTGTCACCTTCCCCAGACCATCGTAGCCCTCTCCTCGCGGGCCTCCCCAACGCACTCATGCATGCATGTGCACACTCACTCCCACACACGCACATGCATCACGCTCACCCGTGCGCACACACGCAGGCACAGGCATGCTCACTCACGCACAAGCAGGTGCACCCACCCACACAGTCCCGCTACCGCCACGTGCACCTGCACACACAGGTCCCCCCTCCCCACCATCTCTTCTCAACCCCGCAGCCAGGCTTAACCCCAAGTGGGGGCCCATCATCCCCCCCACTTCACTCAGAGGCAAAACCAAGGCCCTCACGGGGGCCCGCCAGGCACCACGTGGTCTGTGTCCACCCTGCTCCAGGGCTGGTCCCCTGACAGCCTCGGCTCCCTCTCTGCCTTTGTGCAGGCTCCTCCCAGCCTGGAGTGCTCCTCCCTCCCCGCCTCACCTCCTCACCTCCCCGCTGCCACGTCTCCAGAGCTCCTCCCGCCCCGACTCTGAGTTCTTGCCCCAGCGCACCCCACCTGCCAGCATCACTTACTTACTCGTCTCTGCTTGCCCTCCTCCCCAGAATGTGTACCAGGTGAGGACAAGGATGTTTGTGTCTTCGCCCGCAGTCCCGCTGTGGAGAACGGTGCCTGGCACGTGGATGCCCTCAGCAAATATTTGCTGAAAGATGAACGAATGAGTGACTGCGGACCCGCACGCTAACAGTGTCTTCATGATTATGACATTGTCCTCGATTGAAATTTGACTGCCGCATGCAGTTTGTGGTGGAAACTTACTCAAGTCCCTGACTCTTCTCACCGTACAAATTACCTGGTGGATATGGGTGCTCAGTAGAGTGCGTTGAGGGGATTGCTTGAGGGCCTTGGGCGCCTGGTAGCCATCTGAGGCCTCCTTACCTGTCAGCCAAAACCTATGGTAGGTGAGCCATAACAGGGACATCTACTTCCTGTCCCCCAACACCCCTCAGCTGGGAGTCCCCCAGCCCTGGGCAGCCAGCTGTCCACTGTGGTGCCCGTCTCTGTAGGGAAATCACTGTCTCTGCTTTCTCTACCTCACCTTCCCGGGCAGTTTTGTTACTATCAGCCATTGACTTAAGTTTCTCATGATCCTGTTCCCAGCTTTCTGTAGGAGGAGCTCTTTCCCTGTATGTTGGTTTCATTGAAGTAAAATGAAGGGGTTGGATTCCCGAAATACCACTCAGCTTTCCAGTTGTCATGAGTCCTCCCTGCTGCAAAATACTGGCCTCTCCTCCGGCCCCCACCCCATGCCCAGGTTCCTCCACTCATTCCCCAGCGCCCCTCACTGACTCCCTCGTGGTCCCCAGAGCCCCCTCTTAAGTTCTTTATGTCCACTGGCAGGCACACACACTCTGCTCTTACCATTTCTGAGCTCCTTCATTCCAGAGTGTCCCGTCTGAGTTTGATTTCTTTGACATCACAGCTTACCTTTCCACAGCCTCCTACCCCTCCATTTCAATAAGCACAGTTAACCTGATGAGCGTTCTAAGTGCTTTTCCGATACTGAGCTCATTCAGTCTGTGACTGCATCCTTCTCATTTTACGGGGGAGAAAGTACAGCTCCCAGAGGTCACGGAACTGGCCCAGGACGCACACCTCGTAGGTGGCAGAGCTGGGATTTGAACCCAGCCATCTGGCTCCAGAGGCCCTGCACTGACCACTGCCCTGCCCTCCCTCCTCATGTGCCCATGATCTCACCCTTTTGTCCATGCCCCACCTGCCCCTTGCCAGGGGGAGAGTCTCAGCTCTTCCCCAGCCCCTGCTTGTGAAAGTGCCAGGGACGTCACATGCCTGATCCACCGGCTCTGGAGAAACACCTGCGCGGTATTCTTCCCCTTTTCTCTCACCTTGCCCACATCCTCAGAGAAGGCATATCCCTTTTCTCCTCAGAGTCTCAACCCTCCTTGGGTCCACCCCTGCTGGCTGGGCCAGCCTGCCTCCACCCACAGCCCTGACCTGGAACTAAGAGCGCCTCCCAGGCCTCCCCGTCTGCTCTCCCTCACACCAGTGTCTTGATTCTACCACGAAATAACAGCACTACATCCTTTGGTTTCCTTTAGAACAAGATGCGGAAGTTTTCCAGAACTTTCTTCAACTTCAGGCAGTAAGTTTTCTGGTGGAAATAGTGTTCTTCCCTCTGAGTCTTTAGGGCCAGGCTCTCTTATTCTATACAGTAAAAAAAAGAAGAAGAAAGGTTCTTCTTCCTAGACTTCAGTAATAGACTTGGCGAAGGTCTAAGAAGGCATCTCTTTTATCATTCATTCAGCAAACATTTACTAAGCACTTGTGCTGGGCGAGGTGGTGCTCTGTCTCATGACTCTTCATGAGATCTCTGAATCCCACTAAGGGCCCCCAGTAGCCCCTGGAGACTGGGATGTTGTAGGTTCTGCTCCATTGATCGTGTTGAAGACTTCTTCCACAAGAACCAGCCTTGTGTTCCTTCACAGAATTCCCCAGGACTTACAAATCCTGCCCCCGTGAGACCCTCTCAACTGGCCCTCCAAGCCCTGTGCTTCCAAACGCAGCCTCCTTGATTTGTGCTTGATTCCGGGATTCCCAAGCATCTAGAGCTACCAGCAGGATTGTCCACAGGTGCCACAGACAGGGATCCCCTGGCCCCTGACAGCCACGGTCAGTGCCTTTTCCCCAGCTCAGAACAGACTTCCAACAGCCCGGTCCACCAGGCAAGCATCTGCAGCCCCTAATTCAAGTCTCACCGCCACCCTGGTTCCTTCTCCTTCCCTCACCGACAACACACACACACACACACACACACACACACACACACGCACGCACGCACGCCCCTAAGCTGTCTTTCCTCCTCCATTCTGCTCCTGTCCCTTACGTTTGCCTCACAGCTAGGGAAGAAAGGCCTTCCTTCCTCAAGACACTTGACTGCCACCTGCTGGAAGTTTGTCATAACGGCTCCGCAGATCTCTGCCACTTACCGCGGCAGAGGCACATCCCAGACTTGTGCTGTTTGTGCAAGTGTAAGCCTGGCTCCGCCCCTTGCAGCGAGCATGCGGTCATGTCTTTATTTAGATCCTGTCTCTCCAACTCGATTGAGGGGATCTTGAACATTAAGACTGCTGATTCCGCTCTGTGTTCCCGGTGCCCTAGGGGCTAGACAAATCCTCGCTGAATGACCCCGATGCAAACACCTGTTACCTTAGGCTCAAAGCACCTGGCCTTACTGGACGAACATTCTCTAAATGCATCTGTTGCAAAGCAAGGCAACTGAACTCCCCACAGGCTGTCATAGGGACCATGGAGGGCCCAGGGACTTGCAGAGGAGACAGAGCCCCTCCAGCCTCTTGCCTCTGCTCAGAGACCACCACCACCTGAACGGACTAGAGCAGCTCCTCATCCATTCCCTCAGTAAACTTGGAGCCAGGCCCCAGCACCACATCGTGGAGAACGTGGAGGATGGGAACAAGGGCCACCTGCCATGGCCCTCTAGGGTTGGTGGGGGGGGGGTGTAGGCAGGGAGGGAAAGTACTTCTGGAACACCTCTATGCCCAGGGCAGGCCCCTGAAGGTTGTGGGATACAGAGATGGCCATGCAGGGGCCCTTACTGGAAGGCTTGGGGTTTTGAGGAAGCAAATCAGTAAGCATACAGCTAGTAGGGTAATCGAGGATGCCGATTCCCTAGCGTCCATATTTTCCTAAGCCACGCCCTCTTATTAAGCCACGCCATCAAACACTGCCACCCTAGTGACATACTGGGGATTCACAACGTGGCTTAACGGAGCACCGTCAGCTGTCACACCTGAGGGTAGGGGCAGGCCGGGGCAGGTGTTCACTGAGGTCCCATTTTAAAAGGGGGAAGCACTCTCTTCTTTCACAAAGCTTGTTGCCTCAGAGCCCTTAGGCCCGGCATTGCTCAGGTCCCATAAACCTCCCTGACAGATACCCCTCCCTGGTCAGTCTGTCCGGAGGATACACTTCCCAGCCAGTGTGAGGGCTGGACGTTTCCTTCTCTGCCCTGGCTGCCAGGAAGCCCAGAGACAAACCTATTGGTTCAGGTTCTGTAGCTGTCTTGAACTAGGATTGCCTTTTCTTACTTCCCCTCATGCCTGCTCCAGGAATGCTTGGATTGGGGCTGGGGGTGGTTTTGGAGACGGGACTGGCAGTGGTGTGGTAGTCAGAAGACCCAGCATGGAGCCGGGCACACTTGGGCTTCCGTCCCCACCTGCCAGCTGCATTATCTTAAGCAAGTTAGCTTTGCCTCCTCCATCCTCACCTGGAAAATGGGGATAATGACCACAATTAATGGATGGGTTATTGTGAAGATGAAACTAGTCCAGTGTGAACATCCCTGTCCCTTCCCTCCTCCCAGATCAGGGGATCCGTCAGTGGCTCCAGGATCCCGTCTGTGCTTCCTTCATCCTGCCTGTGTCGGTCTGCTTCGGATGGGTGAGAGATGCAGCGGTAGGAACTAGGTGACCAACTGTCCTGGTTTGTGGGGGACACGGGTTTTCTGGGAGGCAGGACTTGCGGTGCTAAAGTGGGAAGGTCTGAGGCAAACAGAAGAGTTGGTCTCCCTAGTGACACCCAGCCTCAGCCTCTCAGTGGCTCCCAGTAGCAAAGCTTTATTTCTTCCTCGTGCCTCTATCCATCCGGGACCTCCGCGAAAGGAGGAGCCTCGCTCCGGGAAATTCCTGCTCTCGGCACAAAGGAACACGTGGTAAAGCTTCTTTTAGAAGGTTGAGGCCGTCCCTTCCGCTGGCATTCATCCATCAAGGAGAATCACGTGGCAGGGCCAACACTGCACACTGTCCTCGCAGGGAGGGGAGGCTAACAGTTGGAACCACAATGCAAGCTACACGCCCCTTCCCCTTCTTGTAGCATGTTGGGGTACTGGGTCAAGGAGGAGGGAAAGCAGAGAGAGATGCCTGGTCTGCGATCGGTGGTCTTCAATGTGGTCATCCTCCTGTAGATGACATGGGTGGGTTTCTCATCCTCTCGTTGATGACGCGTGTGGGTTTCTCCGGCTTTCGGCTCACCCTGCTCTGCTCAGAGGAGCAGCTGTGTCTGCTTTTGGTGCCTAATAGTGGTTGACACCCTCACCCTTCTCAGCTGCCGAGGTCCTCTGCAGGGGCTAGCCGGGGCTGGGACTCCCCTTCCAGCCCCGTGCTCCTTTGTATGGAGCCCCTGAGATTCTTCTTCCTGAGCTCCAAGGAGCACGAGGGGATTGAGGGGCTACTGAGAGTACCATCAAGCTCTCCCCAAGCACACTGCACAAGTCTCTTTGTGCCTTGCTTCCTCTGACATCCGGTGAGCCTCCCCCTCCTTTGGAAGTCTCCAGCTCAGAAGTGGACACACGTGGGGTCCCCGATTCCAGGCCAGGCTCCCCCAAGAGTGTCTTTGCCATGTGTGACTTTGATGGCAGCACCAGGGCTGGCCCGGAGCCCCCCCTTAGCAAGGACCCCTCTCCCAGTTACCTGTTGTCTCTTGGAGCTCCCTCCCGGGGCTCAGTTCTCCGTCGGAAGAAATCAGCACAGAAAGAGGGGTTTTCTTTTGTTGTTTCATTCATTGTCTTACATCTAAGAACACCTTCTTGGAGAGAAGACAGCTTTCCAAAAATACTTGTCACAGCTGATTCAAGCTTACTTACTTTGTCCAAGCATACAGGAAAGGGCTTTCTGATTTTTGTTTTGCAAAATATAGTGCCAGCATTTGTGGGAGCATTCATTATTTCTATAAAGGAAATTTGAGTATTGGAACAACTGATCCAGATAAGAAATTTCATATGGGCTTTGGTACGGAGAGCCTTCATCTAAGTTTCGGAGAAGTGAGGGAAAGAGAGTGAGGTGCGGTACCCAGGGGACTCCCTAATAGTGAGATCACGGAGGCGGGGCAGAGAGTGGAGGGGCCACAGGTGTGAAGAGAAGGGTCAGAGCAGCATGGGCAGAGCCAAAAGGCCTCTTGGGGGAGCCAGAAATGCCTTCAACCTGAAGGCACTTGAAAGGAGAGCCGTTCACCAGGTGACCAATTAGTAAAGGGCAAAGCAGCATGGGCCAGTGGAGGTCACGTGCTCTTGAGAACTTAAGTGCCTAGAGCTTTAGGCATCAGATGGGGAGGGCTGGGCGGGGCAGGAAATGCAAGCATGCAAGCAAGCAAGCAAGCAAGCAAGCAACCAACCAACCAACCAACCAACCAACCAACCAACCAACCAACCAACCAACCAGCCTGTTGTGGAGGTTTGATGTTTCCTGGTAGGGAGTTTCTGGAAGGCTTGGGGCAGAGCAGGGGAGGAGCTACTGAAGTGTTTTAAATAAGGGGGGGATCCTATCTGTGACCACAGTATGGAGGGCCCAGGCTGGGGAGGAGAACGGCATGGAGGGAGGCAGTGGCCCATCTGTCAGAGGGCAAGCGGGGTGAGGGAAGGAGGGAGTGCCCAGGGTGGGTCCTCATCTGGGGGCTGGAGGAGAGCGTGGGACCCATGTGGGGAATCAGACCGAGCCCAGGGAGGGAGCTCCAAGAGACAACAGGTAACTGTGAGAGGGTTCCTTGCAAAGGTGGGGGGGCTCCGGACGAGCCCTGGTGCCGCCATCCGAGTCACGCGTGGTGAAGACACTCTTGGAGGGTAAGTGCTTGGGCAGCACTGCCCTGGGGACTTGGTGTCCATGGGCTGTTCAGCTGAGGCTTAGGGACTAGAACCCCAAAATCCTGTCCTGCTGTTTGCACGTGTCCAGACTGTGGCTACCCGGGTCAGTGAGGGTGTCTGAATCAGACCGCACAGAAGCTTAAGTCAAGAGGACAAAAGCAGCCCTATTTCTGGACGTTCAAGACCAAGGTATTCAAAGGCTGCAAGAAGTAGCCAGCAGACTGTGGAACCCCAGAATTTTTGCTTCAGAAAGGTCAGGAAAGGCCCACTCAAGACCTGATGTTGCTATCTCAAGAAAGGGAATGGGAAGGCAGGTGTGGCCCTCTTCCTTTAGAGCCAGTTCCTTCTAGACGCGGGGACCACAGGCCGGAGAGGAGACCCGTCTCCTGCCAGTGGAAGGGCAGGGCGGCAGGCCATTTGATAACACAAGCACCTTCTCCGAATTGCCTTTCCCCTTAGCTCTAGGTGCCCAGACTCTGTACATGAACTTCCTGGGCATTTCCTATAAACCTCTTACCTTGCCTCTAGCAGTCTCAGATATGGCCCTGTGCGCACGTGCTTTGGCTTAGTGTTTCCCGAAGGCCTGTTTTCTGTTGTTCCTTGTCTGCGCTCGGACGGCTCTTCACCTGGGAGAGAGCGGAAGCTGTCCTCGGTGGCGATGGGGCCCCGCGGCTGTGTGACCTGGGCTAGTGTCTTCACGTCTCTCTCTGCCTCAGCCTTCTCATCGGTACAGTGAAGAAAATAGTAGCGTCTACCTCATGGTTGTTTTGGGGTGTAAATAAGTTAATCTACGTGACGCGGTGAGAACAGTGCCTGACACAGAGCCAGTAGGAGAAACGAAAAGTACAGCTAATCTTCTTTCTCTTAAAGGCACATCCAGGAATCCATGTTTAATCACTTAAAAAGCATTGTTTTTCGTAGAAAAATCTCGCCTGCCAGCTTCCTTCATGCGTCTGCAGTTGGGTTTAATAGGCAGCTGGAGGCTGGGATGGTGAGCCTCTGACCAGGAGTCGGGAGCTAGCTCCCCCGTGTCCCTTAGCCAACAGGAGATCGTTCGGTTTATCTTCCCCCAAGTGACCTGGCTGGGTGTTCTTTTCTTGTGGGCCCCACTGTAGGTTTCCGGAAGAAGTTGACTGCCCGAAAGGAAACTGCAAAACATGAAAGTCGCTTTGAGGTGACCGATAAGCCCCGTGGCCCCTTGCTTCTCCCGCAGTGGATCTGAGCTTTAAGAACTCTAACTTCAGGTAATAAATCACCTCCCCAACCCCCCACCTGCTGTCATTGGCAGTTCCCATGGGAGTTCTTTTTAGGAAGGGTGCTTTCTCCCGGGAGCCCTGGAACTTGGAATAGTCCACCTCAGGCTGTCATCTGGCTGTTCACAAAGAGACAGTGGGGGCTAGACGTGGCACCCCGCAACTGACCCACAGCCCAGAGGGTCGCTGAGACCCCAAGGGTAGGACTCTACTCCTCCTTGGTCTCCTTCTCCTACTGTCAGTAATAATGAGGATTATCATGGCAGCCACCGTTGATCTGATTAAACGATTATAACCTGCTTCTCAAGGAATACATTGGAATAACCGGGGAATTCTGAAGATGAAAAGTAGTAAGAGGGAGAAGATTTTGTTCTACCCAACATTAAAATATAAAGCCACAATAGCATAGGACTGGACTGGAAGTAACTAGGTCAAAGGAACGGAATAGGACAATAAACCAATAAAGGTGGCCTTTCAAATGATGGGTAACAGAAGGTCTGGTAAATGGTGTTGGCACAGTTATCTATCCATTGGACGGAAATAAGTTTCCAACTGTAAGTAGTGTATCAAAAATAATTTCCAAATGGATAAAGAGCTAAATAAAGTTACAAAAATATCAATAAAGAGAGCATTTGTATTTTGGGGCTGAGAAAAGGCTTTTTTTTTTTTTTTTTTTTAATGTCACTTTTAACTGTGCCTACAAATACTGTAAGCAAAGTTAGAAGGCCAAAAGGGGGCTGATATTTATGACATCTATGACATGCAAGAATGGATATTCCTAACGTACAAACTTATTCATTCAACATCTATTGAGTTTTTTTTTTTTATTTTTTTTTTAATTTTATTGTTTATTTTTGAGAGAGAGAGAAAGAGAGCTCAGTTGGGGGTGGGACAGAGAGAGATAGAGGGAGACACAGAATCGGAAGCAGGCTCCAGGCTCCGAGCTGTCAGCACGGAGCCTGACTCAGGGCTCGAACCCACCAACCATGAGATCATGACCTGAGCTGAAGTCGAACGCTTAACCGACTGAGCCACCCAGGCGCCCCTATTTATTGAGTTTTATGCTAGAGAGTGTCCTAGGCTACTAGGGTGTAAGCTGTGAACTAAACCAAATCATTGCCTTCTGACGCTTCTAGTCTAACGGAAAGGAAGCTAGTAAATAGATTATTGGTAAGGATTGTGGGTAAAGATGAAGCAGGGAGGGGCGGTTAGAGGGGATTGGTGCTGCTGTGGACATTCAGGGAAGCTTCGCTGCCAAAGTGACATTTGAGCAGAAATAGAAAAGAGAATGGGGGAAAAGTTGGATTTGGATTTTTTAAAAAAGGTTAGCTGATGGGATTTTCTAATGGATCTGGTGCAGGCTGTGAAAGGAAGCATGGAGTTGGGATGATTTCTAGGTTTGGGGCCTGAGCATATTGAGAAGGATGGAAGTACCATTGATGTGAGCATCACGAGGGGGCCTGGCTTGGGGAGGACCAGGGATTTGGTTTGGATACTTGAGTTTGAGGTCTCTGTTGTCTATTCAAAGGGAGACATCCGGGAAACAGTCGTATAACTTTGGAATTCAGGAGATGTCCAGGCTTGGAGGTATATATTTGGGAGTTCTCCTAGCGTGGGTCATATTTAAAGCAATGAAAATACACAGACCTCTTAGGGAGTGGGTATAAACACAGGAAGTGTGATGACATTCGCAGGACCCCAATGTAGGGGTGAGAGAGGAGGAGGGACCAACAAAAGACCCCATCAGGGGACAGGTGCCCCAGTGAAGTGGAAGGGGACAATGAGAAGGTGGCCTCCCCAAAGCCAAGAGCCAATGAGGAGGGGCAGATCAGCTCCAGCAGGTGTTGGGATGGGGCACTTAAGGAATGTAGGACCAGCCACTGGATTTAGCAACGAGGAGGTCACTGGGGAACCTAACGGGGGCTGTCTTATTGGAATGATGGGTACAAAAGCCCAATTTGAGTTGGTTTATAGCAAGTAAAAGGAAAGGAATTGGAAACTGAGAAATGAGGTAGGGACTAGAAGGGCGTAGAGTTCAACAAAGCGTTTGTTTTTTTCCTCAAGAGGAGAGTTGCTGTGTGTTTTTATCCAAAGGAGAGTGATCCAGTAGAGGGGGGAAAGTGGATGGTGCAGGGTCGGAGGCAGGGGGAGACTTCGGGAGTGCTGGTCTTCAGTAGTGAGAGAGGATGGAGTCCCCACCCCTCGGGGGCAGAGGGTCCTAAACAGCAGCTTGTAGGTGGGCCGTAGATGTGCTCACTTTTCACAGTGAAGTAGAGCAGAAAGTATCATCTGAGAGTACGGATGGGGACAAAAGAGCAGGTGTGATGTTCCCAGGAGTGGAGCAGGGGATTCCAGGGCCACCGGCAGCACTGGCGTCAGTGGTGAGAGGTCGTGGATTGAAAGTGAGGGCAGCTAGTTCATTGTGTGCTTTCCTTCCAGCAGGTTCAGGTGTCCAGGTGAACATGAGTTAGGAGGCCCGTCCGTACTGAAGAAAATACGGTAGAAAAGCAGGACATGAGTGGGCACAAAGGAAACCAGAGAAATGCCTATAAACATAGGGACACCATCCGTAATCATTTAAAAATGCAAGTAAAAACCAATGGGGATTTGTTCTTTTTCTTCAGATTGACAGGCACTCTTGTTGGGGATATAAATTACTGGAGCTCTGCTGAAGCACGGTGTTCCAGAATGTACCCAGACATACTATGTGCGGTCCCTTCTGTCATGCTTTTAGACATTTGTCCTAAGAGATCATAGCTCAGCTGCCTGGGGATAGAGCACAAAGATGTTCCCTCCAGCATTGGCCCCGCAAGTGAAAAGCTGGCCCACTCCTAACCCTGGTGCACTAATCTGTGGCCGTGACCGTCGTCTTGGAAACGGCCTCACAGTCTCCCCTCTTGCTTTGCAGATGAAGCAACTTGAGCCCAGGGAGAGGGAGTGAGCGCCCGGGTCACGTGGTGTGGAGCTCGGCCCGTCTGCGGGCAGTGCGCGGCCCTCTCAACTCGGCTTGGACTTGGAGTCCCTCGCAAGGTACTTGTCAGCCTCTCTTCTGGGCCGGCTGACTCCACGCTTTTGAAATGTGAATTCTCAAGGCGTTTTGCAAAGTTTTCTACAAGGTCTCTATGTCCTCATGCAGCTTTTCCTTGCAGGGGATGTGGGGTACCACGGACAGCCGGGAAAGACGGGACAGATTTTTGCCTGGCCCGGTGATAGGGAGGGACCATATTTTTCTGGCTCCCAAGAGAGACTTCAAGTCTGAGAAAGGGTATTTTCTGCTTTCCCCTCACTTTTTCAAAAGTTGTAACAAAAATAAAAAGATAACTAGGGAATCCTGTTTGCTTTATGGATTGGAAGAAAATCGAACCGTCAGGGAATAGCAGGTCCCCTCCGAGGTAGGAGCACTGGGCGACAATTCCTAGCGTGTTGGGTTCTGCCGTAGCACGGGAGAAGCCACCCGGTTTCTCTGAGCTTTGTGTCTTCACCAGAACAGTGAGCAGGTGAACCTAAATGCTCGGCCATAACTCGTGAAGTCTGAACGACGCTCTTTCCTTTCTGCCACGTCCCTGTTCCAGCTGGCTGGGTGGCAGCGGTGTTAGTGCAATACACAAGTACCCGGCCCTCCACCAGACCACCCTGGCCCACCACCGCGTGAGAAGAGCACGTGGCAACAAACGCGCCTTTGTGCCTCCTTGTGCTAGGTCCCGACCTCCAATGGCCGACCAGAGAATGGACATTTCTTCAACAATCAGTGACTTCATGTCCCCGGGCACCACCGACCTCCTCTCCAGCCCCCTGGGCCCCGGCGGCACGGATTGCAACCGCAAGCGGAAAGGCAGCTCCACCGACTACCAGTAAGCCCTTCAGGGTTCATGTGCCTCTGGCCAAACCTGGTGTCCGTTCCCGGAACATCGAGGGGCCATCTACCATTCCTCCCAGAAGAAGGGGTCCTCTTGGTGCAAAGGGATGGAAATGAAAGAGCCAAGTCTAGGTGGCCGCACGATTGGCTTTTTTTTTTTTTTTTCTTTCTTTCTCTTCCCTGTGGATTGTCAGCAGGAGGCAGCCTCCAGCACTGCTGAGGCACTTACGAACCCCCTCCTGTCCCCACACTGTTCCACGTCAAGGGAAAAGGAAGAACCTTAAAGCCGAGTTAGGTCTTTTACCCCTTCCTTCGTCATCCTTCGCTCCTTTGAGCAAGCTGGCTAAGCCTATGGATGTAATCTCGGTGATTTCAAAGAGAACTTTGCCGGAGGGCCTCTCTCGGAGGAAGACCTCAGCCGCTTCATTGTGTTTGTAGAAGGAATAAGTACAGGTCCTCTCCCAAAACACTGTAGGAACACTGATAATGTCCTGAAACATTATTTAAATTAGTATGTACCTGTTATATTAAATAGTATTTTTGTTTCTTTTTAGACTTGATGACTTTTCTTTTGAGTAAGTAAATTTGCACACTTCCAGTCGACTCTTCTCTATCTGTACAAACCCCCAGGCAGTAGGGTGCTGCGTAGAACACTCAAAGGCACGTTTTGTTTTGTTGAGGCAACTGTGTGGAATCTCATCCAAATGTCCACTTAAGAGGTTTTCTTTTGTTTAATGAGGGAAAATCTCCAAGGAGGTGTCTCCCCTACAGCAGATGTCCTTTCTGCTGAAGTTCACAGGTCGAATTTGGGGAGCACAGTGGCTGAAGGTCAGATGCCCACTAGGAGGTGCTATGATTAATATGTAAGTGACCCCAGATGATTGAGCAAGCAACCGCCCAGGGGATGGAGAGTGGGTGTGAGTACGGAGAGGGTGTAGTCACTCCCAGCAGGGAGGCCAGGAGACGCTCTCTAGGGACCACTTGTCTTAAGGCAAGTGCTGATAGAGTCACTGGTGCCTTCTAACACTTCTGCTCTCTCAACCTGTGGTTTCCAACCTTGTCCCCACCCGAGACCTCCAGGTTTCCCTCATGCACCCTGTTTACAAATCTTCGATGATTCATGGAGACCCCATTAGGCACCCATGATCCCTTTCCCTGTAATTTGAATGTGCTAAAGTCTGATCGGTCAGGCGGAGCTCTCTTCACCTGGGATGATCATCTGGGCCTCCATGACCACACATGAGTCTAGACAAAAAGGGAGGGGGAGTTTTCGTTTTGCTCCGTGGCCTGAATGATTGCTTCTGAGCTTTAGGACTAGCTACAGAAACTCCCTGCCCATGAGGAAATCAAGGGCTCCTGGTTGGACCACTGTTCTAGAATGCCCACAGTGTGATTCAGTGCCCCTGGGAAAGTTGTTTTTGCCCTTGAGACTACATTGTTTGAAGGGCCACATCCCTCTGTTCTTAATAGGATACAAGAAAAAGAGAAGCTCAGGTGTTCGTCAGTGCCCTCCTGGTAAACTTAGGGGCTGGAAAAGGGTGTGAGCTCACCCCAGGAGGATTTGGAACTCCTTCCTTGGAGGATTTCCATCTGTTTTCTACCGAACCACAAGGTGCCCTGAAACTTGGATCTCTGGAGTCTCTGAAAGGGAGGTAGATCCCTGCTGGTGACCCAGGACCCTCAGCCCCACTCCTGCCCTACATCCCAGCTTCTCGGACCTGGGGGTTCCCCACCTTGCTGAGAACCAGAACATTGGGTAGCAGTGCCTTTGAAAAGCTGCCTGAGGGCTCTGCTCAGTGCTTCTTTGTGGGTACTTTGGTTTCCCCCTCTTCACCTCACCACCACCCCCAAATATATATGTATGCACACGTATATTTGAGGCTTGGTATGTTTTGCAAATGAATGAACTCCATTTATCCAGAACGATGAGGGGAAGGAGGTAGTATAGTTATTTGGATACTCTGATTAAGAATTTCCATAATGCTGTGTATTCCCGATGTTCAAAATATGTTGTAAAAGATGTTGACATGCAAACTCTTCTGAGACTACACCTAACTTTTGCTTGATACTCTGGAGAAGCGGTCCTTGTGTAGTAGGTTCAAGTTGTCTTTGTTGGACTCTAAGTCGATAGTCAACACTGGCTATTTGAGCTTTCTGATTACTTAGTTTCTGGATAAATGAGAGCCTTCTATATTGTAAGAAACAGTTTTGTATGTCTTTGTTAACAAATAGTTATGTTCTCTCATTTTTTCAGAGAAAGCATGGACACGGACAAAGATGACCCTCACGGAAGGTACCATGAACCTAGTCATGAACTTCATCCTTTATAGCCATTTTCTTTATATAATTACATGTTGTGTTAGTTGGTGTGGGTTTCACCCATGTCCTCGACTGGGGATAAACTAGGAGCCTCTGAGCCTGGGAGCTCAAGATGGTCTCCGCAGCCCCCAGCCCCCCAGAGTGGCTAACAGCCAAGAGCCCTCGTGTGTTGAGAGAGATGAGCAGGATTAAGCAGGGAAATGAATTCAACTGGGAAGAAAACAGAGCTGTATAACTTTGCCATTAGTCTCCCAGGGATTGTGTTTTATCTTTTGTTTTTTCTTCCCCCACCTCCAGGTTAGAATATACAGAGCACCAAGGAAGGATCAAAAATGCAAGGTAGGGGCACCTGGGGTGGTTCAGTCGGTTAAGCATCTGGCTCCTGATTTCAGCTCAGGTCACGATCTCCTGGTTTGTGGGTTCAACCCCCATATCAGTGCAGAGCCTCCTTGGGATTTTGTCTCCTCCTCTCTCTGCCCCTCCCCTGCTTGCTATCTCTCTCTCAAAATAAATAAAAATAAACTTAAAAACCAAAAAGTATTTAAAAACAAAACCCAAAACAAGGTAAGCGTGGACCCTCTTTCTCCCTGTAAACTGTCCTGGTTCTGGGCCCTCTGAGGACCGCCGAGGCGGCTCTGTGTCTGGTCCCAGTCCGTCTAAGCATCCTTTAGGAGATGCGGAAGGGGGTGGGGGCCTTGGCTTGATGTGACTGCCTGCCCCTCGCCCTCTCCATACTTCACTCCTGGCTCTCGAAGTGCGTTTCACGTGAAGGGGACTTGGGAAGTAGCAGGAAGTCCATTAAGGCTGAAGCTTTTCCTCCACCGTCTTCAGCGGGTTGCCCCTTGCTGACCGGAGGGCCCTCCCAAAGAGACCGGGCCCAGTGACTCTGCTCTTGGGCCTTGCCCCGCGAAGCAGCCAGTGTTGCACCGCAAGGCCAGGCGTGGGGGCTGCCTGCTCCCTCGAGGAGGTTCTCTAATTCGGTCCTTTGTGCCGTTAGCCATGCTCGCTGACCCCATCCGTGTGGGCCCTCCGCTCTCCTGCAGTAGCCCCGGGGCCATCCGAGGCTGTGTCACGACACAGAATCGGAGCTGCAGAATTGCACTCACCCGAGACTGGTAGCTTTCCCCTCTCAGCCCAGCCTTGGTGGGAGGTCCTGCTTGGTGGCCCCGTTGCTCTGGCAGCGAACTCTATTTCCACTGCTGATATGCCGCCACGGGGGACAGTCCCAAACGCCAGGGGTAAGCCAGTCAGGGAAAGCGTGTGTGCCCGTGAATGCGCCCTCCTGCCTCGGCAGGCAGCAACTCCTGGGAGGTGGGAGTGTGACAGCCTTCAGAGGAAGCTCCTGGGACAGATGTGGCATCTGCTGTATCTTGGTGGGGTCATCGTCGGTCCAAAGATGGCAGCGTCCGTTACCTGGTGACTCGGTCAGTGAGTCTCTGACAGGCCGCACGGTGGGGTCTTCACAGACCCCAGCGATCACCCAGGGACCACAGGATGCCCCCAGTGGCTGTGCTGGAGGCTTTGCTCTTTGCACCCCCCACCTCCCTTCGCTTTCCTTCTACACCCGTCTTAAAATCCAACTTGACCGAGACTAAGAGGAAAAGAAATGAGAAATGAGCAGTAGAGTTAACTCTGAGAAGACATTTCTTTATGTCTCTGAATATGAGCTAAGCACAAAAAATAGTAATACTGACCTGGCAGTGAAGCCACGTTTCTGGTGACTTCAGTAGAAAAGTCTAGTTCAAAACACTACAAATTCTAAAGGTGCCCCAGTCCGGCCAATGTCGAAAGCAGTTCTAACTTATTTTTGTCATCGCTTCCGTGAGGCTCGTTTTCGTTTTATAGAAATCATTTTTCCTGTTGTTGTTCAGGGAAGCTCACAGCCAGATTGAAAAGAGGCGTCGGGACAAAATGAACAGTTTTATTGACGAATTGGCGTCTTTGGTACCTACGTGCAATGCCATGTCCAGGAAATTAGATAAACTCACTGTGCTAAGGATGGCTGTTCAGCACATGAAAACATTACGAGGTGAGACCCGGGGCTTTATTCTTCATGCCTTTGCCCAGAAACTTTAGCACCCTGGCCTAGGATGTTCCCGAGTCCCCAAGGCACTGTCAGTCGTTGGCCAATGTGTAGCCTTGAGTAACAGGCGTGTAATTTCCAGCAATAGACGTGACGGGTAGAGGCTGTGCTCTGTGCACATGTCTGCATGTGTACATGATAATCAGGCTACACGCACGTCAAAGAGGGCACTGCTGATGTCCATTTGGCATATGTGTGTGCCTGGACCCCACCCATACAGTGTGACACAGAAAAGTCCGTTTCCGTTTTGAAGAGGAGAATTCATGGCTCCTCTAAAGAGTGAGTCACTGGTTGATGGTTCTTGCTGCGTTTTACTGTCAGGGATGAACACTGATGATATTTTCATGTTCCTGGAATTTTCCCAAGCCAGATAGACTCTTTGTGAGGGAGGCAGAATTTTCCTTCTTCTCTGAATGTGGGGCGGGTGAGAAAACAGGCAGAAATGTGGAAGTGACTTACCCAAACCACAGGAGGAATCTGCGGTGTATCGGGCAACTTCAGCGAATGCTGTTCCTGGCATTTCCCATAGCCAGTCTTAGACCACCGTCCGAGGAAATTTGAAAGCGGGTGCTTAGTCAGACCTGTGACCTGCGTGGTAAAAGACTTGAGTCTTTATGTTTCCACAAAGCCACCAGAAATAAGAAGTGGTCGGTTTTGTCTGACTTCTGAGTGTTATTCAGACATGGCCATGTTATGTCCTGTGCTGTGAGAATGGCATCTAAAGCTTCCTATTAGTGAAGATGATAGAGATTCGATTACTAGAAGCTAAGTCTTATTAAAGCGGAAGGAAACGAGTGACAAACGTCGAGTTACCGTAAAGAACAGGGATGCGGCTCCATATGTGCCTTGTTGGTTGATCTGAAAATCCCAGACCCATCCTGTCTCCCTCCTTCGCTACGGTACTTTGAATGGTTACGGATCTTTTCCATTTTATTGCTTCGCTGTTCTAACCATTCTGCAGATTCCAGGTCCTTCGCTGCTGGCCTTGTTCTGTAAGATGCCAGACTGACGGCCTTTTAAATGTCCCCTTTCCGTGCTAGGGGAGCCAGCGTGGCTCACGGAAGGAGTGCCAAGCTCTGTTGCCTCACCCTGATGAAGAACTCCCACTAGATGCCTTCTACAATGTATTCACTTAGTCAGGGCCTGGCAGACTGGATGATTTCCCAGGCAGGCTGGGAGCGTGGATTTGAGGGACTGCTAGACAACCCATTTAATGTAGATCCTGGGAGGAGGGGACCCTTCCGGGAGCCTCTGCGGGTTGGTTTCCAGAGCTGCCTTCTCTCGTGGAAACAGATTTTTACTTCCGTCTGTTACCTCTTGGCTCCTGTACAGTGACCAGAGCAAACTCGTCAGGTCCCCCGTGGGCAACGGTGGGTTCTGTCTGAAGCCCCCTCTAGCCCCCTGTGTCTGTTGAGGAAAAAGAAGATAAGATTGCAGTCCCGGGTGGTAGGGACTTGGCCACATCTGGAAGGTTGGAGGCAGTGACGTGGAACGAGACATCACCTGGGTAGAAAGGGTACCAACTCTTTCTCTTTCTTTTTTTTTTTTTTCCCCTCCCTCAGGTGCCACCAATCCATACACAGAAGCGAACTACAAACCAACTTTTCTGTCAGATGATGAATTGAAACACCTCATTCTCAGGGTATGTTGCAGTGAGGCAATGGTTTTATCCACACTTTGACACATTTCTGAGTGAGGTACCCACGTGTGGGAATTTGATGTCTAAACACCTTTGGAGGCCCACTTCGTCTCCGCCTCTGTCTGTCTGTCTGTCTGGACGGTCTTCACATTCCTTCCCTGGGGTCTTTCTCCTCCCCTTCTACCGTTGCTTAGACAAAGCTTGAAGGCCCGGGCTACCTGTGCCTCAGAGGAGGCAGGGTTTTGTTAAAAATGGGTGGTTAAGCATTCCATTCCTGAGTGAAGGTTTTAGAAAGGGGCGGAGACTGATAACAACGGAGAATTTCCCTTCTCACTTAACTGCTAGCACAAAGCTTCCGTGTACATCTTTACAGCAGCATCCCATCAAAGCAACAGGGCTTCCAGAGACTCCTCTGCCCGAGGAGAAGAAGAAATGGGGGAGGTGAGGCTTTCCCCTCTTGACTGAAGCACTTGCTTCATCTTGCTCGTCTCTGCAGAGAGGCCATTGAGGTGGCGCCGTGCAGCATTAGGTCTGCCTCTGGCGAGAGTGAGATCCACTTGGAAACTGAAGAGAAACAAACTGGATTCGGAAACACGTCCTCTTGCAAACTGTAAAAAGGAAACTAGAAAAATCTCACTGGGAGCGATAGCAGCCTCCAACCCCCCACAGCCAGAGTGGGTCTTGCTTGCTAAGGCCTGACGGCATCTGGGCCCGTTTCTTTGAGCAGGCGTTTGCCAAGCCTTAGGATACAGGCTACTCCGTCGTCACCCTCGTTTCCGGCTCTACTTTGCCTTCCGGTCCTCTGTGCATCTGGTCTGTGTGTTCACTCCAGCGTTCTCTATCCGTCCCCTCCTGATAGGTTGTCTGAATTGGAAAGCTTTCCGCTGCAAGGAACAGAAGACCTAATGAACAAACAAGGTTGTGTTTCTCAAACGTAGCTGGTCCTGCGGTGGGGCCACGAGGGGTTCGCGCAGTGGTTCAACGAGGGCAGACGGATCAGGCTCTTTCTGTCTTCTTGGACAGCCCTGCTGACCCAGCGTACGGCTTGTTTCCTCATGGGGGCCGCTAGCCAGAAACCAGGGGCAGGGGAGGGTCCAGGCCAGCTGTCCCTCCTATCGAGAAAGGATACGCCTTCCTGAAAGCTTCATCGTAGATGTCAGCTTCTCCAGGAGATGTTACCTGATCACCCCTAGCTTCAGGCCAAGGATTTAGATTTGTCCAGTCTCCGTGGCACAGGCCAGCAAGAGAGACGGGGGTTAGGAATTGGCCCGCCAT
This sequence comes from Puma concolor, assembly GCF_028749965.1. NCBI lineage: Eukaryota > Metazoa > Chordata > Mammalia > Carnivora > Felidae > Puma > Puma concolor. Next base: position 46,192,191 of record NC_141676.1, on the reverse strand, counting down.
CAGCATTTGCCACACACACTTTGCAGAGCCACATTCGTTGGCTAGATTTTCCTTTAGAGGTGGCACAGAACTTCAGCTGTGGTCTGGTTGGCCTGGGGTGGAATGGTTCTGGTGCGTTCTTTGCCAAAGAGCCATCATAGGAGTGCCGCGCTCTGGGAAGCTGTACTACTGTCCCTCCCCGTCTCGTGTGTAGATTCTTGTTCGGCCAGGTGTTCTCCATCCCATATAGGTGCACTGAGTTCTTTTGAACTTCTCTTTTATTTCTGTCAAAATCTATTTATCGGATGGTCCTACATTGCAGTTTATTGTCCGTGATCCTTTGGAGCCTCTTGTGACTTAATAGATCTGCTAGGCCTGCCTTCTGTGTCTTTCATGCACTAACACAACAGATCCTGTTGAGGCTTTGCTTTATGTGCATGGCACCATTCCAGGTAAATCCAAGTCAGCAGTAAACACATTAGACGGGGGCCAGGGCGTCCCCACAAGTTTGGAGTGGCCCTTTAGCCACCACCCTCAGGGCACGGTTACTCAGACACAGATCTGCCCGCCTCTGTCCATCCTTCTTCATGAAGATGTCCTTATTCTCAGGGGGGCCTTCCTGAATGAAGACGTAAACCTTGTCTGCAGCATCTCTGCAGAGACCGCCGGGGCTGGCTTCACAGGTGCATAACCTACGCGGCCGCATGTGGCCTGGGGCTTGGCTTAGCGCTCTGCTGTTGGCATCTGGAAGGCCCTCGTTTTTGAACAAGCGCCCTTGCGTTTCCAGTCTGGACTGGGCCCCACGAATTAACGTGGCTGGCCCTGATTGCCATACTCCTAATTTGCTGTTTTTAAGGAAAAAAAATTACATATATAGGTACATGTACATATATAGGTACATGAACGCCTATATGTAAAACACGTGAAGTTCATGTTGTATATAACACATCTATATATTTTTCCATATTTATGTATATAATATATATGAATTAGCTCCTTTTGTAATGACAAATGCTTAATAACTTCTCTAAATTTCGTATCCGATGCCCGCGTCATCAGGGCGTGAGACAAGGATTTCAGTGCTGCTTAAGCTAGATGCTTCGTGTTGGCCTTGCCTTTCCTGTGCCTCTGTGCCCAAAGGCATCAGCGTTGATCTGTCTTCCCCGCTGGAACCTTGCTCCCCTCCCTGGCACGTGTCCGTGGCTATGATGTACCACAGAACGCCTGCCCCTTCCAGGAATTCCTGCCCAGGTCCCAGGAATTTGCTTCAGCAGAAGGCAGGGTCCGCTCAGCTGGGGTTTGACACGTTTGGCGGCAGAAGGTGGACTTCTGCTCTTGCTTACCAGTGCAAATCCAGCCGACTGCTTTCTTTATTAAGAGCTTTCAGGATGTCTTCAGCGAAGAGCGTGTCAGGGAGGGGTCAGCCGGATTAGTTTGTAACGTCCGGATCTTCCACCCTTCCCCCCATGTTTTGAAAACCAGGCAGACCCCCCCAGGACTTCTGTGTCACCTATAACTGACCCTGTCCTCCCCCCGAGAGTGAGCCGGCCCTCGTCCTCCTATGGCCCGGCCCTGCTGGTGGCCTCCTCCAAGTCTCTGCTCGTCTGCTGTCCCCTGGGTCCCGGCTCCTTCCCCTGGTGGCGAAGTGAAAGCCCGAAAGTTTTGAGCCTCCCCTACGCTGGCCTCTGCAGCCCACTCTCTCCCTGGAGGTGCTGAAACCCACTTTGCTCAGGTCAGGGCTTCAGGCCCAGCATTCCCTCCAGGATGTCACAGGCCCCTTTTGTGGCACCTCCCTTCCTCAACAAAAAGCCCCAAAGCACTCCTCTTGCTAGGTGTGAGACGGGCTGCCAGGGAAGGCAAAGTTATTAATACCTTATTTTCTGACAGAATGGGGCTTCCAGCAGATGGGGCTGGGACAGGCTCTTCCTCTCCACTGTCATCCCCTGCCCCGATGTCGTCCCCTGCCAGCACCGAGGGCCAGCTCAGGCAAAGCCCACCCGCAGCTCCTGTCCGGCTGAGCGGCCTCCCTCGTTCTCAGCCGCAGCGATTCGGCCCCTCCTGCTTGCGTCTCCGCGCAGGTGCATGTGCCATTATTGGGCCTCTGGCACATGAATTCATTTCTGAGTTCTTTGAACTCCGTTGCATCCCCAAAGGCCCTTCTGTGGAACAGGGACTAGAGTTTCTCTAGGGTTGGCCAAAGAACAGACCAAGGACTAGTGAACGAAGCAAGATGTTGAATCAGAACTGTAGGGGCGAGCACAGGAGCGGGTATGTGGCCTCCCCAGCCCGGGGTGGGGGTGGGGGGAGCCCTGTGGGAGCTGGGTAGTTGTCCAGCTGCAGACTCGTGGGTAGGATTCACACACGGGTACACCATGGAGCCTGAGCTCTCGGACACTTTGGTATTTATCCACTTCAGTCCAATAAACAGCATCTTGTCTCCATACCTGCCTTCACTGGGACTTCAGATTTTTACCTGTATTCAAAGTAAAGAAGAGGTAAAAAGAATGTAGGAGGGAAATTTTGGCTTTGCTTTTTTGTCTCTCTCGGGATATAAGCAGCCCGGCCCTGGATGGAGGAATGATGTTTGAGAGCAGCAGTTCTCAACCCTGTGTACGTTGGAATCCTTTGGGGGTGGGGGTAAAAACAATGCTAGTTACCCAGCGCCTCCCCAGACCCGCAGCATAAAAACCACCAACAAACCGCACACCACCCCAAATGTTGAGACAGCGCTCTGTAAGTGGAAGTGTCCAAGTTGAGGACAGATGGTGGCCAGGTTGTTGGAGAGGGGATTTTGATCTTAAAGTTTCCTTCCAATCCTAGAGTCTGTGATTCTGCACAGACCGTTACAATTAAAGCAATAAAATAGGACTTCGCCGGACCTTCATATTCTCCAAGGAGAATTCTTAAAGTGACTTCAGCTGGACTGTCCCCTTGTAGTCATTAGATGAGATATGTCTGCCGTGGAGAGAATTTTACGGTCGATGAGCGCAGTTCCGTGCTTTGGTTACGTACCAAAGAAATCCTTATTTGCGATCAGAGTGATTACAGACCGTGTTTCCTAAAGTGTGATAAATTGATTATCCATTTCTCCTGATTAGGCAGCAGATGGATTTTTGTTTGTCGTAGGATGTGACCGAGGGAAGATACTCTTTGTCTCAGAGTCTGTCTTCAAGATCCTCAACTACAGCCAGGTACTGCTCCGGGGTCTGTAGGTGGCAGGCAGCCTCACAGCCGCCAGAGAGGTCACCCCCCCTTTCCAGAATAATTAGAATATACAAGTCGTGTAAAATGCTTGTATTGTAACCCCCAAGCCCGAGGCTTCTTCCAGAAAGTTCTTAATTTCTTCACCGAGAAATGAATTTAAATGTAGAAAAAGCTTTTAGGATTTCCGTGCTTCCCTCACTGGCGGGTTTGACGCTGATCTCCCCAGCAGCTTTATGCTTTATTGGGATGAAATGAATATCCCGTAACTAAAGGGGGCAGGGAGTGGGGGAGGGGCTGCCCAGCAAGGAAAGGCAGATAATCTAATACCAGAGGATAAAAAAAATGGGAATCCACCCACACTGTGTGTGTGATGAGGTGTCCCTTTTTTCATTCTGCTTAACCTTGGCTTCCCCTAAGAGAAAATGATTGTAATAACCCCTACCTTTTATGATTTGTTCTTTGGATCAGATAAGATAAACATTTACGAAAGTTTCTAGAGCAGTGCTTTTCATCTCTTCTGTCCCTGGAGTTCTTATTCCCCCACCCATTCGTCTGTTCACCCACTCACTCATTCACATGCTGGTGTTTGCGTGGAAAGCTGGTAACTGAAGAATGAAAATAACACATAAATTAGAAATTAATGTTTCAGGTCCCCCAGAGTGTCTTGCTCTTTTTGGTCTCAGAGAATAGTGACGAAGGAAGTTTTTATCCTCTCTGCAAAGAATGAGGCTGTCGCGGCACATAGTCTGACACAGCTTGTTTCAGAACGGAAAGGCTTAGAATTAGCACCCACGCCCTGTGTTCCTGCACGGGCATTCGTGGGCCTCAGAAATAAATCGCGGGGTGGGGGGTGGGAGGGAGGAGAGGCTGGGTGATGGGTATTGAGGAGGGCACCTTTTGGGATGAGCACTGGGTGTTGTATGGAAACCAATTTGACAATAAATTTCACATATAAATAAAAAAAAAAAAAAAAAAAAAGAAATCGCGGGGAACGCGTTCCGCTGAAAGATTCCTGCCTTGGAGGAGCATGAGCTATTTATATAATTACAAATATAAGTAAGCCCTTCTCTGCTCCTGCGTTATCACAACCAAACTCCCGGTGCCTCATTCCCTGTGTCTATACCTAGGCAAAGCGATTGGACACGTGTACGTGCTCACATTTGAAATGCTTGAAACTCTCACGCTTAGAAATGCAAAATAAAGGCACGGCACTGGTTGGGGAAGTTCTACACCACGTGCTGTTGACTTGCCGGTTTCATGCTTCCTCCCCGCAGAACGATCTGATTGGCCAGAGTTTGTTTGACTACCTGCACCCTAAAGATATCGCCAAAGTGAAGGAGCAGCTCTCCTCCTCGGACACGGCGCCCCGGGAGCGGCTCATAGATGCAAAAAGTGAGTACCGGAGAGGCTGCGGCTGCTTCCTGGGGCCACTCAGGCCGCAGCATGTGCCCCGTGGTCTCGGCCTCTGGCCCCCCTCCTTTGCCCTTTATCTGGGTCTCTGGCTAAATGCACTTATCTACATTCCTTCGTGTTTGTTTTGGTTTTGTTGCACGTACATAAAAGAGAAACAACTCAGCGTCCCAATTCACCGAGAGGAACAATAGCTGCTTTGATTCTTTCTGATTTTCAGTCGTTTCCCCCCCAAGAATCTAGAAGTTCACAACTGTATGCTTCTGAGTTTAAAGGGCTCACACCAGTGCAGTTTGTTCCCCCCGGAAACATCACCTCTATTTACCTGAGTTACGCATCTGCAGCCTCTTGAGATAAAATTTGACATTTAAATCGAAGATTCTTTGACCAAAGTGGTTGCTCCTCATCAGTTGCGCGCCCCGCCCCGGCTTCCTTCTTGCAGCAGTGGAACCACCGCTCCCATCCTCCCCTAGCTTCCCCCTCCCGTAGCCCTCCTGGGCCTCCGGTGTGAGGCCTGCCCGGTAGCTCTCCTCCCGTCAGTCTCAGTCTCGTGGGAGGCCGCAGACTCTAGCAGTTAAGAGGATGGAGTCTGGAATCACAGTGCCAAGCTCACTTCCTGGCTCCACCATTTCCCAAGCTGTGTGACCATGAGCAAGTTACTTCACCTCTCTGTGCCTCAGCTTCCTGATCTACAAAATAGTACCTGTTTCATCGGGATGTTGTGAGGATTAAATACACGAACGTGCATAAAGCCTGTGGGGCAGTTCCTGGCACGTAGCGGGCCCAGTGTCAGTGTTGCGATGTTGTGGGTCGGCGCGGTCAGGCCCGACCACTTTCCTGCTTCCACACTCTCCACTTCCGTTCGCGGAGGGTGACACCTCCAGAGGAATCTTTAAACCATCCTTGGCACTAAGGCGGTCGTCTTCCTAAGAGCTCGGCGCAGCCCCTGCTACCTGTCTGGCCTGGCAAATTTTTTAGTGACGTGAGGAGAAGAAGATGATGACGTTTGGTCCTTGCCTTTAAGGCTCCTACCATAGAGTCAGGGAGAGGAGAAGGTAGACGGCAGCCTGCAGCACAGGTACCGCTGTGGAAGGAGTAGCAGGCCTGGGGAACAGATGATTCATTCTCGTGTGGGCGTGAGGACAGGCAGCCCCGAGTAGGTGACGACTGAGGTGGGTTTGAAAGGATGAATTACTGCGTGCCCGGTGAAGAGAGGAACAGAGCAGGGCAAACGTTTCTGGATGGATACAGAGGTGTGGCTCCCGCTGTGGAGCGAAAGGAGCAGGGGCGGGCCGGGCTGTGTGCATTCGGGAGGAGATCACAGGGCAGGGCGGCCCTGTGGGAGGTGCGGGGGGAGGGGGCAGACCCAGGGGGAGCCCTGGTGGCCCCTCTTCTAGCGGTGGCTCGTTTTCCCCAGACGCGTTCTGGGGACAAGTAGCCGGCGGTCGTGGCAGCATCGTAGTCCTGCTCCCCCCTCCAAAGACCAGTTCAGTTGGTGCACAACAGCATAGGCCAGTGGAGACATGAGCAAACCCCATGTATAAGCCACACGTGTGATTTAAAATTTAACCCAGTAACTCGAAACGAGGCCTTTTTATTTTGTATAGTCTTTGAACGCCTGTGTATATTCACACTTAAAGAATAGCCACATTGCGCGTGTTCAGTAGCCAGATCTAGACCGGGGTCCCGGAGCCTATGTTGATTAACCCCCCAGGGGCCTCTGGCATATAGCCAGGCTTGAGAATTTGAGGCCGTTCTGCGTCCTCTTTCCCACTCCAGTGTCCACATCTTCCCCATCCTTCCAGTGCCAGCCCAAGCTCCCTCTCTGGAAAACACATACCGTCTCTGCCATTGATTTGGCACTAATCCTACATCACCTGGCATGATTCCTCTTTCCATGGGGAACTTGCGTTTCCCTTCTCCGTCGGAAGCTCCTGCCAGACGGGAGCCCCATGCTAGACTTCTTTTCGTCCCCAGAGCAACTCCACTTGTCCAGTGGCTGCATTCTGGGGGATCTGGAAACACTTCAGTTGACCCGCACTTACCCACACGTCTCGTTAGGCCTGAACTGTCCTGAGGAATGTTACTCTCCCATCACCTAAAACAGTGAGGCAGGAAAGAAGAGGCTTTCTTCCAGGTCACACTCCCCCTCCTGACAGACAATACTACTCTCGGTTTATCACATTTTGTGTATTGATTTGCAGCTGGACTTCCAGTTAAGACAGATATAACCCCTGGGCCGTCTCGATTATGTTCTGGAGCACGACGTTCTTTCTTCTGTAGGATGAAGTGTAACAGGCCTTCGGTAAAGGTTGAAGACAAGGATTTCCCCTCTACCTGCTCAAAGAAAAAAGGTAATCAATTTCACCGCTTTAAAATCCCAATACAGCTCAGGCTGGCTTTCTGCTCTGGAGTGCTCAGCGGGGCATTGGTTCAGTGCCTTGCCGATCCCAGGACGGCGGCCAGCGTGCCACAATCCCGCCCCCCCCCCCCCGCCCCCCGCCCACTGTGGGTGTAGGGCCGTTGGGGAGCAGAGGAGATTGGAAAGCCCTGGTGGGTGTCACAATGACAGAGATTTGTGGGAGAGCTTCCTTGGTTTAAACTCTGTTTGTCCTAACGTGGTTGAGAAAAAGCTCTCTGAGCCACAATCCCAGCCACTTCCTGAGCATCCTACCAATCCACCATAATACTCTGGCTAAATTCGCCAGCGACCTTCATGTTGCGAAACACAATGGACGCTTCATTCTTCTTCCATCTTTTTTTTTTTTTTTTTTTTTTTGACGTTTATTTATTTTTGAGACAGAGAGAGACAGAGCATGAACGGGGGAGGGTCAGAGAGAGGGAGACACAGAATTGGAAACAGGCTCCAGGCTCTGAGCCATCAGCCCAGAACCTGACGCAGGGCTCGAACTCACGGAGTGCAAGATCGTGACCTGAGCCGAAGTCGGATGCTCAACCGACTGAGCCACCCAGGCGCCCCTCTTCTTCCATCTTGAAGTGTTGTCTTCCCTAGGATTCCACAAACCCTTTCTTCTCGTCTCCCCCATCCTCTGCCATTCTAGGCCCTCCTCCTAGCTCCTGCACTGGCTCCTCTTCTGTCCTGAGCCACCCTTGTATCTGCACTTGATCCACGGGTAATGTCCTCTGCCGCTTTAGCCCACAGCGCCACTTAGATGCCAGTGACTTCCAAGTTTGTATTTCTAGCCCAGGTTTTTAGTTTGAGCTCCAGACCCACAAATTAACTTCTTAAATCTACCTGCTCCGATAGCTCAAGGGCATCTCAAACCTGATCTGTGTCAAAGTGACCGCATGAGCTTCCCCTGACGTAAATGGCCCCACCATCATCTAGTTGCACGTACTGGAAGCTGGGGAGGCACCCTCAGCTGGGTTTACTCCCTCCCTTCATCCGGTCAGTTACAAAGTCCTGCCACAATGAATTCCTTCTGCAGAAGTTCTCTGAAGTATGTTTATCTACCTCCCTGTTTACCGTACCACTCAGACCCGGGCCACTCTCTGCTCTCCCCACGTCCAGCGAAGTAGGCTCCTTACACTTTCCATCTCTCCACACAGTACCCCAGATGACCTTTTTTTTTTTTTTTATTTTAAGTTTTTATTTTTGAGAGAGCGTGAGCAAGGAAGGGGCAGGGAGACAGAGGATCCAAAGCAGGCTCTAGGCCCTGAGCTGTCAGCACAGAGTCTGGAGCAGGGCTTGAACTCCCGAATCGTGAGATCATGACCTGAGCCGGAGTGAGACGCTCAACAGACTGAGCCACTCAGGCGCCCCCAAAATGATCTTTGTAAAGCAAGTCTTTCTATCAGTTTCCTGCTCCAAACTGTGCAGGGTTGCCTGCTGCTCTTGAAGAAAATTTGAGAGTCCTGAACACAACCATGCACCTTCCACTCCTACCGGCACTCCTGTGTTCAGCTCTGCCGACTCCCTTTCGATGCCAACCCCCCTTTTCTATCCAGGGTCTCTCCACACTGACCCCTCTGATTGGAATGCCACCCCCCCCCCCCCACCAGCTTTCTTTCAGCCCGATAGCTCAGCTGGTCCTTTAGGGATGTGCATCAGTGTCTGCCACTCACTCCCTCAGGCCGCCTTACGTCTTCCTGTCACACCCTACAGATTTTCTTTCTAGCATGTTCTTGCAGTTGCACTTGTGCCCTTATTGGTATAGTTGTTTATTTGAAATCTGTCTCCCCCACTAGACTAGAAACTCCATGATGGCACGTCTGGTTGGTTTTCCAGTTTCCCAGTAACTAGCACAGACCTGATGCTTGGGAAACACCCCATAAGGATTTGTTGATGAAATTCACAGGTGTCCCGTCTTCCGTGTGTCCCAAAGTGAAACCTTTCTCCCTCTTTTCTAAAGCATACTGTGTATTCTCTCTTCCCTGGCTCCGCGAATAGCAACCAGCAGCTAATTCAATCCCAAACTGTTGGCGTTCTCTTCATTCCCTTTCATACCAAGCTTTTTGATATTCATACCAAATCTCAGCAGTTCTCAGAAACTTCTCCCACATCCTTCCCTGCCTCATCCTCACTGCGGAACCAGAGTCCAGTGGTCATCACCTCTTGGTGCATGCTTGTCTTCCTCCTGGTTCTTAGTCTCTTCCAGTTTACCTGTCATTCTGCTTCTCGGGTGTCCAAAGCACGATTTGCTTTTGCTGTTTCCCCACTTACATACTTTTAGAAGCTCTCCACTGCCCATCTCATAAACACATTTGTTAGCAAATAGTCTAAGACCCCAGTAATCTGCCCCAATTTGCCCCTCAATCTGTGTTGTGTCTTCAGCTGGAGACAGGCTTCAGCTTTGCCCTTTCCCTTTGAACCACCCAGAGCTCTCTGTTGTCTCTTGTACAGGGCGCACCTCTGTGCCTTGGAACATTCTCAGCCTCCGCACATTCTAGTCCCTTGGCCAGTGCTCATCCTTCTTGATCCATCCACCTCCTATGTTGTTTTCCTGGGCAGCCTCCTCTCTCCGGGTAGACTTAGATACCTCTTCCTTGGTATATGGGACGGCCTTGGCATAACCGGCCCTGCTCGGCATATATGACACCAGATGATAGTTGTCTATTTCTGTGTCATCCTCTCTCACTAGAGTCTCACTTCCAGAGAGTAAAGCTCTGTTTATTTTTCTGACTCCCTTCTGGCATCCCAGCCCACCCAAGGCTGCCTGTGTCTGCGCACAGGGCGCTGTGCTGACACTGACCACGGCTTTTGCTTTCTAGCAGATCGAAAGAGCTTCTGCACCATCCACAGCACAGGGTATCTGAAGAGCTGGCCGCCCACAAAGATGGGGCTGGATGAAGACAGTGAACCAGACAACGAGGGCTGTAATCTCAGCTGCCTGGTCGCAATTGGACGACTACATTCTCACGTGGTTCCACAGCCGGTGAATGGGGAAATCAGGGTGAAGTCTATGGAATATGTGTCTCGGCACGCGATAGACGGGAAGTTTGTTTTTGTAGACCAGAGGTAAGAGTCTGTGTATTACCCTTGAACAAGAATGGTACAAGGTTTTCAGCTCTGAGTGAAGCAGAGAAGACTGGGCCATCAGCTGGCTTTCTAAGAGAGAAGGAAGTGATGGGGATCTCTGCTAAAAACTGAGACCTCTCGGAATATCATCATAAATACAGAGATGTTTCCCTTTAATGTCCTTGGCATGTAGAGATGGTGAAGTAGAGTGGTTTGTCCATGACCAGAAGAGAAATAGTAGGCATGGTATATGCTATCTGAATGTATGGACTGTTCCCGGGCCACTACAGTGACTGGAATTCCGGAATGTAGGGCTTGGAGAAGATTATCTAGTCCTGAGTTGTCTGGTGGAGTAGTCCTTGGCTGTGGTGATCTCATATGGCTGTTCAAGGTTTAATTTCATCAACATGAAGTTAAAAATTCCTCAGGCTTGATGGCACTAGAGTGTGTTACACTAAACGAAATAGGTCAGGGAAAGACAGATACCTATGATTTCACTCATGTGAAATTTAAGAAACAAGACAGATGAACATAGGGGAAGGGAAGGAAAAAAAGAAGATAAAAGCGGAGAGGGAGGCAAACCATAAGAGACTGTTAAATACAGAGAACAAACTGAGGGGTGCCGAAGGGGCGTTGGGTGGGGGGATGGGCTAAATGGGTGATGGGCATTAGGGAGGGCACTTTTGGGATGGGTGCTAGGGGTTATAGGTAAGTGATGAATCACTGAATTCTACTCCAGAAACTAGTAATTACCCTGTATGTTAACGAACTTGCATTTAAGTTACAAAAAAAAAAAAAAAAAAAAAGTAAAAAAAAAAAATTCCTCAGGCTCAGTAGCCATATTTCAGGTATTCAATAGCTACATGAGGCTAATGGCACAGATCTAGAACATTTCCATTGCAGAAAGCTCTGTTGGCCACACTGATCTAGTCCAATCTTTTATTTTTTACGGGTGAGGAACTGGGGCCCAGCCTGAAGACTGGCTACCTCCAATTCACAGCTTAGTGGTAATGGACCTGAGCTAAGAACCCAGACGTCGTGTTTTCCACTGCTCTCTGCTGCCTCCCTGAGAATATTCACAGGCAGATCATTTTCCTGGCTATCAGAAATAGTCACTGTATGTTGGAAAAGGACACCACCACTTTTCAAGGTCCTTATGGCCCCTGCCACCATAACTTCTAATGTTTGGTCATCCTGATTTAAAAAAAATAAAAAGGAGGGGATAGTAAAATGGAAATTTGCACTGGGGTTTAGATTGCCTACCACATTTTTATCTGACTAGTTATTATTTCTAAGCCTCCTTTCTTGGGATGATGACCCCTTTGAAAGGCTACTTCCTTTCCCTCTGTTTGTATAGCGTTGGTTAGATTCGGGTGCACCAACAAAAATACATCCATGTAGTAAAGCCCTCTGAAAATCCAGCCAGCTTTGACCCTTGTTCTCACCGGCGGTAGTGGGGTTCATCCACTGCAGAGAGGCTAACTGTCTGAATTAACTTTTTCTTTAAAAAAAAATTCTAGGGCAACAGCTATTTTGGCATATTTACCGCAAGAACTTCTAGGCACATCATGTTATGAATATTTTCACCAAGATGACATAGGACATCTCGCAGAATGTCATAGGCAAGGTAAGCCGTACAAAAGGCCTTAAGTTCAAGGCGTCCCTCTTCTTCGACACTAGTCCACATAAGTGTTCCAGAGAAATCTGGCCCCAGTGATGTCAGCCAGCCTAGGAATCTCCAGGCCAGAACATCTCCGAAGAGAAGAAGCCGATGTTCCCAGGCCCTATTTGTCTCTTTACAGAGAACCCACTGACAGCCTAGCACTTTTGTGTACATAGGACAGTTCAATTTCTAGAAAGCATCTCTTGCCCAGAGAATTTACACGGACCCTGTGAAGATTTAGTATGGCTCCAACAGATCTGATTCTCTTTTCCATAAAATCCTGCAGTGCCTCCTGTATTTTCCTCTTGACTTAGGGCACTGCCCTATGTTAGCCTCCTGAGAGAGGAACCAGTATTGACCCGTTCCTTCACTGTCCACCAGATCCTGTCCATTCACCTCAGACATGCGTTTCCAAAGAGGCCCCATTTTGCACCTCCACCGCCACAACCCGAGCTCAGCCCTTGTGCCCAGCTGACCACTGTGATAGACATCCAGCAGGCCTCTGTGTTCCCTTCTGCTCCCAGTCACCTTCCGTCTTTCATAGTTAGCCCATTTGTGCCCAGTCGATTGAGCTGCATACCGTCACATCCTTGCTTAAACCTCCCGCCTTTAGACTCAAGGCCAAATACCCTGGATAGGCACTCAAGACCCTCCCTCTCCTGGCCCTGCCCCACCTCCTCAGCTTCACGCCTCACCCCTGCCTGCGGAGAGACATCTCCTCATTCCCTGCCACTCCTCAGGCACCGCTGGATTCTTCCTCCCTCGAGGCTCTGACCTCTTCTTCTGCGTAGCTGCATCTCATTCCTGTCCTGAGGGTGGGGGTCCCATCCCATCTCCTCTTCTATCTCCGGTGCCTGGCACACGAAAGATGCTTGTTTGTTACGTAAAAGAGTAAAATGTGAATAGGTGAGTGACCTCCCTGGATTCTGCTGTCCTAAAAATGCTGTACTGCCCTCTGGCTTGATGATGGGGAAAGAACACGGGCCCTTGGGACAGGGCTTTTTCTCACTGGTGGTTCACTTCATAGCCAATTCCGGTCAGAGGTCTATAACGCAGTTATTCCCCAGAGCCTCCATTTCGTACGCTGAAAACTAGCAAGAAATTCATAAATGCCGTCGAAAGGCTCTGAATCAAACCCTCAGAAACAGCCCGTTCTCCGAGTGCCAGCTCCCTTGGCTTATTAAAGAGTGATGCCATGGAGCCTGAGTGCGCTTAGGATTTGGTTACTTTAATACATGGGTCTGAGGAAACAACATTCATGGTTTCTTTGCATTTTCAGTTTTACAGACAAGAGAAAAGATTACGACTAATTGCTATAAGTTTAAAATCAAAGATGGTTCTTTCATCACGCTGCGGAGTCGATGGTTCAGTTTCATGAACCCTTGGACCAAGGAAGTAGAATACATCGTCTCAACCAACACTGTTGTTTTGTAAGTGTGTTTCCTCTGTCAGAGGCTCCCTTGCTGCAGAGATCAATGCTTTGGGCTCCTTACCTGGGCAAGGGGGGTACGGGCGACAGCCGGCATCACATCCTTTACTGCTACCTTGTTCATATCCCATGAAGCCTCAGGATGGGCAGAAGCCAAGATTTCTCTGTTAACGACACGCTTCAGTACGCATAGCATGCAGGCCCCTGGCTTGTGGAATTCCTCCAAGAAACAGCAACATTTCCCTCCCAATAAAGCAGTTAGCTTTTGAATTCTGAAGGCCCTGCACGCAGGACATCCACGGGTACTGCCGTGCGGAGAAGGGGTGACAAACAGGTGCCAGCTCACAGTAGCCTTGGCTGAGGATGGGCGGGTATCCCTGCCACCAGGCCGGTAGCCTGAGCACTGGCGGCTGGAGCGTTGCCTCAAAGGCCTGCTAGGTGAGAAGGGAAGGACCTCTTCCTTGGCGAGGACTGCACCACACCTCTCTTTCCCCGCGGTGTCCAAAGCCCCGCCTGTGGCCAGAGCTGAGTGAGGGGCTGGGGCGGGGGGCCTTGCAGAGTGGCAAGAGAGGAGGCCTTGTAGCTATGGCGGCGGGCTGCCACAGTCACCATCTCTGCTGGACCGTGTCCCACACAAACTAGGAAGGCCCAGGCAGGCAGTGAGGCCAAAGGCCGGGATGATGTCCCTTGTGTTCTCAGACAGCGAGGAGACCTGCTGAGCCACTCAGACCCTTCGTTTTCTGGCCCGTCCAGGTCCACAGTGGACCCTGGACACCTTGGCCGAGGTGCGAGCTGCACGGTTGTGAGCAGGCCTGACTCATGTTTCCTTCTTGCTGGGATGTTCACAGAGCCAACGTCCTGGAAGGCGGGGACCCAACCTTCCCGCAGCTCACAGCGTCCCCCCACAGCATGGACAGCATGCTGCGCTCTGGAGAAGGTAACTATGTCCCGCAGGGGCATCGGGGCTTGCCCATGAGTAGCTGCTTGTGGCCAGCATACCATCCCCCCAAGCATTTGGTGTCCCCAGCTACCATATTTTATGGAACGAGGGAGGCCTCAAGGGGATGAGCGCTAACGACGTGGTCATCTCATCTTCTCTGCTGAGCCTGGAAAACCCGGAGCTTATTTTGCCTTTCTTGAGGCTGCCTGCACCCTGGAAGCCCTTGAAACAGCAAAGTCCTTGCTCCTCTTGCGCTTTTCCTCTGCGTTGCGTGAAGTGCTTTTTGTTGACTGTGACTGGCTCCTGGGGTGGGAGGAGGGTGGTGTCAGCACTGGGGTATGTGCCACACCCAGTGGGGCTCCTTGCCTGGCTTGGCTCCAGCCCCTGGGTTCTGCGCTTGACTTGTCCTTCCACGGGACCACCTCTGCTTGCTTGGCTGTCTTCATTCCCTACCTCTCCATCAGTGACTCCTACATCCGGTCTGTCTCTCCAACTGCCTCCTGGACAGAGCCACCAGGAGTCTCAAAGGCACCTGAAATTCGGCATCTCCAAACCGATTCTCTGCACTCCCTCATCTGGTTGGTTAAGCCAGAAACCTTGACAACTCCTTCTCGCCCATTGTATCTGAACACGAAATCCTGTCCCTTCTACTTGGGGACTTAGACTTCCATCGCCCTCCCATCTGTCATCTGGATTATTGCAGATAACTTTCTAACCCTAGTCTCACTACCCGCCCGCCACCAATCCCCTTCTTCCACTATAGATCATTCTCCATGCGGTGGACTTTCCAATAACCCAATCTGAGTGCCCTTTCTGTGTCAAGTCCCTTGGCACTCCTTATCGTCCGTGGATACTGTCCAAAAGCTACATGGCATCCCAGGCCTTTTCTGATCTGATTGGTACCTGTCTTCAGTCTCATCTATCACTCCTTTATCATCTTCATGATGAGTTTCTTGGAGTCCTCTCCCCAGTTTTGTCCTGCCTCGGTGGTCTTACATAGATCAGTTGCTGTGCGTGGAATGCCTTCCCCTCCTTACCTCTCTGCCAAGCTAATTTATACTCCTCTCTCAAGACTCAGCTCAGAGTTCAACTTTTCCAGGAAGCTGCACTTGGCCCTGGATGAGTGGGGTGCCTTGTGCTTCCCTGCCAAACTTACCACACCTTGTTTCAGCCATTGTTCTTGTCTGTCTCCCTGTTAGACAGTGAGCTCCTTGAGGGCAGAGATGCTGACTTGTGAGGCTGGCCGGCAGTACAGTGGTGGTCAGGAAACAGATGTTGAGTGCCTGAGGGGAATTAAATGCTTTGCCTTGGCTTCTGATCCTGGAAGCCAACTTGAGCTCTCTGCTGGAATGCCTTTTCCTGACAAGCTATGGCCCTGCTGTCCTCTAGGGCATAACCCTAAGGTTGAACTTCAAGTGGATCACGAGATGAACTGGTTTTAACTGATAATAGCATTTCTTCCTCGGTTCCCCTTTCCCACTCTCAGATTCCTTTGTTGTAGGTGGCCCAAAGAGGACCCACCCCACTGTTCCAGGGATTCCAGGGGGAACCAGGGCTGGGGCAGGCAAAATAGGTCGAATGATTGCTGAAGAAATCATGGAGATCCACAGGCAAGTAATATCTTCTAGTCGCTCCCTTAAACCAGTGGTTCTCAATCCAGGGCCTTTTGCCTCCCCCTCAAGGGATGTTTTGTAATGTCTGGAGACACTTTTGGTTGCCATAACTGGGTAGGATGTTGCTGCTAAACATGCAATGGATAGACACCAGGGATGCAGCTTGCTCAACATCCTGCAGGACATGGGACTGCCTCCCCCCCAATCTCCCCTGACTCCCAACGAAGAATTTTCCAGTCCAAAATGTCAGTGGTGTCGAGAATGAAAAACCTTGCCTTAAAGAAGCAAAACCCAAACAGGCCAGAGTTAAAGGAAATTTTCTTACTACTAAGGAGCTAACAAGGACAGATGAACATGGACATTACAGGACTACAGGAGAGCGATGACAGCCGGTGACCTGGGCCTTAAGACATTCGCTGCTTCTAGTCAAAAAGCTGCCTGGCTTTAGTAATAGAGACCAAGCATTTCAGTTAGTAATAGAAGCTCTCTTGAGAGGGCTTCTATTCCATATGAAAGACAGCAGAAGCAATTTACCTGGGTTTGAGTTCTGGGCCTCTACTTAGCTGTGCTTAAGAGATTCACTTAACTTTTTGGTGTCTGTTGAGCTAAACCATAAAAGGGGGCAATAACTCTATCTCTCAAGGATTGCCCTAGGAGTGTGAGACATCTCTGGGAAGTTCCTACAACAGAAACTGACAATAGTGTGTGCTCAAACACTGTTAATTACATCTAAGTCTTTAACAGTAGTGATTGAGAGGGAAGCAGTTATAAATTCATCTGAATTTGGGGAATCGAAAGGGTAGTAACCAGGTCCTTAGGAATGCACACTTAATGGAACATAGGAGAAGGGAAAAATTATTCCCTCCTGCCATGGATTTTCTCTCAGGAGAACTGAAAGCTGGTCTTGCTTTCTCATTAGCCATAGAGGAGGCTCTTATCCCAGTGGGTAGAATAGTTCTGTTCCAACCCTCTGTGAATGACGGGTATGGCCCCTTGAGTCTACTTCAAGATGTGGGGCAGTGTGCAGTGATCATCAGAATCTTACCAACCACTGATAATGATGCTTGAAACCACCCAAGAACAGTAGAAAACAGTCCTTGACGTCAAGGATCTTACAATCTTTGAGAAGTCTGTTTTCTTTATGATCACACAAAAAAGGGAGAGTGCATGAGCTGAAGCAGGGAAGGGAGATTGCTAAGAATCCTAATAAATAATGCTAAGAAGTTTAGACAGGGGGAAAAATTGTAAGAGCCCATTCATTGTAGGAGGCTGAGCAGATGTCCAAAGTGTTGTGCTAATAAGCATTATGGAAAGTTAGACTGGAATAGGAAGAGACGAAGGTGAGCATTAGTAAGTTTGGTAAGCTTACTAAGTTTTTAGTAAGCAATTAGTACCCATCTGTGTGTTCTAAGAGTGCATGGTATATAGCTGTAACCTACCTTTGAGGAGCTTATGATCCAGGAGAGAGAAAGCTTATTCACTCCCAACTCTACAGAACGGGGCAATACAGGCCAATGGCCAGAAGGCTACTAGGCAGTGGAGGGAGGGGTACTTGGGTAACCCGCAAGTTGCATTCATCCACGTAGAAGCTAAAGGCCTGGTGGGCACACAGCTGCCACCATACTCGAGCTTCACCGCTAGGCCATGGCTTCCTTTCCTGAGGTCCTTGAGCCTGGCGAGCATATATGTGGATTTACAGTTCTAAGACTTTCTCTCTGTTAATCTACTATACTGAGAAACATACTAGCTGAGAGGACTCGGACCCCTTTTTCATCACCTGTCGCTTTAGAAGGCGGTGGGGACAGCTGCTGCTGCTACTACCGCTACTGCAAGGCTACTTTCTAGGTGTGGCTGAACCACCCTGGCACATTCCATTTCCTTAGAACATTGACTAGATAAAAAGTGTTTGTAGGGAAGAGGATAAGTCACTTGCTGTGGGTTCTAGTTCATGGTATGCAAAAAGCTACAGGGAGAACTTCTAAGGCCCCCTCCAACTCTGAGATCTGGATACTGTAAGAAATGAAACTGGCCACTCACCTGAAACTCAACCACCTGAAATGCAAACCCTAATCCGAGGGCTTTGTCAGGGAGATGCTAGGCTCCAGGGTCTGCATTCTAGATCAGGGCCTGTGGGATAAATGCAGCTTCTCGCCTGTTTTTGTATATATCATGTTTTACATGTTTGCTTCTTTGCGAGAGGGAGCTTGTGGGTGCGCCCACAAGTGGGGGAGGAGCAGAGAGAGAATGAGAGAGAGAATCCCAAGCAGGCTGCACACTGTCGGCACGTGGGGCTCCAGCTCACAACCATGAGATCATGACCTGAGTCGGAATCAAGAGCCAGACGCTTAACCGACTGAGCCACCCAGGCGCCCTAAATATAATTTTATTGGAACACAGCTACACTCACTCATTTCCATATGGTCTATGGTTGCTTTCAAGTTACAATGGCAGAAGTGGGTAATTGTGACCAAGACCATATGTCCTACAGAGCCTAGAATAGTTAGTTTGATCCTTTATAGGAAAAGTTTGCCAATCCCTATTCTGGGTCTTCATCCTTCTCCTTACCCCCACCCCTCACACACCACTGAAGAAAACGAAAGGCAAAATAACTAACTCCTCTTTTCTCTGACAGAATAAGAGGGTCATCGCCTTCCAGTTGTGGCTCCAGCCCATTAAATATCACAAGTACACCTCCCCCTGATGCCTCTTCTCCAGGAGGCAAAAAGGTAAGGCTGATGACTCTCAGACTAAGGCCCTTCTTAATCCGGAGAGCCTCTTGCCCAAGTTGAAATACTGGGGGTGGGAGTAAATAATTAGGGATGGTTGCTGAAACAACGTGGATGCTCTTTTCCTTTTAAGTAAATGCATCTGTATGAGTTGAGGTAGAATGCATACCGGTGGAGTTAGGGAGGCTTGCTGACATCCTTAGAGGATTTATTTCATGTGAATGCAGGAAGGCAGAAAGGATGTTCTAAGGAATGGGGAGGACACCACACTGAGGGAGTATTTCAAGAGCTCCCATGAAGCATTAGTGAGTGCCTTGCACCGAAAACTATCTAGTTCTTTACCAAGAACTGTCAAGGGAGAAAAATATCCTCAGTGTCCAGTGCAGGCACTGGAAATAGGAATACTACCAGAAGCAACTTTGGTGCTATGGAAGCCAAACCATGCCTTTGCAGCTGCAGAATACCTGGGGGATCTGCTACCTAGGTTTCCTGTGATGTGACAGCACAAGAATTTTACGTCACCAGCCCTCATGAAGAGTTGGCTAGAAGACTGCACTATAAATAGGCTTAGAAACCACTCTTTTGTTTCCATCTTTGCCAGATAATTTACAAGTGTAGGGGCCATCTTAATTGTAAATCATACATGCATTTATAGTGCCTGATGTCAACATAGGTTAGGATAATCCAAGGGCCAGCATCTTTGGACATAGATCATCCTTCTCCTACCTCCCAAAACATACAGAGAGAAAGAATATTAGTAATTTACACAGACAGGACTCCTAGAACACAAATTGTATCAAGCGCAGGACATGGGTTTTCAAAACTGCATTCCTCAGAGGCTCAGGTTACCAGGAGCTGTGGTGCTGGCAGGTGGGATGGGGCAAGGGCAGTTGGGGGAATGGAGAGGGTAAGGGTAAGGTCGGGACTCTTGCTTCTACCAGGGCAGCTTTATTTTATATATGAATCTTCTGTAAAAATTTCTATTTGAAAATAAGTTTCCAAACCCGATAAAGGTTTGAAAGGCAATTAATGGGTAAGAGTGGTCAGTGAAAGACCCGAGCTTGAAGCCTGGCTTTGCCATGTGCTAGCTATGTGCCCTTGTATAATTATTTAGCCCTAGTTCTTGTTTTTTATTTTGTTTTATAACGAGGCTACTATAGGTTAGGACAGCCAGCATCTTGGCACATTAAGCCCTGTTATAAGGTAATATATGTGAAAATTCCTGGCCTTTGTTAGACGCAGAAAATAGCACCAGTGGATGAAGCCTAGGCTTGGCACATCCTCAATCCCTGCTTGCAGGTTTTGCTCTTAGGTCTGTTCTAGCCCAAGATCCTCCATCCATATTGGGTCCAACATCTCCTTAGGGTGGTCTCCCCTTCTCTGCTTCTCACTTCAACTTTTAGACCTTTGACTTCCTGGTATTACCAAGAATCCCGCTACTCTGTTTTGAAAGGTTATCACTCCAGTAGAGTGCTTAAATATTACTCAGGGAACTTACACATTTTCTCCTCTTAGTCTAACAACTTTATAGGTGACAAAATCTAAGTTCCCAAATATTAAATGCTGGGCTTATC
This sequence comes from Puma concolor, assembly GCF_028749965.1. NCBI lineage: Eukaryota > Metazoa > Chordata > Mammalia > Carnivora > Felidae > Puma > Puma concolor. The sequence continues at coordinate 46,172,174 of NC_141676.1, read as the reverse complement.
ATTTAACAAGTATAGGCCAAAACTTAAATTCAGGTCTCGACTGTTGATTCTTTTCACACCAACAACTGCAGAGATCCAGAAGTGTACTCTACATCACAATGCCCCAAGTATTTTTGACGCATTTACGGAAATTTTTTTTTGGGGGGGGGGGGCGGGGGGGGCTTATAAAAATGGGAAGAAATTCTGAATAGGAGTCCTCAGCAACAGGACTTATAAGAGCAGCTTAAACAAGATGGAGTTAGAAATGACAGCAGCATTGTGCCAAAGCCATGAGAGTAAAGGTGGCCCCAGGCTTCCAGCCCTTCCCAGTCACTTTCAAATTGGGCAGGTCCAAAAATGAGCCATTCAGTTTGACAACTAGTTCATTCAGAGTCAAGCTTAAAAAGTGAGGCTTTAAGTCAACCTCCTCGGTCCAGGGAGAGTCTGGACATCCAGAGGCATAAGGTAGGTTCAGATAAAGTGGCAGCTCCCCTAAATATCATCTGCAGTCTTTTTTTTTTTTTGGAGGGCAGGGGAGAGGTGTTGAGGGGGGAAGGACCTTTTCAGGGGTCTCCCAAGGCCAAAACTATTTTCATAATGTAAAACTTTTTTTTCTCCCACTGTTAATACAGGAACTGACAGTGCAAAAGAGTGTCGGGTAAAACTGCTGGTGCTTTTGCAAAAATCACGGCAGTGGCACCAAACTGTACTAGTAGTCACTGTAGTCTTCAGCATCAACTCACAAAAAAATAAATTTGCAAGCCAGTTTTAGAATGTCCTTAATAAGCAGTAAAAATACTGCATAAAATCCTTGAGTCAATGTTTTCATACTGATACAACTGGGAAATGTGCATGAACTATGTACTGCCCTGGTTGCCTCAAAGGAAAGCACTTGCATGACCAAGTCATGAGCTAAACAAATTGCTTTTGTCATAGCATAGACCATTTTCACTACTGCAAACTGCGGTTATTCAGACTTGAGTATTTAGAGACATTTTCTTGAAAATGTACATGAGTGCAAGGAAAACAACTGACAGTGTTTGTTGCCAGTGAGAAAATTTTAGCTTTCAAGCAAAGATTAGAGTTTTTGGAAAACTTGTAACTGCTACTTTGAGCTCACCAGTTTCCCGGAATTTAAAAGGTATTTCTGCCGATAGAGGTGTAATATTAAGGATGGTGATGTTTTGATGTATGGTGAAACGTGTCAATATTTAGATCTGCCTGACTCAGCCAGTATCATCAGAATACCAAAGTTATTTGAAAAGACTATTCAAATATACCTCCCTTTTCCACCAAACAACATCTAAACAGGAGAAAATGAGAATCCAGTTAAATCCAGTTAAGCCAGACAATTGATTTAAAAAAAAAAAAAAAAAAAGACATTTCTGAACTTTTGTTTTAAAAAAGGTATTTTTCATTAAAATGCTATTCAGGTTAACATATGATAGGTTTATTAGATTTAAAAATTTTTAGTTGTAACTTCGCATATAGGAAATATTGATAAATACAGCATACATAAACACATGGTCTTTGGAGTTTTCAATTGGTAATGCCACCTACTGGCAAGACTCGCAATCACTGCCTCCTTGGAAATCTAATCAGCTGCTGAGGTTTTAGTCCTTGGCCTTCAAGAATCATGTGAATAGTGTGATCCAAGGTAAACAAATGCTCTAGGGATTTTACTCGGTCTTTAAATTGCCTGTGTGGGCTGAATCATCCAGAGAAAATAATTTGGGGGAGAGGTTTATCTTACTGTGACCATTCCTAATACCTTCCTGCTTGAAATCCTCGAATAGGAAACTGAACATTTCCCCCCCTACCTTTCTCTTTTCAACATGCTTCGTTTTCTTGATGATCTTGAGTCCAATACTGATTAAAACTGTTAATAATACAAAAACTTCACTTTTTGTTCGTAGATTTTAAATGGAGGGACTCCAGACATTCCTTCCAGTGGCCTACTACCAGGGCAGGCTCAGGAAAACCCAGGTTATCCATATTCTGATAGTTCTTCTATTCTTGGTAAGTAGCATTATTACTCGTTTCCACTGTCAGAAGCTTGCACAACATCTGGCATGAAGTCAATTTTAAGAAATGAATAAAACACACTAGTTCTAACCTAGTTTAAAATTTGTTTAAATCTTTACTTCAAAGTTCAGTTTAGTGGTTGAGTTCAGGTGGAGATTCCAGGTTTGTCCCTGGAACTCAAAAGGAGACTCCAGCAGCCTAGAGACAGCCATTTTCCCATGTGGGCCAGAAATCTTCAGTGGGAGAGCTGCTGAAGGTTCAGAGATAAAGCCTGGAAGGATGATCAATAAGCATTTCAGAGGGTATTAAAAGTCATGAAGTGATAGAGTTTGTTTCTCCCATCTCACCCATCTTTTTCTCCATTTGTCTTTCCAGATCGTTTTTTTCCTAAATCCCTACCTTGTCTTTCCTTCTGTATCCCCCTCCTTGTAACTGGTTATGTCAGAATATTAAAATGAGGTCAACTCCAATGCTTTTTATCTTTATTGCATTTTCAGCACTTTGTTGTGTCTCAGAATAACCAACTTTTTAGAAACAAAGTTAAAAAAAAAAAAAAAAAAAAAGCAATGCAGCCCCAACGCAGTCTTTCTCACCATTCTCCCCTTACTGTTATGTACTACTAATATTAAACATGCTTTGGGATTATGACTGACCAGTCTTCCTCTTCTCCCACAGGTGAGAACCCTCACATAGGCATAGACATGATAGAAAACGACCAAGGCTCAAGCAGTCCCAGCAATGATGAAGCAGCAATGGCCGTCATAATGAGTCTCTTGGAAGCAGATGCTGGGCTGGGAGGTCCCGTTGACTTCAGTGACTTGCCATGGCCGCTGTAAACACTACATGTTGCTTTGGCAACAGCTACAGTATCAAAGTGCATTACTGGTGGAGTTTTACAGTCTGTGAAGCTTACTGGATAAGGAGAGAACAGCTTTTATGTACTGTCCTCATAAAAGCCACCTCAGAGCCATTGATACAAGTCAATCTTACTATGTGTAACTTCAGACAAAGTGGAACTAAGCCTGCTCCAGTGTTTTCTCATCATTGATTATTGGGCTAGCTGTGGATAGCTTGCATTAATTGTATATTTTGGATTCTGTTTGTGTTGAATTTTTTAATCATCGTGCACAGAAGCATCATTGGTAGCTTTTATATGCAAATGGTCATTTCAGATGTATGGTGTTTTTACACTACAAAGAAGTCCCCCATGTGGATATTTCTTATACTAATTGTATCATAAAGCCGTTTATTCTTCCTTGTAAGAATCCTTTACTATAAATATGGGTTAAAGTATAATGTATTAGACAGTTAAATATTTTTAATAAATGTTTCCCTTGTTCTATAAATACTGTTTGTGCTACAGGGCTGGATCAACTTTCTACAGTGGGTTTTTAAGGACAAGCCACACCCATAACATTTACAGTGCCTTTCTGGCCTTCATAACAAACGTAGGACTTACAGAATTTCCCTGTGTTAATAGCTTAGCTATACTGTTAAAATAATTCCTCCCCAAAGAGTTGGCAGTTTTATGTGAGTACAATGTTACTGCTTGAACACATATTTCAAATCCTATGAAATTACAGATTCAAGAGTAGGTGTAGCAAATGGGCTTATTTCCTACAACTCCTCTCTGCTCATGGTTGTATAGCTTCACACAGTAAGTAACCCCTGACCCAAGCATTTTTGCTTCCTTCGTGAATTGGGCCACAGAGTATTTTTTTCAAAAGAATTTGCACAGTTTGCTAAGAGGAACAGCACAGTATAACGGACAAAGCACCAAACCAGTGTCAGAAATTGTCTCCAAAACCTAAGGTTCTCCTATAACCTAGTAAAGCCATCACTCTTGATGTTAGGTTTGACTAGAAAATGTTTTTTTTTTTTTTTTTTTTTAGCTCAAACACTGCTTCGGATTTAGTAGGGAATCTAAGTGCTTCATCGCACATCAACCAAACTGGAGGTCCATGAGCTACCACTAAGACAGGAAATCTATGAGACTAAGGGATCTGGTCAAGATGGTTATAAACTTGATGAGAAACATTAAAACAATGGAATTTTATTTTGATGAAAAACTCGAGTTTACAATCATTTAGTAAATGAAGAGCAAACACTTCATTTTCCTATCCCATAACTCTTAAGAAAAAAAAATTAGTAAATAAATATCTGAACAGATAAAGGGTAAGGCAGACTGGATGTTCACACTTCCTGCATGTGACTCACTGTAAAAGGGCAAGAACAGCACTGGAGAGAAGATAGATAGGGGCATTGAATCTCATCCTAATCATTCAAATAAGCCCAATGATAAATACTCATTTTTTTTTGCTCATCACGGGCAGCAAACTATACACATTTTACTGAAGGAATACTTTGATAGAAGCACTTATTTCAGTTATATTGTGCATCACAACTATAAAAATGGCTTGAACAGTTCCATTTAACCACCATTTATAAAGTGCAACTATGTAATATTCTACATTTTACCTGGGGTGTGATGAGTATCAATCTAAGCTGAAAAGACCCCAGCTGCCAATTTTCACCACTTCTGAAAATATCTAGATGTGTGAAAAAGGACAGTCCCCCATACAAAGAACCAACTTCACAAACCTACTGGTAAACAAATACATTTATATAACTGGAACCTCAGGATGCTAGAGTTGTACTCATTTAAAAAACCATTCAGCTACCTTTGGTCTTTAAAAAAGCCTCCACTGCAATATCCTAAACATTGTTATGTGCATCTCACGATGAAGAGCGTGGCCTTGTAGTGCAGAATGAGGAGAGCGCGACGTCACCGTGAAGGGTAGCATGCGATGGTTTCAAGGAACATCAGCATCACAGCATTGGATTCTGTGCATCAGGATCGAGGTCATTGTTGCCAGAAGGAGGGTGCATCGGGAGAATATCCAGCTCGTCTACTTGTGGAGTCGGGTGCATGACTACCAGCTGGTCCTGGGGAATGTCTGCGGCAGCTGCTGCAAGGTTGGTGATAGATTTGCTCTTTACACACTGAAAGTCTACATGCCGACTCTTTCCTTCTTCCTTCTCCCAAGACATTCGAATAAAGGGTCTTTGGACATAGTTGTAAATCACTTCTGGGCGGCCCCCAGGCCTTTTCTTTACTTTTTCTTTGTAGGTAGGATAACCTGGAGGAGAGAAAAATTTTAAAAACTGAGGATACACACACACACACACACACCCCTGTACACTTCTCGCCAAAGCCTACAGAGGGCTTTTCTGCCGTAGTTCCTGAACAATCAGAAATTCAAGAAGGGAAACCAATATTCTATCTCCTTAGTCATCAGTTCAACAGCCAGAAACTGAAACCCTACAGATACAATTCATACAGGTTTCTCCCATCCTCTCCACTCAATACACCAACCACCAGAAAAACATTCATAAAGTAAAAGCATGGAGGGGATAGGTCCCAAATACAATGGCATGTAATGGAGTGCATTTTGGGCTCTACCTGTGTGTCCTTAACATTGCTGAACCTTTCCCTTCACAGGATTATCTTGCCTCAAGGCCTGCAATTTATTGCCACATTAGCCTTCTTATTTCCTTAAACCTAAATCTCCTCTTTATATTGCTTTGGGTTTTTTGTTGTTGATGTTGTTGTTAAAAGATAAAGAGCCATAGAGCTCTCCAGCTTCACTGGTTCTAAGTACACTTCTGCACATAGGTCAGCAAAGACACTTCTAGTTTGGGAAACGTTTCAGTCATTTACCAGGAAGGTAATTTTTCCAAAAACATACACTTCTTAGAAGCTATCGTATGTAAGTCCCCTCCTTCTCTCCTACTAGCAAGAATTGCTAGTTTATACCAGGGACTGGCAAACATTTTCTGTAAAGGGCCGGACAGTAAATATTTCAGGCTCATTTTAGCTTGGATTTCAACTACTCATCTATGCCACTATAAAGTGAAATCAGCCACAGAAATATGTAAACGAATGAGCATGCCTATGTTCCAATAAAAAACTTTATAAAGAACAGACAATGGAAGGAAAAACAACAGGCAATGGGCAAGATTAAGCTCATGGGCCACAGACTATATCAGAATCAGGAAAAACTAGGGAGAACCTGGGTAGCTCAGTCGATTTAAGCATCCAACTCTTGATTTCAGCCCAGGTCATGACCTCATGGTTCAAGAGTTTGAGCCCCAATCGGGGTCCGTGCTGATAGTGCGGGACCTGCTTGTGATTCTCGTCTCCCTCTCTCTCTCTCTCTCTCTCTCTCTCTCTCTCTCTCTCTCTCTCTCTCTCTGCCCTTCCCCTGCTCATGCTCGCTCTCTCTTTAGCTAAATAAATAATTTTTTACATCAGAAAAAAATAGAAAAACCTCACCTCATACACTAGGGTCTCTATAATTATTGCATAAAGGATGTATGTAGGCATCATTGGTAGCTAGTATATTTAGCCATGTATGGAATGTGCACGTATGTGGCTCAGGGGCAAGCAGGGCTAAAAACCTTTTCAAGACCTTCTGCAGGATGTCGTTTCACACTCCCAATCAATTACCATTTGAAGGGCAGCTCTAGAGTTCAGAAAGGTCTCCAGATCTATTCCTTTGTCCTTGATTCCTCTTGGACTATTAGAAAGTCTTTTAAATTCCTATCTCACCGTATTTCAATCTGTCCTCCACACAAAGTCACCACACTGACACAAGTGTAATATTACAGCCTTGCTTAAAAACTACCAATGGTTGGGGCGCCTGGGTGGCTCAGTCAGTTGAGCATCCAACTTTGGCTCAGGTCATGATCTCACGGTTCGTGGGTTCGAGCCCCGCATCAGGCTCTGTGCTGACAGCTTGCTCAGAGCCTGCAGCCTGCTTCGGATTCTGTGTCTCGCTCTCTCTATGCCTCTCCCCCACTCATGCTCTCTCAAAAATAAATAAATGTTAAAAAAAATAACCCTACCAATGGTTTCCTCATGCTTCAAGGGAAAGTCCATAGTCCTTAGCATAGTATGTAAGGCTTTTTTACAACCTACTTGTCATCAGGCTTCAGCTCAAGTATGTCTGCCTTAGGGAGGCCTTCCTCAACCTCCTAATCTACAGTAGCTTCCAGGTGCCTTCTTTCTAGCTTTGAAATCAAACAGCTAAATTCCACTATTTACAAAATGACAGAGAACAACACACACTGGTGAAGCAAATGTGTGAGCAATTCCACTGTTTTTAAGCCCAGAGTCTCCTCCCCTTCCTGCAAACACCCTAGTTTTGGTTGTTCTTTCCCTATGTCTCAGCAGCCCATTACTGTCATCTCCAACAGCTCAACTGGTCACTGATCAACACCACTATCAGCATCACAAATATACTGAGAGAGTACTATGTGCAAGGCCCTGTTTTAAGTGGTTTTCCTGTATTGGTTCACTCTATCCTCATAATAGCCCTATAAAGTACTTATTAATGCTCCCATTTTAGATGAAGAAGCTGAGGCAAAGAGAAGTTAAGCACCCTGGCCAAGGTCATACAACTATTAAGTCATAGGATTTAAACACACAAGCAGTGTGGCTCTAGAACCTTTAATCTTTACACTTTGCCATATTATGCCAAGGGAAATACTTTGTTCTTAGTAAGGGCACTTAAAAGTATCTGACATGACATCTGGAAAAATCTATTTAAATCACAAAGTAAAAGCATCTAAAAATGTACACATTTAAGAAGATGAAATAAGTTTGAAATTTGTATTTAATGTGAAAATAAGTTAACTATTATTATACCTTAAGAACCAGTAAGTTACTAATATGCCTTTACATCCATTTTCAGAAAGTGGTTTTTAGTTCTGTTCGGCTTTGAGGAGCTCCAATGATCACGACTGGGCAAAGAGCTCTGCCAATCTTATGGGAACATGTACATGTGTGCCCAAACATACTATGTGGGCTCAGTCAAAAATCATCAAGGTGACCTATGGCAGGAAAGATAAATTCATCTCTCTATATTGTTAGGGGATCTTACGGAATAAATAATTTCTAATGGCTTTCTATCTTCTCAGATAAAGGAAGCTAACATTTGTTATTTATAGGTCTACTGCATGAGCATTCATCTAGTAATCACTTGAGTGCTTCTCAAAGTATGTATTTCTCAAACTATACTCCAAATTGGATTCAATTTTTAGCCTTTTTTTTTTTTTAAGAAAATTAATAGAAAATAATGAAAATGTCTTACCTTCTATTCCCAATCTAATCTTCTTAAGACCTCTTTCCTTCAAAACTGATTTGGCCACATCTCTGTTTTCAATGTACTTGAAAAATCTATATAATTTTGTGCTATAAATAACTGGAAACAAAAAAAAAACCAAAAATATTTTCTTAATAAAAATCAAAGTACTTGGAGATGAACTTAAAATTATCTCCATCTTCAAAGGGGCCTGACAACCCTATAAGCCCAAATCATGGATGCAGTGATGCGGAAGGGTGACTAGCCAACATAACAGGACAATTCAGTACAGTTAATGAATAAGCAAATGTCTACTTAAGTTGAAACCAGAAAAGCTTTAATAACCAATCAGGTAACCCAATCCATAGGAAGAATCTCCTTCTGAAAGATTTATCATATACAAACTTACTAGAATGGGATCTGCCCCAATTTCTTCAAATAAGAGAACTAAAAGATAGCAATATCACATCATTATCAAGCAGCCCAACTCAAGGACTTTGCTGTAATGCCTATAAGGCCTTGTCTGGAAGGGGAAAACTGCCTCGTCATAAACTATAAAATGGATACATCTTATATTTCACGGATTGAGCAACTATTAATAATTCCCCAAAAAGGCAAAGACCCTCCCCACAAACTGTTTCCAATTCAGGCGAACAGCCCCATTTACTACTGATGTTAAAAAATGGCAGATTCGAGCATGTTCTGCCTAGGTTAGTCTGTTTAGAGCAAACTGGCTTTGCAAAGGACAGACATTCCACTGACAACATGTTGAGTCTTCCAAATGTGCTGGGAACTTCAGGGAGTTAGAGTGATGGACCTTCCTCGCCTTCTCTCTTTCAGGTGGAGTTATCTCCCTTAAAAGGTGAACTGCAAAGGTTTTTTCAAAAAAAGAAAAACACACTCACAAACCAAACATGCTGGTTTAAGAGCCAATAAAAGGAAAATATGTATATAGATGCTACTCATGGGGTAAATTTGTGATTTACATCCTTAAGATTACTGGTATTTTAAAACAAAAATTTGCTGACATCTCAGAATGAATGGTGTATGTCACATTTAGGAAAATCACGCTGAAGAGGCTGTGTTTCCTCAAATCAATCTTCTTTAGTTGGGAACATCTTAGCACAAAATGAAATATATTTAAGCAAATTAAGTAAAAATGTTTTCAGTCCTCTTTAAGCCTCCAAGCTGAAGATGAAAAACATGAAAACAAACCAAAGAACACGGACATGGAAAGTTCAACAACTCAGAGGGAAAAGCCAGGTCAACCATAGTTCTTCTATCACTATCATGTCATTTCTATGTTCTATAGCTGGCTCTATACTTTCTAGTATATCTCTTTTAATCTTTGTTAGCCTTTCATTTTTCCTGTGTTTTGCTCAACTTGTTATTCCACGTATTATTACAGAAAACTGTCAGAAAACAAGCTAGGAATGAGGAAACACAACAGAAATGGCTGTTACTCCAACTGTCCAGAGAAGAATCACAACACTAAGTGTATCATGCAAAGGGAGCATCTCAATGTAAACTCTGAAAAGAGCTTCTATTAACTTATGTTAAAATAATCTTTTCAATATCTTCAAAAAGAATACCACTTGGGGACTGTTTTGTTTTTAGACAAGGATAAGTAAAACGAAAAAATCAGAGACTAAGGCATTCTGTAAGTTTCTATATTCCTGTATTTTTCACTTAAACCCTAATCTTTACCAAGTCAACATAGACTGGAGTACAGAACAAGGTGCTGGGTTCTTTTATCTAGTTCCTCAAATCATTCTTTTAGCTCTATCTTCTCTAACCTATAAAACTGCTCAAAAATATTATACTGGGTTCATCAAGAAAAGTAATATAAATTTTCTAACAAAAAAATCAAAAGGCTCGTATCAGGGAAAGTTTAAAAGTCTATTAAGGAAAAAGTCATTGTTAATGCTCAAGATAATAAGCTGTTTTGGTCAGAAATACCTAACTATAGTTCCACAAAGCTTTCTGAAGGATCATTATATCCTCCAGAACACATATATGATACTAAAAAGGGAATATCTTAGAACTTAAAATCACCCTAGGAATCAATGAGTTGAAGCTTCTCATTTTATATATGAATAAAAATTAATCTAAAAAAAATCAGCTGATTTTTTATAATCTACTAACTCCAAGATCTACTTCTGTAGAAGGCTTCTTTCTAAATGCAAAGAAAAAAAAATCCATCAAGATCCAGATACTCAATAAAGAGCAAACCATTTCTGTGCATGACAGGCATTTTGTAAAGGGCCACAGAGTAAATACTTTGGGCTTTGCGAGCCATGCGGTCTCTGTTGCAACTACTCAACTCTGCCACTGTAGCACAAAAGCAGCAAAAGACAATACATAAAACTATTCATAAAAACAGGCAATAGGCTGGATTTTGGCCCACAGCCCATGGTTTGATGACCTGGTGTAGGTTAAGAATTCAATGTACTTTCTTTATAAAAACTGTCCTTTGATCAGTATTTTAAGATACAGAGAGAATCTATGATGACTCAAGAGAGAGAAAACATGCCACAACACTTACTTTGTGAATACTCTTCTCCCATCTGTGGTGGATACTCTTCATCCCAATCAACCACATCATCATCTGTAAGCACTACTATGTGGCATTCTCGCTCCCCACTCTGGGCACTAGCTACCATGAGAGGCAGGATCATTTCTTCCAGATAAAATTCAAACTGTCTACGAGCACCATCATTTGATAACTCATGCATTAGGGCACCTGAAACGAAACCCACAAAAATACCTTGATTTTTTTGATGACTGACGAGTAAAAGAAGAGCAGAAGGAATACACACACACAACATCCAACCCTACAGACAAAATAATAGTGGTTATTATTTTGTCAAAACTTTTCCTAGGGGCCCTCTGGGTGGCTCATTTGGTTAAGTATCCGACTTCAGCTCAGGTCAGGATCTCACAGTTTGTGGGTTTAAAGCCCTGCACCGGGCTCTGTGCTGATAGCTCAGGGACTGCAGCCTGCTTTGGATTCAGTGTGTCCCTCTCTCTCTGCCCCTCCCCTGCTTGTGCTCTGTCTCTCTCTCGCTCTTAAAAATAAACAAACATTAAAAAAAAACTTGGGGGGCGCTTGAGTGGCTCAGTCGGTTAAGCGTCCAACTTGGGCTCAGGTTATGATCTCACAGTTCGTGAGTTTGAGCTCCACATTGGGCTCTGTGCTGACAGCTTCGGATTCTGTGTCCCCCCTCTCTCTCTCTCTGCCCCTCCCCTAGTCACACTCTGTCTTTCTCTCAAAAATAAATATTAAAAAAAAAAAAATCCTAGGAAGAGATGTTATGGAACTAACTGTAGGATCTTACAGCAAGAAGGGCCAATTAAAAGTATCTAACACAAGCTCCATTTTATTTTTTTTATTTTTTTATTTTTTTAAATTTTTTTTTTTAACGTTTATTTATTTTTGAGACAGAGAGAGGGAGAGCATGAACGGGGAGGGTCGGAGAGAGGGAGACACAGAATCTGAAACAGGCTCCGGGCTTTGAGCTGTCAGCACAGAGCCCGACGCGGGGCTCGAACTCACGGACCGCGAGATCATGACCTGAGCCGAAGTCGGCCGCTTAACCGACTGAGCCACCCAGGCGCCCCACAAGCTCCATTTTATACTTCATAAGTGATCTGCCCAAGGTTATAAAACTAATTTGCAAAATTAGAATTAAATCCCCAACCCCTCCCTAGCCCAGGGTAGTTTTTACTATATCATGTTGTCTTCTATCGATATACGCAATTGTATCTTAGGGTATATCTTAAGGATCTTTTCAGATTGTCCATATGAACTAAAATAGCTCCCACATTCCATCTCCCATGTTTTCTTTCTCAGAAAATTATTCACAAACATTAATATTTCAGTGTAGGCAAAGAAGTGAATTGATTTTGGGATAAGGAAAGCAAAAGGCTAAGTACAGACGTAACGAATAACTTCAATTTCCCAAATACACAGCCACAAACTCACCTGCATTGACCTAATCTTTTTTGTTTTTCTATGTCGATGGCAATGTCCTATCTCCTATTTAAGGCACTACTAATTCAGAACTACTGAGAGGCTTAGAGAAGGAATTAGAACTCAATCTAATCTATAGTCTCCAGAGGGAGGGCTTTTTCCCCCCAAACCATGTTGCTAATTATGTAATAGTTATTAATAATATATAATGATATAACAAACGACTAAATAAAATGTTACTATTTAGCCATGCCTCTCTCTAGGCTGGCTACTTCCCATTATGATTTTTTTTTTTGATTTCCCTCTATAACCAAACTGCAAGGTATATAGGAAGGCTACTTCCCATTATCATTTCTTTTTAATTCCCTTTATCGTCAAACTCCTAGATATATCAACACATTGATTTTCCTTTAACTTTTGAACCAATTCCAATCTGGCTTCTACACTCAGTACTCCTCAAAACTGCTCTCAATATAGATTCCAAATGACCTGTAGATTGGTAAAAATAATGAACATCTTTAGATCATGTTTTTATTTGAATTCTCGGTTGAATCTCTTATGAGGACCATCACCCTCTTCTTCTTAAAACACTCTCTTTCCTAAGACTCTCCAAAGCCACTATCCCTGTTTTTCTTTCTCCTCTGGATGTTCTTCAATCATCTTTACCAGCTCTTTCTCCTCTAGCTGTTCATTAAATACTGATGTTTCTCAGGACAACTGTCTTTTCTTCTCCTACCTTATGCTGATAATTCCCAAATTTATTCTACTAATTCTCATCTTCTATATTCTAGATGCATTATATTCAACTGCTTTCTGAAAATCTTTACTGGGATGCCACCTCACAAGTACCTCAAACTCAATATATTCAAAAGCGAATTTAATCATATCTGCTTCTCCCTGCACTGTTTTCTAAAACTGGCCACATCATCCCATTCATTTCTCAGAATCATCTCAGAAGAGTGCCGGGCATATAATAGGTACTTAAATATTTGCAGAATAAATAAGTGAATCCCTGATTCCTCTTTCATATCCTAACTCAATTATTCCCCAAGGCTTATCAAGTCTACCTCTTAAATACACCTTGAATGGTGTCATTTCCTTCTCTGGAATACACTAACTAAAGATAACTGCAACATCTCTTATGCCTCATGCTTTTTTGCAGTGGGACCTTGACATCTCTTCCCAGGAGGTGGAGTCTAACCCTCCCCTTTAATGTAGGCTGGTTATACTGACTTGCTTTAACCAGGGGAGCATTGCAGAGGTGACAGTGTAGGATTTGTGGTTTTGCTTCGGTCTTGGGGAATGCTCACTTTCCAAATGCTTCCCAACCTAACCTAGTGTGCAGGTTTGGAGAAGTCCAAGATGCATGAAGAGGCCACGTGTAGGTACCCTGTTTGACAGTCCTAGCTGAACTCAGTCTTTGAGTCATCCGAGTGCAGGCAGCAGACATGTGAGTGAAGAAGCTTGCAGCCTTCTACGTCACCTCAGCCCTTCAATTATTCATAAGATGAGGACTCAGACATCGTGAAGCAGACAAAAGCCACCTCTACTTGGTCTGAGTTCTTGACCCACAGAATAAAAATGATTGTACTTTATGCTATGTCTGGAATGGTCTGTTGCAGAACAATAATTAACCCGAACACACTCCATCCCCAGTGCCCACCCCCAAGTCCAAGTCATCCTTAACTCACCAAACTACTATAAAACCTAATCACATTCCCCCAACGTTTGCTTCGGGCCCTGTGTAATTCATCTTCCTCTCAGCAGCCAAATTATGCATCTCCTCTAGCTTGAATCTGTCACGGCTTATACTATCCTTAGAATAAAAGTCCCAGATCCTCAACTTGGTTCATAAAGGTCTGTTACATGAAAAAGGAGATCACACATCAATGTGTACCGTCCTTTAAAAAAATATTTTCTTTAAACACTACATATAGCCCACGTACGTCTTACATATGTATATATACATCATATATATATATATATATATATATATCCCCTACATATAAATTTAGTCTAGCCCGTATTTCTCTCCTGAACTGTAAACATGTATACCCAATGCCCCACTAAGCATTTCCACTTGGATGTCTAGTAAGGGTTTCAAATTTAACATGTCCCAAATCAAGCTTCTAAATTTCTGCTCCCTATGACGTCTCCCCCATCTCACTTAATGGCAACTCCACATTTCAAGTTAAAGTTCTCTTCTGGGGCGCCTGGGTGGCTCAGTTGGTTAAGCGTCTGGCTCTTGACTTTGACTCCGGTCATGATCTCACAGTTCGTGAATTCAAGCCCCACATCAGGCTCTGTGCTGGCAGTATGGAGCCTCCTTGGGATTCTCTCTCTCTCCTTTCCCCCCCACTCTCTCTCTGCCCCTCCCCTGCTCACATGCTCTGTCTCTCTCTCAAAAAAAGAAAAAAAAGTCCTCTTCTCTCTTCCCCACCCCATATTCCGTTAGCTAGCAAATCCCACAACTCTACCATCTAACATGTCCAGAATTAGATCACCTCCCACTGCTTCCACCCTGATTTAAGCCACCACTCTTACTTGAATTATGGCAACAGCGTCCTAATTATCTCTTTGCTTTTACCTTATTTCTCCTTGCAGTCCATTTCCAACACACCAGCAAAGAGTAATCCTTTTAAGCCACAGTCAGATCAGGACTACAGCACCACACAACTCTACATGAAATTCTGTGTGACCAGTGCCCCGTGAAATGGTACAACACGGCAACCTCACAGATCATATCACTCCTCTGTTCAAAACCCTCCAATGGCTTCCCATCTCACTCAGAATAAAAGCCAAAAGATAAAGGCCCTACATGACCTAGGTCCCCGCCTAACCTAATCTCCTACTACGAACACTCTAACTTCCTTTACTCCAACTCTTTGCTGCTCTCAAATATGCCAGGCAAGCTGCCTCAACGGTTGCACTCATTGTTAACCTCTGCCTGAAATTAAATTTTCCTTTCCAAGTAAGGCTTCTCTGGCTATTCTATGTCCCTTCCTTACTTCTTCCCCCTCCTCAGCACCTATCACTAACATACCATATGTTACTTGTTTACCTGGTTTATTGTGTATCTTTCCCCAAAAAGTATTAAGTTCCATTAGAACAGGAAGTTTTGCCTGGTCTGTTCATGCTGTATCCCCAGAACTCAGAAGAGAATGGTACAGAATGAACAGTCATCAGATAGTTGTCCAGTTAATAAATTTTGTTTTCTCCCTACTCCTCTGGCCTTATTTCTCACCTCTCACACTCCATCCCTCCACTCTCACCACACTTCCCTTCTTTCAGTTCGTTAGGTGTGTCATATTCCTTCCAACCTGACAGCCCCTGCAAACACCTTTTCTGCTGCCTGCAACAGTCAGCATCTTATCCTCTTCACCACCCCTTTAGGTGTTAGCTTTAATGTCAAGGAGATGATCTGCCATAGTCCCTTTACCACACACTTCTCATAGCATCTCATTTCTTCACTGCATTTTTCACAGCTTTTTATTACTTGTCGAATGCCTGTCTTCCCCGCTAGACTGTAAATGCCATAAAGGCAGGGACAATGTCTTATCCATCACTTCATATTTATATTTATACTCATTCATATTTATTCTCACTCATACTACATGCATGGAACTCCTAGAAAGCTTGATTAAGAAGGGAGGGGATTATAAGTTAAGCAGTAAACTAGAAACGCATAGCTGATACTTAAGAATTAAAGAATTGGAGGGGCGCCTGGGTGGCTTGGTCGGTTAAGCGTCCGACTTCGGCTCAGGTCATGATCTCACGGTCCGTGAGTTTGAGCCCTGCGTCGGGCTCTGTGCTGACAGCTCAGAGCCTGAAGCCTGTTTCAGATTCTGTGTCTCCCTCTCTCTCTGCCCCTCCCCTGTTCATGCTCTGTCTCTCTCTGTCTCAAAAACAAACGTTAAAAAAAAAAAATTAAAAAAAAAACAAAGAATTGGAAATCCACGCTGCATAGGAAATGTCTGAAGCCATAATGATGAATGGCATCGCTTAGAATAAATGTACAGATTCTGTGAGAGAGAAGGTAGCTTAAGACAGAATGCTTGGGAATTACCACATTCAAGAGATATAGGAACAAGGAGCAAGTGAGAGAATAATAAACAGAAGACCTGAAAGAAGGATGTAAAAGAGCCAAAGGAAGAAAGAGTCTAGAAGAAAGGAGTGACTTAACAGTGAAACCTAAAGACAGGGATACCAGCCAGAATTATCACTACATTTTGAAACAGCGTTCAAAATATTCTAGACAATTAAATAAGATATCTATCTATCTAGAGAGGGAGGGAGGGAGGGAGGAAGAGTGAGTGTTATTTAGGGGCACTTAGGTGACTCAGTTGGTTAAGCATCCAACTCTTGATTTTGACTCAGGTCATGATCTCATGGTTCGTGAGCTTGAGCCCCACATTGAGCTCTGCACTCCCTCTCGCTGCCCCTCCCTGACACTCATTATTTCTCAAAATAAATACATATTTAAACAAGAATAAAAAAAAAAGTGTTATTTACAACAGAGTCAATTATCCACCAAGAATATATAAGAACCACCGAAAAACTATTAGAAATAAAGAGAATCCTGTTAGATAGCTAAATACAAATGTACAAAATTCAGTAGTTTTCTCATATGTTAGCAGTTAGAAAATTTAAACATATTTTACACACAACAAAAATACAAAATATCAAAAAATAAAGAGCAGAAATAAAAATAAAACTTGGGGCCCCTCGGTGGCTCAGTCAGTTAAGTGTCTGACTTCAGCTCAAGTCATGATCTCGCGGTTTGTGGGTTGGAGCCTGGGTCAGGCTCTGTGCTGACAGCTCACAGCCTGGAGCCTGCTTCAGATTCTGTGTTTCCCTCTCTGCCCCTCCCCCGCTTGTGCTCACGCATGCGCTTGCTCTCTCTCTCAAAAATAAATAAAATGTGGGGGCGCCTGGGTGGCGCAGTCGGTTGAGCGTCCGACTTCAGCCAGGTCACGATCTCGCGGTCCGTGGGTTCGAGCCCCGCGTCAGGCTCTGGGCTGATGGCTCAGAGCCTGGAGCCTGTTTCCGATTCTGTGTCTCCCTCTCTCTCTCTGCCCCTCCCCTGTTCATGCTCTGTCTCTCTCTGTCCCAAAAATAAATAAACGTTGAAAAAAAATTTAAATAAATAAATAAATAAATAAAATGTAAAAAAAAATTTTTTTAAAGAAATAAAAATAAAACTTAGTAAACAGCAGTTGGAGGAGACGGTACAGTAAATATGTTAATTCTTCTAAAACATTAACTTCAAATAATTCCAATGAAAAACTTAAAATATTTTATTTTTTGATTGTTTTTAATGCTTATTTTTGAGGCAGTGCAAGCAGAGGAGGGGCAAAGACAGAAGGGGGAACACAGAATCCGAAGCAGGCTCCAGGCTGTGAGCTGTCAGCACAGAGCCTGATGCTGCAAGATGGTGACCTGAGCCAAAGTTGGACGCTTAACAAACTGAGCCACCCAGGCGTCCCTTCACTTAAAATATTTTAAATAATTGTTTTTTAATATCTACAACAGACATAGGTCAGATTTGAGCCTGAGGCTGAAGATTACATAGAGAGGAAAAGACTAATGGTACTAGAGAAGAGGACAAGAATTGGAATAGGGTCCTAAAAAATGCATGAGGGATAAAATAATTTACTTATTTGGCAAATGTTTATTGAGTCCTTCCTTACCATGTGTCAGGCACTATGGACACAAAGCTGGAAAGGTACAGTCCCTACCCTCAAGTTCAAACTGGTTTAATGCTACAAACTAAAAAAAATAGAGCAAGACAGAGAGAGAGAAAGAACACACACTCTTGTCATTTCAGTGTCTCTCTGTTTCCATGACTCCATAAGCAGGCTCTACCTCTGATCTCCCTTTCTCAATAGCTTTGGTAGAACTTTAGTTTTTTAGTCTTTGGTTGCAGTCCCATTGTGTCCTACCTACAGTGTCTTTCTTCTTGGGCCCTCTGAACTGGTGCTTTATTCAAACTTTAAATTTCATTTTCCATACCACTTTTACCCACGGATACTATATTTTCATTTCTTTTAGCCCTGGGCTTTCATTCCTGAGTTCAGCTGTGGTTTTCAAACCCTTATGTGGATTACAGTGTTTGCCTGAGAAGATGGACACTGAAAAAATTTACAGCATAGTTGGGGAGCTACTATTTACCATAGAGTTCCTTCACTATATGGTAAGTTCTATGACAGAAGATTAAGAAGTCAGTTCCTTCCTGTACTAATCTGAACATACAATTCCTTCTGTCTGGAACATACTTTCTTTTCCCCTTCCTCCAGAAAGTTTCCTTAAGCCTCCACTCCTGAGTTAGGTATGGCTCCTATATTCTCATTTAGTACTCTATTATTTCTCTAACACCATAATATAATTTACTTGTCTGTCTTCCCCACAATACTACAAGCATCATGAAAGCAGGGACTCTGTCTTTTTTTGTTGCCTTTCACATACCTAATATTTGGTATAAACTATGTGTTCAATAAAAATGCAGAAAATGACAGATAAGCCATTAAATAAGTTATTATTAAAACATATTTGCTAATATAATTATTCACAATATACTTCCATGTAAAAATACTACAAAATAGCATGTACAATATGATACAATACTTTTTAAATTTACTTTTATTTCCTAATTTTGCTATCTTTTTTAAAAGGAAACCTTTATATAATACTATGTGTCAAGCACTATTCATTTCATCTTCACAACAACCCTGTGAAATAAGTAATATTATTGTCTCCATTTTAAGATGAGGGAACTAAGAAACAAAGTTTTAAATAACTTGTCCAAAAAACCCAGTACTCTCTATTCAATAAACATTTAGTACTTGTATGGTTTTAAGTTAAGAGAGACAGACATCTTAGTGTAAAGTGCCATTCCAGTATACAGTTAAGACACATCTTAGCAGGAAAAAATTCAGTTTTGACTCAAGCCTACACCTACACTATCCTTTTATGTTTTTAAAAGGCCATTTTGTCTCTTCAAATTCTGTATAGTTTTAATAAAGTCTATGAGAATCTCTACATTTTAAAAAACCGTGTATTACAAATACTCTAGAAACAGTTACAAATAATTATTTAAAAGCCAAAAGTCTAGAAAAACCACTTGGCATGTATTTTACATAAAGACTCTTACCTTTAATTCCATAACAAATAAATGAGACTTAACAGTGATGACAAGGTCTATGTCCAAAGGATTACAAAACCAAATCCACATCAATTTTTTATCTGACAGTCACCAAAATTCAACATCTAATTATATGAAATGAAATTAAAAATGGTCCCATGAATAAAAAACACAAGACATGAACTAAAAAATCTGTAATAATGCTCATGGTTTAGTAAAAACATTTTTCAAGATGTGAAAACACAGAAACTTTGCTTGTGTTTACACATGTATGCTCTACCTGTCCAACTATCTGACTTTAAACTTTTAAATATCATTTCTAGAGAAATGGACTCAGAGGTGGACCAGCCACTTTGTCTCAACCTACTGATATTTTTATGGAGAGTTTTTAAAGAATTTTTGGCAATAATAAAGTGGTACTTAGGGAAAAACTTAATAAGGCCACATATTTTCAATGAGAGCTTAACTAAGTATGAAAAAAAAAATAGCCATATTGAAGCATACAGTAGGTGCCTTAAATTTCTAAATAATATTTCCATTCCCAGTTTCTAACACACTAAACTTTTGAGAAGGTATGCCAAGCTAGTGTTGAGTTTAGGTTAATCAGGTAAAGATAACCATAAGGCTGAGATTAACAAGGTTATAACCATGCATAGGAAACTTTTTAAGTGGCTTTCCACCATATATAGGATAAAAATATAAGAACATGAGTTTGGATTTAAAGACTTTCCATAAAGTGGTTCATTTATTTATTCCCATCTCCTTCTGGTACTGATACAAAGTCTCTGCTCCAACTAGGTTGTTTTCAAAATATATCTTTTGCATCTTTATTCCAAAAATTTCAACATTAGAGTTACCTCTCTACTCTACTCTTTCTAAGTTATTCCTATTTATTCTTTACTACCTGCTTCTTCTGAACTCTTTCTCAATCCTTCTAGCCCACAATAACCTCTCCTGAACTTCTTCAACCACTTAACATCCAAGTCAACATCTGAAAATTCTGCTATTCTATTTTAACCTTTCTGTGTATTATCACCCTTCCTCACCCCACCCCAGGCATGGCATAACAATGAGAGCGAGGGATGTTGTGGAGGTAGTGAGGGGAAAATATCAAAAAGTTAGGATTTCCAAAGTTCTAGACTCTGCTCTGAGGCTGTTTGATGTTCTCAAAGTGACTTGGCCCTTGTTATGAACTGAGGGTTAAGTATCCAGTTTAAGATCTGTAATGACAAATACTGTTTTTGAGAATTATTTTTATCTTCCACAGGGGCTTAAGACATTATTTCACATGCAAAGTACAAATATAGTTAAATTTTTGGTTGATGTGATCTGAAGAGTGAGGCCAAATACCGTACTTGACCAAAGCCAGGGTTCCCAAGCTGGAAGATAAAGAGTTGCAACAAAAGACAGAGACACGGATCAAGGAGGAAATCTGGGAGAGTCTATCAAATAATAAATACATGCATACATAAATATATACATAAAATTTCTAAAAAGTTTTGGAAAATTGCACAAGATCTTGTAAAGATCTCTGTAGACTTCCACAAATCATCCTGATGGTATTAGAATGCTTTATAATCCAATTAAATATTTGATGCCTAGGTAAATAGCACTATTTCAGGCTTTTCATTCCAATACTGTAACTCTACAAACCACTTACACAAAAAACATCATACTTACTGAGATCTCTACATTTAATAGTACTATATTCAAAAGAAATACAAAGATAGTCGCATGCTTCTCTCAGTTCAGGAATAGATATGCCATCAGGACAACGGATTATTCCTGTTTTGTAGTAATCCTACAAAAAAAGTAAAGAATGCATAAAACATCTAGAGCACAAGGTGTCCAAAACCTTTTTATTAAAATTAAGCTGGCAGCATTTTCAAAAACAGTGGAGCTCTGAGATTTCTGAACTGTGGAATTTTAAAGTTAGATGGGACCTCAGTTCATCTAACCACTTCTTCATTTTACCAATATGAAAACTTGGGTTCACTGACTCACCCAGTCATATGATTATTTAATAGCAGAGGAAAGATTAGAACCCAGGTCTCCCCATTAATGATGCATTTCTTCTCTCTACTGTATCATGCCAATTCACATGTATTTTCCCCTCTGCAAGTTATTTTTCTATATAACTATCATCAATTTTTTAAACTTTTTTTAAAAAAGAAAGGTAAGGGGCACCTGGGTGGCTCAGTTGGTTAAGTATCTGACTTCAGCTCAGGTAATGATCTCATGGTTTGTGAGTTCAAGCTCTGCATCAGACTCTGCACTATCAGTGCAGATTCTCTCTCTGTCTCCCTCCCCTCTCCCTCTTTCCCAAAATAAATAAACTGAAAAAAAAGAAAGTTAAGTGACAGATTTTAAGTTACCTTCAATATTACCGAGAAAATTGAGCAAAATTTATGGTTCTTAATAAAGAACTTAAAAGTCATATCCAAATATTAAAATATATAAACAGAATGCACAGTTAGATAGTCTTCCAAATACTATTCTTTGGTGTGTCCAATTTTATGATGAACAATCAATAGCCCTCATTTCTAAAATCTACTTGAAAAGTTAAGGGTTAGCCCCCAAACTTCTTGTCACCTCTACTTGGAGGGTCAAGTGGAATTGTAAGCACTTATCCCCCAAATCAAGATCTTCCCCACCCCTCCATCAAGCTTCCTTGTGGTTCTGAGCCACAATAACGCACTTAATAAAGCTGCTACACCAGTGGAAGCAAGATGTCTTCTGGTAGTTGTCCAAGTACTAACAACCCAATCAAGATCAATTTCTTTTCCTATCTTGTACCTCAGGATCCCCCTGCCTACTTTCCCTAAAATTATTTCAGGAAACCGTATTTTCAGACCGTGGCATAAACTGTCACACACTATAAATCAAATCTTTATCACTAATTTGAAATTATAAGAAGGGACTCTAATACTAATTCAAATATTCATCAAAATAAAAGGTGAAAATCTCAAAACAAGGTTTAAAATGAAGATGCTAACAACTACATTTTGGAGATGACTTTTTACATGTTCATAACTGTCCACAGTGCCAGCTATGTGCAATAAAATATTAAAATTCATATAGTCTCATTCATTCTCAGGTAGCAAAAAATGATCAACTTATTGTATTTAAGAGAACTAGGAAGGGAGGAGTAATATGACTCCAGAAGTATTATCACTAAACCCTTGAAAGAACTGCCTATTTATACCTAAGAGGTAAATCATCCCCTGTCCTATCTGTGCAAAAGTCATAAAATTCATTTATTTGTGTCGTATTACCTTTATGCACTAAAATAAAAATAAATGAAATGGTATTTTTAAAACAATATTAATATTAACAATATTAATAATTATTAATTATATTAATATAATATCAATTGTATCAATCATATATTATATAAAATATAATATAAAATATTAATTATATTATAATATAATGTTAATTATATAATTAATTATTAATAATAATTAATAATATCAGTATTATTTAAAACAATATTCTGCATACAGATATACAAATCGAACTCTGCTTCCAGTCCAAGTACCTGCCAAAAAGAGGTTATGTGATTTAGCAAATACATGTAAGAAACAAGCACTCACCAGAATAGCTCGAAACACAGTGGAGCCAATTCCCTCTGCCACTTCATACTCTCCCTTCTCATTGGGACGTGTAAAATTATGTTCTCTGCCAGATCCAAACATCCTATGATGATAAATAATTGAGAAATGTAACAAACACGATACTTCCTTCAGAGGGAAAATTTATTTCATGTACATAAGTAAAAAGGAATTAAAATTTATCAGATTAGTTCAAAACATTCTTTATTTTTATTTTTGACAGAGAAAGAGAAAGCAAGCACACAAGCAGGGAAGGGGCAGAGAGACAGAGAGAGAGAGAGAGAGAGAGAGAGAGAGAATATTCCAATCAGACTCCATGCTGTCAACACAGAGCCCTGATGCGGGGCTTGATCCCACAAACTGTAAGATCATGACCTGAGCTGAAACAAAGAGTTGGACACTTAACCAACTGAGCCATTGAGGTTGAGGTGCCCCTACCTCAAAAATTCTTATCAGCAATTTATTCTGGCAAATATAACAAATGAAGAAATAGTAAAAGCACTTCCTTTCTGATGGGAGGAAACAAGAGTATAGATTCCCTATAAGCAAACAAAATCAAATGATAAAATTCTGAAGCTAAAGAACTTTCCAGCTCCTGCTTCTCAGGGGGAAAAAAAATCCATCAATCAATCAGTCTAAGGGGAAAGATGATTTTTATACTAATCTTACCAGAAAGAAAAAGAAAAAGGAAACCATGTTATCTGTGCCTTCTCCTTAAGACTGCTGCCTTCTTCACTGCAAAGTTAATGCTGTAGTGCAGCACATACAGGAAAAAGGCAGATGAGGCTGTTTCACTTTTCATAATTTTAACTATAAATCTAAGAAATATCACTCGGAATTCTTACACTTGCATCTTAGAACTGAAAAAAACAGCAATCAAATGCTCAGGTAGAGAGGAAGGAAGAAGTTAAGAGATGAATGAAAAGTTTAAACAAATGAGTAAAAAGCTCTTAACATTAATTTTTACATAAGAAAATACCAATTTGTATTTTTTCAAGTAATACTCTTGGCCCTTTAACAGTAACTATTTTGACAAGAGGCAACTTGCAGAATACGTTCTTTGAAATTTTCCCAAGAAAATTTAAAAATTGTGATTAAAGGAAGTTGAACCTCAGAATTCCATGATACCATTGTTCCTAAAGTAAACATGGCTGAGTATTCCACTCAACAATTTCCCAATTAAAATGGTTTCCTCTTTTATTATAACACAGAAATCTATGAAAAACAAAGCTTTTTCATTTCAAAGTTTCCAAAAGAATGCCAACTGCTTTTTACAGTTCCCATGAATATTAATTTTCATTAATTACTCAACTGACGTTGGAAAAGATGACTTCACTGATTTAAAAAAAAAAAAGACAACAGTCTTTCAGGAATCAAATGTCATGTAATTTTCTCAAATACTTGAAATAAAAACAAACTTATTTTTTAAGTAATCTCTAAAACCAATGTGGGGCTTGAACTTATAACACCGAGATCCCATGCTCTATAGCCTAAGCCAGCCAGGTGTCCCTTAAATACTTGAATTTTTTTTTACAAAAGCAGAACACAGATCAATCTGGATACACACACACACATATGCGCGCACACACATATGTTGTTGGGCTTTGTTTTTTCTTTTTTAAATGTAGCATAACAAATGAAACAAAATTTCAAATATCTACTTTTTAAGTGTGTTTCTTTAAAGTTTAGGTAAATATAAAAAGTATTAATAGTGTCAAGTCATCCTCCTGACACCTCCCATCAATAATATCCCTTTGTGGGGTGCCTGGGTGGCTCAGTCGGTCAAGCAGCCGACTTCGGCTCAGGTCATGATCTCGTGGTCCGTGAGTTCGAGCCCCGCGTCGGGCTCTGTGCTGACAGCTCGGAGCCTGGCGCCTGTTTCAGATTCTGTGTCTCCCTCTCTCTGACCCTCCCCTGTTCATGCTCTGTCTCTCCCTGTCTCAAAAATATTATAAAACGTTAAAAAAAAGTTAAAAAAAATAATACCCCTTTGTGCTGCTAAAAATACATAAAAGCCATAATTATTTTTTTCCTGAAAGTCTAATTGCCAATGTTAAAAGGAGCATTTATTTGAAAATGTAGTGTCATACGTTAGCTTTTATTCTGTACGCAGAGATACTAAGAAATCACACATACACATAGACACATTCTAAATAGTTGGTTCCTCATATGCGACCTAGAAAAAAAAAAAACAAGTTTTTTTCTACATGTTAACTTCTATTCCATTTATATGCTCTTTCTTTTTATACTTGAGTGAATAGAAAAAGATACTAATTTTACAATGAAAAGGTATTTGATCCTAGTTTAGGACACGTTGAAAAATCAAGTGTATATTGACTGTATCATTCTTAAGACTGCAGTTCCCACAACTACAAACTACGTTAATCTTTACTCTGAACCAGCAAAGATTTGAGGATGCCTAGTACCTCTCCTTCATTCTACTAACTACTTGTTAATAATGTTTCTTTTTTTTAAGTATCTACATCAAACTGACAATTTATGCTGACTTTTCAGATAACCAACCTGGTGGGTTTTTTTCTTTAAACAATGCTGATGCCTGCTATATTTGGTAGTTGAATTTGGGAGCCCCCAGGTGAAGAAAGCACATTATTTCTGTTAAATTTACCTTGTCACATACACTTTAAGGTTTTCGGCTGTGCAGATCGTTTGGGACCCTATCTTCATTAACTAATATATGCATTTGTTTTTCCTGCTGATACAGCAAAGATGGTTAGAAATAAAACTAAGTTCAAGAGGCGCCTGGGTGGCTCAGTCGGTTAAGCATCTGACTCTTGGTTTCAGCTCAGGTCATGATCTCATCATTTGTGGGATCGAGCCCCGCGTCGGGCTTCGCTTCTGCCTGTTTGGGATTCTCTCTCTGCCCCTCCCCACTCACACTCCCTCTCAAAATAAATAAAAAATAAAAATGTACTTAAAAAAAAACTTGAAGTTTAAGACCTGGCTCTACCACTTTCTAGTTGTATTAACTTGAACACTTTATTTAACCTCCAAAGCTCGGTTCATCTGTACAATAGCAATGCTACATTCCAAGAAAGAATTACTATAAAACATAAATAAATAAAATAATGTGAAAGTGCTTTATAATACTACAAAGAACGGCAATAATACAAACCTGCCCAACATTGTATTTGGCTGTGCAGTAAAAATGGATGGGTCTACAACAAATCTAGTGTTATCCACTATCAGTGTTACTCGTTCCGACGTTCTTACATTCCGAGCTCCTTCTTTTGCATTTTCATATACAAACACCATCTCCCCAGATGTCTTACAGCTACCATCTGAACTTGACTGACTACTGTTTCTGCTGCTGTTCCCGGCACTGCTACTAGAACCATTTGGAGATGCCTTCTGAGGACGAGGACTGCTTGGACGAGAGGAACTGTGGTCTTTTTCTCGTTCTGAAAGAAAGATGTTTAAAAAAGCTATGCAAATTGTCCTCTAAAAAATTCAAAATCCACATATAGCTTCTAAAAATCCTGATGTAGAAAAGTTGTTTTAAATCACAGTATTTCTCCTTTTTGATTTCAAGTAATATTTCCACAGAACACCATAAATATTATTTCCCAGAAATAAAACCTAAAACCCCAAAATGTTTTCTACATTAATTTTTGTAGATTTCTTTTAAAGATGTACTGATGGCTAATGCTGACCCAGACCAATCAAAATTAAGGTAAATTTTATGATATTATTGTATTTAAAAATATACAGAAACCCAAGAACAGAATAGTCTTCCAACTCAAATAACTAAGCAATGAAAGCTAGTAAACGATTAATAAAAATACCAATTTTAACTGTCCTAAATTCTAAAAGTATTAGTACTATTCTGAGAACACAAAGTACAAACTGAGGACTCTCACTATGTTAATGAGAGCATTACCAAACTAGTAATTTATCTCACAAAAGCAAGGTCCCAAAGGAAGGGAAAAAGTCACTAAGGACACAGAAAGTATTTGTATTTTTCAAATGACTTTTAATGTCTCCCAAATAAAATGGCTTCAACAGCTGATGCTATAACTTTTGCTTGAATAAAAGCACTGCCACAAATTTTATAGGACCATATGATTACTATCTATAATTTTAATTAGGTAGGAAATAGTGTTAAAATTCAGAAGATACTCTTTAGCTGTTCCAATATTCTACAAAGGGAAAATTAAAACTAAGATTAGATTCTGTGGTAAATTCCCTTTAGAGGCTAGATAACTAAACTTTAAAGGTGACCTAAAAATGTACCTCCATCTCATCAGATTCATCAGCTTCTGCCAAATTCCTCCATGACTCAGGCTACTTAGAACACTCTGTACAGCTTTACTGATTATATAATTAGGTTGGCTATATCTCCAGAGATATTCTGACACCTCCATTTTATTGCCTGTTTCCAGAATGCTGGTAGCATCCCAAAAGCAAAATTTGCTGAATAAAATCATTTATTACATCCTCCTATTCTCTTCCCAGATACTGAACTTAGCATACAACTTATTTATACTTGTGTTGATTTCTGGCTTATCAGTGCTAGTTTGACTTTAAGGACCTACTTTGACATTGATATGATAACTTCTCTGTATAATTAGGCTCTAAGATGAACGATTTTGATTTATAACAATCAAAAACAGGGGTGGTTGGCTCAGTTGGTTAAGCATCTGACTTCAGCTCAGGTCATTATCTCACAATTCGTGAGTTCAGGGCCCCGCTGACATCTCAGAGCCTAGAGCCTAGAGCCTGATTTGGATTCTGTCTCTCCCTCTCTCTTTGCCCCTCCCCTGCTCGCACTGTCTCTCTCAAAAATGAATAAGCATTAAAAAAATTTTTTGGAACAATCAAAAACAACCTCAAATATTAAGTCAAGGTATTAAATGTGCCCCTTCCCCAGGGGCAAATGAAAATCAGCATGCTCACACTGCTTATGTACCTCTGCTTCAGACTGGTGCATGCATTATAGTCACACAATGTATTTACCTCAAGTATAATAATGTTCATTTATAGTAATAAGTAGGAAGAAAAAGACCTGAGCTACTTGTCAAGAAAACAAAACACTTCACACCTTCTTTTTCATCTTCTATTTTTTGAATTAAAAATTCTGTCAAAATTCAAAATAAATTACATGATGGTTATTCTAGCTTTTACTTCCTTTTCTAGCATGATTAACCAAGAATTACTATCGATAGTTTACTACAAATTTAAAAAATAAACCACTGCCATGTATCTCATAAGATAAAAATCAATTTGAAAGATTTTCAAAATCTACTTATAACAGTTTTAAAGCCTTTTTAAAATCACTTCTTTTAGAAGGCTGTCCTAGATTCTTTAAAAAAAAATTCATTTTTAAGTCTCATTTAATAAACTGATCTTTTCATAGCAAGAAGCTAAGTTTAAATAGAAGCAACTGAATAGAAGTTAATTTTACCTTGAAGTACTACGCACAATTCACTGTCATTACTGCTTTAACAAGGTAACTGCATGCTTATAAAAACATCAGGAAGATTAGTGAATTTTACATACCAACATGGTGCTGTCGTGTTGGAGAAGTAACATTTCTAATACAAGGAGTGAGTTGAGATTCCGTTCTTTCATGAGATGAATCTCGCGATCTGTCACTTGACCTTCGTCTATCTCTTGATCGTTCATGTCCCCCACTAGCACCATGTAGACTCATTTTGGTGTGGTCAACAACTCCTTTAGCAACACGTGCGGGAGTACTAATAAGTCAGAAAACAAAATTAACCATAAAAGTAGAACGTAAGATTACAAATGCTTTTAAAGAAAAAAGCAATTAACATAAAACTACTACTATTTTGAAGTGTAAGAATCAAATGCTACTTTACAATTCTGAAATGCAATTTACCTTAAACTTGTAGGTTTTATAAATTCTGAAACACTGTATCTTTAAAGATCATATAATCCAATTCAGTTTTTTTAAGAATGACAAAACTAAAGCCCAGAAATGTTCATTAACTTCTGAGTTAGTATAGTAGTAATAGTAGTCGACACCACCGACATCTCCTAAATATTGTTCAAAGACTTTGCTCTCTTTGATTTGGGGGATGGGGAGGTGGAGCAAGAACACCAGCTTCTGGAACTCTTAAAAAAATGCGGTATGGGACAAAGTAATTGGTTTCCTAGCCAAATAAAATACGTCTACATGCTAACTTTAATCAGCTAATTTTGATTTTGACTAACTCTTCATAATTTTTCAAAATCATTTCTCTAAAAACTTTACTATGCTGTGTAAAGTCACAGAATTGAAAATTTTAAAACATCTTAGGTAAATCTGCTCATGAGAAGTGAATAACTGAGAATGATGATTAATGTGGTTGACAGAATTCAGTAACAAAATTATTTATAAACTTGTATGTACTATGTGCACAATGCTATAAAGAAGCACCCTCAAGGAACTTATGATTTAAGTGTAGCAGTAATACATGAACATGTAGAAATTTAAACAAGAGTTATCTCAAATTTCACATGTAAAATGGCTAAATATATCTCAAATATTTAATAAACAAGTTACAGATAATAAATGCTTTAAGATCTCAGAAGAAGAAGACATCACTATAAAGTTAAACACTGGTGAACCAAGGTGCTGGCAAATAAAATTTTAATAATCAAAATACATTGCAGGTAGGAAAACTGACAGAACAGAGCCAGACCTAATTAATATACTGGAAATTTACCATCTTAGCATATATCATGG
This sequence comes from Puma concolor, assembly GCF_028749965.1. NCBI lineage: Eukaryota > Metazoa > Chordata > Mammalia > Carnivora > Felidae > Puma > Puma concolor. Next base: position 46,142,587 of record NC_141676.1, on the reverse strand, counting down.
TTCATGGTTTAAAAATACTACAGTTTGTTATAAATAAAAATAGAAGAAACGTCACAGCTTTAGAGAAATACAGACTTAGAATCGATTTGTAGTTGAATACTTAATTGCTCAACGCTGTTGAATATTACTTAACATTTTGAAACCTTAGCTTCCTCATGTGTAAAATACAGGTTCGATTTACTCTGTGGGCTTAATATAAGGATTAAAAGAAGTATAAGCAAGCTACCAGCAATGTACCTGTACAAAAGAATCACACATTAAATACTAGTTTAGTTATGACCGATGAAGATATTAAAGTTCACTTATGAGATTGCTCAGTCACGAGATATTTAGTAGATATGCTAATAACACTGTAACTCAAGCCTTTTGATTCATTCCAGGGCCCCCTCCATAATATTACCCTGCACTCCATCACTGAAACCACACTAATTAAAATTTAATCTTCTTGATTTCATTTTAAATTCCATAGTGCTTCAGGGTCATCTCCTCTGTTGGCCTATTACCTATAATTCTTTGTTATTTTAGTGGTTTCTTTCATTATGAAAATCAGTCATCACCTCATTGTTACAGACTACAAAGATAAAAGATAAGGCCAATTTTTGCATTTACCCTAAGAGTTACTTGTAGGAAAATAAAGACAACCTATCACCCTTTGTCAGTTGTCTTTCATAAACCTATAGAAAAAATAAAAAATTCTACCACCTTCTTTCAGTGAAAGAGATCAGAGTAGGATTGCATCTTTGAAACGTATTTTTTCTTCGAATAGAAAATATTCTACTGCATTCATGGTAAAAACCTTAGAGTAGAAACAATGGACTTTCTGGTTTATGTCCTAAAGTAGGAAAAAGAAAGCAATCTACAATAACGGAAGGATTATATATTGAAAAAATTAACTCCTCAAATTATTCTAGCAGTTAAGTTTTAAATGTGTCAAGAAGCACATTTTCAAAGTATGAATCTAACTGATAATCTAATGGATATGGTATATACAACAACTACAACTAAGGCAAATGCAGGACAAATTTCAGTTTGAGCAAGGGCCAAGCAGACTGATTAATTGAAAAAACATTTCCACCAGACATCCCTGTAACTGAAACATTAAATACTACTAAGCATTCTGCTAAAATACTGGCTTCGCTTCTAAACTGTATAGATTTTAAATAAATACAAAAGTTGTCATAATATACTTCCATTCTTTCTTTTCATTCCCAAGTGGAATGTACTCTGAATCAGATCTTCAAAACCAGATGTCATGGAAGACTAATGATGTCCTACTTTATTTAATTAAATAATTTTAGATCAGAAAAGCACTCCAAGGGCAAAAATAATTAACATGTGTAAAAGAAAATGAGGACAAGCAAGTTCAGAGGGGATAAGTCTGCTTCATGCTGCATTTAAAAGAGTTGGAGATATGTGACTGACATCTATTTCTAGTCAAGACAAAATAACAAGGACTGCATTTACTTTCCTATCTGGAAAAATAACCAAAATGGATAAAATATATAAAACAATGGTTTGCAAGACACAGCACATCAGCAAAGAAAGAGTGATCCCTGAAAGATCAAAAACAAAGGAGATAACTGCTCCAAATTACGGTCTTCGAGTTTCCAGGGGCACCTGGGTGGCTCAGTTGGTTAAGCATCTGACTCTTGATTTCGGCTCAGGGCATGACCTCAAGGTTCATGAAATGGAGCCCCACATTGGGCTCACTCTGACAGTACAGAGACTGCTTGGGATTCTCCCTGCCTCTCTCTGCCCCTTCCCTGTTCACACAGTCTCTGTTTCTCTCAAAATAAATACACTTTAATAAGTAAATAAATGAATAAAAAATAAAGGGGGGGAATGAATTTTCAGGCAAACACACAAAAAGATGAATGAATTCATCATGAGCAGACCTGCATTAAGAAGAGTTACAGGAAGCCCGTTAGAAGAAAAAGTAATGCTAGATGAAAATATGAATCTACACAAAGGAATGAAGAACACTGGAAATAATAACTGCCTGGGAAGATATAGGCTTTTTTAATTGTTTAAATCTCTTTAAAGGATTAAACAATAATTTTAAGAATACAGCATGTGGTTTATAACATACACATATAACTATAATAGCATAGTTTGGGAGGAGACACACAGAAGTACACTACTGTGGCTCTTAAACCATTTCTTGTGTTCTGTAATATCATTTGAAGATAGGCTAATAAAGATGTGTATTATAAGCCCTAAAGCAACCACTAAAGTAGAGAAATAAAGAATTACAGCTAATAAGCCAACAAAAGAGAAAATAAAATTGTAAAAAAAAAATACAATTAATCTAAAACAGGGCAAAGGAAAAAGGGGGAGGATGGGGACACAAGAACAAATGGGACAAATAGAAAATAAACAGCAAGATGACAGACTTAACCTTAATCATATCTATCATTACATTAAATGTAAGTGGCCCAACCCACAAAAGATTATCATCACACTGGATACATAAGTCAGACCCATCTATATGCTGCCTACATGAAACACACTTTAAATATAAAGCTACAAAGAGGTACAATATTAATGGATAATGAAAGATAAAACATTGTAAACACTAATCAAGAGAAAGCAAAAGTAGCTATGTTAATATCAGACAAAGCAGACCACAGAACAAAGAACATGACCAAGGCATTTCATAAGAATAAAGGAACATATTCATTAAAAGCACATCCCAGGGGTGCCTGAGTGGCTCAGTTAGTTGAGCTTCCAAACCTTGATTTCAGCTCAGGTCATGATCCCAGGTCTATGGGATCAAGCTCCACATTGGACTCCATGCTGGTCATACAGGCTGCTTGGGATTCTCTCTTTCCCTCTGCCCCTCTCCCTCACTCATGCTCTCTCAAAAAATTAAATAAAAAATAAAACAAATAAAAGCATGTCCCAAAAGTCCTTCTGCCTCATAACAGAGCTTCAAGATACATGAAGCAAAAACTACAAATATAAAATTACAAGAACTCCACAATTATGACCAGAGATTTCAATACTCTCCTTGTAATAAGAAATGGAGCAAGTAGGCAGAAAATCAGAAAGATGAATACAATTTGAACACTAATAACTGCCTTGACCTAATTGACATTTATAGAACATTTAACCCAGTAAGAGCAAAAACTTCATGTGTTTCACATCCACACAAAACATTTACCAAGACAGACTATATTCTGGGCACCAAAACAAGTCTCGATAAATTTAAAAGAATTTAAACACATACAATATGTTCTCTGATTGCAATGGAATTAGATTAAAATTCAATAACAGAACAATATATGGAACTTTCCCAAATATTTGGAAATTACATAACATCTTTTAAATAACCCATGGGGCAAAGAAGAAAGCAAAAGGGAAAATGGAAAATGTTCAAGTAACAAAACCCCAACATAATCAAAATTTGTAGAATGGCACGACATTATAGCAGTTGTTAGGGAGCAAATTATAGCATTACACGTCTACATTAGAAAAAAAAAAAAAGAAAGTTCTAAAAAAAAAAAAACCCACCTCAGTTTCACCTTAAGAAACTCAACAAAACTAGGGGTGCCTGGGTGGCTCAGTTGGTTAAGCATCCAGTTACGGCTCAGGTCATGATTTCATGGTCTGTGGTTTCGAACCCCATGTCAGGCTCTGTGCTGACAGCCCAGACCTGGACCTGCTTCAGATTCTGTGTGTCCTTGTCTCTCTCTGACCCACCTCTGTTTGTGCTCCACCCCACCCCCCTCAAAAATAGTAAATAAACAAACATTTAAAACAAGAAAAAGAAACTAAACAAAGATCAAATCAAACCCAAAGTATAAAAATCAGTAATAAAGCTCAGAGTACAAAGCAGAATTAACAGAACACAGAAAAAGAATAGGTAAAATCAATGAAAACAAAACCTAATTTCTTTGGAGAGGAACAAATTTATAAACCTCTAGCCAGACTGGGAAAAAAATAAGATACAAATTTCGAGTATCAGAAATGAGAAAATTGACATTCTACAAAGGTCACCTATATTTAAAAAGTAATAGAAGAATATTATAAATAACTTTATGCAAATAAATTCATCAACTTTGAAAAACTGGTCAAATTTCAAACTACCAAAACTCACTCCAGAAGAAACAGATAAGGTGCATAGCTCTATTTCTATTACAGAAACTGAATTTGCAGTTAAGAACTTTCCCTCTAAGAAAACTCCAGGCCCAGGTAGCTTCACTGACGAACTTTGCCAAGCACTTAAGAGAGATAAAACACTAATACCTACATAAACTCCTCCAGAAAACTGAAGAAAACATATGTCCTAATTCATTCTATGAGGTCAGCATTGCCCAGGTACCAAAACCAGACAAAGCCTTACAAGAAAACTAAAAACTGACATCCCTCAGAATATGCATATTTCAACAAAATTTTAATAAGTCAAATAGAGCAATATATACAAATGTCACATCATGATCTAATGAGATTCATCCTAAAAATGCAAGATCGTCTGAATACTCAAAATCAATTACTATGTCAATTATACTTCAATAAGACTTTCCTCAATCAATAATTCACCATATTAACAAATTAATGAAGAAAAATCTGTACCTCACTAAACATACAAAATACATTTGGCAAAATACAAAACCCATTCCTGATTAAGGAAAGAAAAAGAAAAACCCACCTCTCAGCAAAAGTAGGAATACAACAGAATTTCATGAACTGGACAAAAGATATTTATGGAAAACCTACAACCAACATCATACTTATACAAAGATGTCCACTCTCACCACTTTTATTCACCAATGTACGAAAGATTCTACCCAGAGAAATATGTCAAGAAAAAGACACTGAAGGCACACAGATTCGAAAAGAAGTACAACGAACCTTATATGCAGACAATATAATCATCGATTGTAGAGTCTAGGACAAAAAGTTACTAGAACTAATGAGTTTATTAACAAGGTTACACAGGGAACCAACCCATGCACAAATGAAAATCTGCGTAGAACTTCTGACTCCCCCAAAATTTAATAGCCTACTGTTCACCAAAAGCCTTACCTATAAACAATTGATTAAAACATATTTTGTATGTTATATGTATATTATAATAAAGTAAGCTAAAGAAAAAGTTAAGAAAATCGTAAGGAACAGAAAATACATTTACAGCACTGTAGGTATACTTATTGAGAAAAACAAAAATCCACATGTAAGTAGTCCCACACAGTTTAGATCCATGTTGTTCAACGGTCTCTATACTAGCAACAAAATAACCAGAAATTGAAATTTTAAAACAACACTATTTGCAATAGAATTAAAAACTTGAAATATATAAGGATAAATCAGACCAAAGATGCCAAAAACTACAAAACATTGCTGGGAGTAATTTAAAAAGACCTAAATAAATGGAAAAATTTACCATGGTCACAAGTCAAATAATTCAATATTGTTAAGATAGCAATTCTCCCCACAAGATGATCTACAGATCTTTTTTTTTTTCAATATATGAACTTTATTGTCAAATTGGTTTCCATACAACACCCAGTGCTCATCCCAAAAGGTGCCCTCCTCAATACCCATCACCCACCCTCCCCTCCCTCCCACCCCCCATCAACCCTCAGTTTGTTCTCAGTTTTTAACAGTCTCTTATGCTTTGGCTCTCTCCCACTCTAACCTCTTTTTTTTTTTTTCCTTCCCCTCCTCCATGGGTTTCTGTTAAGTTTCTCAGGATCCACATAAGAATGAAACCATATGGTATCTGTCTTTCTCTGTATGGCTTATTTCACTTAGCATCACACTCTCCAGTTCCATCCACGTTGCTACAAAGGGCCATATTTCATTCTTTCTCATTGCCAAGTAGTACTCCATTGTGTATATAAACCACAATTTCTTTATCCATTCGTCAGTTGATGGACATTTAGGCTCTTTCCATAATTTAGCTATTGCTGAGAGTGCTGCTATAAACATTGGGGTACAAGTGCCCCTATGCATCAGTACTCCTGTATCCCTTGGGTAAATTCCTAGCAGTGCTATTGCTGGGTCATAGGGTAGGTCTATTTTTAATTTTTTGAGGAACCTCCACACTGTTTTCCAGAGTGGCTGCACCAATTTGCATTCCCACCAACAGTGCAAGAGGGTTCCCGTTTCTCCACATCCTCGCCAGCATCTATAGTCTCCTGTTTTGTTCATTTTGGCCACTCTGACTGGCGTGAGGTGATATCTGAGTGTGGTTTTGATTTGTATTTCCCTGATGAGGAGCGACGTTGAGCATCTTTTCATGTGCCTGTTGGCCATCTGGATGTCTTCTTTAGAGAAGTGTCTATTCATGTTTTCTGCCCATTTCTTCACTGGGTTATTTGTTTTTCGGGTGTGGAGTTTGGTGAGCTCTTTATAGATTTTGGATACTAGCCCTTTGTCCGATATGTCATTTGCAAATATCTTTTCCCATTCCGTTGGTTGCCTTTTAGTGTTGTTGGTTGTTTCCTTTGTTGTGCAGAAGATTTTTATCTTCATAAGGTCCCAGTAGTTCATTTTTGCTTTTAATTCCCTTGCCTTTGGGGATGTGTCAAGTAAGAAATTGCTACAACTGGGATCAGAGAGGTCTTTTCCTGCTTTCTCCTCTAGGGTTTTGATGGTTTCCTGTCTCACATTCAGGTCCTTTATCCATTTTGAGTTTATTTTTGTGAATGGTGTGAGAAAGTGGTCTAGTTTCAATCTGCATGTTGCTGTCCAGTTCTCCCAGCACCATTTGTTAAAGAGACTGTCTTTTTTCCATTGGATATTCTTTCCTGCTTTGTCAAAGATTAGTTGGCCATACGTTTGTGGGTCCAGTTCTGGGGTTTCTATTCTATTCCATTGGTCTATGTGTCTGTTTTTGTGCCAATACCATGCTGTCTTGATGATTACAGCTTTGTAGTAGAGGCTAAAGTCTGGGATTGTGATGCCTCCTGTTTTGGTCTTCTTCTTCAAAATTACTTTGGCTATTCGGGGTCTTTTGTGGTTCCATATGAATTTTAGGATTGCTTGTTCTAGCTTCGAGAAGAATGCTGGTGCAATTTTGATTGGGATTGCACTGAATGTGTAGATAGCTTTGGGTAGTATTGACATTTTGACAATATTTATTCTTCCAATCCATGAGCACAGAATGTTTTTCCATTTCTTTATATCTTCTTCAATTTCCTTCATAAGCTTTCTATAGTTTTCAGCATACAGACCTTTTACATCTTTGGTTAGATTTATTCCTAGGTATTTTATGCTTCTTAGTGCAATTGTGAATGGAATCAGTTTCCTTATTTTTATTTCTGTTTTCTTTCTTTATTTTCTTTCTTTCTGTTGCTTCATTATTAGTATATAAGAATGAAACTGATTTCTGTACATTGATTTTGTATCCTGCAACTTTGCTAAATTCATGTATCAGTTCTAGCAGACTTCTGGTGGAGTCTGTTGAATTTTCCATGTATAATATCATGTCATCTGCAAAAAGTAAAAGCTTAACTTAATCTTTGCCAATTTTGATGCCTCTGATTTCCTTTTGTTGTCTGATTGCTGATGCTAGCACTTCCAACACTATGTTAAACAACAGCGGTGAGAGTGGACATCCCTGTCGTGTTCCTGATCTCAGGGGAAAAGCTCTCAGTTTTTCCCCATTGAGGATGATGTTAGCTGTGGGCTTTTCATAAATGGCTTTTATGATCTTTAAGTATGTTCCTTCTATCCTGACTTTCTCGAGGGTTTTTATTAAGAAATGTCGCTGAATTTTGTCAAAGGCCTTTTCTGCATCGATTGACAGGATCATATGGTTCTTATCTTTTCTTTTATTAATGTGATGTATCACATTGATTGGTTTGCGAATGTTGAACGAGCCCTGCAGCCCAGGAATGAATCCCACTTGATCATGGTGTATAATTCTTTTTATACGCTGTTGAATTCGATTTGCTAGTATCTTATTGAGAACTTCTGCATCCATATTCATCAGGGATATTGGCCTGTAATTCTCTTTTTTTACTGGGTCTCTGTCTGGTTTAGGAATCAAAGTAATACTGGCTTCATAGAATGAGTCTGGAAGTTTTCCTTCCCTTTCTATTTTTTGGAATAGCTTGAGAAGGATAGGTATTATCTCTGCTTTAAACGTCTGGTAGAACTCCCCTGGGAAGCCCTCTGGTCCTGGTGTCTTATTTGTTGGGAGATTTTTGATGACTGATTCAATTTCTTCGCTGGTTATGGGTCTGTTCAAGCTTCCTATTTCCTCCCGATTGAGTTTTGGAAGCGTGTGGGTGTTTAGGAATTTGTCCATTTCTTCCAGGTTGTCCAGTTTGTTGGCATATAATTTTTCATAGTATTCCCTGATAATTGCTTGTATCTCTGAGGGATTGGTTGTAATAATTCCATTTTCATTCATGATTTTATCTATTTGGGTCATCTCCCTTTTCTTTTTGAGAAGCCTGGCTAGAGGTTTATCAATTTTGTTTATTTTTTCAAAAAACCAACTCTTGGTTTCGTTGATCTGCTCTACAGTTTTTTTAGATTCTATATTGTTTATTTCTGCTCTGATCTTTATTATTTCTCTTCTTCTGCTGGGTTTAGGCTGTCTTTGCTGTTCTGCTTCTATTTCCTTTAGGTGTGCTGTTAGATTTTGTATTTGGGATTTTTCTTGTTTCTTGAGATAGGCCTGGATTGCAATGTATTTTCCTCTCAGGACTGCCTTCACTGCATCCCAAAGCGTTTGGATTGTTGTATTTTCATTTTCATTTGTTTCCATGTATTTTTTAATTTCTTCTCTAATTGCCTGGCTGACCCATTCATTCTTTAGTAGGGTGTTCTTTAACCTCCATGCTTTTGGAGGTTTTCCAGACTTTTTCCTCTGGTTGATTTCAAGCTTCCAGATACACTATGATTCTAATAAAAAACTCAGGTTTCTTACTCGAAAGTGACAAATTGATTCTAAAAATTCATACAGACAAACAAAGGAACTACAATGGTCTATGTAACTTTTTAAAAAGAACAGATATGGAACAGTAACACAACCTAATTTCAAGGCTTATTTTAAAGCTATAGGAATGAACACAGGATGCTACTGGCATGATGACAGATAACTAGATCAATAAATCAGGCAAGGGCCCACATACATACATAGACAACACATTTTCAATAAGGGTTCAAAGTTAATTCAAGAGTCTTTTGATCACATAGTGCTGAAACGTATGAATATAAATGTATATTCCACTGCCAGCACCTAGAAAGGGGGGTGGGGGGGAGTTGCAAGAAAGGGAGAACTCTGATCTAAAGTTTGCATCATATACAAAAAGTGAAGTCAAAATGGATCACAACTCTAAATCCAAAACCTAAAATTATAAAACTCTGATGGGGGAAAAAAAGCACAGTTCATTAATAAATAAATTGATGGACTGGGATTACATCAAAATTAAAAACTTTCACTCTTCCAAAGAGCAAAATTTCATTCTCACTTAAGAGAATGAAATCACGACCTTAAAGAGCTGGAAAAGTAACAGCAAATAAAACCCAAAACCAGAACACAGGAAATAATAAAGATCAGAGCAGAAGTCAATGCTGTCAAAACCAAAAAAAAACAAAAAAACAAACAAAAAAACCAGAATGAAACCAGAAGCTGGTGTTTTGAAAGAATTAACAAAACTGATAAAACCCTAGCCAGTCTGATCAAAAAGATAAAGGAAGGGACCCAAATAAAATCAAGAATGAAAGAGGAGAGATCACAACCAACACAGCAGAAATACCAATAATAAGAATATTACAAGCAATTATACACCAATAAAATGGGAAATCTGGAAGAAATGGACAAATTTCTAGAAACATATAAACTACCAAAATTGAAACAAGAAACAGAAAATATGAGCAGACCCATAACCAGTAAAGATATAGAATTAGTAATGAAAAATCTCCCAAAAAAACAAGAGTCCAGGGCCAGATGGCTTTCCAGAGGAATTCCATTGTTCCAAAAAATAAAAATGGAAGGAAAACTTCCAAACTCATTCTATGAAGCCAGCATTATCTTGATTCCAAAACCAAAGACCCCACTAAAAAGGAGAACTATAGACCAATTTCCTTGATGATGCAAAAATCCTCAACAAGATACTAGCCAACCAGATCCAACAATACATTTAAAAAAATTATTCACCATGACTAAGTGGGATTTATACCTAAGATGCAGGGCTGGTTCAATATCTGCAAAACAATCAATGTGATACATCATATCAATAAAAGACAAGAACCACATGATCCTCTCAAGAGAAGCAGAGAAAGCATCTGACAAAATACAGTATCTTTTCTAGATAAAAAACCCTCAAGAAAGTAGGGATAGAAGGATCATACCTCGAGATTATAGAAGCCATATATGAACGAGCCAATGCTAATATCATCCTCAATTGGGAAAAACTGAGAGCTTTCCCCCTAAGGTCAGGAACAAGACAGGGATGTCCACTCTCACCACTGTTTTTCAACATAGTATTAGAAGTCCTAGCCTCAGCAATCGGACAACACAAAGAAATAAAAGGCATCCAAATCAGCCAGGAGGAGGTCAAATTTTCACTCTTCGCAGATGACATGATATTCTATATGGAAAACCTAAAAGATTCCACCCAAAAACTGCTAGAACTAATCCATGAATTCAGCAATGTTGCAGGATATAAAATCAATGCACAGAAATCAGTTGCATTCCTATACACCAATAATGTGGCAACAGAAAGAGAAATCAAGGCATCGATCCCATTTACAATTGCACCAAAAACCATAGAATACCCAGGAATAACTCTAACCAAAGAGGTGAAAAATCTATACACTGAAAACTATAGAAAGCTTATGAAAGAAGTTGAAAAAGACACACAAAAAAATGGAAAAATATTCCATGCTCCTGGATAGGAAAAACAAATATTGTTAAAATGTCAATACCACCCAAAGCAATCTACATATTCAATGCAATACCTATCAAAATAACCCAGCATTCTTCAGAGAGCTAGAAGAAACAATCCTAAAATTTGTATGGAACCAGAAAAGACTCCGAATAGCCAAAGCAATCTTGAAAAAGAACACCAAAGCAGGAGGCATCACAATCCCGGACTTCAAGCTGTATTACAAGGCTGTAATCATCAAGACAGTATGGTATTGGCACAAATACACTCAAATCAATGGAACAGAATAGAGAACCCAGAAATGGACCCACCAACCTGTGGCCAACTCATCTTTGACAAAGCAGGAAAGAATATCCAATGGAATAAAGACAATCTCTTCATCAAGTGGTGCTGGGAAAACTGGACAGCAACATGCAGAAAAATGAACCTAAACCACTTTCTTACACCATACACAAAAATAAACTCAAAATGGATGAAAAACCTAAACCTAAGACAGGAAGCCATCAAAATCCTCGAGGAGAAAGCCGGCAAAAACCTCTGTAACTTGGCCGCAGCAACTTCTTACTCAACACGTCTCCGGAGGCAAGGGAAACAAAAGCAAAAATGAACTATTGGGACCTCATCAAAATAAAAACCTTCTGCACAGCGGAAGAAAACAAACAGCAAAACTAACAGGCAACTGACAAAATGGGAGAAGACATTTGCAAACGACCTATCAGATAAAGGGTTAGTATCCAAAATCTATAAAGAACTTATCAAACCCAACACCCAAAAAACAAATAATCCAGTGAAGACATCGGCAAAAGACATTAATAGACACTTCTCCAAAGAAAACATCCAGATGGCCAACAGACACATGAAAAAATGCTCAATATACTCATTATCAGGGAAATACAAATCAAAACCACAATGAGATACCTCACACCTGTCAGAATAGCTAACACTAACTCAGGCAACAACAGATGTTGGCAAGGATGTAGAAGAAAGGATTTCGTTTGCACTGCTGGTGGAAATGCAAACTGGTGCAGCCACTCTGGAAAACAGTATGGAGGTTCCTCAAAAAATTAAAAATAGAACTACCCTACAACCCAGCAATTGCACTATTAGGTATTTATCCAAGGGGTACAGGTATGCTGTTTCAAAGGGGCATACATGCCACAATGTTTATAGCAGCACTATCAACAACAGCCAAGGTATGGAAAGAGCCCAAATGTCCATCGATGGATGAATGGATAAAGAAGATGTCATATATATACACGATGGAGTATTACTCAGCAATCAAAAAGAATGAAATCTTGCCATTTGCAACTATGTGGATGGAATTAGAGGGTATTATGCTAAACGAAATTAGTCAGAGAAAGACAAATATCATATGACTTCACTCATATGAGGACTTTAAGAGACAAAACAGATGAACATAAGGGAAGGGAAGCAAAAATAATATAAAAACAGGGAGGGGGACAAAACATAAGAGACTCTTAAATAGGGAGAACAAACAGAGGGTTACTGGAGGGGCTGTGGGAGGGGAGATGGGCTAAACGGGTAAGGGGCATTAGAATCTACTCCTGAAGTCATTGTTGCACTATATGCTAACTAGCTTGGATGTAAATTAAAAAATAAAGAAAAAAAATAAATCTAATGATGATGACCCCCCCCCCAAAAAGAGAATGAAATCACATATCTGATAAAGAACATGTATTTAGAATATGAAGAACTCCCAAAGTAATGTGCAAAAAAACCTTGAGATATACAGATGAAAAAAAAATTAGGGACATGAAAAGATGCTGAACATCATCACTCTTAAAGAAACGCAAATTAAAACCACAATGTAACGCCATTTCACATCTATTTGAATGGCTAAATAAAAGGAATGGCCATATCAAGTGTCGATGAATTTGTGTAAAAATCAAACTCTCACATATTCCTGATGATAATGTAGAATGGTACCACCACTTTGAAAACCGTTTTTGGAAAACAGTATGAAAGTTTCTTAAGAAGTTAAATATATTCTCCCAGCCATTCCATCTTACCTATTTACCCAAAAGAAATAAAAGCATATGTCAATAAAAAGATACAAACATTGTTAGTTGCTTTACTTGTAACAGCCCCAAATTGGAAACAACCTAAATGCCTATAAACAGGTAACTGGATAAACAATTTTGGTGTATGCATACAATGGAATACTACTCAACAAAAAGGAGAAACAAATTATTAATACAAATTACAACATGGGTCAAGTTCAAAATTATACTGAGCGAAGGAAGCTAAATCACTACACCATCCAAAAAAAGGGAACATTTATATCAAACTCTAGGAAACACAAACTAAAGTACAGTGTCAGAAAATATAGTGGTACTTGTATGGGCATGGAATATGGGTGTTGAAAGAGGCCGAAGGAAGAGTTACAAGGGATCCCAAGCAGAACTCTTTGAGTAGAAAGAAAAGGCAACAACCAGAAGAAAATTATGAAAGGAGAAAATTCCATAGATAAAGCAAACATATAACAAAGGTAGTAGATTAATCATTTATAAAAGCAGCACAGAGGTTGAAACAGAAAAACAGTAAAATCAATTACATCCACAAAAATCAGTCAAGGCATACACAAAATAAAAGATGTAAAGATGACATCACATACCTAAAATGTGGAAGGAGGAATAAAAATTTAATGCTTTTAGAATGTGTTTGCATTTAAGTGACCATTAACTCAATATAAACTGCTATACGTGTAAGATGTTATATATGAACATAATGGTAACCACAAACCAAAACCTTTAACAGATACACAAAAAAATAAAAAGAATGGAATCCAAGCATAACACTAAAGAAAACCATCATACCAGGAAGGAATAGAACAAGAGAAAAAGAAAGGAACAGAGAAAAACTATAAAAACAACCGGAAAGCAAATAAGTACATACCTATCAATAATTACTTTAAATATAAATGGAAAAAAAATTCCAATCAAAAGACACTAGATGACTGAATGGATAAGAAAAACAATACCCATTATATGCTGCCTACAAGAGACTCACTTCAGACCTAAACCCATGTACAGACTGAAAGTGAAGAAGGGCTGGAAAAACATATACCATGCAAATGGGAGTGAAAAAAAAAAAAGCCCAGGTGCCTTATAACAAACAAAAGAGACTTCAAAACAGACTATAGCAAAAAATAGAAATAAAATAAAAAATAAAACAGACTGTAGCAAGAGAAAAAGAAGGGCACTACGTAATGATAAAGAGAACAATACAAGAGGATATAACAATTGTAAATATCTATGCACCCAACAGAGTAGCACCTAAATGCATAAAGCAATTATCAAAAGACATAAAAAGGGAAAGTGACAGTAATACAGTAATAGTAGGGGACTTTGGCACCCCACTTACATCAATATATAGATCAGCCAGACAGAAAATCAAGGAAACAGTGATTGAAAGACATATTAGGCAAGATGGACATAACAGATATTTACAGACATTCCAACCAAAACCAGCAACATATACATTCTTTTCAAGTCCACATGGAACATTCTACAAGACAGATCATGTTAGGCTATAAAACAAGTCAATAAATTTAAGAAGACTGATATCATATCAAGCATCTTGTCCAACCACAACAGCATGAAACTAGAAATCAATCACAAAGGGCGCCTAGGTGGTTCAGTTGGCTAAGCATCTGACTTCGGCTCAGGTTATGATCTCACAGTTCGTGAGTTCAAACCCTGTGTTGGACTCTGTGCTGACAGCTCAGAACCTGGAGACTGCTTCACATTCTGTATGTGTCTCTTTCTGCCCCTCCCCAACTTGTGTTTTCTCTCTCTCTCTCTCTCAAAAATAAATACACATTAAAAACAATTTTTCTAGGGGAGCACCTGGGTGGCTCAGTTGGTTAAGCGACCAACATTGGCTCAGGTCATGACCTTGTGGTTTGAGAGTTCAAGCCCCGGGTCGGTTTCTTTGCTGACAGCTTAGAGCCTGCAGTCTGCTTTGGATTCTGTGTCTCCCTCTCTCTCTGCCCCTACCTGACTTGTGCTCTCTCTCTCTCAAAAATAAACAAACATTAAAAAAAAAATTTTTTTTTAAGCAATCACAAGAAGGAATCTGGAAAGAACACACATACATGGAGGCTAAACAACATGCTACTAAGCAATGAATGGGTCAACCAAGAAACCAAAGAAGAAATAAAAAAATACACAAAGACAAATGAAAATGAAAACACAGTGGTCCACAATCTTTGGGACACAGGAAAAGCAATTCTAAGGGAGAAGTTTACAGCAACACAGGTCTACATCAAGAAATAAGAAAAATCTCAAACAATTCAACCTTACAAAGAATTCAACCTTACACCTAAAATTAGGAGCTAGAAAAAAGAACAACCAAAGCCCTAAGCTAGCAGAAGGAAGGAAATAGTAAAGATTAAAACAGAAAAAAGAGAAAAGATTAAAGCAGAAATAGAGGATTAAAAAGTAAAAGATCAATGAAACCAGGAGCTGATTCCTTGAAAAGATAAACATTGATAAGCCTTTAGCCAGACTCATCAAGAAAAAAAGATAAAGGCTCAAATAAATATTTCAGAAATAAAGGAGAAATAACAACTTACACCACAGAAATACAAAGAAGCATGCCAATAAATTGGACAATCTAGGAGAAATTGATAAATTCTTAGAAACATATTATCTTCCAAAATCAGGAATAGAAAACCTGAACAGACCAATTACTAGTAAAGAAAGTGAATCAGTAATCAAAAGACTCCCAACAAACAACAGTACAAGACTACACACTTTCAAAAGGCAAGTTCTAGCAAACATGAAGAGCTAATACTTATTCGTCTCAAGCTATTCCAAAAAAACAGAAGAGAAAGAAAAACTTCTAAATTCATTCTACAAGGCCAGCATTATTACCCTGATACCAAAACCAGGCAAAGACACTGCAGAAAAAGACAACTACAGGCCATAATCTCTGACAAAAATGGATGCAAAAATCCTCAACAAAATATTAACAAACTGAATTCAACAAAACATTAAAAAAGCAATTCACCACAATCAAGTAAAGTTTAGGTATGGAAGGGTGGTTCAATATTCGCAAATCAATGTGACATCACATTAACAAAAGAAAGGATAAAAACCATATGATCATCTCAGAAAAAGCATTTGACAAAATACAACACCCATGCATGATACAAATTCTCAACAAAGCAGGTTTAGGTGGCACATATTTCAACATAATAAAAGCTTTATGTGGAAAACCCACAGCTAACATCATATTCAATGGTAAAAAACTGAGAGCCTGTCCTCAGATTAGGAACAAGACGAAGATATCCACCCTAGCACTTTTATTCAACATAGTACTGTAAGTCCTAGCTGCAGCAATCAGACAAGAAAATGATATAAAAGGCATCCACTGGTAAAGAAGAGTAACTCATTATTTGTAGATGACATGATACTATATATAGAAAACCCTAGACTCCACCAAAAAAACTATGAGAACTGATAAATTAACAGTAAAGTTGCAACACACAAAATCAATATACAGAAATCTGTTCCATTTCTACAAAGTAGCAGAAAGAGAAATTAAGAAAACAATCCCATTTACAACTTTACCAAAAAGAATAAAATACCTAGGAATAAACTTAACCAAGGAGGTGAAAGACCCATACTTTGAAAACTATAAAACACTGATGAGAAAGTGAAAGTGACAAACACAAATGGAAATCTATTCCATGCTCACAGGTTGGAAGAATTAATATCATTAAAATGTCCATACTGCCAAAAACAATCTACAGACTCAATGCAATCCTTATCAAAATACCAACAGCATTTTTCATAAAACCAGAACAAATAATACTAAAATTTGTATGGGACCACAAAAGACCCTGAATAGCCAAAGCAATCTTGAAAAATAACAACAAAGCTGGAGGTATCATAATCCCAGATTCCAAGATACATTACACAGCTGCAGTAATCAAAACAGTATATAGTACTAGCACAAAGACACACAGACCAATGAAACAGAACTGAGAGCCCCGAAATAAACCCATGCTTATATATTCAATTAACCTACAACAAAGGAGGCAAGAGTATACAATGGGGAAAAGACAAGTCTCTTCAATAAATGGTGCTAGGAAAACGGGACAGCTACATGCAAATGAATAAAACTGAACCACTTTCTTACCCCATACACAAAAATAACCTCAAAATGGATTAAAGACCTAAATGTGAGATGGACAAAACTCCTAAAAGAAATCACAGGCGGTAATCTCTTGGACATCAACCTTAGCAAACACATTTATGGATATGTCTCCCAGGTAAGGGAAACAAAAACAGAATTAAACTATTGGAACTGTACCAAAATGAAGAGCTTTCGTACAGCAAAGGAAACCATCAACAAAACAAAAGATAACCTACTGAATAAGAAAAGATACTGGCAAATGATATATCCAATAAGAGATTAATATCCAAAACATGTGAAGAAGTTCTACAACACCGCCCCCCCCCAAAAAAAAACCCCAAATAACCAGATTAAAAAACAGGCAGAGGACTTGAATAGACATTTTTCCAAAGAAGACATACAGATGGGCAACAGGCACATGAAAAGATGTTCAGCATTGCTAATCATCAGGGAAATGCAAGTTAAAACCACAATGAGATATCGCCTTACACCAATCAGAATGGCTAAAACCAGAAAGAATTAACAAATGTGGAGAGAAACGAACCCTCGTGGACTGTTGATGAGAATGTAAATTGATACAGCCACTGTGTACACCAGTGGTGGAAGTTCCTCAAAAATTAAAAATAGAAATACTATATGATCCAGCAATTCCACTACCCAAAGAAAACAACAGAACTGAAAAGATATATCCATCTGTGGGACTCCTGGCTGGCTCAGTCAGTAGATGCAGCTCTTGATTTCAGGGTTGTAAGTCTGAGCCCCACATTGCTGTAGAGATTAGTTAAAAATATAATCAGAAAGATGGGGCGCCTGGGTGGCTCAGTTGGTTAAGCGTCCGACTTCGGCTCAGGTCACGATCTCACGATTTGTGGGTTCAAGGCCCGCGTCAGGCTCTGTGCTGAGAGCTTGCTGAGAGCCTGGAGCCTGCTCCAGATTCTGTCTCCCTTTCTCTCTGCCCCTGCCCCGCTCACACTCTGTCTCTGTCTCTCTCAAAAATAAATAAACACTAAAAATAAATAAAATAAAATAAAATAAAATAAAATAAAATAATAAAATCAGAAAGAAATAAAGAGGGAGGGAGGGGAAGGAAGGAAGGGAGGGAGGGAGGGAGGGAGGGAAGAAGAAAAGACACACGCATCCCTATGTTTATCACAGTATTACTTACAACAGCCAAGACATGGATGCGACCCAAGTATCCATCAATAGATGAATGGGTAAAGAAAATGCAGTGTATATACTATAATGGAATACTACTCGGCTATAAAAAGAATGAGATCTTGCCATTTGAAACAACATGAATGAACCTAGAGGGTATAGTGCTAAGTGAAGTAAGTCAGAAAGAGAAAGACAAATATTTTATGATTCCACTTATATGTAGAATATAAAAAACAAAAACAAAAACAAAAAGGCAGATTCTGAAACACAGAGAACTGGTGGTTGCCAGAAGGGAGGTAGGTAGAGGGAATGAGAGAAACAGATAATGGGGATCAAGAGGTACTAACTTACAATTTTTTTAATTTTTAAAAAACGTTTTTATGTTTTGACTTATTTTTTAGAGAGAGAGAGAGAGAGAAAACACAAGAGAGCAAATGGAGGAGGGGCAGAGAGAGGGAGACACAGAATTTAAGGCAGGCCCCAGACTCTAAGCTATCAGCACAGAGCCCAACACAGGGCTCAAACTCACAGACCATACCACAAGATCGTGACCTGAGCCAAAGTCAGAGGCCCAAATGAATGTGCCACCCAGGCACCCCATAAGGTCCAAACTTAAAATTGTAAATCACAGAGATGGGAAGTGCGTCATAAAGAATATAGTCAACAACACTGAAGGAGCACCTGGGTGGCTAAGTTGGCTCAGGTCATGATTTCACCATTCAGAGAGCAAGCCCTCCATCAGGCTCAGCGTGGAGCATGGAGCCTGCTTGGGATTCTCTTTCCCTTTCCCTCTGCCCCTCCCCTGCTCATCCTTTCTTTCTCTCACTTTCAAAATAAATAAAATTTAAAAAGTTATAATAATATTGCAGTAATAATGTTGTATGGTAACAGATGGTGACTACACTTATCGTGGTGAGCAGTGAGAAATGTAAAGAACTGTTGAATCAATATGTTACATGCCTGAAATTAATACAGCATTGTATGTTAATTATACTTCAATATTTAAAAAAAAAAAAAAAAAGACCTCAAGGAAACTTTTGGGTGTGATGGATATGTTCATTTACTGGTTGCAGTGATGTTTCATAAGTACATACCTATATCAAAACTTACCAAACTCTACACCAGAATTGGCCTCTTGGCTAAAACATGGCTTGCTTAAGGCTATCCTCCCAGAAGTTTCTACTTGTCATTTCAATTACACTTAAGTAATAAAAGTCATGCCTTTCTCCTAATAAATTCTAAACTCTCTTTCACTAACCAACATAGATTCTTGGATTTCCTCTCATAACATGGTTCTTGTTCTCATGAAGCCATAAACATTTAGACAATAAGATTAAAAACAATTACCATCTCCAACTGATCACCACTTGAAAACCTCACAGATCAGCATTTATTACCCAACAATTACTACAAGAAACCCAAATCAGAATTCATAATCATGAATTCCCTAAGATCACAATTTTCATCAATAATATCACTCACAGCACCTCGCTAATAAACCAACCTTAAACACAAATCCTATTGCCAAAAGAAAATACTTCCATTTTTAAATCTTGCAACTTTATAAGCTAATTATGCTTCCGACTTATTTTATACCAACTATTCACTTAACTTCAAAATCATGCTTTGAAGCAAAAGATAAGTCAACAGGCAGTAAGTCTCCTCCTGCCAAAATTAAATCTTACTAAGATGGTCACTCTCAGAAGCAAATATCTATTTATATCAAGCTTCAGAATGTTCATTTTGTATGAATCTCTGCTTATGACCTTGCCACCTAATTTGTTTCAAAATTCCAATTTCGGCAACAGATTCCAATGGCAGGGAAGTTCCTAAGGACTGAAGAGCAATTTAAGGGTCTTTTTTATTTTGTTCAGTAAAACTAAAAAAACTCTTACAGGGGGAGGAAATAGTAAAGTAGTGTGTATAGAGTTTGAAAAATCCAACAGTATTGCAATCTCTGAAGGGATAAATAAACTGTGGTATATCCATACAATGGAGTAGTACTCAGAAATAAAAAAAGAACTACTGATATGTACAATGTGAATGGACCCAAAGGCATTATACTCAATGAAAAACCCCAAACCCAAAAGTTTACATACTCTCTGATTCCATTTATATAATATTCTCAAAATTATGATGATGGAGAACACATCAGGGGTTGCCAGATGCTAACGAGATAGCAAGAGGGAGGAGTTTGCTTGTGGTGATGCAACAGTTCTGTTTCCTAATTGTGGATACAGTTACATGAATCTATGTATTTGATAAAATATCACAGGATATATACTAGAAAAAAAAGTTTATCTAAAAACTGCTGCCTACAGTTAATAGTATTGTACCAATGTTCATTTCCTGGTTTGCTAATATACTACACTTATGTAAGATGTTATCATTAAAGAAAGCTGAGTGAAGAGTACCCAGGAACTCTACACAATTTTTGTAATTTCTTATAAATCTAAAACTGTTTCATAATAAAAAGTTTAATAAACATAACAAAAAGAAAACAGACAATGTAGAGAGAAAAAGAGCAAAACAATAATTAATAAACTCTGATTTGAAAAAAAATATTATAACCATAAAACAAGGACAGGGATATTGTTTTTAAAAAAATAGAGAATGAGCAGTCTTAGAAATTCAAAACACAACAGCAGAAGCTTTAAAGGATTACTAGAAGAACTGAAAGATAATATTGGGAATAAAAGACAAATAATAGAAAATAAAGAGAGAAAGCATGAGAAAATTAGAGAATTAATCAATGAGGTCAACATTCAAATAACATATGTTCAGAGAGAACAGAGAAAATGGAGGGAAATGATACATGAAAAATCTCCAGAAGTAACTGATATTACTAAGCACTGGAAGTAACTGATATTACTAAGCACTGTTGCTGGTATCCAAGAGAAACTAGTTGTAATAAATACACAAAAAGTAAAATATCTATAAAGTGAATGATATTCATTTCTGTGTGGCACCCTTATGTAGTACACACATATTACAACCTTATGTGAAAGCACTTTCCTAGTTTGAGCAATTATATTGCCTATATTTAAACACTTCCAGCAACTAACATCATAACCTGGTGCATCTTATTAATGTTTGTTGAACTTAGCTGAAGTTTCAGGGTACATAGAATATCTAAGTGTTTCCCTTCACTGGTTGCTTATTCTTTGCTGTGTGTGTGTGTGTGTGTACAGGGATACAAAGCTTTACAGCTTATAAGGTGTTTTAAACATTTAATCAAGCTTTTAACATATACCATTTCTTAAAAGTGAGGTTAGCATCCTTGTAAATTTTGCATTAGATGTTCCTATCCATTAGCCTGTCCTTAAAACAGCAGTATTTTAAAGCCTATTTTTATTTTGGGGAAAACTAAGTTTTTATTACTATAACAAGTATCATATTTTATGTTTTAGTTTTTTTAACTAAGCCTTTTAAATGATTTCATATTAATATGTTTTTAAGCACTTAATCTGTGTAAGCTGTTTATAGTTTTTAAGGTGTTAAGAGATTCAAAACCATGACTCATGGACCACTTGCAACCCATTACTTGATTTTGTAAATAAAGTTTTATTAAAACACAACTATGCCCATTCGCTTATACATTGTTATGACTGTTTTCACTCTATAATGGCAAAACTGAGTGGTTGTAATGGATACTGTGTAGTCCACAGAGTCAAAAATATTTACTATCCAACCCTCTACAGAAAATGTTTCCCATTTCTACATTAAGTGTCAGTAACCGTGATGATATAAGAAATGCTATCAAATTTCTAAGTCTATTTTCAACAAATTTAATGCAAATTTCTCTCATCTTCTGCCCCACCCCCTTTTGTCAATTAGCCTTTCTATAAGCTTTTTTTCTGCTCAGTATATTGTCAGTTTCCCAAGGAACAAAGGCTAATTACTGAAAAGGGAAGCTCTCAACTGAGGACTGAGCTATGGTCTCAAAGGTCATCTGTAAGTCTGTTGTTTAATCCATTTTTCCCATAGAAATATTTTAAATGTTACTTAAATCCCAGATTTCCCCACTAAAGACAACTTTAGCAAGAAATACAGCCCAAGAGTAGTTTTAATATGAGTCCTAAATCCTAACATCTTTCTCTTCCTAAAAAATCCCATTGTTAGATTGTCAACAAGTCTAGTAAGGCAGCTCCAGGGAACAACAAGCAGCAAGAAAGTTCAATAGAAAAAAGTACCCTTGTACACTGTTGGTGGGAACGTAAATTGGTGCAGCCATAGTGGAAAGGGTTCCACAAAAAAATGAAGGTATGAAGATTCCTCCAAAAATTAAAAACACAATTATTCTATGATCGATCCAACAAGGTGGAATCCAACAATTCCACTGCTGTGTATTTATCCAAAGAAAATGAAAACAGTAATTCACAAAGATATATGCACCCCAAGTTTACTGATTATTTACAATAGCCAAGATAGGGAATCAACCCAAGTGTTCACTGATGGATAAAGAAGATGTGGTATGTATCCACGGTGTATACATACATACATACATACATTCAAGGGACTGTTACTCAGCCATCAAAAAGAATGAAATCTTGCCATTTGTCACAATGTGGATGGAACTAAAGTGTATTATGCTAAGTGAAATAAGTCAGGAAATCAAATATATGATTTCACTCATATGTGAAATTTAAGAAACACAACAGATGAACATAGAGAAAGGGAAGGAAAAATAAGAT
The DNA here is from genome assembly GCF_028749965.1 of Puma concolor. NCBI lineage: Eukaryota > Metazoa > Chordata > Mammalia > Carnivora > Felidae > Puma > Puma concolor. The sequence continues at coordinate 46,119,723 of NC_141676.1, read as the reverse complement.
GAAAACAGAGAGGGAGGCAAACCATAAGAGACTCTTAAATATGGAGAACAAACTTGGGGGTTACTAAAGGGGAGGTGAGTCAGGGGGTGCGTTAAATGGTTGATAGGCATTAAGGAGGGCAATTGTTGGCATGAGCACTGGGTGTTATATATAAGTGATGAATCACTGGGTTCTACTCAAACCAATACTACACTGTATGTTAACTAACTTGAATTTGAATGAATGAATGAATGAATGAATGAATAAATAAAGGGCTTTTGCTGTTGACACCAGTTAACTGTAAATTACATAATCTAACTTATGTTAGATCAAGTGGACAATGCAAGAAAGGATGCAAAGGTAGAATCAAGTGACCAATTCAGAGGCTATTGCAAATAATCCAGGTGAGAGCTAAAAGCAACGAGGACCAGAGTTGTAGCAGCAAACATGGCAGAGTGGACTAGCCTAGATATTTTGAAGAATAAGACTCTGAAATTTCAGTGGTGCCTAGGTGGCTCAGTCGGTTAAGTGTCCAACTTCGGCTAGGGTCATGATCTCACAGTTCGTGGGATCGAGCCCTGAACTGGGCTATGCACTGACACTTTGGATCCTCGGTTTCCCCCGCCCCCATCTTTGCCCCTCCCCTGCTCACGCTCTCTCTCTCTCTCTCTCTCTCTCAAAAATAACATTTAAAAAAAGACTTTGAAATTTCAGAAATCAAATGTAGGATATGAGACAGAGGAGTCAAGGAGGACTTTATGATTTTGGTCTGAGCAGCTGAAAGAATGGAAGTTCCATTTCCTGCATGAGAATGACAGTGGGAAGCTTAGGTTTGAAAAGGATACATATATCATAGACATGTTAAAGAATGAGATGTTTATTCAACATCCAATGCAGACATCAAATAAGGAGTTAGACACATAAGTCTAAAGTTCCGGGGAAAGGTCCGGGTTAGAGATAAAAATTTAAGAATTGGAATCTCCAAATACTTGACATTCTCAAGCAGCTCCCTACCATAGAAAATTATAAAGTAGCTTTAAAATATAGCTAACCACTATTAAAAACTGCACAGATCTAAATTAATGGTCAGATATATTTTGTATCTATTAATTAGTCATTCATTCAACAAATATATACTGAGTACTTTATGCCAGTTGCTATTCATGACTGCGAGTAATATTATAATGCATACATAATCACATACTGTTAAAGGTGCTTCAAAAATTACTATTTTTAAAAACCTTTTGGAGCACCCATCCTACTTATTACTAAAGGGGGGAATAAAACAGTGGGAAAAAAGGTATGAAATACAAATACAAGATTTCATTTTAGAAATATATATCAAATTGTGAATATTTTAACTAATTAGTTTCACAAAACACCTTTCTAGAGAGAAATTATAGCAACTCCACAATCACTCATATTTCCAAATGTCCTTTTGAAAACAGACTTATTCCATTAAATTCCCTTCTCTATGCCTCATGCTAAAATTTTAAGCAGTAAAAGAATTAAAATTAACAATCTAGGCAGCTCTTTCTGCCCATGAGTCCTGTCTCCATGCTTCAATAAAACCACCTTAAAAAAATAAATAAAAATTAAATTAAATTAAAAATCTAAACTACCCTGCTAAACTAAACTAGATTGATAAAATTAAAGAATGAGAGAATTTACATCAGAGGCCTTTTGACACCGGGCATTCAATATGCCTAAGTATTATCATGAGAAATAACTATAGAAACACAGAATCTAAGTTCAGGAAAACCCTTTTAGAAATGTAATCTAAACACCTATCTCGTTTCTGAATCTCATCTACCAAGTTCTCATGAATTGGCTGACCTATTGCTGTAAATGACAGGGAAGGGTAACTTGTTTTTTTTTAAACAGTTTTGTTCCACCTTTGGAAAGCTCTGACTTAGACGGTTTTTCTTAACATTAAAGCTTAATTAAACCTTGTCATCCAACCCTAGTTCAGGGCTTTGGGCCAGTTAATTCTTTGTTGTGGGGGAACTGTCCTGTGCCTTGTAGGATGTTTAGTAGCACCCCTGGCCTCCACCCACTAGGTATGAGTAGCACTCCCTCTTCCCAGTTGTTAACAACCAAAAATGTCTTTCAGACATTGCCACAGCCAAATGAGGGGCAAAATCATGCCTCTAGTTGAAAACCACTGTCCTAGCCCTATCTACTAGGACCAAATAACAATAACAACAACACTAAGATCTAAGCAGTTAATACATGCCAGGCACAATTCTGAGCACCTTACATATATTTTCATTTAATCCTCAAAACCATCCCCAGTTGAGAAAATGGAAGCTTTATTTTTGAGAGACAGAGAGAGACCGAGCATGACTGGGGGAGAGGCAGAGAGAGAGGAAGACACAGAATCCCAAGCAGGCTCCAGGCTCCGAGCTGTCAGCACAGAGCCCAACACGGGGCTCGAACCCACAAACAGTGAGATCATGACCTGAGCCGCAGTCAGATGCCCAACCAACTGAGGCACCCAGGCTCCCCAAGAAAATGGAAGCTTTAGAAGCTAAGGAATTCACCTAAAATTAGGTGCAAATAGCAAATTAAGTGGCAGGTCTGAGATGGGAACGAAGCAGTTCAATTTTAGAGCTCATGCCTTCAATCTCAAACAAGTCTGACTCAAACCAAGTCTAATGTCATTTCCAAAGGGCAAATCTTCACATATCTGAAGATGCCTCTTATAACGAGATTCCTTAATATCAATCAGGGTTGCCCCCAAGACCTCTAATCAGTTCCTTAAACTTACAAGGTTTCTAACTTCTTCACATCCTTCCTCTGAATATACATAGAACTGAAGACAATAGTTTGGTGTACAGCAGAGTGGCTCTAGCCTTCTTTTCCATTAATTATGATGGTTTTTTAGTGGGGAGGGTGGGGGAGAAAATGGGATGATGGCAGTTATACTGTACTTTTGTATCAAGTTTACTGCCAAAAACCACCCCCAGGTCTTTTCCATGTGCAGTGTTTTAAAGCCATGCTAACTTAATGTATGTTAGTGTTTTTCAGGTCTTACGTAGATTTCCAAAAAGAAAATTCATTTTAATTTAGTCCAACAATACCAACTCAGAGATCATACTGGATCATTTAATTGATCATGCACTGTCCTTCTTTGTTCATGGTCACCTATAAATTTGTTAATTTGCCTTTTCCAGATGCGCAACGAGACAAAGCAAAGAACAAAGCCACCTTCCAAGATCAGTAATCTTGGGTAGGGTCATTCAAAATTGAAATCATGTTAACATAATCAACTTGTAGCTAACTCATTTTTCCTTCACCATACACCCAAGGATATAAAAAAAGACTTTACCAAAAACGAAGCTTAAGTCCAAATACATTATATTGCTACTAGTCAAACAACTGCATCAGAAAAAAAATCAAAGTTGCTCTGACCATCTATTTTTAGCAAACCCATTCTGGATCATTTTTAACCTATTTTTCTTCAAGTTAGTCATAAAACTACCCTTTCATTTTTTGTTCTAAAATCTTCTACTTCTCAAAATCAGACCTAGATTCCCCTATCTTTTAGTACTTCTTGTATTCTAAAACCTTTAGAACCCACAAATACCAATAAGCTTAAAATTTTATAGGCATTTCCTTTTGTAAAGGTTAAGATGTTTCAACTAGCTGAGAAGGTAATCCATTTAACTAGATGCATTCTTTATCTCTATCCCCATGTTGTCTTTTATGTCCTTCATAGCAATGTTTGCTTTATTATGTATTATTGGTGGTAGTGGTGGTTTGTTCTTCCTCTTTAAAAGAGAAGCTTCCTAAGAGCTAAGGGATTTTTTCTCTTCCTTCATTGCTAGGCATTATTATTACACTTTCCTTGATTACTTTTTAAATGTATTATAAGAAACCCTTTGGTTGGTCTTAGCATTTTTTAAACATCTCAGCTCATTTGAGCTCCTGCTTTCCTAATTTTCATAAAGATTTATTTTTTATAAACTTTATTATGGCAATCTTAGCTATTTGCTCTGTTTTAAAAGTAGTGCATATCTTTAAAGAGTTTATTGTGTAATCACACTAAGGATCTTTTTCCGTCCAAAAAATATCAAAATTACATTTTTACTTAACTCCCTAAGACATTATTCCTTTTTAAGAGAAATTTATCCTATAGAATCATGATGATCTTTTCTCTAATCAAAAGTTGGGAAAACTCAAATTGGCAAGTTAAAAAATATATACACACAAAACACTATGCAGTTCTTAAGAATTATGCTATAAAAGACTATTTCGTGACAAAGGGGATGTTCATGATTGTTTAAAAAAAGGGTTATATAACAGTATATACAGTAGTAATAATTCAAAACCACTTTTAAAGATATGTGTGATTTTATATTTTTATATACACAAAAAAAGGTTAGATGCAAAAATATTTAAAGTATATTTCTTTTGATCACAGCATAACATTTTTGTTTTCTTCTATGTGCTTTCTATATTTATAAATTCATGTAATGAATATGTATCACTTTTACAATAACACAGGCATTATTATTTTAAAAGAACCAACAAAACCAAAGAAAATATTCTATAAAGTATTAGACAAAAAGGTCTAGCTTGAGATTTCTGCTTTTATAACTCTATTTCTAAAACAAGCTTAGAAAAACATTTCTGGTCACCAAACCACAAAAAAAGCCAACACAAGATACCAGTTAGCCTAAATATATAAATAAGTCATGACAACCATTAAGATGACCATTCAAACTTTTAAAAATTAAATAGGGGGAAATCACAAGGATTTCCCATCATTTCAAGGAAAGTCTGTTATGAACCATTTAAAATCATTAAAAACAAAAAAAATGTTAAAATGTATATTCTCCCCCCCACCCCAACCCCCACAAAATGAAGGGTCAGTAGGCTAGGGATAATGAAGACAAAAGAAAAAAAATTAGTCAAATTGTTTAATACTGAGCTAAAATTTCCAAATATAAATAAAGTAAGCAATGTCACCTGTTAAGATTGAAAATCTCATAACAAGAACAATTATCTTTACTTATAAATTCTGTGTGGTTGAAAATAAATTTGCAATAATCCAAAAACTTATCTGATTTACTCTCTATTTCAATGGCAGCATCTTATTCAGAGTCTACGTTCTAAAAGACTAGAAAAAAAGTCATTTTAACCAATTAAAAGTCATCATTCAAATGTATTCAGTTTTGTAAAATACTACTACATGTAAGTGGTTCAACTAATGATTAATTCATCCAAAAGTAAAAATGCATTTACCCCCTTCTTTAGGAAATTATTTCAATGATTTTATTTGTATATCTTGAATTTAATTTTCAAACATATTAAAAATATTATTTTAAATTAGCCTTTCCTTAAATTTTTTATGATATTCATAAAAAACAATACCAAACATAATGCATTCTCAAGTTACATGAAGATTCTACTAACACTTTAAACGAAATAAAAAACAAAGCATCAAACCCATGAAAACAGTAAAAACACACTCAATTTATTTTAAATAACTTGCCATTAAGCTGACAAGACATATGATCTTTTCATCCAGAAAAGTAAATGATCATAATGAAATAAAGGCCAAACATCTTTCTCAATCTCTCTCATAGTCATAGATGTATAGAATTATAACCCAGTGATATCATGTAATAAATGAATACACACCTTACTTTAGTATATGCCAAGGTAGACACACAAAAACAAGAAAAAAATTCTGAAATCAGAGTATAAAGGGACTCTGCTTTTTCAAACAATGCAGCACTGAAAGCCAGGTCAGCATCCTTGGGCATTACTAGGAAACTTTAGCACATCTGATATTTCCATCATCTTCAAGATTCTTCTGAACATCAGAAAATATGCAGTCTCCCCCTACCTCACCTGTCCACAGACTTCCTCTAGCTTTCCTCCCTCTACTATGTAATAATGCTATTGCGGTTATTTAGGCTGCAAATGTTCAGAGATACAACCCCCTCTACATATTAATTCAGTTCATTTTCTCACAGACACTGACTCAGCCGTGGGTTGTGCAGCACTGACGTTTCTAACCAAACAGCATCGTGTGAGCTGTGATCATCCCATTTCTCCATCTCTGTGCAGTGATTGGATATTGTAATTGATAGACAGGCTGAAGAAAACTCAGGAGATGAGGGCTTAGTGATATGTAGCTATGTTGCCAAATGCCATCTGTAATGCTAATTCTAGCTCTGCCAGCTTGCCAGGTTTTAGAAAACTAGGATGCAGCTAACTTTCTTCTTTTCCTTTCAATATCTTATTGTGTACTCATTCTGGACAGTAAAGCTTTTCTTTAAAAAACAAAGGAAAAATATTCTGTGTACTTTAAGAATCCACTCAAGAACTATTCTTTAAAGTAACCAAACTTTTCTATTTCTAAACTGAGACTACAAAGTGGCTTAAAAAGGAAACTGTAAAGCTCAATCTTCACGCAGTCTCAGAGGAAATGAGCATGCGTACTTGTATGTGGGAATGAAACCTTGCAGCAAAGTCTGATATTGAATGTATGATACGTTTATCTTTAGTAACCTGAGCAGACTGCAGCTCTGAGTTTTAAATAGTTGTATTTAACCCAATTCAAATATTCAAGAGCTTTTAATAAGCATATTGTCAATCTAGCCATTTTAATGCTAGTTGTACAGAAAAGGTGTTCTTTTTCCTTTTTAAATACAAAAACTATTGTAATTTATAAAGAAAGCTGCTGCAATTCAGGCCAAATACACTTCAGCTGAAATGGATCTTTCAGCAAGCTACAAGGGCCTCTACACAAATATTAACTACACAACTACTCAAAAAGAAACAAAGTTCAGTAATTTATTAACCCATTTATTTGTATGCACTTGCTTAAGCCAGAGGGAAGAGACACCCTGAAGTACATCCATGTTGAGATTAGCTTCCTTGTCTTGTCTTTTATATCACAATGCTATACATACCAAATCTACATTCAAAAGAAAATTCAGAGAAGAAAGTACCTTAAAGTTTATTAGATGGAAATGAAACCACAAGGCAATGCCCACTAAACCCTCAAACCTCACTGGTAAGCATACCTATATAGTCACTATTGTTATTACTTTTAGAATTCAAGAAATTTATTTTTACACTTGCCAGTAAAGGTGGGGGAGAAAAAAAGACTGAAAAATGCATGCAATTCCAAAATGGGAATAGAACAAAATATAAGTTTAAACAAGACAACTTTTTAAATTATGTGTAAAAACTGAATCACTAAGAGATAAGGAATGCTCATTTCTTTGCTGCTAAAGACTGAAGGTTTGTGCCCCCCCCCCCCAATTCACGTATTGAAATGTATTCCCCCAATGTGATAGTATTTGGAGGTAAGGAGGTAATTAGGTTGAGGACAAAGCCCTCATGAATTGGATTCGTACTTTATAAAAAAGACCCCAGAGGATTCCTAGCCCCTTCTACCATGTGAGGACACAGCAAAGAGAGAGTTGTCTGAACCAGGAAGGGAGCCCTTATTAGATATCAAATGTGCCAGCACCCTAATCTTGGACTTCCTAGCCTCCAGAACCATAATGAAATAAATTTGTTGTTTACAAGTCACTTGATCTACAGTATTCTCTTATAGCAGCATGAACAGACTAAGACATTTACTTTTTATAAATTTAAATCCCCAACTCAGTTTCAGGTGGCAACATGACCATCTATATTTCTTAGCCTCTATGATCCAGAGATGACCATATGACATAGTTCTAGCCAACGATTTATAAGTAGATGCCTGCCTGCTAGAAATTTCTGAAAATTTTAATTTCCTAATACAAATGAAACCCCTTTCCCATTGCCCCCTTCTCCCTTCTCCCTCATTCTTGTCTGGAAGGTGGACATGATGGCTGGAGCCATCTTGCAATCATGAGAAAAAACAAAGAATATCAGAGATTTTTGATCCTAATATACTTAAGCCACTAAATCCACATCAAGTATTGCCTACTTGTGAACTTACATAAAAGAAAAACAAACCTCTAACTTTAACCAGTGTTTAGTCTGGCTTTCTTTCACTTAAATATCCCTAAATAAAATACAAAAGATTAAAAAAAAAAAAAAAAAAAAAAAAAAGGATGAGAGTAGGTAGAAGCATAAATGAAACCCAACTGGTCATGAGTTGATACAACCTGAAGTTGAGAGATATGTACAGAGGAGTTTATTACACCCGTTTTCTCTACTTTGCATATATTTAAAATGTACCATAATAAGTTATCAACATTTTTAAAAATAAAAAGAATGAGAAACTTGGTTATAAATTTTAACTTTGCCATTTAGAATTTGGATGGTCTTGGGCAAGTTTATTAACATCATTTTTTTTTTCATCTGTCAAATGGGGACGGTAATACTTACTATTCATAGAGCTCCACCTTCCAATCTAGTCACAGTTACCTACAGAAAGTCCCTGGCAGGAATGTCCTCCATCTACCTAATCATCCAAAGATTAGTTCAAGTGTCATTTTTACCCACTCAAGTTGATACTGAATCCTTCTCTGAACTCTTATTTTACTACAACTCACTACCACAGTTCGGTGCCCTGTTGTCCTCTAATTGCTCCACGTGTGGATATTAAAGCATTCCATGCTGGTACCCTGACAAAGTTTTTTTTTTTAAGTTCATTTTATTTATTTTGAGAGAGAGTGCATGCACACACATGCATGTGGAGGGGCAGAGAGAGGGAGAAAGAGAATCCCAAACAGGCTCTGTGCTATCAGCACAGAGCCCAACACGGGGCTTGATCTCACAAACCACGAACTCAGGACCTGAGCAGAAATCAAGAGTCAGTTGCTTAACCAACTGAGCCACCCAGGCAACCTGAACCCTGACAAACTTCTGAATCTCTCCTGCAATGACTACAAGTTCTTAACATCTAATATTTGCTGATTGTTAGTTTTTAAAATCTCCCAATTAATTTAATATCGATTCCAAAAAAATGCCATTTTTAAAAAGTCAAATTGTATACATTTTTAAAGTATCCTAAGTCATATATTCCTAAGTGTATAAGATCAAGAGGTCTCTAAAAGTAAGCTATTTTTCCTTGGGCAGAATTTCCATAAATGTGGTTAAAATAAGCCCAAAGGAGTTCACGGTCTTTTCATTTAAAACAAATAATGTATTGGTATTTTTTTTCTATTTCTCTTTAATAGTTTTCACTGAAACAACCAATATTGATGCAGTCTATGTGAAAAAAAGCATCAAAAAGTTACTGATGCTATAGCTATCAAGAAGAGCTATGATATTTATCACTGAGATACAGGAATGGAAAAAAATACTGTTAGTTTTTATAAATTTTCCTCATTGTATGCATGCACCTTTTATAAAATAAACAATAGCTTATTTTTACCTATATATGAAGTCACCATTTCACATATAATGTAGTACTGTACGTTAGTAAAAAAATATTAAGAACTAGAAAGGAAAACATAGAATTCACCTGGAAAATGTATACAACATAGCAGATATAAATAGCCCACACTTAATGAGATAAAACTAATTTCTCTTTAATCTCAAAGACAAAATAATTATCCATATAAGCAGGATAAAGAAAAAGTACTAGAGCACCGGTTGAAGCACACACACATACACACACACACCCAAAAAAACAAAGCAAAAAACACTCATACCATTGCTGTGCCCTTATAAATTAATAAGTCAACTTAACTTTTTCACTCAAGACCTCACCACATTAAAAGTCCACAATAAAGACAGACATCTTGTCAGGAGATTTTTTTAAAAAGTACTGATTTCTCATATTTTCTAGCTACAGCATATGGTTTGAAAGTACCTGGATTATTTCTTTAAAATTACAAAAAGGATTTCAAAAAAAAAAAATTTCAAACAGGATTTCAATATCATGGCATTGTCACGAAAACTACTAACAGTTATCAGATTAGAATTTTACATTCAAGTAAGTTAAATGCCTGTTAATATTCCCTAAGTAAATATTCACAAAGCACAATACTCTATAGGAAAACATGCTTACATACCTGCAACATGTGAGGTTTATGAGCTGCCAATTAACACAGTAAATTATCAGATAATGAAGTGTTCTAAATGAAGTATTCCTCATTAAGCTGCACAGCACAAAATGAAAGCCTTACATATAATATATAAATGGGCCGAAATTTTTGAAATGAATTTCATTCAATGCATCAAACTTTAAATGAACCTGTAGAGTCATTGCAGAAAGACTGATTTTCCCATTAGTATCGAGATGACAGCAAAATATGACATAGCCTGTAAATTATTATATATAATCTACACAGATAATATACTTAGAACACAAAATAAATTTCAACTAGAGAGTTTTAAATACAAAGAACTAACCTGTCTTGCCAGGGTTCACAGTTAAATTAATTATAGCATTTATCCACAGGATCACTAAGGAGATTTTAACATTACTTAGAAACAAAAATTCAAATAAATACAAATATAAGAAGATTATAAATACAAATAAAAGAAAATTAAAAGGAAAGAAATGCTTCTGTATAAGTTTTTTAAGGAGGAATGCAAACATAATTCTTTGTAAACCAGCCCCCAACCCCTGCAGGACTTGCCACAACCAAATGCAGTTTGGTTCTTTATAAAGGTGAATTTTATCAGAACTTTGATATGTGAAATACATATTTTCTACCTACCTTGAATGTTTATAAAGTTTACGAGGTCTACTATGCAATTTCCGATCCCAATTCTCTGGGTCACTGGAGTTACTGTCATAAGGATGAGGCCGTCCTGCCATCCCACTTCAAGCTTCCTCACACTACTGCTCTGAAAGCATATGTAGCACCCATAACCTACGTGAAAGAGTAGTGTTGACCTTTAAATCTGGTCCACGCAGAATAAAATAGTCAACAATTTTACATGCTTTCTGACACTACTGTGACAGATTTTTAAAGTGAGAACAGGATTATAAAATATCAGACATACAAACTGCCACAAATGGGATTAAAACAAACACCATAAGTCTTTTTAGGTACTTTTCATCTGATTCGTCTATTAAATCTGCTTACCCCTATGCAACAGTTTAACAGTGTGTTATTTATACTTAGCAAATACACTTAACTGCCCTCTGGGTACCTCAAGTTTCCAAACATTAATATAGAACCAAAAAAAGGAAAGCAATTCCACAAAATGATTCTTTTGGACAGAATTTCACCTGGAATACATTTCTTAATTACTAAAAGTTTTAAGATGCTTAACAAAGCATCTAGTAAAACCAAATAACAAAGCTGTTATTTCTTTAAGAGCCCCTGTAGAAATTTAGTGTGAGCTCTAAAATAAAAGTATGTTAACACCGTGATGCTTCCTTACATTGTAATTACCACAAAAATACAGTATTGATGTGATTCATACATTTCATGCCTTTTCACATGCGAGACTTGTGACTGTTTTTTCTACTAAAGTCATTAAATTATAAGAAAATTAACAATAGCTTTACAGAACACCTGAGCTAAGTACTTTAAAGTATATTCACTATCCAAATTAACCTTTACCTTACAAGGTGGGCATTATTATCATAAACGGAATAGAAAATGGTCTCAGTAGTTTAGTAACTTTGCCAAAGGTCACAATGTCGGTAAATGGCAGGATTATAAAGAATAATGAGAATTGATTATATGGAATGAAGTCTTGATCTTGATAAATGTTCAAGCAGGAGTATTTTGTTTGGATATAATCAAATTTGACTTTCAGAGTCTCCAAACATCAAAAACAAACAAACAAACAAACAAACAAACCACACACACACACAACTAAATGAGGTTAGACAATCCAGAACAAAGTTAAAGAATTTGGACCAGAACAGAGGTTTCCTGACACCCACTCCTACATGCTTCCTATGCACTTTTCCAAGATGGATTTGATAGAGGGAAGTGAGGGGAGTTGTACATAAACATCAAAAGGAATCCAGATTTGGAAAAATACTATACCTTACTTTTATAAAAAATTCCAATACAATAGGGGTGGCTTGGTTGGCTCAGTCGGTTAAGCGTCCGACTTCAGCTCAGGTCATGATCTCACAGTTCGTGAGTTCAAGCCCCGCATCAGGCTCTGTGCTGACAGCTCAGAGCCTGGAGCCTGCTTCACATTCTGTGTGTGTGTCTCTCTCTCTGTCCACCCGTCCCTCCCTCCCTCTCTCTCAAAAATAAAGATTAAAAAAGAAAAAATTTTTTAAAAATTCCAGTACAATCTCATAAAAAATGCCGAAGGTAAATTCATTCAAATTTTGAATCTACCTCAGAGCTCATAAAAAAGAATTACTTCCATAAAAAATAAAAGGTTAAAAAATATAGATTTCCACTTTAGAGAAACTGTTTTTGGTATTTGATAATTTTTTCTTCATAGTTAATACTTTCTTTTCAAAAACAATTGAAATCTTACAATAAGTGGACACTTTAATAAATAGGTAAACAAGTAGGTAGATCAAGGAGTGAAATTAAAATAACAGAAAAGGAGGGCACCTGGCTGGCTCAGTCAGAACTCTTGATCTCAGGGTTGTGAGTTCAAGCCCCACACTGGGTGTAGAGATTACTTAAATAAACTTAAAAAAATAATAGAAAACGCAAAGTCAGAGAATTGTACAATGGCTAATTCAAATTGCTAAGTAAATGCCACACAGTTTATATGCTGAATGCTCCTGGAAAAGGAAACCTGTTTCTTTAAGGATCAGTGAATAATTAAAAATCAATCAGATATCAGAGGAACATAAAAACTATAAAATTATTTTGAAAAAAAAATTTCAATCTCACTTCAGTTTTTAATTATAAAAATGTATTTACTAAAAAAGAAACTCTTTAAACTTCAATTTGATATTGTATCTACTTATCTGTACAGGAGAGATGAGGCAGAAGAGAAGGGTAAGAAAGAACAAATCAGACAAAGGAAAAAGTCAGAAAAAGGTGGTAACGAGTATCGAGAAAAATAAAAAGGAAAAATAAAGATGTAGAGAGGCTTAGTAGGTTGTGTAGAATGAGATTTAGAATTTTTTCCTTACTTTAGAGGTCTTCCAATAAACTATTTCAGGCATTAACATTTCTTTACAAGAGCGTTTTATCTCCTCCTGACGTTTAACTATAAGACACACCCCTCTGGATACCCAAAGATGTCCACTGGGAGAAGAATGATAGAGAAAGTGACTAAAAAACAGAACCTCAAAGAATACATAAGGCAAATTCAGATCTACATTTTCCAACATTTTACAGTGGGTAGCATGTAGGTAGCAGATGGGAAATACCAGTAGGTCTCACTAATCAATCTATGAAAATTAATAAGCATGTATTTTACAGCCAGACACAAGAAAGTAAAGAATTTCAGATGAAAGTTATCAAAAAGGTCAACTGAAAAATCATATTTACATTTGTCAATAAACCTTAGGTATCACCATGTGAAAGATTTCTTCCCAATCCTTACTCCCAATAGTCAAGACTACGAACAGGCAAAAAACAAGGGAAATTCAAACTGCGATATCTGGAAAAAATATGCCTGTGTTTGCCTACATGTGCTGGCATACTTTCAAATGTTATCAATAAGCTATAAACAAGACTACAAATAGATAAAAGGTAAATGACACACATATACTAGTTTGAAATGTGTAATAATCTCTTCTATTTTAATCAATCTCTGCATCATAGTGACATATTTTATTTTATTTCATTTCATTCATTCATTCATTCAAGGACTTACTGAACACCAAATATGATACGCCAAGCTATTTATAAGATGCTAAATCAAGTTGGGCATTGTTCCTGTGCTCCAAATCTCACCCTAGTAAAGGAAAAAAGCCTCAGTTGATGGCTCCACATACCACTTACTCCTGTGTCTCTTTCCTACCTGCATAGTTCTTACACCATTACCCCAATTCTTCATCTCCATTAAAACTTGGGTGTTCTTTAGGATTCCATCTTCATTTGCTGGGTCCAGGGAGACACCGGACAAAAAAACCATGAGGACCAAACCCTTGAGAACACCAGGTTTTACATACTACATACACTGTTTTCATTATCTCTATCTGAATTCTTCAATAAGAACCCCAAATTCAACAATGCCAGGCTCTATCTTGGCCTCCCACATCAGCTAATGTCATCTCTATTCACTAACTCAAGAACTCCGAAGTCATCCTTGACTTCTCATTTCCCAACATCAAGTGTACTTCAAAATTTTGACTCCTCTCCCTTTTCATTCGTAAGGCTGCTGCCTTCAACTGAATCCTTAACATGTATCAGTAAGGATTTTGGTTGACCTCTTTATCACCATTCAGTCTATACTAGCTGCACTGTAGTCAAAATTATCTAAGAACTTTTAATGAGTCTCCATGTCCTGACCTAAACTCCTTACCATAAAAAGATCCTTTAAAATAGAGGACTTTTGGCTCCTCAGTGTATACTTCATACAAGGCAAACTAAAGTTTATTATTGTATGGATCTTGTAATCATCAAAAACATAATTACTGGACTACTAGAAACAAAGTTTTTAGAAAACATGTCACAGTTCATTGCTATTTTTAGGCATGACAGAAATTGTGGGGAATAAACTTAGGAATTCCCTGAGACTGCACTGATGGGTTAACAAGGCATAAAGAATTAGAAAGCCACAGGATGAACACACCCAAGTTTGGGTAAACAAGATTAGGTAAACAGGGCATAGGCTCCCAGTACAGGACAAAGATATAGGAATAGAAAAGCCTCAGGATGAAAGCATCAAAAATGAGGGAAACAAAATTAGGTGTTCAGGGCTGAAATGCCACCCAACTTAGTAAAATAGCAGAAAGCTGCTTTCACAGGAAGGAAGGACCAAAATAGGTAAACAGGTAAACAGGACTATGGAAAACAGCCAGCAGAAGTTGCCCTGAGTGGAACTAATTAGCAAAAGAAAGGTGCCTTGTTGACCCTGAGGTAGCATGCTTCGCCTTTCTTGTCCTCTTGGCCAGTTTAGGTAAACAGAGGTGGCGCCTCCTGTCTGCTGTATACAACCTCCCGCCCAGCACCAGAATTTTGTTTTCTACTGACCCAAACCCCTAACACTGCATATCTTCAAAACCTCTTTTCCCCACGCCCATGAGTTAATGTCCACGGTTTCACTGTATCCTTGTGCACGCCCATTCTGATCCTAATAAAAATGGAGCAAGGGTCAGAGCAAGGACCCTTACTAGGGGCTCCTGTCTCCTCCCAGACATTAGCCTCTCTTGCATTTCAATTTTGCGTCCACTCTCTTGCTGGACAAGAGAAAACTCCAGACCCAGAGCCTATGACAAGAAATAATCTAAATTCTAAATAATTTAGATATAATCTGTGCAGAGGGAGGAACAACTAGGCCAATTGGCTAGAGACATGCATTCAGGAGACTGTCTGTCAAAAGTCAACTAGGAAAAAGGCAATTCAATGACTTCTCTTCTCTTGGATATTACTATTTAAAAAGGGGGGGGGTGGGGGAACAGAATCTTCAAGACTATAATAACATAAATAAGTGGTCTTTGGGATACTATTTCCAGGTATTATTGATTAATGACAATGATTCATAGAAAAGTTTTGTTTTGTTTTTTTTTTTTGAAAAAAGGATAGTACATGGAGACTTTATTCTGTCCTATGTTATGTATCAGTGGGCTAGGAAGTTTAATTTTCTCCTATTTAAAGCTCAAAACAAGCTAATATTATAATCATGTTTTATAGATGAAAAGATCTTAGAGCTAACATTAGAATCCCAGTCTAACAGAAAGCCCATGTTTTTTTTATTTATTTTTTTTTTTTTTGAGAGAGAGAGAGAGATGGAGGGAGGGCACATGCACAAGAAGGGCAGGGGCAGAGAGAGAGGGAGAGGGCATCTCAAGCAGGCTTCTGTCAGTGCAGAGCCCAACGCGGGCTCAAACTCACCAACCAGATCATGACCTGAGTCAAAATCAAGAGTCCATGCGTAATCAACTGGGCCACCCAGGTGTCCCAAGCCCATGTTCTTTCTAACATACTAAGCTAGGTATACAGAAATTCATAACATTTGTTCCCTACAGCCAGCAGATGTCTTTTTTTAAACTGCAGCCATCTTGTAGCTTTGTTCATCCTACTGGGATCTCATTCTGAATAGTGTCATTATATGAGAACTTTTCTATTAACGGAAAATTGTTTTTATCTCTCAAACTTTGCAAACAAAGTAATTCAAGTGTGGTGGTTACTGGAGAGAAAGACCTGGTAAGTAAGAGGAAAAACAATGAAAAGAATAAAATCACACAGTGATACCAGCCCAAAGAGCCAAGACTGCCTTTGGCTGCAAAGAAAGGCAAGTATCCAGAGGATATTTTAACTACATCAATAATTGGAGAGGCTGGAGAGAATGAATACTGCTACAGATAATTGTGAAAGAAAAAGAACAGGCTGGGAGGAGGGGATTGCCTGGCTGGCTCAGTCCGTTAAGCCTCAGATTCTTGATTTCAGCTCAGGTCATGGTCTCACACTTTGTGAGTTTGAGCCCCCTGTCGGGCTCAGCACTGACAGTGTGGAGCCTGATGGGATTCTCTCTCTCCCTCTCCCTGTCCCTTCTGCTCTTTCTCAAAATAAATAAACTTAAAAAATTATAAAAACAACAGGTGAGAGCAACTTTTTAAAAGTTTATTTTGAGAGGCAGGGAGGGGCAAAGAGAGGGAGAGAGAGAGAATCCCAAGCTGGCTCTGCGTTATCAGCACAGAGCCCAACATGGGGCTCAATCTCAGGAACCCTGAGATCATGACCTGAGTTGAAATCAAGAGTCAACACTTAACTGACTGAGCCATCCAGATGCCCCTAGAAGCAACTTTTAAAAGAAAAGTAAACCAGAGGGGTGAAAAGAAACCTGTACAGGCAGCCAAGTTAAGCAATCATGTGAGCCTCCTACAGATAACAATGATTTAAACCTCGATAAAATACTTTTTTTAATGTTTATTTTTGAGAGAGAGAGAGAGAGAGAGAGAGAGAGAGAGAGAGTCCAAGCAGGGGAGGGGCAGAGAGAAAGGGAGACACAGAATCCGAAGCAGGCTCCAGGCTCTGAGCTGTCAGCACAGAGCCCGACGTGGGGCTCAAACCCACAAACCGTGAGATGGTGACATGAGCCAAATTCAGACGCCTAACCAATTGAGCCACCCAGGCCCCCTGTAAACCTGGATAAAATATTTTTAAAACTACTGTTTAAAAGCACTGGCAAGGGGCGCCTGGGTGGCGCAGTCGGTTAAGCGTCCGACTTCAGCCAGGTCACGATCTCGCGGTCCGTGAGTTCAAGCCCCACGTCAGGCTCTGGGCTGACGGCTCGGAGCCTGGAGCCTGTTTCTGATTCTGTGTGTCTCTCTCTCTGCCCCTCCCCCATTCATGCTCTGTCTCTCT
This sequence comes from Puma concolor, assembly GCF_028749965.1. Taxonomy (NCBI): domain Eukaryota; kingdom Metazoa; phylum Chordata; class Mammalia; order Carnivora; family Felidae; genus Puma; species Puma concolor. The sequence goes on along the minus strand of NC_141676.1, from coordinate 46,102,414 downwards.
CTGTCCCAAAAATAAATAAACATTGAAAAAAAAATTTAAAAAAATAAATAAATAAAAGCACTGGCAAATATCCCAAAGCATAAAGTAGTGAAAGAAGAGCATATTCTGAAAGGCAACAGAATTTTGTGTTCAGATGAAGTTCTTATGCTGAGTGCCCTTCCCAATCCCCTAGAAATATGGTGAAGGAAACCAGCCAGCCATACAGCTCAAAGTAGTAGAGAAAACAGTTCAGAACTAGAAGAGCAGCTGGAAATTTAAGTCAGACATACTGGAAGTGAAAGAACCACACAGAGGTGTGACCCAAAATCTAAACATAAATTCTACTAGGCTAAATTACACATGCATGGAGGAGAGACTCCAGGCCCTCTGTGGTAGACTACAGAGGAATTTACCCTTGAAAGCTGCACGGCCTAAGATCTAGGAGTTTGATGCTTTTTAAACTGAGTGCAGGCCCAACCATACACAGCCCAAGCAGCAGAAAGCTGAAACCCTTATTGGCTTAAGAGTGTCAGAGGACAGAAACCACCAGAGCCAGAGAAGCTAGAAATTAAAAGGGAATATCCAAAAGTAGAGGAAGTACAGGGAGGGTGAGCTCCAAAATGTGAATGTAATCTAGGCCCAAATTTTTGGCTGATCACCAAATTACACAGGTGGCGGGAGCACTTTCCTCCACTCACTCCCCAGGAGACCATACTAAAAACCAAGTAGCTGGAAGAAGTAAGAACTAAGCACAGATATCAGATGGTATACACTGCTTGGGAAACAATGTGTGCGATTGAGGCCAGGCAACTTAATGGTCCACTAGAACAAAACAACAATACTCATAAGAACATTATAATCAATACCCTGGTTTCTGCCAAAAATTATGCAATGCAAAGAAATAAGAAAGTAAAACAGCAATCAATAGAAAGTGACTCCAGGTAGGCCCAGATATAGGATTTAGTGAATGACTTCAAACCACATATTTAAACAATTAAAGGAATATATTCAAAGAACTACAATAAGAAGGTAGTCTTGATGAATGGCAGAAAGGGATTCTCAATAAAGAAATGAAAATTATCAAAAAATGAAAACTTCAGCTGTAGCTGGAAAGAATAACTAAAATGAAAATTTCATTAGATGGGCAAAACAGCACACAAGATGAGGAAAAAAATAAGGGAACTTGAAAACAGATCAGTAGAAATTATCCAATCCATAGACTACAGAGAAACAAAGACTGGATGTTATCTGTAAACACAGGTGGGAAAGCATCTAACAATACAACATGTAAGTAATTAGAGTTACTACTGATACACTCAACAAAATGGAATCTCAAAAGTGTTATGGTAAGCTAAAGAAACCAGACTCAAAGGTTCCATACCAGACGATTGCATTTCTATAACATTCTTGAGAAGACAGGGATATAGAACAGAACAGCCAGGGCCTGTTCCCCCCAGGGCTTGGGGAACTACACAGGGACAGCACAAGTTAATTTTGGGGGGGGGGGGGGGGTGATGGAACTATTCTATATCTGGATTGCGGTGGTGGTAGTTATGCAACTGTATGCCTTTGTCAAAATTCATAAGACCTGTACACCAGAAAGAATTTTGTTGGATGTAAATTTACAAAGAAATTCAAAAAGAAAGTGAAAAAATTAGCAGAGATGTTTAATACTTATAATTATCAAACATATCAGCATGACATATTTAAACCAAGTTTTAATCAAAAAACCTAAATCATATTGTCCCCATTACCATCAAGGATACTTATAGCTATCTTCCCACTGCTCACTGCCATAATGACACACATAACTTTTGATAATGAAAACCGGTGGGAACCTTTCTACTTCTGCCACAATACTAAGTGACTAAGACAAAAAGATTTTGGAATCAGAACAACTAGTCATACGACTTTGTAGAAGCTTCTTAACCTCCAAGTCCTCAATTTCCTTAAATGTGAAAAAATAACATAATTCTCATTACCATTATTTTCTCTATTACCTATAACTTCCAATCAAATTGTTATAAAAAATAGATGAGTCAGGGAGCACCTGGGTGGCTCAGTCAGCTAAGCCTCTGACTCCTGATTTTGCCTCAGGTCATGATCTCACAGTTCATGAGTCTGAGCCCTGAGTCAGGCTCTGCGCTGACAGCAAGGAGCCTGCTTGGCATTCTCTCTCCTTCTCTGCCCATCCCCTGCTCAAGCACATGCGCTTGCTCTCTCTCTCAAAATAAAAAAATAAACTTTAAAAAAATATGAGTCAGGAAACCTTATATAGTAACACAGTGCTGGGCACATTGCTGACTTTCTCTAATAGACTACTGAATGCAAATTTTGTATATTTCATTAGCTCATTCATGACTTTCTAGTTGCCTTTTGAGATCACAGAAAATGAGAATTCCTAGGAAGTTGCTCAACAATTAATGAGCACCTATAATGTGCTAGATGGTTGGAATAAAAAGATGAAACGGGTATCATCCATGTCCCAGTTCAAAAAAAACACACACAAAAAAAAAACGCTAAAATAATCACAACACAGGAGCAGGGGATGAATGATTAGGGAGGGATAGGATTTCTACTCACTTTCAATTATCTTTATTTCTCCAGGGAACTGACCCTCCCTGTTCTACTTAACATCAAAAATACCTTAGACTTTTCAGGGTCATCAAAAAACCACGCACTTTAGACAAAACTGCTGATAACACTTTTAGCATCTAAATCAAAACCTTATGTCATTCCTATAGTACTTAGATGAAAACAATTATTTCACTGTTAGCTTACCCATAAATTTTAATGCATGGAAGAACAACCCAACCATCCTCGTTTCTAACCTCAGCAAAAACTCCTTCAGTTATTTTTATCATAGTATTCTTGCTGTATCCCAGAAGCTTAAAATTTTAAAATTCTCTCTTTTGGAGATAAAAGTCCCCTGCTACATAACAAATTACCATAAACCCACCCAATGGTTTACAACACACATATTATTTTCTCAGTTTCTGCTGGTCAGGAATCTGGCAGAGTTTAGCTGGGTCCTCTGCAAGGCCACAATGAAGGTGTCAACCATGACCAGATCCTTATTTGGAGGCTCAACTAGAGAAGGATCCACTCCCAAGCTTACTGTGATTGTAATAGTTCATTCCCTCATAGTAGTAGGATTCAAAACTAATGATGGAGAGATAGCAAACACGCTGGCAAAATGGAGTTTTATAATTAGGGAACATCTCATTACCCTTAACATATTCTTCTGGCTAAAAGGAAATCACAAATTCTGCTCACACTAAAGGGCATGAACACCAGCAAGCAGGGATCAGAGGAACTACCTCAGAGTCTGTCTGCCATATTATCCAATATATTCTATCTATGTATTACACTAAAAGCTTAAGATTCTGCTCAGCCCTTGTTCTAATTATACATACCACTATACTAACATACACATACACACAAAAAGCATACATCTATTTTCTCTCCTTGACTTCACACATTTGTCACAGCAAAAACCTGAAACCAATCTAAATGTTCATCAAAAACAAACTGGTTAAAACTCTGCATAATATCATGCAATCAGTAAAAATGAGATAGATAATATGTATACTAATAAGGAAAATATTCCAAGATACATTGCTACACTAAAAAGCAAGGTACAGATGTGCCTTATGTACCTCAGTATGTTTTAAAAATTCATATGCAGGGGTACCTGAGTGGCTCAGCTGGTTAAGCATCTGCCTCTTGACTTCAGCTCAAGTCATGATCTCACAGTTTGTGAGTTTGAGCCCCACAATGGGGCTTGGGATTCTCCCTCTCTGCCCTCCCCCACTTGCTCTCTCTCTTTCAAAACAAATAAAAATAAACTTAAAAAAATAAATAATTTAATTAAATTTAAAAATAAAAATACATATGCAAACCAAACACGATGTGCCTAGCTGGCTGAGTCAGTAGAGCATGTGACTCTTGATCTTCGGGTTGTGAGTTCAAGGCCCTTGTTGGGCATAGGGCTTACTTTAAAAATAAATAAAATATATATACCCATGCATGCATATGTTTTTAAAATCATTATAAATATCACGTAAAACTTATGACAAAGTTGCCTCTGCAGAAGGCTGGAATGAGACTTTTCACTATATTCCTTATAGTATTTGAATATAACACATGCTGTTTGCATAATACAGCATTATCTACAATAAAGTATTTGGAGGTGGCTCTGTTACAGAAATTATCTTCCCTGTTTAATTTTACTTGCTTAAGTGTAGTTTTTGTTTGTTTGTTTGTTTGTTTCTGACTGCTTCTACAATATGTCAATACATATTATAGAAGAGGAAAAATATCTTTTTCCTCTACCCTTGGAAGTTCTCAACTGAAACCCCTGTAACAAAAGACAGATTAACAGAAGAAAAGCATACAGATTTGTTTAATATAAATTTTACATGACACTGGAGCGTTCATAAAGAAATGAAAACCTGAAGAAATTATTAATCTGAGGGTTCTTATTTAGTTCTTATGTGATGAAGAGTGGAAAGTTGTGGAAAGATATAATAGGACAGAGTATGAGCTAAGTGTAGCAAACTGCCTGTTCCTCAGATTCTTCTCTGTATCCCTTCATCTTCAGAGAGAAGAATAATCCTTTCCTCTGGATAAAGGAAGATACCTCTCATGAGGGTTTTTTGACTTGCTTTAGGGACAGGTCAGAAAGTCCATCCTACACATGCCATTTCTCACATTCCCTCAGCTTAAAGTAATCGATATGCCAAGGTACCACATTTTGGGGTAGCATGTGCTAAGCCCCATCATTATGCACTGGTAGAATGTTTCTGCCACGTGTCTTGTATTAAACTGTAAGATCCTTAAGGACAAGAAGAAAGTATGATTCAAGTGTGTCCCCACAGCTTAGTACAACTGATATATAAGCTTTTACAAAATGTTTTAACATTAAGATGAAAGAAATTTCATTTAACACAATCTATTAGTAAAGGGGAAATACAAATTATGAAGATTTTTGGACAGTCTTTAACTTAGTTGCTTGTATTAAAAAAGAATAGTACCATATAATTATACCCATGTTTTAGTTATGGTAAAGAGCACCAATCATGTGAATCCTACCCTCAAATGAGCAAAAATTATAACAATTCAATTTTTATTGCCAATACTTGCTCTCAGGAGATATACACTAAGAAAGTGGGGTTAAAGGAGGGAAAGTATAGGAAATAGCCCTGAAAACATTTTAAATAATATTATCAAATAACCCTTAAGTTTCCCCAAAATATTCCTTAAAGCTGTGGGTCAATTTCACAGAAGGAAGCCCTTTCAATTGTCAAGGCTTGTCCTTCTCTGATTGGCTACAGTTAAAGTAAGGCAAGTGAATAAAGTTAAGAAGTTTATTCAGGTTATTTTTATACTAGATTATGTCTGACTAAATTTTGTGTAACTAGTTCCATGATATCAAATTTAAATGATTTATGCTTTCGTTCAAAACGTATTCATTAGGTACTTAACATTTCTTCAGGCTTTTTGCTAACCGCTAGAGATATTCACAGATTTAATAAAATTGCATGGAATTTCCATTAAAAAGTAAAGTTCTTTGGCTATTTAAAAGGCCTCCTTATTTAATCCACCAAAATGTAAAACTTTCAATGCCAACTCACATTCAGCCCCTGATCTTCCAGAGGCTACTTGGAGATAAAATCTTTGAGGTAATTGATTTTACAACTTCTATAGAATTTCTTTTTTTTTTTTCAATATATGAAATTTATTGTCAAATTTGTTTCCATACAACACCCAGTGCTCATCCCAAAAGGTGCCCTCCTCAATACCCATCACCCACCCTCCCTTCCCTCCCACCCCCCATCAAAGCATGAGACTCTTAAAAACTGAGAATTTCTTTTTTTTTTTTAATTTTTTTTTTTAATATTTGTTTTTGAGAGGGAGAGAGATAGAATGTTAGCAGGGGAGGAGCAGAGAGAGAGAGAGACACACACACACAGAATCTGAAACAGACTCCAGGCTCTGAGCTGTCAGCACAGAGCCCAATGCGGGGCTCGAACTCACAAACTGTGAGCCAAAAACCTGAAAAACCAAAAAATCTGAGCTGAAGCCGGACGCTCAACCAACTGAGCCACCCAGGCGCCCCATAGAATTTCTATTCAAATTTTGCTGACTTCTTAGTCAAGGCACTAACACTTCAAGAAATGTTTGTTTTATCCCATCTTAAACAAATCAATGAATGTTTGAAAATCTTTCCACATCTTAAGCATTTTCTAAGTACCTGCATTACATGGATAGCATTTGTAAAGAACTGGATGCTGTTTATAGTGCTAAATTCTTAAAACTCACAAAAGACCTATGATTTTTTTAATATTCTAAAAAAATTTTAAGTTTTGTTTTCTGTTCATATGTCCCTACTTTTTCTTTTCTTGTATGACCAAATAGTATTGCATTCAAAACTGGAAACATCTTAATTGAACAAATCACCTTGACATAAAATTTAATATAGGCAGATCTCCAATAAGCTGATGAAGTGCCTAAATCAAAGGAGATTACATTCAACTCCTAAGAACAAGCACCCTTTAAACAAAGACTCTTAATTGTTTTCTTTTTTCCTCCATGACCCTTTAAAAAATACTTTTTTTCTTCTGAGACTCTTTAAATAAGTCATATATTTCCTTCATATAACCTTTATTATACTGTTCCATTTTGCCCTGTTCATTATCCCTGCTACCTTCTATTCCTTTCAGATTTTTGCTTGTTTATCTGCCATCAACTCAATAGGCCAGAAAAGGCCATAAGTATATTCAAGTTCTGGACTGTTGTGCTACCCAACAAAACTTTGTGTTTTAATGAAAATGGCTTATGTCTACACTGTACAAAAAGTAGCAACTAGCCATATGTGGCTATTAAGCACTTAGAATGTACAACTGAGGAAATTTTTAATTATCCATTTTAATTAATCTAAATTTAAAAAGCGATATGTGGCTAGTAACTATCATATATGCCAGTACAATTAGAGGCAGAATATCAGAGCCTCCCCCACCAAAATAGTTTTCTCCTCTAAATGTTTCATTTTAAGGAATCTAAAATTTGCCTTGAGACAAATTACTTGCACACACACACACTATACATATCTTTGTATCTTAATATTACAGGTAATGTTCCACTTATAAATAAAATAAAAATTATTTTCGGGGCGCCTGGGTGGCTCAGTCGGTTAAATATCTGACTTTGGGTTATGATCTTGCTGTTTGTGAGTTCAAGCCCCATGTTAGGCTCCGTGCTGACAGCAGAGGCTGCTTCCGATCCTCAGTCCCTGCCCCCCCGTCCCTCCCTGGCTTGATCTCTCTCTTCCTCTCTCAAAAATAAACGTTAAAAAAATTTTTAACAAATAATAAAATTACTTTCTTATATTCAGAGATCATTGAGCCTTATTACAAAAACTAAAAGTCTGTGATACTGGTATATGAATAGACAGGCAAAACAACAGAACAGAATAAAAGGTCCAGAAATAGACCCCTAAAACATGATGAAATTTTATATATGATAAAGAAGTGGTTTCTCAAATCACTTGAGGAAAAGACAGACACTAATAAGTGGTATTGGGACAAATGGATAAATAACATTTGGGAAAACATAAAATTGAACACGTACCTCACAAATACTAGGATAAACTCCGAATGGATCAGCTATTATAAAAACTGAAATCATACATATACTAGAAAAAAAATAGGTGATTTCCTTTATAATCTGGAAGGAGGTAAAGCCTTTCTTATTTGACTACATAAAAATACATTGTACTACAAAAAGCAGCAGAAATAACAAAACTTAAAAAATACTTTTCACTACATAAAAAGCTCTTTAAAAAGAGAAAGAAACCCACAGCTCTCCCCCACAAAAAATAGAGAATGTTCAAAAGACATGGGAAATTATCAGAAAAATAAAGGTAAAAAAAATAAAGGTAAATAAAGGTAAATTCAGTCTATTAAAGTATGTTCAACCTAACTCATAAGAGAAATGCAAAATAATATCTCCAAATCTGACCATAAACTGTGTTGGTAAGACTGAGGAGAAACAGATATTCTCTACATTCTCATACACTGCTAATGAAAAACAAACAATATAACCCCCATGGAGAAAAATTTTATAATATCTAAATTATACAAATGTTTACCAGTCCCACTTGTAAAAATCTAGCCTGAAGATACAACTCCACAAATACTAAACAAAATATTCAAAATATATTCACTGTGGCATTATTTGTAATGGCACGAAACTGAAAACAATCTGTGCGTCAAAAGAGGCTAAATGAATAAACTGGTACATCGACAGAATGAACTACTATGCATCTATAAAAAAGAATAAGGGAGATCCCCATGTACAATAATGGATCATATCCAAGATATATTATTAGATGGGGGGGGGGGAAGTGAAGAACAAGTAGGATACAGTTTTTTTTTTTTTTCTGAACAAATTAAATATATACATATATCTATACATAAATACAAATATACATGTGTTTATTTTTGCAAAAAGAACTCTAGAAGGATAAACAAGACACTAATAGAAATGGTTACCTACAGGGACAGATGGGAATGGGGTGAAAGCAATACAGATGTAAGCAAGGTTTTTTAGTATTCTTTTAATATAGTTTTGATATTTGAACACTGTGTTAATTTATATACTCTAAGTAAATAAAAGGCCTACTATTAGCATGTTCTAAATTGCAACACTTGTTTCTTTGGTTTTGTTTAAATAAACAGTAGATGCACATTATAAATGTAAGTGCAGATTTAGTAGCAATGAAAAGGACTGCCATGTCACTCAAATGCATTCAAGTCCTATTAAATACCTCCATCTAGAATAGTAAGCAATGACCAAGACATATCAAAATGGGTTCTTGAAGAAAAAGGTGAAGCTATCCTCATTTGGGAAGTTTACCAGACTAGTGGTAGGTTAAATATGTTTCAGCATTAAGTGAACTACAGCAAAATATTTACTGAGATTTTTCAAGTAGGACGGAGGTACAGGGGCTAGATGCATCTAATTCAGGAAACCTTGGATAACAGGTTGGATTTTCACATATATTATCTATGCTAATCCACATATCAATCCTATAAGACACAAGAGATGTCTTCTACTGTATAAGGTGATGCCTTTCTAAAAAATTGAGAAACTGGCTTAGGCTTAAAGGGATTATGTTATTTGCCTAATGTCATATAGATAATAAATAAGCTAGGACACAGATACATACTGCTATAGTCAAATTCAGTGTTTTTTCCAACATACTATATATATACACTGTCTCTCAAATTTAATACACAACCAATTAAAACGCTATTCCCAGAAAATAAAAAGTGCTAGTGGTAGCATTTCAAATCAGTAAGAGTTAGATAGCTGGATTACAGACAGATTCAAGGTTAGATAGACAGGTTCTAAAAAAAATTAACTGCTTACCTATTTGAGCAGAAGATCCTTTCCAAATTTCACATTAAAAATTTCAAAGTACAACATAAAATCACAACAAAATCAAGGAGAAAATATAAGTGAATAATTATCTGACTCAGAATAAAGAAGGGGTATCTAAGCCTTTCCAAGTCTCAGAAAAAAAAAAAACAACAAACCATCAAGCCAAAGACTGCTAGTATGAGAAACAGGAATGTGCTGCCAGTCAATTTAAGCTAATATTCTCAACAAAAACTAGTAAAAACTTCATCAGGGATCAGATTTAGGATGGCACACAGGCTTCAAGAAGGATTGGTTAGACTACATAAAACTCAAAACTATAAAAGATTTTACATACAAAATAAAAAATTAAAATCTTAAATATACAGAGAATATTTATATATCCATATTAAAGTACCTGAATACTATGATGGAAAAATGGGCAAAGTTCATGAACTAGCACTTTACAAAAAGAATATGAGTGGCCAAAAAGGGGAAAAGAAGAAATATTCAACCTCACTAGTAATATAAGAAACCCAAGTTAAATCTGAGATGTTTAACCCATCAAATCGTCAAAGGTTTGCTGGTTGGTTTAATGACAAACAGTGATGGCTTAAGTATAGAGAAGATGGCTACTCAAGCTTGTGGGAATATAAATTGTAAAACTTGTAGGATATCATACACTTTGACACAAGAACCCTTTTAAAATTTTATCCTAACAAATATTGTTTATCAAAGCATTTATGATAAGAGGAAGGGGAAAGGAAAGAGGAGGGAAGAAATGTTAATTTTTAAATCTAATTACATATCTGTTATATTATTCAAATTTTCTTTTAATTTCTTAAAATTTTTAAGTCATTACATACAGAATAGATGTGTGTGTGTGTGCGTGTGTAAAAAGACAGAGGCAGACAGACTGACTGACAGACTCTGGAAGCCATAATCTTTGGGTCATGGGATTTCAGTGCTATTTTCTTCCTTGCTCTTTGCTAAATGTCCCAAATTGCATGCACTGCATTATACTTTTTTGGTCGAAAAGAAATTACTTCCAAAAATATACTTTTGTAAGTAATTTTTCAAAGTGCTCATTGTAAAACAATTTCAAAACCAACCAGTGTTCAAGACTGTTAAATATCAGTCACTAATGAATGACAAATGAAAGCAATGAAAGATGTCACCCCACTTTTCTTCTAAAATGACACTTTTATCCCTTTCTTAATGTTATGAGTTCAACTAATTTAACAGCAACATATGCATACATGTATATAAATAATGCATATATACTGCTTTCTAGTATTATAAATACACTACATAAACACAAAATGGAAATGAAAAAAGGGACTGAGTAAAGTATATATAAACGGAAGTTCTATTTTTTCTTTCAAATGGCACAACAAACAAGTTTTTCATACACTTCCAGAAGTACATGCAACCCACTAGGGAGATAACTGAAATAAATCACTCAGAATCAGGAGACTTGCAGATCTGTATTCTAGTCTCAGCTTTCCCACTACCAGACAATAACTTTTATCAAAATCAAGTAAGAGGATTTATTCTGCACTTCAATTTATTCTTCCAAAAATCAGAGTATTAATGATTTCAAGTACTTTCAGCATTACGGTTTTATAATTCCACCACTAATAACTCAGCATTCACTTTTAAAAGAGAAACTCAGACAATGTGGACTACTCAATAAGAAGGAAACAACAGTGCCCCACAATTACCATCTTACAGGAACATCTTGAAGAAAAGTCTCAATTAACAAATGAGGAACCAAAAGGGCTGAGCAGAGTGTGTTGTTTGCTCTCCAAATGTGAGAAAAATCAAATTCAATCCTGCATTGTATAAAGCACGCTGCCTTGAATTAACTTTAAAATAATTCAGCACTATTTGTATGATCCTTCAAGAATAAGAAAATTATCAAAATACTTTGTTGTACAATTTTGTATCTGAGATCTCAGATTGAGATTCTGAGGTTTCTGAGCTTTAAAATTCTTTTAATTTTTTAAAAATGTTTATTTATTTTTGAGAGAGAGAGAGAGCACGAACAGGAGACAGGCAGAGAGAGAGGGAGACACAGAATTGGAAGCAGGCTCCAGGCTCTGAGCCATCAGCCCAGAGCCCGACGCGGGGCTCGAACTCACGGACCGTGAGATCGTGACCCGAGCTGAAGTCGGACGCTTAACCGACTGAGCCACCCAGGCGCCCCTAAAACTTATTTTTAAGGTGAGATTTAATGTAGTCTACAAATAGAAAATGTAGAATAATTTTCTACTCACCTGCTATAGCAATGACCATCAAGGAAACAAAAGGGAAACAATCCAAATTGGTAAAAATGGTTTTATTTTTTTAGAAGTAGATAACAGTATCTTAACAGATTATTTTTTTAATTTTTTTTTTTTTTTTTTTTTTTTTGGGAGAGTGAGAGAGCACAAATGGGACACGGGCCGAGAGACAGAGGGAGAGAATCTTAAGCAGACTCCACACCCAAGCACGGAGCCAGATGTGGGGCTAGATCTCTTGACCCTGAGATCATGACCTGAGCCAAAATCAAGAGACAGATGCTTGACCGACTAAGCTACCCAGACATTCCAAATAAATGATTTTTAAATTGCCAAACCATCTCACTCTACTATATGCTACTATTCCATCTGGCATTCAAATTACATAGAATTCCAGACATCAGTCAATGGATGCCTACACGAAAAGCAAGAAAAAGAGCTTCCTATTGTTCAGTGAAACAACAACAAAAAAACACCTTTATAATTTCTAGTGGAAGAGCCATATAGCGAAGCTGTAAACAGCCATTTGAACTTGTTTCCATCCAAGAGAGATAGCTAGATGTAAATTTACCCTGATGGATGTGTGCTATTTTTGAAGCATAAACACAGAAAAACGTACTAACAAGTGATAGTCACTTTACTATTTACATAGCACTTTTACATAAGTTTATTTTATTTCATTCTTAAACTCATGACAATTGTGTTCTAGTTCCACTTTTCATGTGAGGAAACAAAGGCTCATAGAGTTTAAGTAACCTCATAGAGCTAACATCTGTGTTTAAACTCAGATCTAAATGATCCCAAGTAGGGTAGTACAAGCAGAAAAGTAGGATTATAATTAAAATGGCCTCAGAAAAGTGTTATGCATAGTTTCTAATAAAGTACTTCAATCAGTGATTCACTATGAGACTGTCATCCTCAGCCAAATACTAAATGTTAATTTCAATTTGTGACCAAAAATATTAATAGATAACTCATTTCAACTAATTAAAGATAAAAGTAAGCACCAAGTCCCAGATATTTTACATTTTCAATCAGAAAAATATAAACTATTAATTAAGGGCAATGAAAGATGCCTTGAATGGCAAAGATATCTTTTAACATCTTACTGATCTTCAGCAATCTACTGTGACATAAGATCACATATTCTACATAAAATCTTTATTCGTTTATGTTCAAGTTTGGGCTGTTTCAAGTACTCAGCTCACTGTATTCCCATCATCTACCACTAACATTTACTAACCTCTTGATCCTCTCTCAGGGAGGATCTCTGAATTCTGAGTGCTTGTCTTCCATCTCTGTGCTTTAGATTGCTACCTGCTTAGCAAGGAAGTGTGATTCAAGGATGCCAAAGTAAACCAGAGCAAGCCATAGTAGAAGAAATGCAATGTTAACTTGAACCCTAATAAACACTCTATCCAAAAGGAGAAAAAATTATTAAATAGTTCTTCCTCCCTTAATGAACACCAATAACTACCTCTTCCCCCCTTACTGTGGGTTCATAACCAACAAAGAAACAAAATACAGGAGTCAGACAAAGATAAAAATACAGCCAAAACCAGTTGCCAAAAAAGCTTCCTATTACTTCAAACATAAATTAAACTTACTTAGATCTGTAGCTGTCCATTTCTTTTTCCCTCCTCAGGCCCCAGCCTGCTCAGATAAATCTACCATACACACAAGCAGAAAATGTACATCCTAAGAATTGGGAGCTCCAAAAACAGAACCAAAAGGCACTGAGCAAAAACATACTCAATCCGTTCTAGCTTCACCTAATGCTTTCTTGGGAAGACAGCTCAGGAGATAGAAAAAAGGAGGAAAGCTACTTCCAAAAGAGAACTTCCTACTTTACAAGTCATGGCAGAAACACAGGAAGCAGAAAATGTTTCCCCCTTCAAACATAATCTCCACAAATATACAACAGATTCTTCAGAATGTTTTTAAAACTCTCAAACAGCAACACCTCACAAACAAACATATTACGCAGCGCCTGTTTTACTTCCTATACTAGAGAGAGGAGGAGGGACTGATGAAGAGATAGTAGACTAGTCTGATTTGAGAAGACTGAGCTAAAAGGTAGAAAATCAAGTCTTCAAACTACCAAAGTAGTCCTCATAAAAAAAACCAATATTCTCTGTAGTCTTTGTAGGCATTATGGTAGATTTAGTAAAACTTTGTAAAACTACACAGTAGACAAAAGGGTACTTCACCATTTTATCTTCCTTTTCAAAATTCTCTCCCTTACCTAGCCTCCTCTCTCACCCTTACAGCCATCAAAGACCCTCCACCTTGCCTTCAATGTGCCTAAGGTCCACTTTTCTTCTTGGTCTGACCTCTAAACTTCCATTCCCTTCAGCCCAACTAAATATGAATCAGATTATGTGATTAAAGTATTTCATACTAATGGGTAAATGTGCTTTAATCCACGAGGTTCAATCCTACAAATAATCACCAAGCTCTACAATGTATAATGCACTGTGTTTTGTCAAAGTACCTATTCTTACAAGAAAAACTGGTTAAATCAGTTTTTTAATGTACAACGTAAAGAAGAGGAACATGAATGCCTGCTTCATCACACTCTCCCCATCCCATTTCTATCACTATGCACCTTCTCCTCACCCCATCTGCCAGGAACAGAATCCAATGAACCAATACTGCTTCCAGTAAAAGTCAATGACTGAGAAGACAATGTGAGATGGCAGAGCAACCAATAAACATTCAAAACCATAGATGAGTTACAGAGGGGCCTCTGAATTTAACTTCACGTATTAATTACAAGTACACTAACGGGCCTCTCAATAAACCAATTTCCTTACAAGATACTTATAAATCAGCTTTGCTCAGAGTGTGAGTCATTACATGATACTTTACATGGAAAACCCGAAAGACTCCACCAAAAAGCAGCTAGAACTGATACATGAATTCAGCAAAGTCGCACGATATGAAATCAATGTACAGGATTATATCAATGTATAAAATTGGTTGCATTTCTATACACCAATAATGAAGCGACAAAAAGAGAAATCAAGAAATCGGCCCCATTTACAATTGCACCAAGAACCATAAAATACCTAGGAATAAACCTAATCAAAGATGTAAAAGATCTGTATGCTGAAAACTATAGAAAACTTATGAAAGACACAAAGAAAAGGAAAAACATTCCATGCTCATGGACTGGAAGAACAAATATTGTTAAAATGTCAATACTACCCAAAGCAATCTACACATTCAATGCAATCCCAATCAAAATTGCACCCGCATTCTTCTCAGAGCTAGAACAAACAATCCTAAAATTTGTATGGAACCACAGAAGACTCCGAATAGCCAAAGTAATGTTGAAAAAGAAAACCAAAGCAGGAGGCAATCACCATCCCAGACTTTAGCCTGTACTACCAAGCTGTAATCATCAAGACAGTATGGTACTGGCACAAAAACAGACATATAAAACAATGAATAGAATAGAGAACCCAGAACTGGACCCACAAATGTATGGCCAACTAATCTCTGACAAAGAAGGAAAGAATATCCAAATGGAAAAAAGACAGTCTCTCCCATACAGAAGAATGAAACTGGACCACTCTTTTACACCATATACAAAAATAAACTCAAAATGGATGAAAGACCTAAATGTGAGACAAGAAACCATCAAAACCCTAGAGGAGAAAACAGGCAACAACCTCTTTGACCTCAGCCACAGCAACTTTTTACTCGACACATCTCTGAAAGCAAGGGAAATAAAAGCAAAAATGAACTATTGGGACCTCGCCAAGATAAAAAACTTCTGCAGAGCAAAGGAAACAATCAACAAAAGTAAAAGGCAACTGACAGAATGGGAGAAGATTATTTGCCAATGGCGTATCAAATAAAGGGTTAGTATCCAAAGTATAAAAAACTTAACAAAGTCAACACCTGAAAAACAATCCAGTATAGAAATGGTCAGAAAATATAATAGACATTTTTCCAAAGAAGACATCCAGATGGCTAACAGAAACAGGAAAAGATGCTCACCATCACTCATCATCAGGGACATACATATCAAAACCACACTGAGATACCACCTCACGCCGACCAGAGTGGCTAAATAACAATTCAGGAAACTACAGATGTTGGCGAGGATGCAGAGAAACGGGAACCCTCTTGCACTACTGGTGGGAATGCAAACTGGTGCAGCTGCTCTGAAAAAGTGTGGAGGTTCCTCAAAAAATTAAAGATAGAATTTCCCTACGACCCAGAAGTAGCACTACTAGGAATTTATCCAAAGGATACAGGAGTGCTGATTCACATGGGTACATGTACTCCAATGTTTATAGTAGCGCTGACAACAGCTGAATTACGGGAAGAGCCCAAATGTCCATCAACTGATGAATAAAGAAGATGTGGTTTATATATACAATGGAATACTAGCTGGCAATGAGAAAGAATGAAATCTTGCCATTTGCAACAACGTGGATGGAACTGGAGGGTATTAATGCTAAGTGAAATAAGTCAGTCAGAGAAGACAGATATCGTATGTTTTCACTCATATGTAGAATTGGGGAAACTTAGCAGAAGACCATGGGGGAAGGGAAGGTGAAAAAAATAGTTTCAAACAGAAAGGGAGGCAAAGCCTAAGAGAGTTTTAAATACAGAGAAAAAACGGAGGGTTGATGGGGGGGGGAGGGGGGAAAATGGGTGATGGGCATTGAGGAAGGCACTTGTTGGGACGAGCACAGGGTGTTGTATGTGAGCGATGAATCATGGGAATCTACTCCCCAAGCCAACAGCACACTGTATACACTGTATGTGAGCTAACTGGACAATAAATTATATTTAAAAAGAAAAAAGAACCCTGAGTCATTAAACCATAAATACTGAGAAGTTTCTTCTTCAGTTGTTTCCATAGTTAAAATGTTAATAAGTACCAGTTCCATTTGCCCTACTGTACTTAAAAGTTATTAAGTTTGGCTATTAAACTTACCTGTTTTCAATTAGACCTGACATTTTCCCCAAATCTTCGTAGGTTTGAAATTCCAAACTAATGGGGATACTTGCTTTAAATCTTTTTTATTTTTCAGTTGTAAATTTTACTTATTCTGACCTATAACAGAGGTCCCAAACTGGAAAGCAGGCTACAACTACTGACAGGTTGGGGTTCAAGCAAAAATCAAAAGATACTGTGTTCTATTAAGAAGGCTGAAAACTGGGCCCATATTCATGTATGGCACTAAACAAGTGGACCTGAGAACTAGATTCCCTCTAAGATGAAGCATAAACCCTCTAGTGCAGTTACTTTCATCTGCCTGGTACCTGAAGGCGTAGGAGTTTTGCTATTCATAATGTACTCCTATGAAAGGTGCATATTTTCCAGATCACTCTCACACTTTACCAAGTCACCTAAATGTAAAAAAAACGACAAAGCAGATCTTGCTGGTTTGCAATTTAATAGTTAATAACAAAAAAAATTTTGGCTCAGGTCACGATCTCACAGTTTGTGAGTTTAGCCCCACATCCAGCTCTGTGCTGACAGCTCAGAGCCTGGAGACTGCTTCAGATTCTGTGTCTCCCTCTCCCTCTGCCCCTTCCCTGCTCTCACTCGAGCTCTCTCTCTCTCCTCTCAAAAATAAACAAACATTTAAAAAAAATTTTAAAATATTTTTTCATTAGGCTTTAAAAAAAGTGTAAGAAAGAAAATATTCTGACTGGTGGAAGGGTGACATAGAAGTAAAAAGCCCATCTGAAAGCTTTTTTGGGAGAAAAAAGGTGAAAGAACTCAAAAACATTGTTGAGTTACTGAAAGCTTTCCTGATTGAACACTATGTTAATTCCATGGTTTATTACCACACTCCATGCTTCAGAATCCCCCTTACTTCCTCTTTATGTATAACAATAGCAGATAGATCATAAACTCTGAGAAATGTTAGGGAAATTTATAAAACACTTCACACCTTCAAAAGTAATTCTCCTTACACTCTTTTAAACAGTCTTAACAACCATCAAGTCCCTTCCCAAGTATTTTCTACCGCTTTTCAATTTACATTCAAATGACAACTGCAGTCCTCATTTTCAAGGCTTGGACTTCAGTCCTGGATGGGCTCTCTAGCACAGAAACTTTTTTTGGCCCTTATGGTTGCATTCCTCATTAGACTTCTTATTCCAGTCTCTATGGTCTATTTCATTCAAAATTTATCCCTAATTCCCTCTCTAAAAGACCTTGATCAAAGCCTTGTGTGCGGGGAGTGGGGGTGGGGTGCCTAACTGTCCAAATAAAACCAATATACTGCGCTGTTTCATTGAGATTCATTTAAATTAAAAGCATGACGACTCTAAAAGACCAAAAAAAGTTAAATAATCTTTATATGCTAAGTGCACAAAGAGCCGAGCAAGTGACGCTCTATCTTTAGCAAGTGTGGACTAGCGACTTTTTAACATGGACTCTAAGTACTGACAACTACTGTACCAAATCCACGGGCTCCAGGGATGGTCACACTACCCCCACAGTAACAAATTACCAAATTATGTCTCGTGTCCCAGCACCCCATTAAGGAGGAAAAAGGGTGTTACGGGACTTGCATCTGAAGAAAGAAAAAATAGGCAGCTTTTCTGTGTAGGTTTTGGGAAAACAAAGCTTCACCATACGTGATACTGTTACAGCAGAAAACCACGCAGCACATTTTTGGAGTCTCACTCCTCTTCACCCAAAGGAAGACTGCCTTGCCACTCTATCCTCTATTGTGATGCGCCCTCCTAAGGATGTCGCTGCGTTAGCCCAGTGGTGACAGAAAAAGGGGCGGGGCACGGGGTTACTCTGCCCAGCGAAGGAGGGATGAGGGTATCGCCTTCATCCCTTGGGGAAGGGCCTCAGGACTCCCAACCCAAAAACAGCACCGCCAAAAATCCAAATCCCTTCCTTGCCTCTCCGAATCAGGGGCCAGCTGCCGGAGCCCAGAACCCCACCCACGGTCTCCCAGCAGGGTCTGAGACACCCAGACCACCGCCACGGCAGCCCGGCGCTCAAGCCCAGATTCGCCCTCCGCCCCCTTCCTCTTTCGCCCAGCCCAGCCCAGCCTCCGGCGCCGCCCCCACCGAGTTCCCCAGGTGAGTCCAGTCACCCTCGAACCTGCAGTCCCTCTTGAGTGTCCAGGGAGGACCTAGGCGAAGGCGGGGGGCCAGCGACACCTCCGCTTCTTCCTCAACTGGGTCCCTCTGGAGGTGTCTGTGGCAGCGGCCACTCAGGCGGCTGCGGCCAGCAGAGCCGCCGGGGCAGGTTACAGGCCGGCTCCTAAGCCTCTTCTCGCGAGAGCCTGGAGTCCGAAGAGGCGAGGCTAGCGGTGTTCTCGCGAGGCTCAGCGCCCGGGAGTGGGCGGGGCGCCGAGGGTGAGGGTGAAAGAGGGAGCGGCCGCTTGCGGTGGGCGTTCTGCCGAGGGGCTGGGGTGGCAGAGTGCTGGGCGCCGGCCCTCAAAGACGTCAGACCCGGATCCTCGGCGATCCTCGTGTCTGAGAGGCCCAAACCTCTGAATCCCACGTTTTTCCTTCGACTTCCTGTTACCGTTAGAAAAAAACGGACAGCGTCTCCTGCCCAGAGTTAGAGAAATAGCTCTGGGACCCCGAGTGCTCTGGGAAGACGTTTCCCTTAATTGAGCAAACTCCGAAATGGCCTTAGCGAGCTCACCTGGCGGCTATTCACCCACCTGGGTTCACGAAAGGCGGTCGTCGTGAGGCCCACCCTCTATGCCTCTGCAGCTGTTTGTTTTTAAAAGCTGGCTTGGCGGGAACAGGGTGCCAGCTGAAACTCCTCCTTCACTTGAGCCGCCTATCACACGTCGGGAGGAACCTGGGTCGCGTGTTGCTCCTGTGGCCAGAAGGTCGCCAGTTAATAAGAGTTTCAGTCATCCAACTTCTCTGAGCCTACCATGTGCCAAACGCTGGACGATCCTCACGGGGGTTGGGGGGAGGAGTGACTAAAAGACGCGGTCTCGGCGCTGGAAGCTCAGACCGCGGGGGCAAGACCCGCCCGATAAATGGAAACCCACTGTGCTGTGATAAAAGCCGGGTTGCCCGCAATGAGCTACGGGAGCAGCAGACAGGGAGTAACCGGCTCTGCCTGGCATGTTGAGGAAGCCTCCACCAGGGAGAGACATTTGAGCTGAATCTTGAAGGATGAGTAGAGTTCTTCCCCGGTTTTGAGAAGAGTGGGAGGGGCGTTGCAAGCAGAGAAAGCAAAGAGGAAGAGGACCTGGTTTGTGTAATTTGGAATGAAAACGGATCTTGCGGAAAGAACTTTGTTGAAAAACTTGTAATCATTGTTTAGTTCGGAAGAGAAAAAAAAACTCCCAGGCCCCCATGCGTGATAACCAAAGTGTTGTCCAAACCAAGGTTTTATGCTAAGGAGATGAATTGTGCTGCACGGTACCGGAAAGTGAATATCCTCTTCCTCATCTAGGTACACTCACACATCAGAGACCTAAAGGGAAACAGGTTATTGTCCTAGTGTGCCCAATTGTTACTGCCAACATTCTGTTAAATTGGAAAATCCCAGTACTCTTTGAGGACTGCTAAGTAGAGCGATTTAACAAATGTTGCAATACAGGGAATCTCATGGAGAAACTTCAGAAACATCCTCAGGCAACAACACAACAAAAACCTCACCAATCTTGATTTATTATCAAAATGTTCTGCTGTAAGCTAAGATCAAGGGAGGTGATTCTGTAGTCCAAGTTAGGTTTAGAGAGGTCTGTCAAACAGGAATCATTTCCCTGTATCAAAATAGAAGCTATAATTTCCTACAGAAAGTCTCTGATATTCTATAGTTTCCACTTCCTTCAAAAAACATCTTCATTTTTAATATATATATTTATATATACAATAGTGTCATTTGGCTCACTCTATCCTCCCTACAAATAAGCCCAATACTTAATAGCAAAACAAACAAAAAGTAGTTCTAACCCTGCTATGGGCCAATCAGGTGTCCTCCTCAGCATAATTCACAAGTTCTAGTTCAAGTTCCAGAAATTCTACAGGAGGAATTATGTCAGCAAAGATTTTAGATGAAATTTGGAAACTTTGTTCCATACTGGAATCAGGCCAAAACATTTTACCTTACTTTGAGGGACCTATAGTCCATCTTATTCTGTTATTCCAAGGAGGGAAGGAAGGAAGGAAGGAAGGAAGGAAGGAAGAAAGGAAGGAAGGAAGGAAGGAAGGAAGGAAGGAAGGAAGGAAGGAAGGAGGGAAGGAGGGAAGGAGGGAAGGAGGGAAGGAGGGAAGGAGGGAGGGAGGGAGAAGCAAGGAAGTCTGAAAATCTAATAAAACTATCACCATCATTTGCTTAAAAAAATTAACCTATCAAATATTAATTTGGGGAGCATTGGTAGCATTGTTGCATCCACACGACTCCTGAAACAGAATGCTATGGGCACCAGTGACAGTCACAACAAAGTTTATTACAATGAGAGGCAAGGCCGACCGATCGATCGGAACCAACACTCTTGACAAGAGTGCGGCCCCGAACAGCCGGGGTACAGAGTTTTTATAACCGATCACATCGTTTTATCATCACCTGGGAACAGAACAAAGAAACAGGTTCCAGATGAGTTAGAAACAGTTGCCTAATGAGGTATTTACTTTAGACTTTCTGCCTCTAAGTTGCAACCAGTGGATCTCCTTGATCCTGCCTCTGACGCTCTTTCTTTGAACTTTTGTTTCCTTAATTGGTGAAGCCTAATTTACAAGGGTATGAGGCGTAGTTTACCAGAGCAAAGCAAGGCTGTTATCTCTTAACCTTCAGTGTCAACACAAAGCTGTTATTTTTCAAGCTAAGCATTAGCCCTACACTACAATTTAACCCTTACAGCATCTATATGTCTAGTAGGTAACGCCATTGATTCAAATCATCACAAACTGCTTACACCATCATTTGTAAATGCTAGCTGACTAACCCCTAATGTCAATCTTCTACAATATTAATCACAATACGCACCAAAAAGATCAATACAAATAAAGAGTTTTATACAGAAGCAATGAATAAATTCCTTTGGTTGTATTGTTGCACCTTGTAATATGGTAAGACAAGATTGTTTCACAGCAGAGGATAAGATAGTTAGCGCCTGGAGGGCTCAGTCAGTTAAGCATCTAACTCTTGATTTCAGCTCACATCATGATTTGTGGTTAGTGAGTTCGAGCCCACCCAACCCCCCCCTCCCCCCCCCCCCCCCCACATCAGCATGGAGCCTGCTTGGGAGTCTTTCCCTCCCAGGGTCACTCTGCCCCTCCTTCATTCGCACAGTCTCCAATAAGTAAACTTAAAAAAAAAAAAAAAAAAAAAAGACTTCTAGTTAAATACTTGCTCAGCAAATTAATAAGCCACAGAACCAGAATCCTGTTTAACTTTAAAGCCTGGGATTTCTTGTTACTAGAAGGTTTGAGCACTGTCACCTAACAGCAGGAACAGGAAAATTACACTAACACCAAAAGAACTCTATTCAGCAAACATATTTATAGATTAAGACCCTGTATAAGAATACTAGGGGAAGTACAGGCCTTATGAATATACAGGTTCTAGGATGGGAAAAGATAAGATTCAGTAAGCAGAAAGGGAGAGGCTAAGGCTTGAAGGTCCTGGGTGGGGAAAACACATATTTTAAAACAATGCTGGGGAGCATCTGACCACTAGCAAATGCCTGAGGGCGCAAGGTTCCTCTTAAGAATGTAACAAACACCACCTACCCACCCCCTCAGGTTTCCCTCAGGAATTTGACAAAAGACCTAACTAAAAATAAGTAGTAGACCATAAAACATATGACCCCGAAGGAACAGTTTGGCCGTAGAACACCCCCATACAATGGAAACGAGCCAATCAAAAAGGAATGACTAGGCATTTAGAGTTATCTAGCCAATAAGGGTAAAACCTGAGAAGGGACAAGGGGGAAGGAGAGGGGCTGATCAAAACCTTATAGAACAGAGTTTTATAAGTTTGCCTACAGTTTCTGGCATTCACTTTTTTTTTTTTAATATATGAAATTTATTGTCAAATTGGTTTCCATACATGGCATTCACTTTTGAATGAAGAGAGCATTCATACAATTCTTTCTTTCTGATTTTATGCTGTAATAAACTTTTGCCTGCTGCTCATTTTATTTTGTGGCCACCTCTTCATCAATGCAGCGAGACAATGAATCCCAGATATTAAGTAAAAAAAAAAAAAAAAAAACAAAAACCTCCCAAAACATTTCTACTGACTTAAATGAGATGTGTAAGTAACAAATATAAGGAAAGCAAGCTGGGTGGTAAGGAGATAATGTGCTGTGAGAAATCAGAGATAGGAAAGATTACTTCTAATTGAAGAGATGAAGAAAGTGCAGGAAAGGGGGAAGATGGATGTTTGATTTGGGACCTTGAAGAATAGATAGGATCCATGCATGAAAAGATAATAGGAAAAAACAGCTGTTTTTTTGGTTTGTTTGTTTTTGTTTTTGTTTTACGTAAACTCTATGCCCAACATGGGGCTTGAACTCATAACCCAGTGATTGGATCACATGCTCTACCAACTGAGCCAGCCAGGTGTCCCAGGAAAGGACATTCTTATGGAGAGATCAACAAAGGCATATTTAATGGCTAAGCTATGTATCCTTTAGGGGCAATAATGACCCATTTAAAAAATGAATAGGACGCAATGTGAGAAAAGTAAAATGGAATGGAGACATAATAATGGCCTGGAATGTTGGGTTAAAGTAGAGGTCTGCAAACTTTCTGTAACTTGTTAGCTTGCAATAAGGGTAAAATCTCAGACCTTTCACAGCTTTTGACAATTCCTATTAGGCTTTGTTTTGTAGAGATTGACATAGTGATCTAAAAATTTACATAGAAATGCAAAAGCCCTAGAACACGAATTTAAAAAAAAAGAGAACAGGAGCGCCTGGGTTGCGCCGTCGATTAAGTGTCCAACTTCGGCTCAGGTCATAATTTCACAACAGTTCATGAGTTCGAGCCCCACATCAGACTCTGTGCTGACCGAGAGGAGCCTGGAGCCTACTTAGAGTTCTGTGTCTCCCTCTCCTTCTGCCCCTCCCCTGCTCATGCTCTGTCTCTCTCTCTCTCAAAAATGAATAAACATAAAAAAGAGAGAGAGAGAGAACAAAGTTGGAGAACTTACACGTCAAGATTTCAAAACTTATTACAATACTACAGGAATCAAGATGGTGTGGTGTTGGCACAGAGCTAAGCCTATTGCTTAATGGAATAAGTTGTGAATCCAGAAATAAGCCTTTACATTTATGGTCAGTTGATTTCTAGCAAATGTACCAAGATAATTCAATGAGGAAAGGATAGTCTTTTCAAAAAAACAAACAAGCAAACAAAAGACCCTTAGGTCCTTACCTCACATCATACACAAAAATATTAATCTTAAATGGATCATAGGCCTAAATATAAAAACTAAAACTAAATTTGATAGGGGCTGAATCTAAAATATAAAAACTAAAACTAAATTTGACTGGGTGACTCAGTCAGCAGAGCATCTGACTCTTGATTTCATCTCAGTCATGAGCTCATGGTTCATGAGTTCAAGCCCTACATAGGGCTCTGCGCTGGTGGTGTGGAGCCTGGTTGGGATTCTCTCTCCCTCCCTCTTTCTCTGACCACCCCCCCCCCCCCATGCTCACATGCTTTCTCTCTCACTCTCTCTCAAAATAAATAAATAAACTTTTTAAAAAACTATAAATTTGATAAAAGAAATCAAAGGAGAAAATCTGCATGGTGTTGGGTTAGACAAAGAAGTCCTAGACATGATAGCAAAAGACAAGTCATTTTAAAAAAATTGACAAATTTAATTATTACATTTAAAGTGACAAGTTTAATCAATAAAATTGAGAATTCTTGAGCTTCAAAAGACACCATTAAAAGAGTGAAAAGACAAACCACAGACTGAAAGGAAATGTTTGAAATCATAATAAGGAGGTGTATCCATAGTACATAAAGAACTCTTATAACTTAATAAGACAATCCAATTAAAAAACAGCAAAGGACTTACACAGACCTGTCTATGATGATATACAAATAGTTAATACACACAGGAAAAGATGCTCAGTGCCATTAGTCATTTAGTAAATGTAAATTAAAGCTACAATGAGATAAATTACAACTGCACACTCACTCGAATGGCTATAATGAAAAATCAGACAATGACAGTGTGTGAAGATAGGGATAAACTTGAACCATCATAGATTGCTGGTGTGAGCATAAATCGCAATCATTTTGGAAAACAGTAGCTTTTTAAAGTTAGATATAAATTTACCATACTATCCAGCAACTCCTAGTGATGAAGTTTCAGGGTGATGGGAGGTTCGTGGGGTCCAGAGCTGACGGCCAAGAAAGAGTTCTTCAAGATATCTTTGGTGCAAAAAGATGACTTTATTAATGCATGGGAACAGGATCCATGGGCAGGAATTGCTGTGCTGTGTGAGGGGTGACCGTTTTATGGAGTCGGGGAAGATAAAGTCAAGAGGGAGTTTCCAAAAAGATTTTCACATGCTAAAGACTTACTGGAGGCCAACTATTGTCAAGCTAAGATTGTTTTCCCATTAGCAAAGCATTAACATTGAGACAGTAGGGAGTTCCTGGACTTTAGGCTGTTGATGGGATTGCCTTTTTCTGCTAAACTGGTGGAGACTCCTATCAGTTTAACCATTTGTTTTTTGTCCTTTCTTGTTTTGGGATAGCTGGGAGTGTCCAAGGAATATCACACATGTCCCACCTGGGGGGAGAGTGCTAGCTTGTGTTTTGCCCTCAGCCTGCCTCACGCTCCCTCATCACCAGGAATCTACCCAAAAGAAACAAAAAAATATATATATCCACACAAAAACCTACGTGTGCTGCTCATAGCAACATTATCCTCAGTAGCCAAAAACTGAAAATAATCAACTGGTGCATAGATAAATGTGGCACATTCATACAATGGAGCGCTCTTCGGCAATAAAAAGGAATGGCTTACTGATATGTACTACAACGTAGATAAATCTCGAAACCTGTAGGCCGAGTGAAAAGAAGTCAGATGCAAAAGACTACAAATTGTGTAAGTCATTTAGATGAAATGTCCAGAAAAGGCAAACTTAGAAAGACACGAAGCTGATCCATGGTTGTGGGAGTTTCGAGTGGGAGCAAGGATTGACTGCAAGTGGGCTCAAGGAAATTTACTGGAGTGATGGTAATCTTCTAAAACGGTATATGGATGATAGTTGCACGATTCTATAAATACTAAATAACACCGCTTTCAGAAGGTGAATTTTATGTAAGTTATACCTCAATAAAGCTGTAAAAAGGGGGAAAAAGGACTTTAATCCTATGGATCGGATACCTCAATTAATTCTTTGGATCCACATGAACCCAAACTTGCAGAGGTGGGAATTTTCCTGCTTGTAACCTGAAAGCCATTTCATTTTTCAATGCCATCCATGGTTTCCATGCATGCACCTCCATAAATATATCTACCTCAGAACCTCTTTATCCACTTTTCTGTCCTGGGATCCTAAGAGAGGGTGAGAACATAGAACCCATGAAGATCTGTGCCAAGGAGCTACAGACGTTGCAATTTGGCCATCGTCCTCTCAAGGAGATGTGATCTCTGTCCAAAAAGAAGAACAGACAGAAACTGTTAGATCATACGCTCCTGAGCTTTTCTAATAGTACCAGGAGTTTATATGTTTGTTTTGCTGAAAAGGAAGCTTTAGGATAAGAACTGCAAAAGTAAATCACTGATTTTAAAACCTGACTATTCTAAATGCTGGGCTTTGCTTGGGATGAAGTTGAACTAGACCAAACAGACCCACTGTTTAGGGGCAGGTTGTTTCTTCTCCAACATGTCCTGGGTCCACTTCCATGAACTGCTGCTTCCAAATGGAACCAAGAACTTGTTTCTTTTTTTTTTTTTTTTTAATTTTTTTTTTTCAACGTTGATTTATTTTTGGGACAGAGAGAGACAGAGCATGAACGGGGGAGGGGCAGAGAGAGAGGGAGACACAGAATCGGAAACAGGCTCCAGGCTCTGAGCCATCAGCCCAGGGCCCGACGCGGGGCTTGAACTCCGGGACCGCGAGATCGTGACCTGGCTGAAGTCGGACACTTAACCGACTGTGCCACCCAGGCGCCCCCCCAAGAACTTGTTTCTATCGAGTTCTGCACAGACTAGGTTGGATACTTATAGGCCCAATCCCTGAAGACTTGGGAAGGAAGGTTTTTGGTGTATGGGCCACATGGGGAGGAGAATGATAGGGGTAAAGACATTTAGAGACACACATTATCCAAGGATTAAGTTAAGCAGTGAGAGGAAGTCAGAGGAGAGGGACTTGTGGGACCCCATCTGATACTGACCTTTCAGGGACTGAAAGTTGATTCAAAGAACTCAATAAAACATTTTTTCACTACTCAGAAATAATAAATAAATAAGTAAATAAGTAAACCTATGCTTACATGAGAACTTAAAATGTGATTTTTAAAATTATCTACAAAGCTATGGGAAAATAATTGTTTAATAGATGGTGTTTGTTGTTTGTTTTGTTTGTTTGCTTGTTTGTTTTTACAGAGAGAGAGAGAGAGAGAGCATGAGTGGGGAAGAGGGGCAGAGGGAAAGAATCCCACGACCCTGGGATCATGACGTGAGTCGAAATCAAGAGTTGGATGTTCAACTGACTGAGCCACACAGGCACACTGATAGATGGTATTTAGAACACTAACTGTCCATATAAAAAATAATAAAGTTCCAATATAATATTTTGTCCTACACAAAATTACCCTCCAAAACAATAAATACTTAAAGTGAAAGGTAAAACACTAAAGTAGTTATAAGAGATAATTTGTGACCTAGGGTTGGGGAAAGACTTCTTCAGTAAGACTCTCCAAACACAGAAGCACCTGGGTGGTTCAGTAGGTTAAGCATCTGACTCTTGATTTAGGCTCAGGTCATGATCTCACAGTCATGAGATTGAGCCCCACTTCGGGTTCCATGCTCAGTGTGGAAGCCCGCTTTGGGATTCTCTCTCCCTCTCCCTCTGCCCCTCCCCCATATAAAAAATAAAAAACAAAAATAAAACCAATAAGGAATTCATATTAGAATATGCAAAGAACTCAAAATTAACAGGGCCAGAAAATCAATTAAAAATTGGCAAAGGATATTAAGGAAAAAAAAAAAAAAAACAGCTCATGGACTCAGAAGACCAAGTGGCCAGTTCGTAGAGAGAAGTTCAATCTCACTAGTATTCAGAGATAGGTGAATTAAAACAATGGGCTGCCACTTACCATCAATGTGACACAACTTTTCATAAATGTGCATACTTCCAATTGTAGGTGGAAATAGACAGAAATGCCTAGTTCTCCTGGTGGGAATAGAAACCACACATGTGATTCAGAGTCTTGCAAAGTTTGTTTATGTATCAGGATTCTACCCCTGAGTAAACATCCAGGGAAATTCTCACACAGTTCCATCAGGAGACATATTTAAGAATACTCGTTGAGGCTGGACGCTACTAGGGAGCTGGAGGCACCATCCACACCACCTTCTACTGCTTATTCTCGTATTAGATAGTAAACTGGAAATTGAAAAACTGCATTCTCCAGACACCTCTGCTGCTAAGGTTCTAGAAGAGGTTTAGGTTCAGCCAATCATATGCACTCCTGGGAGAAGGGGCAGGCATAAGTAAGGTGATTCTGCCACTTTTCCCTTTCTGCTGGCAAGCCCTGTTGTGGAAGGGGTTCATTTTATTGTGTTAGTGTTACCAGATTCTAGCAACAAGGCCCAATAGATGTCAAGAAGCAAAGGGCTCGCCATCTCTTTTTGCTGCGGTTGGTCATGGCAGGTACAGTTTGTTTCCGGAACAGCAATAGGAAGCAGCTGCCTCCTGATCAGGGCAGTCTCATGATAATATCAGTCAGTTGCGGAGATGAGAAGACAGAACAACTCTCTTGGTGACTTTGTGAGTTTTTCCTCCAAGTTTAACATAGAGTCTGTTTTCATCAGCATTCTCAATGATTTTGTAATGAATCTCTTTCTATAAACTAACGGAAGTAGCTTCTCTTCTCTGCATTTCAACCAAAGCCTGATTGATTCCACCAGGATGCCAGACATTTGTTAATATTCTTGTACATTTTGCAAAATTTACTTGCCATTTCAGTCCCATCTCCATTGTTCCCTACATCAAGAAGATCTGTTCCCTTCTCTGTGTATCATTGTGTTTTGCATTTCACCTATAACACTGTAATTACTTGCTTACATCTCTGTTTTCTTTAGAACACAAACTGTTTGAGGCCAGTATGGGATCTTAGTCCTCAGGGATATAAAGCATATTTTATTTTTTAAAATTATTTATTTATTTTTATTAGTAACATCTACACCTAGCATCAGGCTTGAACTCACAACCCCAAGATCAAGAGTAGTGTGTTCTAATGACTGAGCCAGCCAGGCACCCCCACAAGGCACATTTTAAGTGCACATGTAGACACTGTATTGGACAAGACAGAATATAGAACATTTCCATCATCACAGAAAGTTCTGTTGCACAGCATTCATCTAAGTAGAACCAGGGTCTGTATTTTACACTTCTGAAGTGTCTTGTATTTTTCTTTCAGAGTGTTTATCAAAATTAATAGTGAATTAATATCTGTCTTGCATACTAAATTGTAGGCCTCATTAAGATAGAAACTGTGTCCATTTTGTTTACCAGTTTATGCCCAGTGTCTAATCTATTACATGACAAATAAAGGATACTAAATTTAGATATTTGTTAAATGACAAATGAATGAAATCATGTCCTAATAAATACAAACATTCTATTCGTTATTTTTAAATTTTTGTAATGTTTATTATTTATTTTTGAGAGACACAGAGAGACAGAGCACGAGTGGGGTAGGGGCAGAGAGAGAGGGAGACACAGAATTGAAACAGGCTCTAGGCTCTGGGCTGTCAGCACAGAGCCTGATGTGGGGCTTGAACCAACAAACCATGAGATCATGACCTGAGCCAAAGTCGGACACTTAAGTGATTGAGCCAGTCAGGTACCCCCAAAAGTTCTGTTCTTTACAATTTGGGGTCCAGTCTAGAAATACGATCAGTGGGTTTGTGTGTAGACAAATGTTTTCTCAAGTTTCAGACCACTTTTTTGCCTTTCCTTGCAAGGCATTTAATTTCCTGAAATGAAGAGAGCGATAGTATCTAGCTAGTAAGGATTCCAGGACCTAGGATTTTGGTAATATTAAAAAGATGATGTCCAAAATATGGGACTGTAAGACACATAATTAAAAAAACATTTTGCATTATTCTTCCTACTCATGACCAATTTAAACACTTTGGTATTAGTCATAACCCCAGAAAGTGTTCTTAAAATTTTTTTAACGTTTATTTATTTATTTTGAGAGAAAGAGACAGATAGCATGAGCAGAGGAGAGACAGAGAGAGACACACAAATCCAAAGCAGGCTCCAGGCTCTAAGCTGTCAGCACAGAGCCCAACGCGGAGCTTGAACCCACGAACTGTGAGATCATGACCTGAGCCATGGTCGGACGCTTAACCGACTGAACTTTCAGGTGCCCTGAAAACGTTCTTATAACAAATGAGAACTCTTTAACTTCATTTATTTAAAATTATGATCATTAAATTTTTATTTTGCAGTGTACGATGGGAGAGAGGTTACAAAGTGCAATTTTATTCTTTTATAAATTATGCAATAACATACTTTAAAAAGAATAAACAACAGAAATGGAATAATTAAAAGAGGCCTTACATGAATAAAAGTAGAATCAAAACAATCAATTAGAATTTCAGCTATCGTGGCTAGCCATGGATTAGACGTAAATATTGGCATTTGGTGATCTCCAAAGCTTGAGAATGTTAGCAGCATGTAATTTTGTTGCCCTATCCTGTGTATAGCAGTGCTCTGCTCTGTCTTCACTGGGATTTAGCTTTGATTAACACATCCACATCAGCTTTGTCTGCTTCTCCAAGACTTTTTTGATGGTTCTCAGCCGGGACATTGTCTTCCTTTTTTCGGGGCCTCTGGGAACCACCATCTCTGTGAGCTATTGGAGCTCCGAGGGCGACAAAGTTGTGTACATCCTGTAGTTTCCTCCGCAGCCATTCTACCCTCTCCACGGAGCTCAGATGCTTGCCCAGGTTATGCATAAACTGTATTTCACTCACAGACCTCTTCCTGGAGGGAACAGCAATGGGAAAGACCACTCCATTAGCTCCCCCCTTCCCAATCATAAAGCCAACGTTAAAAATCCAGCTCCCATGCCCTCACCATGCAGAACAGCTTACGATACTTACTTAACAGGTTTCCCATCCGATTTTGCAAGAAAGCAAATTGCAAACATGACAACCATGACCTTAACCATGTCTTTCGAAGACATCATCTTCACTAAAAGGAAAAGGAAAATGGAAGCGTTTAAAGATATTTTTAATGTGTCAAACTGTACAATCAAATTTGTAGTAGTTGCCTTTACAGCCATACAACTGCACAAAGTGTTACAGAAATCCCAAGTAATTGAATTGGTTTTCATGAAAGACTTTGACAATCAGCCTCTTTTATTTTATAGATACGTTAGTATATATTGTATACACACAAAATTTGACTCTGAAATTAGTCAGATTAGTTCTCCTTTCTTAAGTATCTTTTAAGAGTTTTGTACAATTTTTAATATATGAATTTAAGCCATATGAGAACTGAAAAGGCTTACTTTTTAGAATTTCCTCCCACGTTTTATGTTGCTTATGATTAAGTGCTTATAATTTGCTTGAAAATGGCTAATTCTCTTAATTAGGTAACTTGCTAACACTATTTACTAAGCAAGTTTCTTTTCTCATAAGTCAACTTCATTTCAGGCACTACAATAATAGTCATAAATATCAAACGAATAGGCTCTGATTTAGAGATTTTTAATGAATTAATGCACACTTCTATCATTAAAAA
Organism: Puma concolor; assembly: GCF_028749965.1. Lineage (NCBI taxonomy): Eukaryota > Metazoa > Chordata > Mammalia > Carnivora > Felidae > Puma > Puma concolor. The sequence goes on along the minus strand of NC_141676.1, from coordinate 46,070,802 downwards.
GAATGTGCCAAAGTATTTTAAAATTATCTAATCCATCATCTAATCATTAATTAATTGTTTATGGAGTTAGAGCCTTGGCTCCATATGGAATGCTTGTCTATCTTATTTGACTTATTTTATTAACAATCTTGTTTGAGTATAATTTTTAGCACTTTCCTCTTTTGCCCATAAAGCTTTTCATCTCAGAATAGAACAGTCTTACCTTAATCTGCATTTCAATAATTGCAAAGCCTATTATTACAGAAGTGCTTTTTCTTAACGCTTAATGTTCTCCATTTTAACATACACAGAATGGCTATGTGCTCATATTTTTAAAGGGAAACGGCATCATTTAGAAGTAGCATAAGAAAAATTATAATCCACATTTATTTTTACTCTGCAATATAAGACTACTGATGGTGCAACAAATGAATATTCTTCAGTGTTGGTTTATGTTAGAAACAGGCACTGTAGCTACAGCATTGGGATTTGGTCCTAGCCTTGTCACATTTACCTAGTGACTTAAGACTCCTTGGCTTCCTTGTTCTTTTATTATTATTATTATTTTAAGTTTATTTGTTTATTTTGAGAGAAAGAAAGAGAGAGCAGGAAGGACAGAGAGAGGAAGGGAGAGAGAGAATCTTAAGCTCTGCACTGTCAGTGCAGAGCCCAACACGGGGCTCAATCTCACAAACTGAGATCATGACCTAAGCCAAAATCAAGAGTCAGATGCTTAATGGACTGAGCCACCCAGGTGCCCCAGCTTCCTTATTCTTAATAGAGAGAAGAGCTTCTTACAAGAATGTCATGAAAAAGCTTAAAAAAGACAGTTGTAAAACACCCTTAAAATTCACATACAGTTTTCAGAATAGCAATTTTGAAAAGGCTTTATGTAAATGGAATAAATATCCAGGAGTAAAACTGAATTTCTCCAACTGTTACACAGATTGAGCTCTCCACGAGTCATAAAACAAACCATCTAGATAAGGATATTCTGCATTAAAATGAATTTTAACACAACACACATTTGTATTGGCTATTTAAATCAGAATTACTCATTCCTCACTAGGCTGTTTTATTTCAAAATTTCAGTAAGATAACCATTAGAGCATATCATGCCAAATTTTAATTATTTTCTGTGTAATTTCAGATGAGTTTAGAAAAACAAAGCATCTCAAAAGACTTTAATCACAAAAATGTATGATTCAAGAGCATTTTAGCAGCATAAATTTCTTTTATATTAACCATAATTCAAACTCTCCCTTAATAATTTACCTTGAACAAGCAGCATATTTGCAGAAAATAGCACACATCACATAATTACTTCATAATGACAAAAAACCTCAAATGAAATTTAAAAGAAAATATAAATATTACTCACCACACAAGGTTGTGACAAGATCTTTCAGGTGTCTTGACAGCTGATACTTTCTCAAAGTTGAGTGAACTGGTGAAAGCTGATGAATTAGACTGTAGAGACCCTCAAGTGTGACTTTTATATATAGGTCTTCCACTCACCAAAAGAAGCTTTTTTGTTGTCACAGATAATGTCACTCCCCATTCTCTGGATGGTAACGATAGGTTCAAAGCCACACACACACCCCCATTGGGCGGTGCCCATTCCTCTTAAATTTTAAATAATTGGATATTAAAAGGAAAACAGTGTGGGGCTGGGAAAAGGGTTTATGGAAAGATTTCTAACAAATATTGAAGTGTAATTGTGACGGGATTAATGAATTTATAAGAAAGACTGATTTCAAAGGTTTATGGTAGAGCTATTATTTGAAAGTAAAATCTGAAAATAAGTGTATTTGTTATAACATATAGTGTTATATATAACAATATATATAGTGTTATAACACTATTGGTATAATTATTGTGAGGGTTGTAAAGAATCACATTATATTATTCTTACTTTGGAATCCATTTTCAACCAATCCATATTATTCCTATTTCAAAAAAAAAAAAAAAAATAGACATACTGCTTTTCTTAAAGGAAGTGTTAAAAATATTTTGAGAAAATGCACTTTGTAATTAATTTTAAAGCTTCAAGTGTGAAATTATCTTAAAATTCATTTCACTTAAATTTCATTTATGCATTTTAATTTGCACAGAAAACATTTAATAAGCACTAACTATATGCCAGGCTTTATATGTATTATCCCATTTAGTCTTCTCAGCAATCCCTTAAAGTAAATGCTGATATTAGCCCAGCTTTCACACGAGGAAACTGGGTTTGGAAAGTGGAGAAGATGGAATTCAACAAAGGTCTTTATGACTCCAGAGCCATTTTGATTCTTACTACCTCAGTTTTGCCCTAGAAATGAAACCCTTCTTTGAATTCCAGTCTTTAATTTGCCTAGCCTTTTGCAGCCTCGTTGCCCAGGGGTTGGGTCTTGATTCTTAGGTTCCCCCCGTTGGTGACTAAGGGCCTACTCCAAAATCTGATAGAGGCATAGTACTGCCACCTGTCTGATTTCAAATATTGGTACAGTCTGGTCTCAGTTCGAAACCCCTTGAATGCCCTGGGTATATCCAGGGCTCATTTAGGCAGCTTGACTCCCACCTAAAGTCCCAGAACTGAATTGTTTTTCTTAGCTATGTTCCTATCCAGGCTTCATATTATCCCCTTTCTTGCTAACCATTGCCAAGGTTCAACTCTACCTCAAGTGCAAGCCAGTCCAAGTTTGGACAGTACCTATACAGAGTCTAGAATGAGATATATGCATGAGTCCTGCTCTGGGAAATCCTCTTTACTGGGCAAATCTTACCTGGAGTGTATGTCCAGACTCCATTTTGGAAGTGCTAGAGACAAAATGCAACATGGCTAGAGGATTGAACCGGGTTGCTAAAAATGTTGGAAAACATGACAAATGAGAAGCAGTTGAATGAAATTGGAAAAGTCTGGAAAAGACGTGGGGGTGACTATATAGATGTTTTTAATTTTTTATGGGGCTATCACACAGAAGAAGAAATGTTTTCTGTGGTTTAAGGAAGGAAAGACGGAGTTTAATGGTTAAAGATTACAAGAAGGCAGATTTGAGCTCAACTTGGATATTTTAATTATTAAAATAAAGAATCAAGTACCTTCTTAAGTAGTGAGTTCCCCCATCACTGCAAGAGTTCAAGTAGAAGCTACATGAGGATTTTTTAAGGAGAATATAGAGATTCCTATGTAGCAGATGGTTGAACCATGAAACCAGACCATAAAAATCTATTACTTTGGTTTTTTGAAGACCCCTTCTCATGCAAAGTATCCATGTGATGTTTGTTTATCATTTTTTTTTTTTTTGTTATACACTGTTGAGGGGAAGGAGAATTGGAAATGCGAATGATTTTATAAACACATTTTCACTGTTATTACAATGCCATGTTTAACATTTTAAATTTGTAGATTTTTCCACTTCTTCAGGGAAGTTTGACATCATTGACAGCCTTCCAGGAGTGATGCAGTTAGTACTTTCACTGTGTTCTTCCTATTGCAATTAAATAAGAATAAATTGTCTCATTGAAGACAACCATATTGCTAAATTAGTTTTTCTTACAAATTAAGCAAACCGTTTAGACAATGTTCACTTGTTTAAAAAATGCCTTGAGGATCTACTATCAGCTAGGAGCTATGTTGAGCACTAGATGATTGAGATATGATCTCTGCCCTCCAATTTAACACATAATTACCATATAATATAATAGGTTATAATAGAGATGTGAACAAAGGCTTATAAAAATGCAGATAAGGAAGTAACTAAATTTCCATAGAGTTGATGGGAGCTATTTTACTGAGAAGCTGAAATATTCTCAAGGATGACGGAGTTTTCCACCAGAGAAGGTGAAAAAGAACAGAGAGAACAGCATATGCAAAAGCATGGAGGCCATGAAGACTGAATATATGCAAGTGGGAGGAGAGGGGGAGATGAGCGATGATCCCATAGAAGGAGCTTAGGTACAAGTTGTAGAAGGTATTTGTGTGTATGACAAGAAGTTTTATCTTGCAGTCCTTTCTAAATTCATGCATGTATTAGTAATATTTTTGTGTCTCTCAGATTTTTTAAAGGACTATCTGACCTTCCCACAGAGAAGAGATATTGCTGCCAGGACTTGGCACATTGTTTATCTGAACCATCAGGGTCTGGAACCACAGTCACTTGATAGAAGGACATTATTTAAGAAATAAGAGGGCTAGGGGCTATGTGGGCACAAGAGGCTGATGTCACATTGACAGAAAAGCTGAGCACAGCTTTTTGCTTTGAAAAGCTCAGCCTTTCTTAGGACTCTCAAGTTCTCCAAAACTGGGATCAGACAACATACTGTATTCCTCACATTTGGGAAAAATAAAAGAGCCATGTGTTTTCTCTTGCATTATGGGAGGTTTAATTTTAGACAGATACTTTTTCCTTCTGTTTGAGCAATAGGAATTAGTAAGACTTTGGGGACTTGGCATGAAGAAGAAACTTCCAGGGCTAGGAAATCAGCCACAGTTCTAATTCCAGACGGATGAGACAGTATCTTAAAAGTTGACTTACTCTTTTGCTTTAAGCTGCTCTATGGGATATTGAGCTACTGAGTTCTTTTTAAAAATTTTTATTATTGAAATAAGTTGACATATAGTGTTATATTAGTTTTGGGTGCCCAAAAGAGTGATTGGACCAATTCTATACATTATGTAGTACTTATCACACTAAGTATAGTCACCATCTGTCACCATACAATGTTATTAGAATGTTACTGACTATATGCTCTATGCTTTACTTTTCATCTCCATAACTTATTTATTTTAGAACTGGAAGTATGTATTTCTTAATCCCCTTTCACCTATTTCACCCATTCCCCCCCTCTGGCATTTGCCAGTTTATTTGTTCTCTGCATTTATGAGTCCATTTCTGCTTATTAATTTGTTCTGTTTTTTAGGTTCCACATATAAGTGAAATCATATGGTATTTGTCTTTCTCTGACTTATTTCACCTAGCATAATATCTACTAGGTCCACCCATGTTGTCGCAAACAGCCAGATCTCATTCTTTCCTTAAGCCAAATAATATTCCATTGTGTGTATGCACATGGTGGTGGCGGTGGTGGTGGTGTGTGTGTGTGTGTGTGTGTGTGTGTGTACCACATCTCCTTTATTCATTTATCTATCGATGAACAATTAGGTTGCTTCCATATCATGGCCACTGTAAATAATGCTGCAATAAACATCGGGTTGCAAATATCTTTTTGAATTAGTGTTTTCATTTTCTTTAAATACCCAGTAATGGAATTACTGGGTTGTATGGTATTTTTATTTTTAATTTTTTAAGGAACTTCCCTGCTATTTTCCACAGTTGCTGCACCAATTTACATTCCCACCAACAGTGTATGAGGATTTCCTTTTTCTACATCTTCACCAACGCTTGTTATTTCTTGTCTTTTTGATTTTAGTTATTCTGACTGGTGTTAAGTGATATCTCATTGCTGCCAAGACTTGGCACATTGTTTATCTGAACCATCAGGGTCTGGAACCACAGTCACTTGATAGAAGGACATTATTTAAGAAATAAGAGGGCTAGGGGCTATGTGTGATTTGTATTTCCCTGATGATTAGTGGTGCTGAGCATCTTTTCATGTGTCTTTTGGTCACCTGAATGCCTTCTTTGGAAAAATGTCTATTCAGATCCTCTGCCCATTTTTAATTGGGTTATTTGTGTTTTTTTGGTGTTGAGTTGTATACTTTTTTTTTGATTTTTAAAAAATGTTTGGGGCGCCTGGGTGGCGCAGTCGGTTAAGCGTCCGACTTCAGCCAGGTCACGATCTCGCGGTCCGGTCTGTGAGTTCGATCCCCGCGTCAGGCTCTGGGCTGATGGCTCAGAGCCTGGAGCCTGTTTCCGATTCTGTGTCTCCCTCTCTCTCTGCCCCTCCCCCATTCATGCTCTGTCTCTCTCTGTCCCAAAAATAAAAAAAAAAAAATAAAAACATTGAAAAAAAAAATTTAAAAAATGTTTTATTTCTTTTTGAGAGAGACAGTATGAGTGGGGGAGGGTCAGAGAGAGAGGGAGACACAGAATCTGAAGAAGGCTCCAGGCTCTGAGCTGTCAGCACAGAGGCTGACATGGGGCCTGAACCCATAAATGGTGACATCATGACCTGAGCTGAAGTTGGATGCTTAACCAGTTAAGTCACTCATATGCCCCTTGTATAAGTTCTTTATACATTTTGAATATTAATTCCTTATCAGGTATATCATTTACAAATATCTTCTCCCAAAAATGCCTTTTTATTTTGTTGATGGTTTCCATTGTTGTGCAGAAGGTTTTTATTTTGATGTAATCCCAATAATTCATTTCTACTTTTGCTTCCCTTCCCTCAAGAGACATATACAAAAATATGTTGCTAAGGTTGATGGTCAAGAGATTACTGCCTATGTTTTCTTTTGGTTTTATGGTTTCAGGTCTCACATTTAGGCCTTTTTTTTTTTTTTTAAGTTAGAGCATCTTAACTTTTCAGATCCCAATTTCCACATCTCAAAGTAGAATACTTTCTTCCCTCCTCTGAGTTATGGGCTTTCAGATATGAGCTATTATATGTAAAAGTGTTTTGCATGTAATTGACATTCAAAAAATGCATGTCTTCTTTGGGACATGAAACTAACTCTGAAGGGAAAGTGTTCCTTGCCTTTCCCCTCAGATGGGTCCACCTTACTCCAGGAGTCCCCATTAATAAACATGGAGAATATTGAGCTCCTGGGCCCAATTTGCTCTCTGCCTCCAAGATCTGCCAGCCCGGTCCTGTGAAGTGCAAAGAATTTAGAGGCAGTAGGCAGCTATGATGTTCATAAAATCCACTCTGAATCTGTTAATAGCACAAGGAATTGTAGTAAAATTTAAACTAAGACTAATCATATCTTTGCATTGCTGGGAACAAAATGTGTTGAAGGTGATTGGAGAGTGGACTCCTACACAAGTTAACAAACTAATAGGTGGCCTCAGAAGCTACATTCTTCTTACATCCACCTGGCAATACTGTGCAGTGGAAACACTCAGGACCTGACTATGGAAGATGAGAGCAAAGATCGTAGCTCTAGCACTTATTAGTTGCAAAACCCAGGATGAAAACTTTAATTTCCACACAAAAATAAACATAAGCTACCCCACAGAGTATCACAAGGATCACATAGAATAATGTAGATGAGGCACTTTGTCAACTACATACGAGGTCTTGATTAAAAACAAATTTAGCAATAATAACGTTGTTTTCATGAATCCTGTTAAAGTTATATAATTCTAACTTGGAGCTTTCTGTGTCCTTTCTAAGCTTCATGAAGGACATTTCAAGCGTCGCAGAGCTTCTCTAAAGGCTACACCTAGAATGCTATTGACATTGCCTTTCAACAATGAAGAAAATCTTCCATATGGTCAAACTCAACAAACTGTCCTGAAGAACGCTCTAGTGGGTGCAAAGAGAAGCATGAAGATGAGATTCTGTATTTTCCCTGTATGGAAATTCTCTAGATGTTTAGGGCACCAATAAAGTGTAAAAAAGCCACTATGAAACTTCATTCCAAGCATATTCATGTGGTTGGGTCGCTTATGAAATCAACTAGAGGGAAGATCGTAGTGGAAAGAGCAGTAGATTTGGAGTCAGAAGACCTGAGTTCAGATCTTGGCATTACTAGGATTGTCAGATTCAGCAAATAAAAACACTAGACATCAGTTAATAATAATAAATTGTACACTTAAAGTTTTATTAAGAGGATAGATCTCTTGTGAAATTGTCTTTTCAGAAAAAAGAATTTAAAAAATGCCACAGGACACCCTGTTGTATTTGAACTATTTCTAGGTATCTATGCATATGTACACAGAAATAAAAGAAAAATAGTGTATGGAACATACTTCTACTAAAAAATTATTTGTGTTTATCTAATATAAATTATAAGTATCTAAATTACATACCTCTTTTAAAAATTATATTTCCCTGAATATTGACTTTTTCTTAATATTTCCTGTTTTGCAGAGTTTTTTTAAATGTTTTATTTATTTATTTTGAGAGAGAATAAGAGAAAGAACGAGCAAAGGAGGGGCAGAGAGAGGGTGAGAGAGAACCCCAAGCAAACTACATGCTGCCAGCACAGAGCTCAATGCAGGCTCAATCTCACAAATTGTGAGATCATGACCTGAGCCAAAATCAGGAGTTGGACGCTTAACTGACTGAGCCACCAAGGCATCCTTGCAGAATTTTTTTTTTTAATTTTTTTTTTCAACGTTTATTTATTTTGGGGACAGAGAGAGACAGAGCATGAAGGGGGGAGGGGCAGAGAGAGGGAGACACAGAATCGGAAACAGGCTCCAGGCTCTGAGCCATCAGCCCAGAGCCTGACACGGGGCTCGAACTCACGGACCGCGAGATCGTGACCTGGCTGAAGTCGGACGCTTAACCAACTGCGCCACCCAGGCGCCCCTCCTTGCAGAATTTTTTTTTTTTAAAGTTTTTTTTTTTTTTCAACGTTTATTTATTTTTGGGACAGAGAGAGACAGAGCATGAACGGGAGAGGGGCAGAGAGAGAGGGAGACTCAGAATCGGAAACAGGCTCCAGGCTCTGAGCCATCAGCCCAGAGCCTGACGCGGGGCTCGAACTCACGGACCGCGAGATCGTGACCTGGCTGAAGTCGGACGCTTAACCGACTGCGCCACCCAGGCGCCCCTAGAATTTTTAAGTAAAGTTTCTTGCAGTTACAGTTTATGTTCCAATTACATTGTAGCATGGCTTCTACATCCAAATTATTTTGTCCTTTTTTTGCACTGAACATACATTCATGAGAAAACATGCTCAACATTATGACATGAGCTGGTACCCTGAACATGTACTGAAATAAAATCAACAACTCTGTAAACTGTTCTTCAATTTGATTTCTTGCAACATATAATCTCATCTTTCATGGCAGGAACTGATTTTCCATTCTTCAGGATTACATCTCATCTCTTGATCAATGACTCTTAAAATTGTTGTCCATTGACAAAAAGAAACATATTGTCATCAATTTTGATTCCCTTCTTTGTCACTACATATAACAATTTCACTTGTTCCCTACTGGATGAGTATTTAGGAATATCTATGTAAAACAATCAAGTTCTTCAAGGGGGAAATCCATTTGAAAAACAGATACGACAAGTGCCGTAATCATTGTCCACTTTGAGATGGAATTTCTTTTCCTGTTCATGAGCAACATTTTCCCTTTAAGAACAGGCATTTAGGGGTGCCTGGGTGGCTCAGTCGGTTAAGCAACTGACTTCAGCTCAGGTCATGATCTTGCCTTCCTGAGTTCGAGCTCCATGTTGGGCTCTGTGCTGACAGCTCAGAGCCTGGAGCTTGCTTCAGATTCTGTGTCTCCCTCTCTCTCTTCCTGCCTCTCCCCTGCTCACACTCTGTCTCTCTCTCTCTCTCAGAAATAAACATTAAAAAAAAAAAAAAGAATAGGCTCTTAAGGGAATATATTTCTCAATTCTTTAATCTATTCAATAAGTCCCTTTAAGCAATGGAAAACTTTAACAACACTGTTTACTCTTCTTTTAATTTGCATAATCTTACTATTAAAGAATACTGAAGACTAAAGAAATACTGAAATACTGAATACTGAAGACATGAACAAGAAGTAAGTAGGCTTCACTCAATGGAGTGTTTTAAATGTCAGCAAGAACTTGGGGAAACTTTTCTTCAGAAAGTATGATTTCAACACATCAAATAAACCAAGGGTTCTCTGTCTTTGTTTAATAGAATCAATGGGTTTTTAAATGTGAGACAATTAAATAATACGGAATGCCAACAGAACTAAAAATAATTTAATTGTTTAGTTTGACCAGAATAAATACTGAAGGTTAGATGGTCATCTCTGTCCCAATCATGATCCTGTGGCCTGCTGTCCATTTAGCAGGGGCTATGGGTAGAGGCAGCTTTCCTTAAAAAGAACTCTGGGTAAGGCAGGCAATAACATACATCTTTATCTTACAGAATCAACTTATGCATCAAAGTATTTGCTTTAAAAAATGTCTGCAACAGGGAGCATAACTCCCCATTCCTTAAGTGTGGAATGACTTCTTCCAAAGAATACAGTATAGAAAGGAGGAGGGGTGCCTGGGTGGCTCAGCTGGTTAAGCGTCCACCTCTTGATTTCTGCTCACGTCATGATCTCATGGTTCATGGGATGGAGCCCCACATCAGGCTCTGCACTGACAGCACAGAGCCTGCTTGGGATCCTCTCTCTCTGCCCCTCCTTCATTCACACACACACTCTCTCTAAATAAATAAATAAATAAACTAAAAAAAAAAGGTAGAAAAAAAGCAGCTCTATAGTAGAGAACCTGAAGAACACTACCTTTGACCAGGTGATCAAGGTCAACATCAATAGTGTAAGTCATGTTGACAGAATGTACCCTTGATACTATGCGATGAAAATGGCATTTTACCTCTGTGATTTTGCTCCCCAAACCTCATATCCTTAGTCTAATCATGAGAAAAACATGAAGCAAATTCTAATTGAGGGGCATCCTACAGTATACCTGACCAGCACTCCTCAAAACTGGTAAGTCATCAAAACAAGGAAAGTCTGAGCAACTGTCACAGCCAAGAGGAGCCTAAGGAGACCCGATGACTACATGTAATGTGGTGTCCTGGATGCGATCCTGGAACAGGAACAGGAAATTAGATAAAACCTAAGGAAATAATAATAGACTATGGTCTTTAATTAATTGAAATGTATTGATGTTGGGGGCACCTGGGTGGCTCAGTAGGTTAAGCATCTGACTTTGGCTCAGGTCATGATCTCATGGTTTGTGGGTTCGAGCCCCATGTCAGGCTCTGTGCTGACAGCTCAGAGCCTGGAACCTGCTTCAGATTCCATGTCTCCCTCTCTGTCTGCTCCTTTCCCACTCGTACTCTCTCTCAAAAACAAACATTAGAAAAATTTTTTTAATGTATTGATGTTGGCTCATTAATTATAACAAATGCATCATACCAATGTAACATGGTTTTTTTTTAAGGTAAATACTATTTTAATGAATCTTGTACATGTGTCCATATGTGTGTATCTACATACACACACGCACACGTACACACACACACACACACACACACGCACACACACACATCCCTGATATACAATGTATTTTTTCCCAGGGGTTGACTTGAAAGGAATCTCAGAAAGCAGACTGCTTTTTTTTTTTAAGTGTTTATTTATTATTGAGAGATAGACACAGAGCATGAGCAGGGGAGGGGCAGAGAGGGGGAGACACAGAATCTGAAGCAGGCTCCAGGCTCTGAGCTGTCAGCACAGAGCCCGACGTGGGGCTCGAACTCACAACCCATGAGATCATGACCTGAGCTGAAGCCAGACACTTTACCGACTGAGCCACCCAGGTGCCCCCTCGGAAGCAGACTGCTTTAAACGGTGCAGAGCTTCTCTGATGTGCCAAGCCCTCCTCTTTGGGTCAGACTTCCATGTTTACCACAGAAGCCCCTCTTTTTATCTGTGGTCTGCAGGCCCTACTGATATTAGACTTTTTGAGGAACACTATCATCTTTTCTTTTCTTTTAAAAATTTTTAAATTTATATCCAAATTAGTTAGCATATAGTGCAACAATGATTTCAGGGGTAGATTCCTTAATTCCCCTTACCCATTTAGCCCCTCCCCCATCCCACAACCCCTCCAGTAACCCTCTGTTTGTTCTCCATATTTATGAGTCTCTTCTGTTTTGTCCCCCTCCCTGTTTTTATATTATTTTTGTTTCCTTTCCCTTATGTTCATCTGTTTTGTCTCTTAAAGTCCTCATATGAGTGAAGTCAGATGATATTTGTCTTTCTCTGACTGACTAATTTCACTTAGCATATTACCCTCTAGTTCCATCCACACTGTTGCAAATGGCAAGATTTCATTCTTTTTGATTGCCGAGTAATACTCCATTGTATATATATACATACCACATCGTCTTTATCCATTCATCCATTGACGGACATCTGGGCTCTTTCCATACTTTGGCTATTGTTGATAGTGCTGCTATAAACATGGGGGTGCATGTGTCCCTTCGAAACAGCACACCTGTATTCCTTGGATCAATACCTAGTAGTGCAATTGCTGGGTCGTAGGGTAGTTCTATTTTTAGTTTTTTGAGGAACCTCCATACTGCTTTCCAGAGTGGCTGCACCAGCTTGCATTCCCATGTAACATGTTAATAACAGGGGAAACCATATGGGAGCGGTCGAGTGGAACTCTCTGTGCCATCTGCTTAAATTTTCTGTAAATTTAAAGTTCTTCTAAAAAATAAAGTCCATCGGTTAAAAAACCTCACAGAGATACGGCAGGAAAGATAAATAAATGAGCATAACTGTCAGCAAATTAACTAAATAAAAGTTTATGAATTGAATTGAGAATTAGGAGAGGTAACTGAATACAGCAAAATTCAGAGTAAAAGAAGATTTTTAAAAATCATCTATTGTCTCTTTCCACAGCACTTTATACTACCCATTGTCTTATTTGGTTCTCACAGTATCTTTTTTTTTTTTTTTTTTTTTAAATTTTTTTTTTCAACGTTTATTTATTTTTGGGACAGAGAGAGACAGAGCATGAACGGGGGAGGGGCAGAGAGAGAGGGAGACACAGAACCGGAAGCAGGCTCCAGGCTCTGAGCCATCAGCCCAGAGCCCGACGCGGGGCTCGAACTCACGGACCGCGAGATCGTGACCTGGCCGAAGTCGGACGCTTAACCAACTGCGCCACCCAGGCGCCCCTCTCACAGTATCTTTGAGGTAAATGTTGTTCCTGTCTGTAAGTGAGAAGCTGAAGCTTAGACTTATGAAATTCTTGGTTCCAGTTCACTCCACTAGTGAGGGGACATAGCCAGAATTTACATGTGTCTCTTATATCCATGGCTTTTTCCTCAATGTCGTCTGGCAGAGAATAAAGGTCAAAAGAATGAAAGAGGGGTTGAGGGGATGTGTGAAATAGATGATGAGAATTAAGAAGTGTACTTGTCCAGATGAGCACCGGGTGCTGTATGAAAGTGTTGAATCTCTATATTATATACCTGAGACTAATATTATACCATACATTAACGAACTGGAATTTAAGTAAAACCTTTAAAAAAAAATGAAAGCAGGAAATTCAACCCAAAACATATCTGCTAAGGTTGAGGCCCTGTGTTGAAATGTATGAGATTACAGAGAAGGTCAGTCATGGACCCTGACCTTGAGGAATATACTCTATTGGGAGAGACACAAAATGGGGGAGACACAAAAATATAATTTGCAGTAATACCTGGTCCACTGGCATGGAGAGGAGTTGCAGATGTGGCTGTTGAACATGCACACAATCTTATTCCCGTGGGTGCTAAGAAGTTTCAAGGTCAGACTCCTACACTTCTGTGCAATCACTGCAAATTAGAAGATTATTTCTTTTCACCTGAGGGAGCATTGAAGGATAGGCATCTGGTTTTGTTTCAGGTGTAAACAAGATGACACACATAAATGATAAAGAGGACAATCTTTTATCTGACATAAAGGTCTCTGCCTATAGTTTTTCAGCTGTACACGCTTTCCTTGCCACTAACCAGTTTAGCTGACATTCTGATTTTAAGCTTAGATTCACCAAAGGACTCATATCTTTCATTAATCAGAGTGCAATGATACAATAATAGTTATAGGGCACTTACTAGATGGCAGGACTCTTCTAAGTGCTTTATATACATTATTGCTTTAATCTTTACAACTATCCTAAAATGGGACTATTTTAACCCCTATTTTGCAACTGAGAAATCTAAGACATGAATAAGTTTAAAACTTGTCCAGGGTTACCTAACTATATTGACAGAGACACAATTTGAACAGGAGAATGTGACTTCATAACCCATCTTATAATTGTGGTATATTGTTCATCTACTCCCCCCCCCCCCCGAACACACACACAGACACACACACTGAAAAAGTATATTAAAGTGTGTTTACTACACTATAATTTGTATGTGAGTAAATATACTTTCTCTAATTTCTAAAATTATTTTGATCTTCACAACCTCCCCGGGAGCTAATTAGCAGGGGCATAAAAGTTCTCAATTTCATTTAGTTTAAAAATGAGTTCAAGTATGTACCATCAGCATGTGGGATTCATTCCTGGAATGCATAGATGGTTCAATATATAAAAATTAATGTGCTCCATCACACTTACAGAATAAAAAAAAACCCACATAATGATCTCAAGTGGTGCAGAAAAACATTTAACAAAATTCAACACCCTTTCTTGATAAAAACCCTCAACAAACTAGGATTGAAAGGAAACTACCTCAACATAAACACCATGTATGAAAAACCTACAGCTGACATCATACTCAATGATGAAAGACTGAAAACTTTTCCTCTAAGATCAGAAACAATATAAGGATGTTCATTTTCATCACTTGTATTCAACATAGTAGTGGAAGTCCTAGTCAGAGCAATTAGTCGAGCAAAAGAAATAAAGTCATCCAAATTGAAAAGGAAGAAGTAAAATTATCTCTGTTCACAGACAACAGAAGCATGTCTGTAGAAAACCCTAGAGATTACACACACACACACACACACACACACACACACACACACACACACAGAGTTAGAACTAATAAATTCATCAACATTAGAGGATACACAATTAACACAAAAAATCAGTTGCACTTATTTACACCCACAATGAACGATCCAAAAATGAAATTAAGAAAACAATTTTATTTACAATAGCATTAAGAGCATAAAGTATTTAAGAATAAACTTAACTGTGAGGATGAAAGACTTGCATAGTGATAACTACAAAACAATGGTGAAATTAAAGACATCAATAAATAGCAAGACATCCCACGATCATGGATTGGAAGACTTAATGTTGTTAAGATGCCAACACTACCCAAAGCAATCTACAGATTTGGTGCAATCTCTACCAAAATTTCAGTGATGTTTTTTGCAAAAAAGGAAATATTCTTCTAAAATTCATCTGGAATCTCAGGGGATCTCGGATAGCCAGAGCAATTGTGAAAAAGAAGAACACAGTTGGAAAACAACACTTGCTGATTTCAAATCTTACTATAGAACTATGGTAATCAACACTGTGTGGTACTGGTGTAATGACAGATATGAAGACCAATGGAATTGAATAGAGAACACAGAAATAAATCCTTGCATACACGGTCAAATGACTTTTGACAGGGTGCCAAGATGATTCAGTGGGGGAAAGGGCAGTCTTTTAAACAAATAGTGTTGGGAAAACTGGATGTCCACATGCAAAAAACTTGAAGCTAGATCCTTACCTTACACCATATATAAAAATAAATTCAAAAGGCATCAAATATCTAAACATAAAAGCTAAAACTTCTAGAATTCTTAGAAGAGAACATAGGGAAAATCTTCATGACAATGGATTTGGCAATGATTTCTTGACTATGACACCAAAAGCATTTACGGGTAGGGGTGGAGAGGCCAGAAAGAACATTTTCTCAGGGGTGCCTGGGTGACTCAGTTGGTTAATATCCGACTTTGGCTCAGGTCATGATCTCATGGTTTGTGAGTTCAAGCCCCGCACCGGGCTCTTGTGCTGGCAGCTCAGAGCCTGGAACATGCTTCAGATGCTGTGTCTCCCTCTTTCTCTGCCCCTCCCCTACTTGCACTCTGTCTCTGTCTCTCTCTCTCTCAAAAATAAATAAACATTAAAAAGAAAATTTTCTCAGAGGGGGTAAAATTCTAGTTGGGTTTTCAAGCAAGGAATTATGTTACCACTTAACAGTTTTACATGTCTATTTTATATCTACAACTAGATCAAAAGCAATTCGTGGGAGGCAGCCTGAAAGAATCACAGCTTCAGATTTAAAAGGATCATTAGAGATTATTTATTTATTTATTTAATTTTATTTTTTATTTTTTTAAAATTTTTTTTAACGTTTATTTATTTTTGAGACAGAGACAGAGCATGAACGGGGGAGGGTCAGAGAGAGAGGGAGACACAGAATCGGAAGCAGGCTCCAGGCTCTGAGCCATCAGCCCAGAGCCCTACGCGGGGCTCGAACTCACGGACCGTGAGATCGTGACCTGAGCCGAAGTCGGACGCTCAACCGACTGAGCCACCCAGGCGCCCCTTTTAGAGATTATTTAAACCAATCCCTTCATGGTGTTACTGTAGACTGACTGTCTGTGTCCCTCCCAAATTTGTATGTTGAAACCTAATCCCTAATGTGGTGGTATTTGGAGGTGGAGCCTTTAGGAGGTAATTAGGTCATGGAACCCTCATGAATTAGAATAGTGTCTCTATAAGAGGCTCCAGAATTATTCCTTACCCTCTTTCTGACATGTGGGGACATAGAGGGAAGATAGTTGTCTATGAGCCAGGAAGCCAGTTCAGAAATATATTTCTGTTGTCTATACACCACCAGTCTATGGTAGCTTGTTATAGCAGCCCAAAGAGACTAACCCACTAACAAAGAAACTGGGGCTCTGAAAGGGGACATAACTTGCTCCAAGTTCTTTTTTCATCTTCATCATGGTAGCTGTCACAGACTTAATAGGTCTAAATCTCCCCGACCTGGGAATATGAAATGATTTCTCCAATATCCAAATGATGAAGGTTTTGTGCCCCCATCCCACTTGATTGAAGAAAGTCTAGTCATCCAATAGGCTCTCTTCCCTAGGTGGTTTTACCATCAGAGAAGCTTGCACGTTCTGCAAGTCCAGCCTGATGGAGTATGCTACCTGGTTAAGCTAATGGTCTCAGGATGTTGCTTTTCTATGTATTTTGATCGAAATAATTTTGTTATTTTCTGTTTTTCTAAGCATGGCCTTTCACTTTCCTGCCTGTCACATGGGACAGTTTGGGGATTATCATCCGTCCTTGAACACCTGCTGCCATCGCTCTTTTGGCATGGGCAGTGAGGAAGGAAACAAACCCTTCCTTTAATTGATTGTGGATAGAAAGCAGAATAGAGAGAATAAGGTATACGTATTGCTGAATGTGGCTGCTCAGAGTCTTCAGACCCATCTGGTCAGGGTCCTAGGAGGATGCCCCCGCCCAGCTGCTAGTCTGGCACCTTCTGGTTGGTGCCGTTTTTAAAAATTTTTTTTAAATGTTTATTTATTTTTTAGAGAGAGAAAGACAGTGTAAGCGGGGAAGGGGCACAGAGAGAGGGAGGCACAGAATCTGAAGCAGGCTCCAGGCTCTGAGCTGTCAGCACAGAGCCCGATGTGGGGCTTGAACTCATGAAGTATGAGATATCATGACTTGAGCCCAAGTCAGACGCTCACCAACTGAGCCACCCAGGCACCCCTGGTTGGTGCCGTTTTATCTCTCATGAAAGACAAGCCCTTGAGTATCTCGTCTGCCCTGAAGCTGAAGTTCCACCTACCATGAAGCAGTTGGAGGGCCATCACCCTAGTCCTCATCTTCTATTCCAGAACCAACATCTTTCCAGGCAGGCAGGGTGACTAGAAATGGAAACATCTGCCTAATTCAGGAGAAGCCTCTTCTACTCCATGCAAGGTGGGTTGTAGCACAGAATGGCCCACAAAAATCCAGTCTCATTAGATCAAAATATGTCAGTGTCAGCACAAGTGGGTTATTTCTTCAAATTATCTGTTGACACTGACAGTCCAGTGCAGTCTAGTTCCTTCCCTCCTATTGTTTTCTCCAGCTCCAAATAATGTTTGGGATCTCACATTTTGGTATGTTTTTCAGATTTCTAGATCTCTGAGAATAAAACTCTCTTATTTCCTCAATAACAAACAATAAAGCTCTTTCAATTCAACCAAAGAAAAGAATATTTTTCCCCAAATAAGTACAAATTCTGCAGAGTGGCACCACCAAAGCACATCAAATTTATATAATCTAAAAGAAAACTGAGCTGCTTCATCCAAAATATCTGCTTTCATGTCATTTCCATTTTCTCAAAAAAAGGGTGCATGAGTAGTCAAGATATATGTATACATTGAACACTTCAAGTGGTTTCCCTCAAATCAATTAAGGTCTTCTTTAAAGGCCAAGTGAGTAAGATAAGTCTTCAATTTTTACAAAAAAAGGAAAGAAGAACTGCTTAAAACTTGAAAATTACACATAGCTGACTTCTAGCCATCAGAGTTTTAAAAGTCTTAGGGCTTAAAATAGTCTTGATGACTATTATATAATAGATCTATTATAGATAGAGAGAACATAGGGAAAATGTTCATGACAATGGATTTGGCATCATTTCTCTCTATTATAGATCTATTATATAATAGATTCATCTAATAAATAGATGAATGAAGCTGAATAACTCAAGCGTTTATTGAATACTTATTATATGCATGCATTTAGCTAGGTAATGAGCACACCAGTGGAAAATAAAACAGGAATTTCCCACTTTCCTGGAATTTCAGCCTGGTGGAGGAGACAGGAAATAAACAAATAAACACTTAAATGCAAATTGTGATAAGTACCAAGAATAAACTGGGCTTGGTTCTCTCTCTTTTCTAAAAAAAAATTTTAATGTTTATTTATTTTTGAGAAAGAGACACAGAAACAGAGACAGAGCATGAGCGGGGGAGGGGCAGAAAGAGAGGTAGACACAGAATCTGAAGCAGGCACCTGGCTCTGAGCTGTCAGCACAGGGCCCGACGCGGGGCTCTAACTCACAAACCTTGAGACCATGACCTAAGCAAAGTCGGACGCTCAAACGACTGACCCACCAGTCGCCCCTTGATTCTCTCTTGATCCAGAATAAAGGTGTATGGGGAGAGGATGCCCCCTCCTTTTTTTAAGTAAGCTCCACACCCAATATGGGACTTGAACTCACAACCCTGAGATTGAGAGTCTCATGCTTCACTACTAAGCCAGCCAGGCACCTAGAGATAACTTCTTTAAATAAGATGTTAGGGAGGGCCTTTAAAGACTGAGTCATTTAAGCTTAGATTGAAAATTGAGTTGGAGTCAGATGTACTGAGGACTGTGAGCCATGTGTGCGAAGGCTCTCCCCCTCCAGTGCCTGCAGAACTGAAGGCAGGCCAGTGATGGTACAGTTTAATGAAGGGGAAGAGAGAGAGGGTTGTGTTATTTCATGTAGGTCATAACAGGATGCTATAAGGGGTCTGGATTGTATGCATTTGGGGGAGTCAATTTAAATAGGATTTTAAATAGGGCTGGGGTGGGGATTGGGCAGAAGATACAATTAAATTCACAATTTCAAACGATTACCCAGTTTGCTGTGTGGTGAATGGATAGAACGTATGCAGAGGATAGGATCCAAGAGACCAGTTAGGAGGCTCTTCTTGCAGGTGAGAGAGGAGGGTGACTTGGACTAGGATGGTGGCATGGACATTTGATCTGTAGGTGCGATCCCCTACAGAGGTGGTCAAGTAAAAATGAGATAAAAGTCAAGCATGACTGATGATTTGTGGCTCCTGTCTTGAGGCGCTTACATAAAGGCTTCTCTCTTTGACTTTATGTCCTCCTGGCCTTATCTTCAGTGACATTATGACCAAGAGCACATTTAAAAACCTGCAATTGCCCTCGTAGCTATCCAGAAAATGCACAAAATGAAATTTGCATCCCTCACCTTTTCAGGTCATTACATTCAACCTACGAGGCAGCAGTCCTAGGTTCCTAGCTTGCTGCCACCAAGGTTTATTCATCTCTGTATTTTTTGTATCACTTAGCACTCTATTAATACAGAGCTCATGGTCAATGAATTCTACGTTGATCTAAAGTGACAAAAATTCAATATCTTCAGAGTTAGCAGGTCTACCATTTGAAAGCGGTTTCAGAATTTGGGAAGAGGCACAAAGTCATTAGGAGCCAGATATAAGAATAGCTCTGCTTAATGGCATGATTTAGGCCTAAAGTAGTGAGTGGTTTTTCTCGCATGGCTCATAAACTGAAAAGACAGCCCCCGGAGAGCAGCTACCTCTTGCTCAGACCCCTGAATCCACACACCAAGCTGCATGTGCTTACTCATGGGGCACTTAAAGTACTTAGGGTACCATCTGGGCACTGGATATTTAAGTTGCATAAAATATGGACCCTTGAGGAGAATAAGGTGACCTCTTCTACATAAGGCTTCCATAAGCAATCTATTCTTCCCCTACCAAAGCATATATCTCACTGCACTGCAGTTTTTTTGTTAGTCTGTCTTGCACTAAGTAAGGCTGATGTGCTCCATGAGAGCAGAGACACGTGTATTTTTTCTTCACCATTGTAGCCCTTGCCCCTAGCAATGCCTGGTACCTAGTGGAGTGGATGCTTGTGTTTGCCTACACATCACCTTCCCTCTTCTTTAATAAGGGAACCCTCTCTCCCATGAAGCATCCATTCCATTTGGTTTACTTGACTCTGATCCCATCTGTATTGCAAGAGAGTGGCGCACACCAGAGTTCTCTCTGAAGTTTTTCAGTAAGAGATTTTGGGGAAGACTCTTGCCCCTTGTCTTGGCCAAGCTGCAAATGAATCTTGGCAGCCACCACACCTGCCCCATGGATGCTGTTGGTGTTTCACCTAGATTCCCTTCACCAGGGAGATTCAGACAATCCCTTATCCCACAGCCCTTGGCTGACTGGCAAGGGGTTACAAAATCAGAACTCCTTGTCTCAAGGTGGGATATAAACTCTGTGGTATGATTTATGCTTCAGATCTCCCCATGGGAAAAGGCTGAAGCCAGTAGTCTCCAGCAGAGCCTGCGTTCTTGCTTAGCTTCCTGCCCCTGCTTCCCTCACGTACATTTTCCTGAAAGCATTCCCTCAATAAATCACTTTCATAGGAATCCTACCTCAGACTCTATTTCTAGGGAATCCAACCTAGTCAGCGTGTAGAAAAGAAAGATTAACACTAATAACAGCATTTGAATGCCTGGATCTTTACCATGTTTTTCCTTGTACTTTGTAGTTAGGTGAGCTGATTTGTTTAAGCTATTTGGATTTCAGTTTCTGTCAGTTGCATCTAAAAGAGTCCTGACATTTAGCAGCATTCTATAAACATTGACCAAGTATATTGAATTATAAGTAGAATAAAATAGAAAGTATAGGTGAGGATGAAAACATGGTGAGCAAGTTTGTTTAAGCTACTTGGATTGGGTTTCTGTCATTTGCATCTTAAAGAGTCCTGACATTCAGCAGACATTCTATAAATATTTGTTGAATAAGTGTATTGAATTATAAATAGCGGGAAATGGAAATACAAATGAAGATGCAATAAATGGCATTCAGTGTTTTGAGAAATGGTAATTTGCATTTATCTGAGCCCCTAAATATAAATAGTAAATCAGCAGAAATGTGGGTAGTGGAGACATTCGTAAGAACAAAGGTTTTGGCAACCTGGACTAAAGGGTGTTAGAGAAAAGATGAGTTGTCCTACATGGGTAGAGTGGAGGAATGTAAAAAAATGCTTATTTTGTTGAAGCAACAAGTTTATGAGATCGTATGAAGGGAAAGGAGGTCATCACCGGTCCAAGCTTGTGGGCTAATGCTGACAGGTGGGCTCTAAGAGAAAGTACGAGATGTACAGACAATACTCTGATATGTTTGGGCTGTAACAGCAGACAGATTGCAGCAAATGTAATCAAGCTGTGGCTGTTCGTCATGGTCGCATGCAATCAGAGTAAAGATCTGCTGAGACCCATTGATTCTGAGGTGTGTTCTTTACCCACATGGGAGCTGAGTATACACACGGCAGTCTCCTTGGTATCATTTTGTCCTATTTCACCAGGGTGGTGCAACAGTTGGCCTGTACAGCATAGATATATTTATTTTGATCTGGTTAAGTCATCATGAAAGTTGTTGGTTTTTTGTCAGAAAGCAATAAATACTAAAAATATACAGTACTTTGTATTGATTGCTCAGAATAATGCCTGCTGTCACGATGTATAATAGGAATTTTTATTTATGATGCTTTAACATAAATCATGCCATTTAATCTTCATAAGTGTCCAACAACGATCAAAGTTTTAAACTTTGCCAGAGTCACCAGACTTTGAACAATGCCTTCTCTCTTCAAGTTCACACCTCTTTCTTTCTTTCTTTCTTTCTTTCTTTCTTTCTTTCTTTCTTTCTTTTTTGAGAGAGAGAGAGAGAGAGTGCAAGTTGGGGAGAGGGGCAGAGGGAGAGAGAGAGATAATCTCAAGCAGTCTCTGTACTCAGCGTGGAGCCCAGCCCAGGGCTCAGTCTCACGACTCTGGGAGCATGACCTGAACTGAAATCAAGAGTAGGTGATTCAACCAACTGAGCCACCCAGGCACCCCCACACCTCTTTCTAATACCTGAGAGTAGCCTCATGGTGATCCCTATGGATATTCAATAAATATTTGCTAAGATGCACTGATATAGCACAGTTAGTTCTTGGTTTTTGTTTCTCTGTGCTCCTCAGGATAATGGGGTTCTTTGTCTGACACCTCCCCAGCACCCAGAGAGTCAGCCTGCCCCTAGTAATAGGCCCTCTTCCTCGGCAGCTTTTATTGCTGGAAAAGCCTGGCCCTTATATTACATGGCTTTTGAACATGTCATAGGCATTTCAAACTTAACATGTCTAAAATTGAATTTCTTAGACACATGAAACTAATATAATAACACTGTATGTAAGTGTAACACTGTATGTAAGTTACACTGGATTTAAAAATAAAAAGCATAAAAGAATTTAAAAAAATGGAATTCTTGATGATTTTCTGAAACCTATATATACTCTAGTTGGCTCCCACCCTTCCCCATGTCAGCATCCCCCCTGCCACGCCACCACCCAGTGAGTTATTAAAGCCAGAAACTTGGGGCGCCTGGGTGGCGCAGTCGGTTAAGCGTCCGACTTCAGCCAGGTCACGATTTCGCGGTCAGTGAGTTCGAGCCCCGCGTCGGGCTCTGGGCTGATGGCTCAGAGCCTGGAGCCTGTTTCCGATTCTATGTCTCCCTCTCTCTCTGCCCCTCCCCCGTTCATGCTCTGTCTCTCTCTGTCCCAAAAATAAATAAACGTTGAAAAAAAAAAAAAAAATTTAAAGCCAGAAACTTAAGTGTCAGCCTGTTAATTTCACTTTCAAATGACATCTAGAACCTATTTACTTCTCTTCGTCTCCACTAGTACTGTCCTAGGCTAAAGCATCCTTCTTTCATTTTGACCACAGCAATAGCCGCCTAAGTGGACATCGTGATTACAATCTACACACTCAATCCCCTCTACACACGTCAGCCAGAGTGAACTTTTATTTTATGTCATTTTCACAGTGACCTCTTAAAAATGTAAATCAGGGGCACCTGGGTGGCTCAGTCAGGTTAAGCATCCAACTCTTGATTTCGGCTCAGGTCATGACCTCACGTTTTTAGGATCGAGTTCTGCATCGGGCTTTGTGCTGATGACATGGAATCTGCTTGAGATTCTCTCTCCCTCTCTCTTTGTCCCTCCCCCACTCCTGCACATATTCTCTCTCTCCTCTCTCTCAAAATAAAGAAATAAATAAACATTTTTAAAAATGTAAATCATGGGTGACTGAGTGGCTCAGTTGGTTAAGTGTCCAACTTTTGATCTCAGCTCAGGTCTTGGTCTCAGGGTGGTAAGTTCAAGCCCCCCTTGGGCTCCACGTGGGGCATGGAGCCTACTTAAAAAAAAAAGTAAATCAGATCACAACATTCTTTGGTTTAAAATTATTTAGGGGCACCTGGGTGGCTCAGTCGGATGAGCCATCGACTCTTGATTTTGGCTCAGGTCATGCTACCAGGGTCGTGGGATTGAGCCTCACTTCGTGTGGAGCCTACTTGAGATTCTCTCTCTCCCTCTCTGCCCCTCTTCCACTGTCGAGGGAACACACTCTGTCTCTTTCTTAAAAAAAAATGTTTAATAGTTTCCAACTGCATTTTGGATAAATCAGCTGTCAAGTAACCTACAATGCCCTGCATATATTGCCTGCTATGTCTCCAGTATTACTGTCCTCTTTGCTCAGTACACTCTAGTCACCTTGGCTTTCTGTTAGTTCTTGAGTACATCTAGCTCTTTCCTGCTACAGGGACTTCACTGTTACACTTTTTCTGCTTGGAATGCTCTCGATGAGCCTAGTTCTCTCTATTCTTCATGACTTGACACATTTTAACTCATTAAGGAGGTTTTCCATAAAATTGCTATCAACAGTTCTTATCTCTGGTATTCTCAATTAGGCACATTTTCCTTTTCTTTACAGCAATCTGCAATTATTTGCTGTAATTATTTCATTATTTGTGAAATTCCTGGTTATATATCTTCTGTGTAAGAAAATAAACTTCATAAAGGCTGTGATATCATCTAGTCTTGGTTATATCATTAATTCCTGGCACACAGTAGGCCCTGAATAAATATTCTTCAAATGAACAAATGATTGAGTGACCTCTCATCTAAGATGGCAATAGGACCAGTATGTATCTTTGCCCTCGTGTCACTCGGTGACAACTTGCCCTAGCCTAGGTCCAAGGGAAAGTGTAGAAATTTGAGAACTATCAGCCTTGCTGTAGTGGAAACATTATATGATGTGGAATCAAAAGAACAGCATTCTAATTTGGGAGAGTTACCTAACCTTTATGAGCCTCGGTTCTCTCCTGTGTAAGAACAGGGATCATGATATAGCTTGTAGTCCCATTATCTTGTATCCACAATGCCTGATGCATAACAGATGCTAAAAATATGAGTTTATTTAACAAAACAATAATACTACCTTAGAGGATTTTTGTGAGGATTAAATGAGATATAGTTTATAATATACCTAATAGTTTGGGGTATATTTTAAATGCTTTTTAAATGCTTATCTCATAGAACATGCAATTGAAAGAAACTTAAAGTTGCTTTCTTTAAAAAAAAAAGTTTATTTTGAGAAAGAGAGAGAGAGAGAGAGAGCACTGAAGGGGCAGAGATAGAGGGAGAGAGAATCCCAAGCAGGTTCTATGCTGTCAGCATGGAGCCCCATGAGGGGCTCAAACTCACAAACTGTGAGATCACGACCTGAGCTGAAATCAAGAGCTGGTCGCTCAACAGACTGACCCACCCAGGTGCCCCTAAAGTTGCTTTCTTATTCAAAGCAACTCTGAAAAAGAACAAAGTTGGAGGGATAACACTTCATGATTTCAAAACTCACTGAAAAGCTACAATAATCAAGGCTCTGCGGTACTGGCATAAGACTAGATACAAGATAAACAAAATCGGATTGAGAGTCCAGAAATAAACCATTGCATTTTCAGTCAGTTGATTTAAAAAAAAAAGTACTGAGATAAAATATCATAACATAAAATTTTCCATCTGAATCATTTTCAAGTGTACATTTCAGTGATATGAATCTCATAATGGAGATTCATAACCATCTCCACCATTCATTTTCATAACTTTGAATCCTGTAAAATTGAAGCCCTCTACCCCTTAAACAATAACTCCTCATTTCCCCTTTCCAGCTCCTGGAAAATACAATTCTATTTTCTGTCTTTATAATTTTGACTACTCTAAACACCTATCTCATATAGGTAGAAACATATAATATTTGTCTTTTTGTGACTGACTCATTTTACTTAGCATAATGTCTTCAAGGTTTACCCATGTTATAGCATGTGTCAGAATCTTCTTCCTATTTAAGGCTGAATGATATATTCCATTGTATATTTGCTAGGGTTGCTTCCATGTTTTAACAATTGTGAATAACGTTGTTATGCACAGGGGTGTAAAAATATGTATGAGTCCCTGCTTCCAATTCTTTTGGATATATATCTGGAAGTGGAATGCTGGATCATATGGTAATTGCATTTTTAATTTTTCAGGAAACTGTCATCTCTTTTCCATAGGAGTTGTACCATTTTACATTCCTCTGACAGTGCACAAAGGTTTCATTTTCTCCACATCCTCACTGACACCTGTTGTTTTATGCTTTTGTTAGATAGTAGCTATTTTAATGGATTTGTACTTTTGATTTGCATTTACCTAATTATTAGTGATACTGAGCATCTTTTCATGTGCTTCTTGATCATCTGTGTATCTTCTTTGAGAAATGCCTGTCTAAGTCTTTTGCCCAATTTTTAATCAGGTTGTTTGTTTTTTGTTGTTGAGTTTTAGGTGCTCTCCAAATATTCTGGATATTAATCTCTTACATATATATGATTTGCAAATCTTTCCTTCCATTTTGTGGGTTGCCTTTTTATTCTGTTGATAATGTCTTTTGATGCACATAATTAAACATTTTTCATGAGGTCTAATCTATTTTTTATTTTGATTTCTGTGCCTTTGGTGTCATACCAGAAAATCAATAACCAACACAATGCTGTGCAGCTTTTGTTGTATATTTTCCTCGAAGAGTTTCATACTTGTAGGTCTCACAGTTATGTCTTCTTTCCCTTTTCAGTTAATTTTTGTATATGGTGTTAGTTTAAGATCCATTCACTCTTTTGCGAGTGAATATCTAGTTTTTCTAGTACCATTTGTTGCGAAGACTGTCCTTCCCTCATTGAATTGTCTTGGTACCCTTGTCAAAATCATTTGACCATACATGCAAGAGTTTATTTTTGGGCTCTTTATTGTATTCCATTGGTCTATATGTCTGTCTTCATGACAGTACCACACTGTTTATGGTCACCTGACTTTTGACAAGGGTGCCAAGACAATCCAATGGAGATAGAGTGATAGTTTAGAAAAATGATGTTGGGACAACTGGATATCCACATATATAAGAATGTCATTGGATAAAATTTAACTTAGAATGGGTGAAAGACCTACATGTAACAACTAAAACCACCAAGTTCTTAGAAAACAACATGGGTGTAGATCTTTGTGACCTTGGATTAGACAACGGTTTCTTAAATATAATGTCAAAAGCACAAGTAACCAAAGAAAAAAGATATATTGGGCTTCACCAAAACTAAAAATTTTGTGCCAAAGGACACTGTCAAGAAAGTGAAAACTCAAACAATGGAAGAAAATATTTACAAATTGTATCTTAGATAAGGGAGTTATATCCAGAATACATAAAGAAGTCTTAAAACTCAACAACAAAAACCAAACAACCCAATTAAGAAAATTTTCTGAACGTTTATTTACTTTTGAGAGAGAAAGAGCACGTGTGAGGTGGAGGAGGGGTAGAGAGAAGTAGACAGAGGATCTGAAGCAGTCTCTGCACTGACAGCAGAGAGCCTGATGTGGGGCTGGAACTCACAAACCATGAGATCATGACCCAAGCTGAAGTCAGACGCTCAACCAACCAAGCCACCCAGGTGCCTCACAAACAACCCGATTTTAAAATTTTTTTTTTTTCAACGTTTATTTATTTTTGGGACAGAGAGAGACAGAGCATGAACGGGGGAGGGGCAGAGAGAGAGGGAGACACAGAATCGGAAACAGGCTCCAGGCTCCGAGCCATCAGCCCAGAGCCCGACGCGGGGCTCGAACTCACGGACCGCGAGATCGTGACCTGGCTGAAGTCGGACGCTTAACCGACTGCGCCACCCAGGCGCCCCACAACCCGATTTTAAAATAGGCAAAGGACAAACCATAAGTGACTCTTAAAAACAGAATAAACTGAGGGTTGATGGGGGGTGGGAGGGAGGGGAAAGTGGGTGATGGGCATTGAGGAGGGCACCTGTTGGGATGAGCACTGGGTGTTGTATGGAAACCAATCTGACAATAAATTTCATATTTAAAAAAAAAATAAAGAGGAGAAGATAGCGGCATAGGAGGATGCTGGACTCACCTTTTCCTGCTGATCACTTAGATTCCACCCACATCTGCCTAAATAACCCAGAAAACCCCCAGAAGACTAGCAGAACGGACTCTCCGGAGCCAAGCGTAGACAAGAGGACCATGGAAGAGGGTAGGAAGGATGGAGAGGCAGTGTGTGCTCCACGGACTGGTGGGAAGGAGCCGGGGTGGTGGAGGGGCAGCCTGCCCGGCAAGGCGTAGCTCCCGAGTCTGGCTTGCAAAAGCGGAGGGAACAGACTTCGTGAATTCTGACAGCCAGCGGAACTTAACATCTGGAATGTTGTAAGTCAACAGCTCTGCTCAGAGAGCAGAAGGGTGAGAGGACACTGGGAGAGAGAGGTGTTGAGCACTGGAAGACAGAGCTCAGCTCGGCAGGGAAAAAAGGTGCTGGCCAGCACCATTTCCCTCGCCCATTCCCTAGCCGAAATCCCAAAGGGAACCAGTTCTTGACACCGAACTTGCTTGCACCTCACAAACACCCAATGCTGTGCTTCTGTGGATCCACCCCTCTAATGGGTCTGCCTCCCTCCTGGTGCTGCAGGGCCCCTCCTGCAGGGAACAACCCACGGCAAAGCAAGCTAAACCTGCCCCTCCTGTCGCTGTGCACCTTGCGGATCGACCCCGGCTATTATGCAGGTTCCCATCAAAGCAGCACCACAAGCCTGGCAGTGTGCAAGTAGCCCAGACAGGGGCCACACCACTCTACAGTGAGTCCTGCCCCTGGAAGAGGGGAAGATAAGGTACACACCAGTCTGACTGTGGCCCCAGCGGTAGGCTGGGGACAGGAATCAGGTCTGGCTGCAGCCCCGCCCACCAACGCAAGTTACTCCAGACAACACAGGGGAAGTGCCCTGCAGTTCCTCGCCACTCCAGGGACTAGCCAAAATGATGAAATGGAAGAATTCTCCTCAAAAGAAACTCCAGGAGTAGCGACAGCTAACGAATTGATCAAAAACGATTTAAGCAATATAACAGAACATGAATTTAAAATAATAGTCATAAAATTAATCACTGGGCTTGAAAAAAGTATAGAGGACAGCAGAGAATCTATTACTACAGAGATCAAGGGACTAAGAAACAGTCATGAGGAGCTAAAAAATGCTGTAAATGAGGTGCAAAATAAAATGGAGGTAGCCATAGCATGGATTGAAGAGGCAGAGGAGAGAATAGGTGAATTAGAAGATAAAATTATGGAAAAAGAGGAAGCTGAGAAAAAGAGAGATAAAAACATCCAGGAGTATGAGGGGAGAATTAGAGAACTAAGTGATGCAACCAAACAGAACAATATCCGTATAATAGGGATTCCAGAAGAGGAAGAGAGAGAGAAAGGAGATGAAGGTGTACTAGAACATATCATACTTGAGAACTTCCCTGATCTGGGGAAGGAAACAAGCATTGAAATCCAAGAGGCACAGAGAACTCCCTTAAGATGTAACTTGAATCAACCTTCTGCACGACATATCATAGTGAAACTGGCAAAATACAAGGATAAAAAGAAAAATTTGAAAGCCAGCTAGGGATAAACACGCTCTAACATATAAAGTGAGACCGATAAGACTAGTGACAGATCTATCTACTGAAACTTGGCAGGCCAGAAAGGAATGGCAGGAAATCTTCAATGCGATGAACAGAAAAAATATGCAGCCGAGAATCCTTTATCCAGCAAGTCTGTCACTCAGAATAGAAGGAGAGATAAAGGTCTTCCCAAACAAACAAAAACTGAAGGAATTCATCACCACTAAACCAGCCCTACAAGAGATCCTAAGGGGGATTCTGTGAGTGAAATGTTGCAAGGACCACAAAGTATCAGAGACATCACTACAAGCATGAAACCTACAGACATCACAATGAGTCTAAACCCATATCTTTCTATAATAACACTGAATGTAAATGGACTAAATACGCCAACCAAAAGACATAGGGTCAGAATGGATAAAAAACAAGACCCATCTATCTGCTGTCTACAAGAGACTCATTTTAGACCTGAGGACACCTTCAGATTGAAAGTGAGGAGATGGAGAACTATCTACCATGCTACTGGAAGTCAAAAGAAAGCTGGAGGAGCCATACTTATATCAGACAAACTAGACTTTAAATTAAAGGCAGTAACAAGAGATGAAGAAGGGCATTATATAATAATTATAGGGTCTATCCATCAGGAAGAGCTAACAATTATAAATGTCTATGTGCTGAATATAGGAGCCCCCAGATATATAAAACAATTACTCACAAACATAAGCAACCTTATTGATAAGAATGTGGTGAATGCAGAGGACTTTAATACTCCACTTACAACAATGGATAGATAATCTAGACTCAGGATCAATAAAGAAACAAGGGCCCTGAATGATACATTGGACCAGATGGACTTACAGATATATTTAGAACTCTGCATCCCAAAGTGACAGAATATACTTTCTTCTTGAGTGCACATGGAACATTCTCCAAGATAGATCACATACCGGGTCACAAAACAGCCCTTCATAAGTATAAAAGAATTGAGATCATACCATGCATACTTTCAGACCACAATGCTACGAAGCTTGAAATCAACCACAGGAAAAAGTCTGGAAAACCTCCAAAAGCATGGAGGTTAAAGAACACCCTACTAAAGAATGAATGGGTCAACCAGGCAGTCAGAGAAGAAATTAAAAAATACATGGAAACAAATGAAAATGAAAATACAACAATCTAAATGCTTTGGGATGCAGCGAAGGCAGTCCTGAGAGGAAAATACATTGCAATCCAGGCCTATCTCAAGAATCCCAAATACAAAATCTAACAGCACACGTAAAGGAACTAGAAGCAGAACAGCAAAGACACCCCAAACCCAGCAGAAGAAGAGAAATAATAAGATCAGAGCAGAAATAAACAATATAGAATCTAAAAAAACTGTAGAGCAGATCAATGAAACCAAGAGTTGTTTTTTTGAAAAAATAAACAAAATTGACAAACCTCTAGCCAGGCTTCTCAAAAAGAAAAGGGAGATGACCCAAATAGATAAAATCATGAATGAAAATGGAATTATTACAACCAATCCCTCAGAAATACAAGCAATTATCAGGGAATACTATGAAAAATTATATGCCAACAAACTGGACAACCTGGAAGAAATGGACAAATTCCTAAGCACCCACATGCTTCCAAAACTCAAACAGGAAGAAATAGAAAACTTGAACAGACCCATAACCAGTGAAGAAATTGAATCGGTTATGAAAAATCTCCCAACAAATAAGAGTCCAGCACCAGATGGCTTCCCTGGGTAATTCTACCAGACATTTAAAGCAGAGATAATACCTATCCTTCTCGAGCTGTTCCAAAAAATAGAAAGGGAAGGAAAACTTCCAGACTCATTCTATGAAGCCAGCATTACTTTGATTCCTAAAGCAGACAGAGACCCAGCAAAAAAAGAGAACTACAGGCCAATATCCCTGATGAATATGGATGCAGAAATTCTCAATAAGATACTAGCAAATCGAATTCAATAGCCTATAAAAAGAATTATACACCATGATCAAGTGGGATTCATTCCTGGGCTGCAGGGCTCGTTCAACATTTGCAAATCAATCAACGTGATACATCACATTAATAAAAGAAAAGATAAGAACCATATGATCCTGTCAATCGATGCAGAAAAAGCATTTGACAAAATTCAGCATCCTTTCTTAATAAAAACCCTCGAGAAAGTCAGGATAGAAGGAACATACTTAAAGATCATAAAAGCCATTTATGAAAAGTCCACAGCTAACATCATCCTCAATGGGGAAAAACTGAGAGCTTTCCCCCTGAGATCAGGAACACGACAGGGATGTCCATTCTCACCGCTGTTGTTTAACATAGTGTTGGAAGTGCTAGCATCAGCAATCAGACAACAAAGGGAAATCAAAGGCATCAAAATTGGCAATGATGATGTCAAGCTTTCACTTTTTGCAGATGACATGATATTATACATGGAAAACCGATAGACTCTACCAAAAGTCTGCTAGAACTGATAAATGAATTCAGCAAAGTTGCAGGATACAAAATCAATGTACAGAAATCAGTTTCATTCTTATACACTAATAATGAAGTAACAGACAAATAAAGAAACCGATCCCATTCACAATTGCACCAAGAAGCATAAAATACCTGGGAATAAACCTAACCAAAGATACAAAAGATCTGTATGCTGAAAACTATAGAAAGCTTATGAAGGAAATTGAAGAAGACATAAAGAAATGGAAAAACATTCCATGCTCATGGATTGGAAGAATAAATATTGTTAAAACATCAATACTACCCAAAGCTATCTACACATTCAATGCAATCCCAATCAAAATTGCACCAGCATTCTTCTCAAAGCTAGAACAAGCAATCCTAAAATTTGTATGGAACCACAAAAGACCCCGAATAGCCAAAATAATTTTGAAGAAGAAGACCAAAGCAGGAGGCATCACAATCCCAGACATTAGCCTCTACTACAAAGCTGTAATCATCAAGACAGCATGGTATTGCACAAAAACAGACACATAGACCAATGGAATAGAATAGAAACCCCAGAATTAGACCCACAAAAGTATGGCCAACTAATCTTTGACAAATAGATCTTGGAAAGATCTTTGACAAATATTCTTGGAAAGAATGGAAAAAAGACAGTCTCTTTAACAAATGGTGCTGGGAGAACTGGACAGCAACATGCAGAAGGATGAAACTAGACCACTTTCTTACACCATTCACAAAAATGAACTCAAAATGGATAAAAGACCTGAATGTGAGACAGGAAACCATCAAAATCCTAGAGGAGAAAGCAAGAAAAAACCTCTCTGACCTCAGCTGCAGCAATTTCTTACTTGACACATCCCCAAAGGCAAGGGAATTAAAAGTAAAAATGAACTATTGGGACCATGAAGATAAAAAGCTTCTGCACTGCCAAGGAAACAATCAACAAAACTGAAAGGCAACCAACGGAATGGGAAAAGATATTTGCTAAAGACATATTCGACAAAGGGCTAGTATCCAAAATCTATAAAGAGCTCACCAAACTCCACACCCGAAATACAAATAATCCAGTGAACAAATGGGCAGAAAACATGAATAGACACTTCTCTAAAGAAGACATCCAGATGGCCAACAGGCACCTGAAAAGATGCTCAACGTTGCTCCTCATTAGGGAAATACAAATCAAAACCACACTCAGATATCACCTCATGCCAGTCAGAGTAGCTAAAATGAACAAAACAGGAGACTATAGATTCTGGAGAGAATGTGGAGAAACGGGAACCCTTTTCCACTGTTGGTGGGAATGCAAACTGGTGAAGCTGCTCTGGAAAACAGTGTGGAGTTTCCTCAAAAAATTAAAACTAGATATACCCTATGACCCAGCAATAGCACTGATAGGAGTTTACCCAAGGGATACAGGAGTACTGATGCATAGGGGCACTTGTACCCAATGTTTATAGCAGTGCTTTCAACAATAGCCAAATTATGGAAAGAGCCTCAATGTCCATCAACTGATGAATGGATAAAGAAATTGTAGTTTATATACACAATGGAATACTACTTGGCAATGAGAAAGAATGAAATACGGCCTTTTTAGCAATGTGGATGGAGCTCGAGAGTGTTATGCTAAGTGAAATAAGTCATAGAGAGAAAGACAGATACCATATGTTTTCACTCCTATGTGGGTCCTGAGAAACTTAACAGCAGACCATGGGGGAGGGGAAGGAAACAAAAAGGTTAGAGAGGGAGGGAGCCAAACCATAAGAGACTCTTAAAAACTGAGAAAAAACTGAGGGTTGGTGGGTGGTGGGAGGGAGGGGAGTGTGGGTGATGGGCATTGAGGAGGGCACCTGTTGGGATGAGCACTGGGTGTTGTATGGAAACCAATTTCAGGGTAAATTTCATATTTAAAAAAATTTTTTTAAATAAAAAAAATAAAGAAAAATGGGCCGAGGATTTTATCAGACATTTATTTCTCCAAGGAGATATAAAAATGGCCACTAAGCCCTGGAAAGATGCTCAACATCATTCATCATCAGGGAAAGGCAAATCAAAACTGCAATTAGATACCACTTAATATTCACTAGGATAGCTATTTTTTAAAAACAGACATTAAGGGGCGCCTGGGTGGCTCAGTTGGTTAAGCGTCCGACTTCGGCTCAGGTCACGATATCACAGTCCGTGAGTTCCAGCCCCGCGTCAGGCTCTGGGCTGATGGCTCAGAGCCTGGAGCCTGTTTCTGATTCTGTGTCTCCCTCTCTCTCTGCCCCTCCCCCATTCATGCTCTGTCTCTCTCTGTCTCAAAAATAAATAAAAACGTTAAAAAATAATAATAAAAAATAAAACAGGGGCGCCTGGGTGGCGCAGTCGGTTGAGCGTCCGACTTCGGCCAGGTCACGATCTCGCGGTCTGTGAGTTCGAGCCCCGCATCGGGCTCTGGGCTGATGGCTCAGAGCCTGGAGCCTGTTTCTGATTCTGTGTCTCCCTCTCTCTCTCTGCCCCTCCCTCGTTCATGCTCTGTCTCTCTCTGTCCCAAAAATAAATAAACGTTGAAAAAAAAAAATTAAAAAAAAAAAATAAATAAAAAATAAAACAAAAAACAGACATTAATAGGGCACCTGGGTGGCTCCAACAGTTAAGCATTTGACCTCAGCTCAGGTCACGAGATCTCGGCTGGTTAGTTCAAGCCCTGTGTCAGGTTCTGTGCTGATGGCTCAGAGCCTGGAACCTGCTTCGGATTCTGTGTCTCCCTCTCTCTTTGCCCCTCCCCCACTAATGTTTTTTTTTTCCTCTCTCTCTCTTTCTCAAAAATAATAAACATTAAAATAATTTTTAAAAAGACATTAATAGAGGTTAGTGGGGAGGAGGAAGACCGCAACAAACAATGCAGAAAAATTTTTAAATAAAGAAATATATGGTGTAAAAATAAAAAAAAATAAGCATTAGTGAGGATGTGGGGAAACTGGATTCTCATGCTTTGTGGTAGTAAAAGCCGGGAAGCCACTTTGGGAAACAATTTTAATTGTTTAATTGTCAAAAATTTTTTTAATTTGTTTTTTAATGTTTATTCACTCTTGAGAGAAAGAGAGAGAGAGAGAGAGAGAGACAGTGCAAGCAGGGGTCGGGTGGAGAGAGAGGGAAACACAGAATCGAAGCAGGCTCTGGGCTGTCAGCTCAGAGCCCAACTTAGGGCCAGAACCCACAGACCATGAGATCATGACCTGAGCTGAAGCTGGATGCTTAACTGACTCAGCCACCCAGGCACCCCTCCTCAATTTTTAAATATAGAGTTACCACATGACACTACAATTCCACTTGTAGGCTTGTAGCTTTGAGAAGTGAAACTATGTCCACACAAAAGCTTGTGCACAAATGTTTACAGCAGTGTTTTTCATAAAAACTAAAGTAAAAATGACCTGCATGTCCATTAACTGATGAATGGATAAACAACATGTGGTATATGCATACAATAGAATGTCATTCAGTAATAAAAAATGAACTACTGAAACTACAGCATGATGATTCTTAAAAACATTATGCAGGGCACCTGGGTGGCTCAGCCATTAAGCATTTGACTTCGGCTCAGGTCATGATCTCATGGTTCATGAGTTCAAGTCCCGCATTGGGTGAGCCCCACTTCTCTCTCTCTCTCTCTCTCTCTCTCTCTAAGAAAATAAAACAAAAAAGTGAGCTCCTAGCTGATTTGTGCCCCCCTCAAAAAAAAAAATAAGAAAAAGAAGACATGTTCAATGAAAGAAGCTAGACATAAAATACCAAATATTTTATGCTTCCTTTCATATGAAATGTCCAGAATAGGTATACCCATTGAGACGGAATTTAGATTAATGGTTCTTAGGTGCTGGGAAAGAGGGGAATGACTACCAATGGATGTAAGGTTTCTTTTCGAGGTGATGAAAATATTTGGAAATTACACAGTGGTGACAGTCACACAACTCTGAACCATACTAAAAACCACTGAATTGGTGACATTAAAAGGGTGAATTCTGGGTTATGTGAAATATATCTCAATCAAGCCATTATAAAAAGAAAAGAACATTTACCTAAAGATCTCATTTTAAATGTGAAGAAAATGAGATCTGAAGAATTTGACTGTTTACATATGTGTCAGTGGTTTTCTCTTCAAATGACACTATTATGTAGTTACAAAGGCAAGCAACTGGCTGGGAGAAAACATTTGAAAAAATAAATCTGATAGGGACATTTTCCCAGAATATACCAAGTATTCAGTAATAAGACAAATCAATTTTATTTTTTCAAACAACTCAATTTTAAAGCATTCCTTAAAAAAAAAAGAAAGAAAGACAGAAAGTGGGGGAGAGGGCCAAGTGGAGAGGGAGAGAGAGATAATCCCAAGTAGGCTCTACCTCAGCACAGAACCCGACTCAGGGCTCGATCCCACAACCCTAGAATCACGACCTGAGCCAAGATCAAGAGTAGAATATCCAAGCGACTGAGCCACCCAGGGGCCTTTCAAACAACTCAATTTTAAAAATGGCTGAAAGATTTAAAGATATCTTCTTTGACCAAAGAAGATACATGGAGGAACAAAATAGAAGGAAAGATGCTCAACATCATTATCGCTGAGGGAAATGCAAATTAAAGCCACTGTTGGGTGCTTCTGCAAACCCCTTAGAATGGTTAAAATAAGACTGACAGTATGCAGGACAATTGCAACTCTTTGTTGCCAACTGGAAAGAGAAATAATATAGCCGCTTTAGAAAAGTTTGTAGAAAAGAATTATAGAATTAAAGTACACTTAAATCTAACTCAGAAATCCCACTTATAAGTATTTACCTAAGAGAAATGAAAACATGTTCACTCAAAGACTTGTATATGAGTATTCATAGGGTCACTGATCCATCTATCACCACCACTAACTTGGGAAAGCCCCAGGGCCCCTTGGCATTGCCAAGATCAACTGCTCCCTCCCAGGAAATCTCCAGAAGGCTGGACAAATCAAAGCATAGCTCCTTGCTGGGTTTGCCAACACTGTTGCCAAGCAAATTTAGATAAACTCAAACTTAGATAAACTTAGAGGTGCCAATACCTCAAGGAAAAGATAAAGGGAGAAATTTATTTCAGGTGCTGGCAGCCAGAGATGGGGAGGTGGCAGGCTCAAGCTTTAACAACCAACCTCTCTGTGGGCAAGATGGACATCTAGAGTTTTATAAGGTGAGGTTCAGGTGGGTACATGCAAAGAGAGTAGGCAGAGAGCACGTGATCATGGGTGAAGGTCGATAGGTGTTCAGCCCATGATCCTGGGCAGGGAAGGGAATGTGTGGGATGTGGTCTTATAGGCATTCCATTGTTATCAGAGCTTTTTTGGTCTGGTGTCTGGTATAGAGGCCCCTTTTAGGCAAACAGGCTAGAGCAATGGAATGTAGAAAAGGGCCCAGAGCAACCCCTTGGTTGAATACAGGCAGGCCCCTCAGGTGACCCACCCCAAAATACCCATAGTCCCTAACTAACCAATGGGCTACTTGAAGCCAGACGCAGTCACCAAAAAAAGGGAAAATTCTGTTCATCGCCATACTTCCCCACCGTCCTTCTTTAAAAACAGTCCCCACACACCGCCTCCTGGCAGATAGCCTCTCCTCTGCTGTCCTGCCCGCAGCTCCCTTTTGGTGTATTCAATAAACTTCTATCACCTTTGTTCTGCTTTGGGTGAATTCTTTCACCTCTCTGCCACCTGTCTCCACCCAATCATTGCCCCACATTTGGGGGCCCCCATCTGATTGGACAGACACCACATTTAAACACCACAGTTGGAATGTTCTGGTCGTTGCAAAACATCTCCATCAATGCTTTAAAAAAGTGCGATAAGAAATAAGCACAATGGTCTTTAGTTCGAGCATGAGTTAAGCGGTCTTGTCTATTTCTGGTTTTAATTGTTGGGGTGTACAGGTGAGCAAGAAGGCTTACTGACAATAGTAGACTTTTAATAAAAATTAAAAACATAAACCTGGGAACAACCCAAATGGTCATCAACTGACAGAAAAAAATTGTCATATATTCATGCAACGACATACTCTTCAGCAATAAATAAACAGATTACTGATGTGTACATGTTGATGAATTTCAAAAACATCAGACAAATTTTTTAAAAAGGCAAAACTGTAGTGATGAAAATCAGGTCTGTGTTGTTCAAGGGCTGGGAATAAGGGAAGGAGAGTGCCTAAAAAGAGGCAGGAAGGAAGTCTTGTGGGGATGGAAATGAAGTGTTCTATACCTTGATGATGGTGGTGGGGGTTACAAGACAATATACATTTTTCAGAACTCATCTAATTACCTTAAAAATGGCAAACTGTATATGCAAATAATATCTCATTAAAGCTGACTTTTGAAAAGACCATCACCCAAAAACTTCATTTGAAGATGAAACAGTTGGGGGTGCCTAGGTGGCTCAGTTGGTTAAGTATCCAGCTCTTGATCTCAGCTCAGATCTTGATCTCAGCGTCTTGAGTTAAGCCTGCCTTGGGCTCCCTGCTGGGTGTGAAGTCTATTTAAAAAAAAAAAAAAGATGAAAAAGTAGAGCTCTAAAGTTAAGTGATCACGAAGGTAGCAGAAGTTGGAAATCCATCCAGCATTAGAAAGAATCATTGTGACTCCTTATCTAGGGCCATTTGCATTATAATTTGTAGTTTATTTTCAGGAAGAAAAGCATCAAATGTACTTCCATTTATTTAGGTCCCCCCTGCCCCCCCCCATCCCCACCCCGTACTATTTGCTGGATCTTCTTGGGAATGTGGTAATTAAATGTTTGTATTATCAGGTTTGTCTTCTAGTCAGCTCAATCTGGGATCAAACCTCTTG
Source organism: Puma concolor (assembly GCF_028749965.1). NCBI lineage: Eukaryota > Metazoa > Chordata > Mammalia > Carnivora > Felidae > Puma > Puma concolor. The sequence goes on along the minus strand of NC_141676.1, from coordinate 46,032,348 downwards.
ATAATAAATAATACTGGAGTTGCCAGTTGAATGACAGGTTGTCTTGGTTTCTAAATACCTTCAGTAAAAGGGAATTAATTCCTGTCTACTTTTTAACAGACAAAAAATTAAGAAAGTCTCAGACACTGGTTCGATAGAAATAAAGGTGTTATTTCCAGGTTTGTGACTTGTTTTCGCATTTCTCTATTGTTTGTTTCAAAAGAAAGCAAATATTTTACTTGAGAACTCAGGAGTATTCAGGTTGAAGGTTTTTGCAGTCCATTTCTCCCTGCAGAAAACGCAGGGAGCCCCCTGGTGTAGCTTCTTGTTACTGCACTTGAGTGATACCGCACTAGAGTGATAGCGCCATCAAGCGGAAAGGAGAGAACTACCTGGGGGCGGTAACACAAATAAATACCAGGCTGAGTGAAGCAGGTGGCAGGGATCAAGGAGGGCACTTGGGGTGAGCACCGGGTGATGTTCAGAAGTGCTGAATCACGATGTTGTACACATGATACTAATGTAATAACACTAATGTTAACTACACTGGAATTAAGAGAAATGAAATGAAATGAAATGAAATGAAATGAAATGAAATGAAATGAAATGAAATGAAAAATGAATTTAAAAAATAAGAAATAGAGCTAGTTTGACATCTTTTTCACTCAGATGCTCCTGATTCTTTGTGATCAGTAATCCACAGTGACCAGACTGGCTAAGGCAGAATGTTTTCGCATTGGATATAAATAAATAAGCATTATTAAGAGTCTGTTATTTTTCAGGTGTTAGACTGGTATAAAAAGAACGATACTTGAGAGACAGATCACTTTAGATCAAAAGTTAAATGTTACAAAAACGCATGGCTTACAAAATGCTTGTATGCCAGTTACTGAGTTCCATTTACTAACAGCTCTATGTGGTAGGTACTTTTATTCTAACTTTACAAATGAGGAAACTGAAGCTCAGAAAAGCAATTTCTTTTTAGAAAATTACTTTTTATAAAGCACTTTAAAGTTGAAAAACATTTATTATGTACCACACTCTTGGCCGGGTTCCAGGAATATAAGGAGACATGCGTTCAAGAACCTTCATGTTCATTGTAAATATGTAAAATAATTATAATCCAGAGAGGAGGATGTGATAGAAAGCATTGGGAAATATTTGCTAAGAGCAATGAGTTGAATCTCAGAAAGTGTAAATCAATTTGCTATGTAGAGTAGAGGAAGATGAGGTTTGTAGGAAGAAAAACACATTATATGCAAAACTGCGGGAGTAGAGAAGACCCAGGCAGTGCGAGGGTGGTGGAAATCCCATGGATTAGAGACAGCAGCAGGTATAGGAAGAGAAGTCACAGGGTTGAGTTTAGGAAACAAAGTTGTGGTTACATTGTACAAGGTTTCAATGCCATTCTAAAGAGTTTGCATTTTTTATTAAGAACTTTGTTTAATGTTTATTTATTTTTGAGGGGGGAGGGGCAGAGAGAAGGAGACACAGAATCCGACCTATCAGCACAGAGCCCGATGCAGGGCTCGAACCCCTGAACCTTGAGATCACGACCTGAGCTGAAATTGGAAGCTCAACCAACTGAGCCACCCAGGGGCCAGAAAGAGTTTGCATTTTTGAAGTCTGTGTGTGCTTCCACTGCTTACAGAATCAGCAATGTTTTAAGAAGATCACTCTGGAGGCAACGGGGAAGCCACACTGTGGGAGGTGCATTAGTTGGGGCTGTGGGAGTAGTCAGACATGAGATGATGACACTGTTGGCCATGGCTGACAATGACGACAAGGACAAACAGGCAGAATCAAGAGATACCAGGAGTCAGACTTGTCAGAACTGGGTGATCAGTTGGATTTGGAGGGTTAAAGGCAAAGGAGAAGCAGAAGGTGACTCCAAGTTTGAACTACTGTGTGGATGGTAACGCTGCCATTATCTACACATAGAACACAGAATTTGGGGCCTGTAAATGATGGATCCGGAATTGAATCCCAGGTCTTCTGACTCCAAAACTTCTGTAATCTAACAGACTGTGTCTAATAGGCTAGTGATGCCAATTACAGTTGAAAAATATCAATGAAAGTAATTTAAAATTGTTACAAAACAAATTCTATAATATAGCCAAATTACTATTATAGACCCTTCTGTTACATAATAATTTCTCAAGAATATATTCCTTTAAAGTCTTAATATATTTATGTTATTTCCTCTCTGTCACTAATTCTTTGCTAGGTTTCTACTTCCAGAGGAGCAATTTTTTTTCATTTGAGAGAGAGAGAGACCATGTGCAAGCAGGGGAGGAGCAGAGAGAGAAAGAGGGAGAAAAAGAATAGAGAGTACCAATGCAGGGCTCCATCCCATGACCCGGGGAGCATGACCTGAGCTGAAATCAAGAGTCAGATGCTCAACCAACTGAATCACCCAGGCACCCCAGAGGAGCAATTTATACAGAAAACTTGGTTATATACAATTTAGTCTAAGTTATATCAGCACAGAAGTCAGTTTGCTCCAGTTCAGAGGTGCTTGCTCTGACTTGTGATACTGAAGTGCCCTGGCCACCTAGACCTGTCACCATCTGTCAGTGGTCCACCTCTCAGTGTCATTCAGTCCTTGTACCATGCTGGCCCCTATACCAGGCACTCTACATACAGTGACTGATTCAATTCTCTTTTTTATTTTTTTTAATGTTTATTTTTGAGAGAGGGAGAGAGCACGAGCAGGGGAGGGGCAGAGAGAGGGAGACACAGAATCTGAATTAGGCTCCAGGCTCCAAGCTGTCAGCACAGAGCCCAACGCAGGGCTTGAACCCACGAACCATGAGATCATGACCTGAGCCAAAGTCAGACACTTAATTGACTGAGCCACCCAGGTGTCCCTGATTCAATCCTCTTAATGTCTCTGTGAGGAAACTGTTATCATCCTTGCTTTATACATGAGGACCCTAAGGCCCAGAGGGGCTGAGTAACTTGTGCAGAGTTCAACAACTTCAAGTATGTATGCTAACTACTCCCACACCTGCTCTTCTAGCTGAAACATTGCAAGTTCCAGATTTGCATCTCCAGCACTCGACCAGCCAGCCCTACCCAGACATCCTTGACATGCCTCATAATTCAATGGGTAAAATAAGGTTCATTATTTTCTCCACAATCTGCCACTCCTCTGTTTTCTGTCCTGGTTGATAGCATCATTATACACCTGATTGTTCCAGTCAAGAATCTGCAAGTCACTTTCGTCTCTTTGCTTGCTGTCTCCACTGTGTCTGGTGACTAACCTTTTTTACTTCACCCTCTTGCTCATATACATTTGCTTTAAAACTTAAGTGACTCGGGGCACCCATGTGGCTCATTTGGTAAAGCGTCTGACTCTTTATTTCAGCTCAGGTCATGATCTCACGGTTGGTGAGTTTGAGCCCTGTGTTGGGCTCCGTGCTGAGTGTGGAGCATGCTGAGGATTCTCTCCCTCCCTCTGGCCCTCTCCCCCGCTCATGCCCTCTCTCTCTAAACTAAAAAAATAGTGTAAAGTGCTTGTGCACAGTAAGTGATCAGTAAGTACAAACTGTTTATGAATCTTCTGATTATATAAAGTTATATGTCCATCATTCTAAAAATTCAGCAATATATAAAAATTTTTAAAAAGTAGAAACCACCCAAACTATTCCATGACCACTGTTAGTGATATGAGGTTTAGGCCCAAGAGTGGATGGTCAAGGAAGAATTCTTGAGATGTTCTCAGTGCAAAAAGGTGATTTTATTATAGCACGGGGATAAGGACCTGTGGGTCGAAAGAGCTGCACTGGGGTTGTGAGGAGTGACTGATTATATACTTTTAAGTTTGTGGAAGGAGGAGGGATAGAGATAACATAGGTTTCTAAGGAATTTTTTTATGCTGAAACTGAGGTTTTATAGGACCTTGGTGGTCTGTCTATTGTCACGATAAGGTTCATTTAGTCTCTAATAAAACATGCACATAAGGCAGCCATGAGTTCCTTGAAGAAGGTCATGCTTGTATGTCTCAGCTGTTTATCAATGGGCTGCAAGTTGCCTCTGTTTCCCTCATCATTTTCCTTTCTGAACGACTTTGATCCTTAAATCTTTAAGGTTGCTGAGAGTGGAAGGTCTTGTCTTCTGTACTTCTTCCTGCTGAATAGAGGCATAGAGATGTACCTATCTATGGGTCAACATTGGTCAGTCAGTTGTGCATAAGGGAGCTACAAAAGGCAGCTGAGTCCAATATAAACGGCAAAGAAGTATCTCTCTGTGTGGTAAGGACAATCTGTTGATGGGAAGTTATTGTAGTGATGGAGTTTCACTCCAAGTGAAAAAAACATTGAAAAAGGCAACATATTAGAATTAAAATGTTCATAATAATGAGTAGTCCAACAAGGAGATTCTTAATAGTTGTCCATTAGTCCTCCCCTGAACCAGGAACTTAACCAATCATTTAAAACCAGGGAAGGATTTTGTGGAGCCTCAAGTTGAGTATTCATATCTTTTAGTAGTCCTGTGACATTTTTATGATAATCTGGGATGTATACACAGCATTCTGCTTTAATAATGGCACATGTACTCCTTGTGCTGCTGTTAGAACATCTAAAGCCATTCTATTTTGTAGAACCACTTTGCCCATTTGTGTGACCTCAGTATTAAGTAAGGAGATGTTATTTTATGAGTCATTGAGTGCCTTTATGATGTATTTATTAATAGTGTTTTTATTAAGGGTTTCCATATGCCAAATTATGCTTTCTAACCCTACAAATGGAGCAAAAAATGGATGCCAAATGATCATACCAATGGAAAACAGATCATGTCCATCTTTGTTTTAAATTGGGAAGATTAGCTGGGGTAGAGATGGTTTTGACAATGTGCCCATGAATCTAGGCAAAACCCAAGGTGCAATGACCTATCCGCCCTGGAATAAGCCAGGGGCATAGGTTAGTTCCACATGACCAGTGGGTTCCATTTGGAGGTAGCCATCTGATGCCAGGTCACCTTATCCAAACAGTAGCAAACCAGTCAGTAGCCTGGAGTATAATGGTTTGAGAACATGTTTCTAGTGGTAGCCATCCTAAATGTCGGGTGTTATTTGCCCAGGTATCATATGTATGATTTCTTTGTTCTCAGCATAAAACTGCCTTTTAACTGAGCTGTCCAGTGGTGGGTGTGAGCTGTAAATATGTATCCCAAATTTGATATATACCCTCCTCAGTATAGCAATAAGTAGGGTTTTGTAATCTAGGCACTTGTTGACAGGCATCAGTTTGTGGGCTAGCAAAGTCAGTTTATATTGTAATAGTGTGAGGGTATGAAAAAGTCTGGTTATGTCCTGGTAAATTCCATGTCTTAGTGACCACGGGCCAAGATGAAACATCGTGATTCGTGATAGATTTATCATGAAACATGGTGTCATTAGGGTTTTATAGTATTTCTGAAATATAAGTACATAGAGAGTGCCAATCAGTGCCTCATAAAGAGAAAACCCACCAGGGTAACCCAGATGTACTTGACGTGGGCAAAATTCCACGTATCCAGCAAGCTGTTTGATTTTGAAGCTCAGCGTAATGTGTGCCCATTGTAGAAAGGAATTGTCTGCTAAAATTGGTGAACAGAGAAGGAAAAATATACAATCTTCATTGTCTTGCTGGGAGGAGTTTGAGACCTTTTATGGGTTCACAAGAGTAAGAAGACATGCTAGTTTGCTTGTTGGTTTCCTGTAAAGGAGGTACAGGTTTGATTCTAGATATATGGGTCCAGGAGAGTGTCCCTCTAACTTTACTGCAGTGGGAGTATATAATATGACCCGATATAGACCTTTCCATTCTAGATTTAAGTCCCCTGCTGTATTCAACTTCCAATCTTTTTTTTTTTTTTTTTTTTTTTTTTTTTTTTTAAAGTTTATTTATTTTTGGGACAGAGAGAGACAGAGCATGAACGGGGGAGGGGCAGAGAGAGAAAGGGAGACACAGAGTCGGAAACAGGCTCCAGGCTCTGAGCCCTCAGCCTAGAGCCTGACGCGGGGCTCGAACTCACGGACCGCGAGATCGTGACCTGGCTGAAGTCGGACGCTTAACCGACTGCGCCACCCAGGCGCCCCCAACTTCCAATCTTTTTAATAAACCATGTCTCTGAGGCTTACATGGGTGAACTTTCAGTTACAGTTAAATCAGGTTTGGAGAGCATGTGATCAGCGTTGTTGTTTTTTTTAATGTGTATTTATTTATTTTGAGAGAGAGAGAGAGAGAGAGGGAACATGAGTGGGGGAAGGGCAGAGAGAGGGAGAGAGAGAATCCCAAGAAGGTTCCATACTGTCAGTACAGAGCCTGATGTGGGGCTTGATCCCACAAACTGTGAGATCATGATGTAAGCAGAAACCAAAAGTCTGATGCTTAACTGACTGAGCTGCCCAGGCTCCCCTGGACTGGTTTTAAAAGTGGGGAGGGGGGAAGGTAGTGCAGATTGCGCCTTTTGGATTTACTTGGGCACAAACTGTACAGGATCAATAGATCTGTTTTATTGTAGTTGTTAAATTTACTCCATCACAGTTTTTTTAAGTTTATTTATTTTGGGGAAGAGACAGAGACAGTGAGTGGGGGAGGGGCATAGAGAGAGGGAGAAAAAGATCCCAAGTAGGCTCCATGCTGACAGCCTGTGGGGTTCAATGTGGGGCTCGAACCCACAAACCGTGAGATCATGACCTGAGCCGAAACCGAAGAGTCGAACACTTAACAGACTGAGCCACCCAGGCACCCCTCCATCAAATACATTTTTGATGAAATGTTCTAAAGCACCTTTGCCCAAATGAACAGCCTGATGTAAACCTTGTATTACCTTCCATTGGTTATTTTTGGGTATAAAGGTTTTTTTCCTCATAGTTAACATGCCAGTTCTGTGCATTTTTTGAATATCCTCATTCCTGGGCTATGTGAATTTTTTGGTCTGAATAGGCTGGAGTTATGGACTTTTTTGGAGTCAAGACTGGTATAAGGCTTAATATTTGTTTATTCTGCGCTGCCTGCTTGGCTGCATAGGCTGCTAAATTGTTTCCTTTCTAAGGTCCTATCTTTTTGATGTCCTCTGAGGTGAATTCTAGCTACCTCCTTAAGTAGGTGTATAGTCACAGGAAGAGTGATGATTTCAGGCCCATATTTGATTGGGGAGTTATGGATTGATAATAATCCTCTTTCCTTCCAAATTGCCCTGTGGGCATGTAGCACCAGGAGAGCATATTTGGAATCAGTATAAGTATATATTTTTAAAGATTTTAATTAAAAAATTTTTTAATGTTTTTATTTATTTTTGGGAGAGAGAGAGACAGAGACAGGGACAGAGAGTGAGCAAGGGAGGGGCAGAGAGAATGTGAAACAGGCTCCAGGCTCTGAGCTGTCAGCACAGAGCCTAACGCAAGGCTTGAACTTGTGAAGCATGAGATCATGACTTGCGCTGAAGGCAGACACGTAACTGACTGAGCCATCCAAGTGCCCCTGGAACCAGTATAAATATTATTTTTAGGCCTTTTGTCAGTTGAAGAGTATGGGTAAGTGCTATTAATTCGGCCTTTTGAGCAGAAATATTTAACTAAGGCCTCAATGGTCTTAGTTAAACTATAGCATATCCAACTTTTCTTTCTCCCTTATCCATGAAGTAAACCAATTGTCACCTCTATTTTCAACAGGGGAGTCTTTTAAATCTCGTCTGCTAGAATAAACAATATAGATAATCTCTGAACAGTCATGGTCCGACACAGAAGTGTGATGGTCAGATCCAGGCATAAGGGTAGCTGGGCTTAAACTGTGACAGGTTTTAAGTATCATTTCAGGTGTGTCTAAAAGCATAGTGTGGTAGTTAGTAAGTTGGCCTCCTGTCATCCATTGGTGGCTTTGGTCTCTAACACTTTGGACCTGATGTGGAGTCACCGCTTTCAAGGATTGTCTCATAGTAAGTTTTGAAGCCTCTTCTACTGGGAGGGCTATCGCAGCCACTGCTCAGAGACAAGCCAGTCACTCCTGTGCCATATGATCTAGTGACTTTGAAAAATAGTCCACCAGTCTTGTTTCATTTCTTAATTTCTGAGTAAGAACTCCCAATTCTTGTCCCTGTTTTTCTGTTACATGTGAGGTGAAAAGTTTTTCTAATCTTGGTAAAGTCAAAGCTGGGGCTGATGAGAGCTTAGCTTTTAATGTTTGAGAGGCTGGTTGCTAGGCTTTAGTCCAGAGTAAAGGTTCTTCTTCAGGGCTTTTAATTGAATCATACTATGGTTTGGCTAAGAGCCCAAATCCAGGAATCTGGAGGCAGCGAAGTCCTGCCACACCTAAGAAAGGAGTTGTTTTTTTTGTTTTTTGTTTTGTTTTTGTACCTGGAAGTCCAAGATTTAATATAGCCTTTTTTTCTGTCAGTAGACAGGGTATGGTATCCTGGTGTTGGTTCATACCCCAAATATTATGCCTTTTTTTTTTTTAAAGATATTTGTACCTTTTTAGGGTAGCTGAGATGCCTTCTGTCTGCCGAGAAGTTAAGTAACATTATAATATTACTATCAGATGTTTCTTTTGTTGGACTATACCATCCACATATTGCATTACAGTCCCTTGAGGCAAGGAGCTATCACAGAGGTCTTTACTAAGTGCAGCCCCAAATAGGTGAGGACTGTCTCTAAATCCCTAATTGAACAGCCTATGGGCTTGAAGGAGAGGCTCATTCAAAAGCAAACAGTGGCTGTTTCTTCACTTAGAGGGATGCAAGAGGAGGTGTCTTTCAAATCAAGCACTGTGAGCCAGCTGGCATCACCAGGAACCTGGGTGAGAATAGTATATGGATCTGACACCACGGGATGGGATAAGCACCACTGCCTCATTTGTAGCTTTTAAATCTTGTACCATTCTCCATTTGGCTTTTTTTAACTGGTAAAATTGGAGTGTTATAAGGAGATTGACAAGGATGTAAAATACCACGTTTGAGGGGCACCTGGTTGGCTCTGTTGGTTAAGTGTCGGATTCTTCATTTAGGCTCAGATCATGATCTCATAGATTGTGAGTTCGAGCCCCGCTGCCAGTGTAGAGCTTGCTTGGGATTCCCTCTCTCTGCTCCCGCCACCCCCCCTCCACCTCTCTCTCTCTCTCTCTCACACACACACACACACACTAAATAAACATTAAAATAAATAAATAAATAAATAAATAAATAAATAAATAGATAGATAGATAAATAGATAAATAAATAAATAAAATGCCATGGTTGAGAAACTTATCACTAAGTGGTTATAACCCAGCTTTCCCCTTAGGTTTTAAGGGATACTGTTCCTTATGATGTATAGTGGTTCGGTCCTTTGAGTTTACTTTAACTGGCTGAGCTTTAAGAACCCATCCTGGGATATCACAATCCCACACCTGCGGATTTACTTCCTTCCAAATATTAGAAGGGATTCCAGTGTAAGGTTTTAATTCTCCATGTCAAAGAGAACAAGCTGTCCTCTTCTTTAGTAAGAGCAAACCTGCTTCCTAGTTTATACATTAAGTTTCGTCCAAGTAACGGAATGGGACAAGATAAAGGACTAGAGAAACAGGAGTAATTAATTGGCTTCTATATTTACAGATCAAAGGTGTAGTGTGGCAACATGTTCCCTTTCTCTGTCAACAATTTTATGGTTAGAAAGACAAGTAGGACTGGAGTGCAGAATAAGAACAGGATAAGTGACTTCTGTATCAATAAGAAAATTAATAAACCTACCTTTCACATCCAGGGTAACCCAGGGCTCACTCATCTTGATGTAAAGGTAGCTGGACCAGCCTCAGGGTCCCATCATGCCAGATCCTCTGGTTTCTGCTCTCGAGAGGGCAGGGAAGTTAACTCCTGTCTTTCTCCCTCTGCAGATGAGGACACTCTCTCTTCCAATGTCCTTTCTTCTTACAGACAAGACCTGGCTCTGGTGGAGAACATTTGTTTGGACATCCCTTGGTCCAGTGTCCAATTTGCCACACCCGTACCATGGGGTCTTACCTGGTCCTTTGTCTGATACTGGCATTTTCTTGGGCCCCTGGTAAGTCTGTCATTGTAGGGAATCTGTAATAGTGGCAGCCAATGTTTGAGCCTGTATTTTACCCTGCAATTTAGCTTGCTGGTCTTTTTCCTGCCTTAAGGCTATATCTCTGTTATTTTTTTTTAAATTGTTAATATTAATTAATTAATTTATTTAGAGAGTGCATGGCCAAGTTGGGGGGGGGGGCAGAGAGAGAGAGAGAGAGAGAGACAGAAGATCCAAAGTAGGTTCAGCACTGCGAGCACAGAGCCCAATGTGGGGCTCAAACCCAGGAACCATGAGATCATGACCTGAGCCAAAATCCAAGAGTCAGCTGTTTAACCAACTGAGCCACCCAGACGCCCTCCCTCCCACACCATATCTCCATTATTAAAGACTCCAGTAGCTACCTGTAGTAGGTGCTGGGTGGGGGTTTGAGGACCTAGAGCCATTTTAGTCAGTTTTGGCAGATGTCAGGTGCCAAATGACTTATAAAGTGCATGTTTAGTATATTTGTTCCCTTAGGTGAGATTTGGTCCATATTTATTTACAAATGCCTTCTGTCAAATGATTCTGAGATACAGCTGGATTCTCATTACCTCCTTGAGTAACTTCCTGAATGTTATCAAAGTTTACAGGTTTAGAGAATCCTTTTATTCATCCCTTCTATTAAGCGAGTGATCATATGGTCTCATCTCTCCCTTCCCTGTGTATCTTCTTGGTAATTCCAGTGAGGTTCAGTATTGGGAATAGCAGTTCCCCCTACTGGATAATAATCTCTATCTCTGAATGCTAGCTTATCAGCAAATTCTTGAGCCTCTGCCCAGATACAGTTCTTTTCCTTAGGGGTACAACAATGAGTTAATGTGATGTATATATCTTGCTGGGTCAAATCAAACATAAAAGATAATTGTTGAAAACCCTCAATAAATTGAGAAGGGTTTTCAGAATATCATCTTAATTGGTGTTTTATCTGAGCCAGGTCTGCCATGGAGAATGGGATATGGACTTTTTTTTTAATTTAAAAAAAATGTGTATTTTGAGACAGAGAGAGCAGGTGGGGGAGGGGCAGAAAGAGAATGGAAGAGGGAGAGATAATCCCAAACTGTGCTGCCAGTGCAGAGTCTGATGTGGAGCTCCATCCCACAGACCATGAGATCATGGCCTGAGTCAAAATCAAGAGTCAGATGCTTAACTGAGTGAGACACTCAGGTGCCCCGGGACAGGGACTTTTTGCCCATTTCTCCATTAGCAACCTTCATAAGAGGATGCAACCCAGATTTAGGTGGAAGATAGGGAGTCCTACTCCTGGTATGTCCAACTGGGCTGGGACAAAGGGGTCTTAAGGTTTACAAGGAGGAGGGATAGTAACAGAGCCAATGTCCTCTTTGTTTAGATTAGCCTGTGATTCCTCCAGTAGCCCAGGTTTATTAAGAGGAATTGGCTTATTTTTTTAAATTTTTATTTTATTTATTTTTTATTTTTTTTACTATGAAATTTATTGTCAAATTGGTTTCCATACAACACCCAGTGCTCATCCCAACAGGTGCCCTCCTCAATACCCATCACCCACCCACCCCTCCCTCCCACCCCCCATAAACCCTCAGTTTGTTCTCAGTTTTTAGGAGTCTCTTATGTTTTGGCTCCCTCCCTCTCTAACCATTTTTTTTCTTCCCCTCCCCCATGGTCTTCTGTTAAGTTTTTCAGGATCCACATAGGAGTGAAAACATATGGAATCTGTCCTCTGTATGACTTATTTCACTTAGCATGACACTCTCCAGTTCCATCCATGTAAAGGCCATATTTCATTCTTTCTCATTGCCACGTAGTATTCCATTGTGTATATAAACCACAATTTCTTTATCCATTCATCAGTTGATGGACATTTAGGCTCTTTCCATAATTTAGCTATTGTTGAGAGTGCTGCTATAAACATTGGGGTACAAGTGCCCCTATGCATCAGTACTCCTGTATCCCTTGGGTAAATTCCTAGCAGTGCTACTGCTGGGTCATAGGGTAGGTCTATTTTTAATTTTTTTGGGAACCTCCACACTGTTTTCCAGAGCGGCTGCACCAGTTTGCATTCCCACCAACAATGCAAGAGGGTTCCTGTTTCTCCACATCCTCTCCAGCATCTGTAGTCTCCTGTTTTGTTCATTTTAGCCACTCTGACTGGCGTGAGGTGATATCTGAGTGTGGTTTTGATTTGTATTTCCCTGATGAATAGCGACGTTGGACAAGGAATTGGCTTATTTAAACAATCATCACCAATACATCCAGAGGGTGTTTATTAAGCTGGTGTGTGGTTAGACACATTCTGAAAGAAGCCCTTAGGTCAGGGTCCTGATTTAGGGCCATGAAGGCCTGGACATAGGGTACCTCAGTCCATTTGCCCTGTGTTTTGCAGAAGAGATCTAACTGACAGATTATATTGAAGCTTAATGTCCCATTGATGGGCCATTGTCCCTCATCTCCTAAGGAGTACTGAGGCCATGCAATGTTATAGAAGATCAGTTTTTTTCTTTATTAAATCTTGCAATCCAAGTTGATTCCAGGGGGATAAAAGTCATCCCAAGAGAGAATCCTTGGGGACTGAAAAAGAAGATACCATGTTGCTAGAAAAGTAGCAAAAGTCCATTATCAAAAAATACTCCACCTCCCAGGTGGTGTCCCAGGGAGGATATATCAGAGGTTCCGTGTGTCAAAGTGACCCAAGTTGTCCCTCTAAGAAGTCTCTATGAAAACTGCCTTGCCTTGTAAGAGGGATCCTGTTGTCCCCCTGCTTCCCTATCGCATCCTAGGCTACAAATGAATGCTGGTGAATGGACCAAAATGCAGTGCTATGCCATGCCATGAAAAACCCACCATTTTTAACCCATGGTGGGGGGAAAAAGTTTTACAAGGGGGAAATTACCCAATTTTGTAATTTAAGTAGTTAATAAGGGACATTGGCAGAAAACAGTAAAGACAGAAACCACCATGATCTAAGTGACATTCCAACACATGTAGTCCTTACAGCCAACTTTCCTAGGAAATAGTCCCTGGTTGGGTTTTAATTTAATCAGGTACTGGTTTTGGCTGCCTCTGGGTGGAGGTCTCATGGACAGAAGTGGCTAGACCAGAGATGTGAAGGGGATCACATTAGACCCATGAGGAGGAAAGCTCACCTCACAGGTAAGTCTTAAGATGGGCAGCCATCCCAGTGACTTAGTTGGTTGTCCCCTGCCCCAAAAGACAACTTTGTATAAGAATTGGAATAAAGGGGGGCATCAAGTTCTAGATCTTATTACCATTCCAGCCAGGACACTAGCTTCCAGTAAAAAGGCAGGCTTTTGGTCCTCCACATAGAGTAGCCATGGACCAGAGGATTGCAGCCTGAGCAATTGACATGAAAATGTTCCAATAAGACTGTACTCCTTGAAAAGCCCCTGAAATGAAAGTAAAGGGAGAGAAGAGGAAGTACTCACCAAGTTTGCACAGAGGCTCGGAGTACAGATGAGAAGATTCAAGCCCCACATTGGGTGCCAAATGATGTGATTTGAAGTTTGGGTCCTAGAGTGAATGGCTAAGAAAGATGAGATATTTTTGTTGCAGGAAGGTGTTTTTATTATAGTAGGGGAACAGGACCCGTGGGAAGAAGGAGCTGCACTGGGGTTGTGAGGAGTGACTGATTATATACTTTTAAATTTGTGGAAGGAGAGAGGATAGAGATAACGTAGGTTTCTAAGGAATTTTTCTATGTTGAAAGTGAGGTTTACAGGACCTTGGGGGTTGTCTATTGTCACAATAAGGTTGCTTTTAGTCTCTAATAAAATATCCACATTAAGGCAGCCATGAGTTCCTTGAGGAATGTTATATTCTGTATGTCTCAGGTATTTATCAGTAGGCTGCAGGTTGAAAGGAGATTTAATTTAAGCTATATTTCTCTTGGCTTTATTCTCATCATTAGTATTTTAGTGAAAATCCTTCCAGTCATATTTTTAGTTTATATTTGTGATATACAGAATCTGAAATTTACTGCAGAGGGGGAAGAAAATTTTAGAAGGAGCACTGGTGCCTCCAAAAGGGACAAATTCCAGATCTTTCTTTGATATTCTGAGTTATTGAAGCAGTGGTATTAAACAACTTGGGGTGGCAAGCAATTCATCTCTGAGACCAAAAAATGCCTATGACTCTCAAAAATAGAGAAGGTGGTGGATTGGTTTTTGTCCTGCATCTAGATTGAGGAAGATTTAGGGTCTATGGGGCAGCAGACATCAGCCCCTCTTTTAATATATATGAGAAGCTTGTATTTCTACTAAGTGGTGTGCATGTGAGCAATGGAAAAGCCTGTTTGTTGAAAGCCTTAAGTCAGCAAGTCAAGGCCTACTTTGGAAAGCAGTGATGCGTTTGAATCCTCAAGCTCTGTTAGCAATGACAAGGGGCACTGATTCAGAAGACCATATAAGAGTATTGCCATTTGAGGTATAGCCTAACTTTGCACCTTTGAGCAAGATGAACCCTAGAAGCAAGAAAACAATAAACACCAAAGCAAAGATAAATAAAATCAAGAATAGAAAAATAACATGAACAAAATCATTGAAGCCAAAAGTTGTTTCTGTGAAAAGATCAACAAAATTGACATTGAGGAATCTTGGGGTAGGAGACCAAGAAGGAAAACTGTATTTTCTGCTAGACTTAGAAGAATAGCATTGACTTCATTATTATTTGAACAGTAAAAATAATGACTTTATTTTATACCCAAGCAAATGAAGAAGGCATACTTGTTCCTTATCTTTGTGAATTATTTTACATATATGGGATCATAGTATACATGCTGTTTTATACTTTGTTTTTTTTCCCTCAACAATATGTTGTGGACATCTTTCCATGAAGTAAATGTATAAATGTATCATTTTTTAATCAGCCATGCACTATTCCATTATCTCTACAACCAATACCTACCACCCCACAAAATCAGAAGAAAAATACTGTGCCACAGCCCCCACCTTTTTCTTCCATAAATGACTAGTGCCCCATTTACAAGATCAATGGAAGATTCTATATCTTCTCACGGCTTCCTGTTCTCCTTGAACTATTGGAAATTCCAGGGCCTTACATAGCTTAAAGGGAGGGTCATTTGTCTTCCACTTCCAACCAGGAAGAACCTAGTATTGGTTCTGTCATTGTCCTCCAGACTCTTCCACTGATGGAAGGTCTGACCCAGGGTCTGCCCTGTTCTAGTTCCCAAACTTTATAAGATAATAGGATAACCAAAGATTCTGAAATCCACATAGCTGATGGAGTTTAGTAATGTTTATCTTCCCAGTCTAGAAGTTCTGGTATAGATTATTGAGTCCCTGTGTTGCTCCCAGGTTCATAAGACAACAAAGGATCCCAGTGATCAATTTCTGCACCCCCTGACTCATGGCATTCCCTCTTTTGTGTACTTCAATGTTAGCTCCTGCTACACTTCCTTACTCTTGCCAGTGCTCTCTTTCTAGAGATTTGGTCCCTGTTGCCTGCCTACTGGCTGTGGCCTGACTGATGGAGCCCTCAAAAGTCTCCCTTTTAAAGCCCTGATATTTGAATTATGGCTGAGCTCATTCTTTAGATATAATGCCTTGTGGGGTGATATCTCCATCTGTGACTGCAATCTGTCCTTGGCAGAGAATACTAAAAAAGAGAGTCTCGTCAAGGACCAGAGCAGGTCTTCAATGCTGACACTGTCTGGAGATGCAGCATGGTATGCTGGTCATGGTGATTCTCAACTCACTCTCTATCCACCTCAAACCCAAGAATGGTAATCCCTTTCCTTTACTCGTGATCAGTATAAGAGTGGGTCAGTCCTGGCAAAGAGGTGTGAGGGGAAGTCTTCTGGGAAAGCTTCTAAAAAAGATTTCCTTATTCCTAAAATAGACTCAGAGAGAGAAGATCCCTCTTCCTTTGTACATCATCATGTTTAAATGGGATGTTTGGAACCACTTCTGCCTGGTTATGAGATTAAAGCCGATCCACTGTGGAGGAAAGAGCCAAGAGAATTGCGGAGAGGTAGAACTGGCACACAGACATGCTGACCCTAAAGTCGGCCCTACTTCTAGACTTTGTAAGTGAGATAATGATTTCCTTAGAGTTAAAGACTATTTGTGTGAAGTTTCCTATTCCTTACAGCCCATATGAGCCCTTCATGTGGATAAATTACTTATCTTCCTTGAGCATCAGTTTCTTCAGCTAAAATAATCCCTATATGCCTGTATTTTGAAGTTTAAGTGAGCTTTGTCAAGCACACTGTCATGACACTATCATTACTAAGTTAAGATAATACTTCTTTGTCCTTTCACAACCTGACCTCACAGTAGGCTCCTCGGGTAGTTTGAACTCTATTTCATATTCTCTCAGGAATTTAACCCCACATAATCTGGACTGAAGATTTCGACACTGAGTAAATCTCAGTCAGCTCCACAGATCTGTACAGCAGTGTAGTATAATGATTAGGAAAGAGGGAGCAGGAATTAGACCGCCTTGGTTCAAGTAAAGTTGCCCATTAACTGTGAGCTTGTGTAAATTGTTTAACTTCTCTAAGGCCCAGTGTCCCCATCCATGCATCATAGATAATAATACCTACTTCACAAAATTGTTTTTACATTGCAAAGAGGTGATCTATATTAAGATTTTAACCCAGTGACATTGTTCACAGTTTAAAACACACACACACACACACACACACACACACACACACACACACACTCCCCCTATTCCCATGGCCTAAAGGTGTGTGGTGACTAAGGGGATGAAGATGTTGTTGAAATGGATGACGTGTCTCTGGGCCACTCCTCCTGAACTAAGTCTCCCTTCTAAAAGCTGTCATGAGCTGAAAGAACCAAGATGAACCAGGACCATTTCAGGATCCTTCTTTTTCCTCTCTTTACCTTTCTTCCTCTGGCTCCTGGTTTGCTGTGTCAATTCAGCTAACTGACTAAAGAGACAGTTTCTTTTAATGTTTGCCTGTCTCTGCCTTATAGAGAAGAGCTCAAGAACCACAGGACCATTAGGGCATGAAGACCCTTAGCACTGTGAAGAATAAGAATATCCAATCCAATCTTATTTGATATCTAAGACACATTAGGCTCCCAAGTGTCTAATGATTATACAGCTACTTAGGGGGCATAGTAAGGACTTGAACCTGAGTCTGGATCTAGCCATCACTCTAGTTTTACTTAATGCCTTAATTTGGCAAGAGTTGCTAAAGAAATTCACATTTACACAATACTTACTAAATGCTATTTACAAGTCAGATGCTGGGCCAAAGTTATTTACATAATTTCATTTTATCTTCACAGGTATCCCGTGAGAGGCTACTGGAGAGATTTAACAACTTGCCAAATGTCACAATGGATTGTAAGTGGGGAAGCTGGGATATGAAACTATATCATCTGATTCTAAATCCAGAACTCCTAAAAGAGAAAATATTTGTGCTCATTCTACCTATACTTTACCTCATACATATGCTTGCAGGTGCAAGGTAAAAACTAAATGAACAGTTTCCTCTCTCCCTGCAACCATAGTACCCTCAGCCAAGGGAAACATTATTTATTCATGAACTTCAGGGTTTAAAATTTTTTCCCCTAACGAACTGTGAAGCCTCTAGCCCCTACCTACGGAAAGTGTGTGGTCCTTACACCAAAAGCTTTGGCATTTCCTTGGAGCCTGCTAGAAATGCAGAATATCAGACTCAACTCCAGACGTCTTGAATCAGAGTCTGGAGTGTAATAAGATCCTCAAGTGAGCGGTGTGCCGCTTAAAGTTGAAAGCTCTCTTTTAGTCTAGATGAAGCTGAAGGATTCCTGATTTCTGATGATCACATAATATTGTTACTAAATTTCTCCTTAACAGGATGAAGTTTCCAAATAATTATGTCCAAACTGCTCTCTCAAGAATTTGCAAAAGGAGAATCAGATGAAAAAAAAGGATTAATACTAGATGGCATACCTTGCTAAAGGCAAGGAGACTTGAAATCAATTTGTAAGTCTTTTTGAAAAAGTACATAAGGAATTTAGACAGAAATTTCTATCATGCCCCAAACCACTGAGTCCAATGAAGATAACAGATATTTACTGAAAAAATGAAAATATGAGGGGAAAAGAATACTCACCAAATAGCTACACCAGGCATTTTGCATCGTTTAATTTCTCATCACAACATTGGATCCTCACTATGTATATAAGGAAACCAAGGCAAAGAAGATGTTAGGTAAATTGTCCAAGGCCATGCAAACTTAGGTCTGAATCCAGATTTGCCTGATTCCAAAGCTCCGATGCTACTCACTCTGTGTGACCCACACATACTGTACTAGGTGCTGTAGGAATCCAAAAGAAGTTTCTATTTTCTCAATTCTAAGATGTACTTCTTTCCCCACAGCTTGACAGGTCTGAAGTTTGGGAATCTTCTTAAAACCAGTGTCAAAGTTACTTGCCAAGGTGCCAAGAAAATCCAGTGTAGAACGGGAAGGTTGTTGTTTTTGTTTTCAACAAATAATGTCAGAATAACTGGATATCCAACTGAAAAATATGAACCTTGACCTGTACCTCATACCACACATTAAAACTAGTTTGAGGTGTATCATAGATTTAAACGTAGAAGCCAAAAAAAGTTTTTTAATTTATTTTTAATTTTTTAATTTTATTTATTTTATTTTTTTAAAGTTCTTTATTGGCTTTTTTTTTTTTAACGTTTTTATTTTTATTTTTGAGACAGAGAGAGACAGAGCATGAACAGGGGAGGGTCAGAGAGAGAGGTCAGAGGGAGACACAGAATCTGAAACAGGCTCCAGCCTCCGAGCTGTCAGCACAGAGCCTGACACGGAGCCCGAACTCACGGACCGCGAGATCGTGACCTGAGCCGAAGTCAGACACTTAACAGACTGAGCCACCCAGGTGCCCCATTTAATTTTATTTTTTAATTTACATCCAAATTAGTTAGCGGATAGTGCAAGAATGATTTCAGGAGTAGATTCCTTAATGCTTCTTACCCGTTTAGTCCATCCCTATCCCCAACCCCTCCAGTAACCCTCTGTGTGTTCTCCATATCTAAGAGTCTCTTATGTTTTGTCCTCCTCCCTGTTTTTATATTATTTTTGCTTCCCTTCCCTTATGTTCATCTGTTCTGTGTCTTAAAGTCCTCGTATGAGTGAAGTCATATGATATTTGTCTTTCTTTGACCAAGTAATTTCATTTAGCATAATACCCTCTAGTTCTAGCCACATAGTTGCAAATGGCAAGATTTCATTCTTTTTGATTGCCAAGTAATACTCCATTGTATATATATATATATATATATATATATATATATATATATATATACCACATCTTCTTTATCTATTCATCCATTGATGGACATTTGGGCTTTCCATACTTTGCCTATTGTTGATAGTGTTGCTTGCTATAAAAATTGGGGTGCATGTGTCCCTTCAAAACAGCATAGCTGTATCCCTTGGATAAATACCTTGTAGTGCAATCCCTGGGCTGTAGGGTAGTTTTATTTTTTATTTTTGGAGAAACCTCCATGCTTTTTTCCAGAGTGGCTGCACTAGCTTGCATTCCCACCAGCATTGCAGAAGAGATCCTCTTTCTCTGCATCCTCATCAACATCTGTTGTTGCCTGAGTTGTTAATGTTAGCCATTCTGACAGGTGTGAGGTGGTATCTCATTGTGGTTTTGATTTGTAGTTCCCTAATGAAAAGTTATGTTGAGCATTTTTTCATGTCGGTTGGCCATCTGGATGTCTTTGGAGAAGTGTCTATTCATGTCTTTTGCTCATGTCTTCACTGGATTATTTGTTTTCTGGGTGTTGAGTTTGTAAGTTCTTTATAGATTTTGGATACTAACCCTTTATCTGATATGTCATTTGCAAATATCTTCTCCCATTCTGTTGGTTGCCTTATAGTTTTGCTGATTGTTTCCTCTGCTGTGCAAAAGCTTTTTATTAAAAAAAAATTTTTTTTTTCAACGTTTATTCATTTTTGGGACAGAGAGAGACAGAGCATGAATGGGGGAGGGGCAGAGAGAGAGGGAGACACAGAATCGGAAACAGGCTCCAGGCTCTGAGCCATCAGCCCAGAGCCCGACGCGGGGCTCGAACTCAGGGACCGCGAGATCGTGACCTGGCTGAAGTCGGACGCTTAACCGACTGTGCCACCCAGGCGCCCCCAAAAGCTTTTTATTTTGATGAGGTCCCAATAGTTCACTTTTGCTTTTGTTTCCCTTGCCTCTGGAGACGTGTTGAGTAAGAAGTTGCTGCAGCCAAGATCAAAGAGGTTTTAAGCCAAAAAAAATTTTAATGTTTATTTACTTGTGACAGAGTGCGAGAGAGAGAGAAGGGCAAAGAGGGAAACACAGAATCCAAAGCAGGTTACAGGCTCTGAGCTGTCAACACAGAGCCCAAGGAGGGGTTTAAACCCACGGACTGTGAGATCACGACCTGAGCCGAAGTCAGACGCTTAACTGACTGAGCCACCCAGGTGCCCCTAAAAGTCAAAATTTTACACATGGAAGAATATATCTGCAACCTTGGGATAGGTAAATATTTCTTAAAGAAGACATAAAAAGCACTAAATAATCTCATACCCATTAGGGTGGTTGCTATAAAAAAATAACAGAAAATAACATGAGAGGGAGAGGATACGGAAAAACTGGAACTTTTACACACCATTGGTGGGACTGTAAAATAGTTCAACCACTGTGGAAAACAATATGGAGTTTCCTCAAGAAATTTAAAACAGAACTACCATATGATCCAGCACTCCCACTTCTGTTATATATATCCATAAAAATGGAAAGCAGAGTCTCAAAGAAATATTACACACTCATGTTCATAGCAGCACTAGTCACAATAGACAAGAAGTGAAACAATCTAAATGTCCACTGACAGATGAATGGATAAAGTGTGGTATATACACACAATGGAATATTACTCAGCCTTAAACAGGAAGGAAATCCTATCACAGGCTAAAACATGGATGGACTTGAGGGCATTACACTGGGATAACCAAGTCATCAAAAGACAAATGTTGTATGATGCCATTTATACATGCTATATAGAGTAGTCAATATCACAGAGACAGAAAGTAAAATTGAGGTTGCCAGGGACTGGGGAGGAGGAATAGGGAGATATTGTTTGGGTAGAGGGCTTTAGATGTACAAGATGAAAAAGTTCTGGACATCTGTTTCATAACAGTGTGAATTAATTAGCACTATTGAAATGTACACTTTAAAGTGGTTAAGATGGTAAACTAAAAAAAAAATTTTGGTAATCTTTATTTTTGAGGGAGAGACAGTGTGGATGAGGGAGGAACAGAGAGAGGGGGAGACACAGAATCCGAAGCGGGCTCCAGGCTCTGAGCTGTCAGCACAAAGCCGGATGTGAGGCTTGAACTCACGAACGGTAAGATCATGACCCGAGCTGAAGTCGGATGCTTAACCGACTGAGCCATCCAGGCACCCAAGATGGTAAATTTTATATCATATGCTTAAAAAAATTTTTTTTAATGTTTTGTTTATTTTTGAGAGAGAGAGAGAGAGAGTGAGCATGAGTGGGGGGCAGAGAGAGAGAGAGGGAGACACAGAACCTGAAGCAGGCTACAGGCTCTGAGCTGTCAGCACAGAGCCTGATGTGGGGCCCGAACTCACAAACCGTGAAATCATGACCTGAGCCAAAGTCAGTCGCTTAAGCGACTGAGCCACCCGAGTGTCCCTATATCATATGCTTTCTACCACAGTAAAAAACTTAAAGTCTCTATGGAAAAAAAGAATTTAACATGAAAGAAAAAAAATTAATTATGCTTCATAAAATTAAGAAGAATTTTTAGTCTTTATTTTTGAGAGAGAGAGACAGACAGACAGAGTGTGAGCAGGGGAGGGGCAGAGAGAGAGGGAGACACAGAATCAGAAGCAGGGTCCAGGTTCTGAGCTGTCAGCATAGAGCCTGTCTCGGGGCTTGAATTCTCAAGCTGTGAGTGAGATCAAGACATGAGCTGAAGCTGGACACTTAACCGACTGAGCCACCCAGAAACCCCAATACTTCATGAAAATTTAAACTAGCCATTCCTTAAGACAATGAAAAGAAAATGAAAAGGCAAATCACATACCGGTAGAAAATATTCATAGTACATCTATCTGCATTAAATGCTATGGTGCTCCCTCCAAATTTCCCTTCCACAGCTGCTGGAAGTTTTAGCAGCTAGAGCAACAGGTAATTCTGCCTCTAGACATTTCCATTGGCCAGAGTGAGCTGCCAATAACAGAATGTCTCAGTCCTGAAAGAGTTTGCAGATATGAATGTGGAGGTCACTGTTATCAACTCAATTTATAGTTCTGAGTGAAATCCCTTAGAAATAGAGAAGATATTTACGACAGAGTTTTGAAGAAATACAATGTTTAATGTTTGGGTAAAGGAGGGAGAAGAGAAGGGAAAAAAAGAAGATGGTGAGGGAGAAAGGGAGAAGAGAGGTAAGGGTATCCAGAGAGATGGGAGGAAAACTAGAATTGCGTGGAGACATTAAAGTCAAGAGAAGAGGATGTGCCTGAAGGGAGGTAGTTTATCAAATGCTGCCACAAGATTATGTGAGAGGAAGACTAAACAATGTTTATGAGATTTAGCAATATGGAGGTCACTGGAGACAAGAGGTCAGAGCAATTTATTTGCATAATGGGGCACAAACCAGATTGATGAGTGAGAGGTTAGGAAATAAACACAGCAATGAAACAACTCTGAAATATTTTTGAATGAGAAGAAAAGAGAGAACTAGGTTAGCATTGGGAGCAACTACCTGAATCAGATGGCAAAATGTTTAAAAACTCAATTTAATTATTTTTAAATAAGTGCTACATTCACTTGGTTCAAAGGTTTTTAAAAATTATACATTGAGGGGAGCCTGGGTGACTCAGTTGGTTAAGCGTCCAACTTCGGCTCAGGTCATGATCTCATGGTTTGTGAGTTCAAGCCACACATCAGGCTCTGTGCTGACAGCTCAGAGCCTGGAGCCCGCGTTAGATTCTGTGTCTCGCTCTCTCTCTGCCCCTTCATTGCTTGCATTCTCTCTCTCTCTCTCTCTCTCTCTCTCTCAAAAATAAACATTAAAAATTTTTTTTAAATTATACATTGAGAAGTTTTACTTTCATATTCTTTATAATCCACACCCCCTACCTCGTCCTTTACATGTAACCACTGGCCATTAGTTTTAGGAAAACTAATGAAAAAAATTTTTTTTCAACTTTTTAAATTCCAGCTCATCAACATACAGTGTAATATTAGTTTCAAGTGTAGAATTTAGTGATTCAACACTTCCATACATCACAACAGGTGCCCTACTTAATCCCCATCACCTATTTAGTCCACCCCTAACCCACCTCCCTTCTAGTAACCATCAGTTTGTTCTCTATCGTTAGGACTCTGTTTCTTGGTTTGCCTCTCTTTTTTTCTCCCACCTTTATTTGTTTTGTTTCTTAAATTCCACATGTGAGTGAAATCATATGGTATTTATCTTTTTTGATTGGTTTATTTTGCTTAGCATTATAGTGTCTAGTTCTATCCACATTGTTGCAAATGGCAAGACTTCATTCCTTTTTATGGCTGAGTAATATTCCACTGTGTGTGTGTGTGTGTGTGTATAATCTTTACCCATTCACCAGTAGATGGAAACTTGGGCTCTTTCCATAGTTTGGCTACCTTAGATCATGCTGCTATAAACATTATAGGTGCACGTATCCCTCTGAATTAGTATTTTTGTATTCTTTGGGTAAATACTTAGGAGTGCAATTGCTGAATCATAGGGTAGTCCTATTTTTAACTTTTTGAGGAAACTTCATACTGTTTTTCAGAGTGGCTACACCAGTTTTCATTCCCAAAAAGTGTAGGAGGTTTCCCCTTTCCCCACATCCTTGCCAACACCTGTTTCTGTGTTGTTGATTTTAGCCATTCTACAGGTGTGAGGTGATATCTTATTGTAGTTTTGATTTGTATTTCCCTGATGATGAGTGATGTTGAGCATTTTTTCATGTGTCTGTTGGCTATCTGTAGGTCTTCTTTGGAGAAATGTCTCTTGATATCCTCTGCCCATTTTTAAATTGGATTATTTGTTTTTTGGGTGTTGAGTTGCATACATTCTTTGTATGTTTTGGATACTAACCCTTTATCAGATATGTCATTTGCAAATATCTTCTCCCATTCTGTAGGTTGCCTTTCAGTTTTGTCGATTGTTTCCTTCACTGTGCAGAAGCTTTTTATTTTGATAAAGTCCCCATAGTTTCTTCTTGGTTTTGTTTCCCTTGCCTCAGGAGACATATCTAGAAAAATGTTGTTATGGCTGATGTCAGGCAAATTACTGCCTGCGCTCCCCGCTACATCTTTAATGGCTTCCTGTACCACATTTAGGTCTTTCATCAATTTTGAATTTATTTTTGTGTATGGTGTAAGAAAGTGGTCCAGTTTCATTCTTTTTCCTGCTGCTGTCCACTTTTCCAATACCATTTGTTGAAGAGACTGCCTTTTTCCCATTAGATATTCTTTCCTACTTTGTTGAAGATTAGTTGACCATACAGTTGTGGCTTCATTTTTTTAATATTCTGTTCTGTTAGATTTCTATGTCTTTGTTTTGTGACAGTACCATACTGTTTTTTTTTTTTTAAGTTTATTTATTTGTTTTGAGAAAGAGAGAGAAGGGGAGGGGGCAGAGAGAGAGAGAGGGAGAGAGAGAATCCCCAGCAGGCTCCACACTCAGGGTGGGGCCCGCAGCAGGGTTTGATCTCATGACCACAAGATCAGGACCTGAACCAGTATCAAGAGTTGGACATTTAACCAACTGAGCCACCCAGGCGCCCCAGTACCATTCTGTATTGATGACTACAACTTTGTACTATAGCTTGAAGTCTGGGATTGTGATGCCTACAGCTTTGCTTTTGTTCTTCAAGATTGCTTTGGCTATTTGGCTATTTTGTGTTCCATACAAATTTTAGCATTGTTTCTCCTAGCTCTGTGAAAAATGCTATTGGTATTTTGGCAGGGATTGCATTAAATGTATAGATGTTTTTGGATATTATAGACATTTTAACAATATTTGTTCTTCCAATCCATGAGCATGGAAGTTCTTTCCATTTCTTTGTGTCCTCTTCAATTTCTTTCATCAGTGTTTTATAGTTTTCAGAGTACAGGTTTTTCACCTCTTTGGTTAGGTTTATTCCTAGATATCTTAAAAAAAATTTTTTTACATTTATTTATTTTTGAAAGACAGAGAGACAGAATACAAGTGGGGGAGGGGCAGAGAGAGAAGGAGACACCGAATCTGAAGCAGGTTCCAGGCTCTGAGCTGTCAGCACAGAGCCCAACACGGGACTCGAACCCACAAACTGTAAGATCATGACCTGAGCTGAAGTCGGACGCTCAATCCACTGAGCCACTCAGGTGTCCCTTATTTCTAGATATCTTAAGGTTTGGGGTAGGCAGATAAGAGCAAATACTAATGTAAATTAATGTTCCTCCCCTCTTTTTTTTTTTAATTTTTTTTTTCAACGTTTACTTATTTTTGGGACAGAGAGAGACAGAGCATGAACGGGGGAGGGGCAGAGAGAGAGGGAGACACAGAATCGGAAACAGGCTCCAGGCTCTGAGCCATCAGCCCAGAGCCCAACGCGAGGCTTGAACTCAGGGAGTGCAAGATCGTGACCTGGCTGAAGTCGGACGCTTAACCGACTGCGCCACCCAGGCGCCCCGCCTCCCCTCTTTCTTACACAAAGACAGCATACTAGCTTTGATTTTTTTCACTTAACAATAGATCTTGTACATCTTCCCAGATCAGTACCTACAGAGGGACACAAGTTGTTTCCTTTTGCTGTCCCTGCTGAGTGGATAGAGCATTTTCTCACTGACTCCCATCCTCCACTGATGCTTGCTCCCAGAAATGTTTCCAGACTACCGGTGTGAAGGGATGGTAGACCTCCCTTGGCTTCAGGGAAAGCATTAGGCTGAGAAAACTTGTGTAGGGGAATTGTGCACCAGAGCTGCTCCAGAAATGCAAGCTGAACCGAGGGGATGTGGCTTAGGGCACAAAAAACACTACATAAACCCATACCAGGAAAGTGAATGGAAGATGTTTAATCTTTTAGAGAAGAACCTTTCCCCCAAGCCCCTCCCCATCCCACGTTGTTGGGGAGGAGAGTGGTTATTAGGTGACCTGTTGCCTTTGCACATGTGTTTAAGCCTCAAATGAATTTCCTGTCCTTAGCAGAATTCTCATTCCTGCCCTCAGTCATAGGACTCAGGCTCTCAAGCCTTTCTGGGGTTGCCGGGCAGATCTGCCTCTGTGCTATATAACAGCCCCCTTGGAACTTATTCTGGGCTGTGGATTCCTTTGTTATGTCACCTAGTAACACTTTCTTGTTCACTTTCCATCTTCTAGAATTTTGCTGAAATTTTCATCTCCCAATGGAGAAATGTCTATTCAGATTCTTTGCCCATACTTTAGTTGGGTTATTTGTCTCTTTATGTTTGGGTTGAAAATGTTCTTTATATATTCTGGTTTCTAGTCTCTTATCCAACATATGATTTACAAATATTGTCTCCTATTAGGTGAATTGTCTTTTCACTTTCTTAGTGGTGTCCTTTGAAGCACATTTTTTAATTTTGGTAGAATCTTACTTTTTCTTTGGCTGCTTCTGCTTTTGGTTTCATATTTCAGAAACGATTGCCCGATCCAAGGTTATGATTTACACCTATGCTTTCTTCAAAGACTTTTATAGTCTTAGTGCTTAGATTTAGGCCTTTGACTAGTTTTTAGTTAATTTTTGTATATGATGTGAGAAAGGGTGCAAAATCACTCTTTTGCATATGGATATCCAGTTGTCCCAGCACTATTTGTTGAAAAACTATTATTTCCACTTGAATGGTCTTGGCATCTTTGTTGAAAATCAACTGACCATAAAGTGAGAGAGTTTATTTCTAGATCTCAATTCTATTCCATTGATGTGTATTCAATTCTATTCCATTGTGTCTCTCCTTACCCCACTACCACACTGTCTTGATTAGTGTAACTTTGTAGTAAGTTTTGAAAGGCAGAAGCTTGAGTGCTCCAAATTTATTCTTCTTTTTCAAGATTGTTTTGAATTGTTTGGCTATTCTGAGATCTTTGAATTTATTAATTTTAGGGTCAGCTTGTCAATGTCTGTGAAGAAGTCAGCTATGATTAAAAATTGGCACTTTAACTTTTCTTAATATCAAAGTACTTGTAATATACCTCAGCAATGTTCATAAACAACATCTCAACATGAATATTGAGAATTATACACATATTTATTATTTATGTTCATTTGCTCAATAAAATTCCTTGAAGCTTCTGTTCAGAGGGTGGCAGTTGAAAATCATAGCAGAGGGGAGCCTGGGTGGTTCAGTTGGTTGAGCATCTGACTCTTGATTTTGGCTCAGGTCATGATCCCAAAGTCATGGGATGGAACCCTGCATCAGGCTCTGCACTGATGCTCCATCAAGCATGGAGCCTGCCTGAGACTCTCTCTCTCCCTCTGCCCTTCTCCCCTACTTGTGCTCTCTCTCTAAAATAAAAAAAAAGAAAGAAAATCATAGTAGAACTTTCTAACTTTGTGAAAGTCTATATATTTTTATGTTATCCCTGTGAATCATAATAATATACACACCAGACTAACACAACATAGGATTCTTTTTATCTTTCCTATGTGATATTTTTGTTGCAGAGGATAAATGTTCACAAGATAGCAGACAGATTCCTCTTTTTTTGCTTAAACACAGAGTTCCAAATAAGACTGTTCAATAAAAATATTCTCTAAAGTCATTGTATTTCTCAACTACTTTGACATGAATCTTAAAATTCAATTCAAGAACTCTCACATGAGTACAGACTTTCTCTTTCCCGAAAGAGAATATCTGTGAATCACATCAAATCAAATGTAACACTTTGTAATTTATTATTATTATTTTATTTTATTTTTTAAAATTTACATCCAAGTTAGTTAGCATTAGTGCAACAATGATTTCAGGGGTAGACTCCTTAATGCTCCTTACCCATTTAGCCCATCCCCCATCCCACAACCCCTCCAGTAACCCTCTGTTCTCCATATTTAAGAGTCTCTTCTGTTTTGTCCCCCTCCCTGATTTTATATTATTTTTGCTTCCCTTCCCTTGTGTTCATCTGTTCTGTGTCTTAAAGTCCTCATATGAGTGAAGTCATATGATATTTGTCTTTCTCTAATTTTGCTTAGCATAATACCCTCTAGTTCCATCCATGTAGTTGCAAATGGCAAGATTTCATTCTTTTTGATTGCCAGGTAATACTCCATTGTATATATACACCACATCTTCGTTATCCATTTGTCTGTCGATGGACATTTGGGCTCTTTCCATACTTTGGCTATTGTTGATAGTGCTGCTATAAACATTGGGGTGCATATGCCCCTTCAAAACAGCATACCTGTATCCCTTGGGTAAATACCTAGTAGTGCAATTGCTGGCTCACAGAGTAGTTCTATTTTTAATTTTTTGAGGAACCTCCATACTGTTTTCCAGAGTGGCTGTACCAGCTTGCATTCCCACCAGCAATGCAAGAGATCCTCTTTCTCCGTATCCTCACCAACACCTGTCGTTGCCTGAGTTGTTAATGTTAGCCATTCTGACAGGTGGAAGGTGGTATCTCATGGTGGTTTTGATTTGTATTTCCCTGAGGATGAGGGATGTTGAGCATTTTTTCATGTGTCGGTTGGCCATCTGGATGTCTTCTTTGGAGAAGTGTCTATTCATGTCTTTTGCCCATTTCTTCACTGGATTATTTGTTTTTTGGGTGTTGAGTTTGATAAGTTCTTTATAGATTTTGGACACTCACCCTTTATCTGATATGTCATTTGCAAGTATCTTCTCCCATCTATTGGTTGCCTTTTAGTTTTGCTGATTGTTTCCTTTGCTGTGCAGAAGCTTTTTATTTTGATGAGGTCCCAATAGTTCACTTTTGCTTTTGTTTTCCTTGCCTCTGGAGATGTGTTGAGTAAAAATTTGCCGTGGCCAACTTCTGATGGAGAATGGCACTACTGAGTAACTTCTGTGGGTTCAGCCCATCTCTTCCTTGTGAAACTTCTTCAGTGATTTATACTAATCAACTTTGATCTGACCCAGATAAAGTGTTTAATTGTTGACCCATGGCTTTCTTCCCTTACTGCTCACCCTGTTATTGCCCAAGACTCCTGTGTTGCCACATCCAATGATCCACTTTCCTCTCACGTAACCTTTAGACACTGTTGCCTGCTCTCTGCCTTATTAACTTTGTTCTGTGAATTCTTTCAAGATATTATACCACCCTGGATCTCCCACTTCTAAACATATGGTCTCTCTTTTCTCCAGAATTCTCTCCTGTCTCCCCACCACACCCAAAAGATATGTCTCAGCCACCCCCGTCTTGCTCA
Organism: Puma concolor; assembly: GCF_028749965.1. Classification (NCBI taxonomy): domain Eukaryota; kingdom Metazoa; phylum Chordata; class Mammalia; order Carnivora; family Felidae; genus Puma; species Puma concolor. The sequence continues at coordinate 46,002,918 of NC_141676.1, read as the reverse complement.
TGGCTTTCATAATCATTCCTATCCTGATATCTTCTTCTCATCTAGTCTTGTTCCCCCTCTTGCCTACTGGGCCTATCTAGTTGGATGTCATATCATTTCAAATAAAGTATGTCTGGATATGGACTTACTTTATTCTCCAAATCAACTTCCTTTCAACTTCATTTCTTAGTGGTAACAACCATTTCCCAAGGTCAGTTCCCTGCCCTTTCATTCCTTATATCTAATCAGTTGCCGTGAAGTTCTGTAGGTATTTTCTGGAAGAATCCTCAAACCAATTGATTCATCTCCATTTCTCTTCTTTCTACAACTTGTTCAATTACTTATGTAACATCTTCATGAAGTCAAGAGAAATCTAGTAAGAGCTTTAATCTGCAAGGCAAGTACACACCTGGAAAGCAAGTTAGGATCTAAAGCCTGGGCCAGATAAAAATAAGCCATTGATCAAGATTGAGGGCTATTTTCAGATGGTATCAGGAAGGACTGATATAGCCATTACCTCAATATTGTATTGCTATAACTCCCTAACATGTCTCCTGGATACTGTATGCGACTAATGTGTTTTGCTCTTAGCCACTTCTATACTTTTATTTATTTGGTTAGTCCGGGTTGGTGGTAATAGCTTAGTATTATCTCACTTAAAATTTACTGATTTTGTCAGAATGGCTTCAGTACCATGGTTAAACCAAGAATGGTCAAATACAGGGAACTTTCCAGAACGCTCGCTAAAAAGTGGAGGAGCAGCGGCTGCCCGAGCTGCGCCCAGAAACGCGCTCCTTCCTGCTCCCCCACACCGGCCTTGGCCCCCTCACCGGCTGTAGAAAATGGTGAAAGAAACTACTTACTATGATGTTTTGAGGGTCAAACCCAATGCCACCCAGGAAGAATTGAAAAAGGCTTACAGGAAATTGGCTTTGAAGTACCACCCTGACAAGAATCCAAATGAAGGAGAGAAGTTCAAACAGATTTCTCAAGCTTATGAAGTGCTCTCTGATGCGAAGAAAAGGGAATTATATGACAAAGGAGGAGAACAGGCAATTAAAGAAGGTGGAGCAGGTGGTGGTTTTGGCTCCCCCATGGACATCTTTGATATGTTTTTTGGAGGAGGAGGAAGGATGCAGAGAGAGAGGAGAGGTAAAAATGTTGTGCATCAGCTCTCTGTAACCTTAGAAGATTTATATAATGGTGCAACAAGAAAACTAGCTCTGCAAAAGAATGTGATTTGTGACAAATGTGAAGGCTGAGGTGGTAAGAAAGGAGCGGTAGAATGTTGTCCCAATTGCCGAGGTACTGGAATGCAAATAAGAATTCATCAGATAGGACCTGGAATGGTTCAACAAATTCAGTCTGTGTGCATGGAGTGCCAGGGCCATGGGGAACGGATCAGTCCTAAAGATAGATGTACAAGCTGCAAGGGAAGGAAGATAGTTCGAGGAAAGAAGATTCTAGAAGTTCATATTGACAAAGGCATGAAAGATGGCCAGAAGATAACATTCCATGGTGAAGGAGACCTAGAACCTGGACTGGAACCAGAAGATATTATCAGTATTTTAGATCAGAAGGACCATGCTGTTTTTACTAGGCGAGGAGGGGATCTTTTCATGTGTATGGACGTACAGCTGGTTGAAGCACTGTGCAGCTTTCAAAAGCCAATATCTACTCTAAACAACAGAACCATTGTCATTACCTCTCGTCCAGGTCAGATTGTCAAGCATGGAGATATCAAGTGTGTGCTGAATGAAGGCATGCCAATTTATCGTAGACCATACGAAAAGGGTTGCCCAATCATTGAATTTAAGGTAAACTTCCCTGAGAATGGCTTTCTCTCTCCTGATAAACTGTCTTTGCTGGAAAAACTCCTACCTGAGAGGAAGGAAGTAGAAGAGATTGATGAAATGGACCAGGTAGAGCTGGTGGACTTTGATCCAAATCAGGAAAGAAGGCGCCATTACAATGGAGAAGCGTATGAGGATGATGAACATCACCCTAGGGGAGGTGTTCAGTGTCAGACCTCTTAATGGGGTCAGTGAAGAACACTGCTGGTATTTTATATGCAGTAGTGAACGAATGAAGGACTATAATCATAGCTCACTACTTGCTATTATTGTTTTTGTTTTAATATTCAACTATAGTAGTGTTTTAAAAGTTAAATGAAGAATAAAAAATATAAAAGCTCAAAAAAAAAAAAAAAAAAGAATGGTCAAGTACATACCTAAGTTGGTTTCCATGAAAACCAAAAGATGAGCAAAGAGGTATAATCCTTAACTTAAGATATTGTTCACTAGGTCAATAGAATAGTGTCAGGAACTGGAATTGAAGTAGAGCTTTCCAGAACCAGGGGAGACACAAACCAAAAAAATTATGGGCAAAAGTTTTTCTAAGCTTCCTGAGCTTCTCTGCCACCTGAAGAACAAAAATAATTTAAACCTTCACAATGAGCCTTATCTGAACTCTAGTCTTTGACTGCCAACAAGGCTGAGTGTCTCTTTCAGAAGAGTAGCTAACACTTATACAATACTTTCTTTTATATATATATATGTATACACATATATATACATATATTTACATTTTTAATTTTTATTTATTTTTGAGAGAGAGAGAGAGAGCAGGGGAGGGGCAGAGAGAGGGAGACACAGAATCCAAAGCAGGTGCCAGGCTCTGAGTTGTTAGCACAGAGCCTGATGTGGGGCTCAGACCCATGAACTGTGAGATCACGAATGACCTGAGCTGAAGTCAGATGTTTAACCAACTGAGCCACCCAAGTGCCCCTATATAATACTTTCCATGGGCTAGTGTATTAACCATATTTTTAATATTTTATGGTGTTTGACAAGTTGTGGGGATTGACTCGCTGAGGAGAGACTGCCCCTCCCAGGGTTAGCTAATTCCCAGAGATAATAAACAATTTACCTGAAATATTACTCAGCCATAAAAATAAAAATCTTGCCATTTGTGACAACATGGATGACCTTAGAGGGTATTATGCTGAGTGAAATAAATAAGACAGAGAAAGACAAATACTGTATGACTTCACTAACATGTACAATCCAAAAACAAAACAAATGAACAACAACAACAAAAGTCAGAAACAGACTCATATAGAAAATAAACTGATGGTTGCTACATAGAGGGATGGTCAAAATAAGTTAGGAGGTTAAGAAGTACAGTCTTCCATTTATAAAATTAAGTCACAGGGATGCAATGTACAACATAGGGAATATAGGCAATAATACTGTAGTAATCTTGTATGGTGACAGATGATGACTACTTATTGTGGTGACCATTTTGTAATGTATACAAATATCAAATCTGTGTATATATTTCATAATGTATGTAAATATCAACTATGTTGTACACCTGAAACTAAAACAATATTGTATGTCAATGATTCTTCAGTAAAAATTTAAATTAAAAAATGAGCAACAAACCTGAAAGCATGTTTTGCATATATAAACCAACTAATCCCAAGTCCATACCCCCTGTCACCTCCTTTATTTAACGCCCCCCCCCCCCAACTCCAAACCAATATACCCCCTGCCCTAAATCATCCAGGACTAAGTACCAGACAACTGAGACAGCTCATCAAAATTATTCAGACTAGCCAACCCTAAGCAGTTTCCCTTGCCCTGCCTTGCCTTTCCTACGGAAAACCATAAAGGCTCTGGGCCAGGCTTCCCCTTCACTACTTTCTGCCTCCTAATCAACACTGATGCTTCCCCAGGTGGCCCTGCATGGTATGTTGTGCCTTCTCCTCTGGGAAAACATAAGTAATAAAAGCCCTTCAGTAGCACTAGTCTTCCCGTGTTTTTACTTAGTCATCTCCATAAATTAAAATTCCATGAGTGTAACAGAAATCGGAGCCATTCTAAGTATTTTGCATAAGTAAACTCACTTAGTCTTCACAAAAATTCTATAAGGTATATACCACTATTATCCCCATTCTAACAAGGAGAGCATCAGGGTAAGTAACTTGTTTACAATTCTATGAGTGAGTGACAGAGCTGAGACACCAACCCAGGCAGCTTGGTGTCAGCATTATATCGTGGAAGTCCGGGTGTTCCACGTACTCAAGACACAAATCTCTGGCTTTCTCCTCACCAGCATAGACCTCCTACAAGACCTGCCCTCTTTGTTTGACAACTTGCCTTGAATTAGTTATCAGAATGAGGAGCAGACACATCTGGGGCCTGAAAAGCATCACTGTTCTGATCCGAGGTGACTGGCTTGGGGTGAATAGAGAAAAAAACAACTAGTTAAAGTTGTGTAAAACTCAGATGCTACAAGAATGACAATCCATGCTCTTTGTCTCTTGGATCTATTTTTTGTGGTAAGAATACAACACAGTCCCTTCAGCAATTCTAGCAATGAACCAAATGTTTATGTGCAGCAAACTACAAGTCTTCCAGTGTTTTCAGGGCATAAAGTACAAAATGGCACCAGTAGATGAGACTAGAGAGATCCACAGGAACCAGGCCTGGAATGTCTCACATGATTTACAAAAATGCAGGTAGGTGATGGGAAGCCAATATTTCTCCTTCCTTCATGCTTGAGAAATGGGACCCTCTGACAGATCCTCCAGAGGCTACTACATAAATGGTCTCTTAGGTTATGTGAAATATAGAGTAAAGCTTCTATTAATGGCACTATTAAAACCTAACATGAACATTTGACTTTCTTTTCAATTACTGTGTTGGGCCAATTCCCCGAAATAAAATTGAGTCAAAAAAATACCGTTGTTGGGGCACCTGGGTGGCTCAGCTGGTTGAGCATCCAACTTTGGCTCAGGTCATTATCTCGTGGTTCGTGAGTTCAAGCTCCACATGGGGTTTACTGCTGTTACCCTGTCAGCACAAAGCCTGCTTTGGATCCTCTGTCCCCTTCTCTCTGCCCCTCCCCTACTCATCCTTGCTCTCTCTTTCAAAAAACAAATAAAAACATTAAAAAAAAACCCAACACGTTGTTCTTTCAAACTCCAGATTGCTTTCACTAACTTACATAGCCTCAAGCATCGTATATATTATACAAAGACTTGGCAGCATTCAGTTTTATCCTGTAAATTTATGCTACGTCATCCCACACTCTTCAGAAATCATTATTTCATTCTCTTTTCTCTTCGCATTTCCATCATTCTTTTCCCTTTTCTTGCCCTCAACCAATAATCTTATTTCTTTTAAAGGAAATCAGGTATGTGCCCACCACTAATCTACCAGCCCTCCAGCATCTGTACCTGTTTATTCTGTTGACCCTCAGATTATAATGGGTGGAATTGGCATGCTCTTAACTAAGGACAAACCTTCACTTGTTTATTGATCTTCTCCTTTTTACTCAGGACTTGGCTCTTCCTCTCTCTTCTGAATGCCTCATAAGTTCAGTGACTGGCAGCACTCCTGAGCTTCAGGCTTATATTCATATATCTGATTTCTCAATTTCTCTACTTGGATGTGTATCAGGTGATCTTAAATGTAGTATATCCAGAACAGAACTCTTGATTTCCTTCATCCCCTAAATCAGTTCCTCCAGTCTTCCTTCTCTTAGTTAACGTCACGATCATTCCCTCAGTTGTTTAGACCCCAACCAGGAGTCATTTTTGATTCTTTTCTTTCTCCCACACCCTCCATCCAATCTATCTGCAAGTTCTGCTGCCTCTAACATCAAAATATATCCCAAGTCCGGTAATTTCACCTCTTCCAACACCATCATCTTTATATAATCCAGTAGTTTTAATATATTCATAAGATGTGTTCAACTATCACCACTCTCTTTTCCAGAATATTTTAATCACTCCTAAGAGAAACCCTAAATCCATTAGTAGCCATTGCATATTCACCTCTCGCCCTCATACTCTGGCAACTACTTATCTACTTTCTGTCTCTATAGATTTGCCTAATCTGCACATTTCATATAAATGAAATCATATAATGTGTGGCCTTTTGTGACTGGCTTATTTCACTTAGCATAACATTTTCAAGAGTCAACCATGTGGTAGCAAGTATTGGTACCCCCATTTATTTTTCATGGCTGAATAATATTCCATTGTGCAGCTATATACCACACTTTACTAATCTATGCATCAGTTAATGGGTGTTTGAGTTGTTCCTACTTCATAGCTATTACTAAGAATGCTTTGAGAAAAATTCTTTCCTAGCTGGGTCATATTGTAACTCTGTGTTTAACCTTTGAAGAACTGCCAAACTCTTTTCCAGAACGGCTGTGCCATTTTACATTCTGACCAGCAATGCATGAGTGTTCCAATTTCTCCATATCCTTGCCATCACTTGTTAATGTTTGATTTTTAAAATTATAGCCATCCTATAATGAGTGTGAGTGGGTACCAATTTGGTTTTGGTTTGAATTTCCTTAATGGTTGATGATGTTAAGCATGTTTTCATGTGCCCATTGACAATGTATATGTCGTCTTTTGAAAAATGTCTATTAAAATTCTTTGTCCATTTAAAAAATCAAGTTGTCTGTTGATGGCTGAGTTGTAAGAGTTTTTATATATTCTAGATACTAAATCCTTATCAAATATATGAAGTGAAAATATTTTCTTCCATTATCTGGGTTGTCTTTTCACTTTTTTGATAGCGTCCTTTGAAGTCCAAAACTTGGGGACGCCTGGGTGGCGCAGTCGGTTAAGCGTCCGACTTCAGCCAGGTCACGATCTCGCGGTCCGTGAGTTCGAGCCCCGCGTCAGGCTCTGGGCTGATGGCTCGGAGCCTGGAGCCTGTTTCCGATTCTGTGTCTCCCTCTCTTTCTGCCCCTCCCCCGTTCATGCTCTGTCTCTCTCTGTCCCAAAAATAAATAAAAAACGTTGAAGTCCAAAACTTGTACACATTAATCAAGTCCAATTTATTTTTTCTTGGGTTTGTATGCTTTTGGTGTTATAGCTGAGAAACTGTTGCCTAGTCCAAGGTCATGAAGATTTATACCTATGTTTTCTTCTAAGAGTTTTATACTTCCAGTAATTAGATTTAGGTTTTCAATCCATTTACAGTTAATTTTGTATATGGTATGAGGTAGAGGTCCAAATTTATCCTTTTGTATGTGGATATCCAGTTGTCCAAATAATTCTTTATTGCAGAGGCTGTCCTGTGCATTGTAGGATGTTTAGCACATTCCTGGTTTCTACCCCTTAGATGCCAGTAGCACCCCCTCAAACTTATGACAGCCAAAAATGTCTCCAGAAATTGTCATGTCTCCTAGTAGGCAAAAGCAACCCTGATTGAGAACCACTGATGTATGTAACTGGAATTATCTTGAAATGAAGTGTGCAACCTCTGAGCTTTACTGTTTTGCTTTAAAAAAATTTTTTTTAAGTTTATTTACTTATTTAGAGAGAGAGAGAGAGAGCATACAAATGGGCGAGGACAGAGAGAGAGAGAGGGAGAGAGAATTCCAAGCAGCCTCCACGCTGTCAGCACAGAGCCCAGTGCAGGGCTCCAACTCATGAACTGTGAGATCATGTCCTAAGCTGAAATCAAGAGTCAGACGCTTAACCGACTGAGACACACAGGCACCCTGTGGAATATTTTCTTTTTTAAAGTAAAGTTATTGTAAAAAATATTCAGGTATACACAAAGAAGTAAAGAAGAGTATAAAAGACCCCCATATACTCATCACCCAGTTTCAACAACCTCTATTATAGATCCTGCTCTTCCAGTGGCCTGATTGTTTGACTTTCCCTGGCCTCCCAAAGCACATGGAGACTTCGCACAAAGCACATCATGACTTTGTCAGTCATGATGCAACTGGAATTTAATACAAGAATTAATTAGGCAGGTGATGGAAGCACTGAGAAGCCAGGTAAGATATGAGTTAACCCAGAGATTGCCAATGACAGGCATCTGCTACCATGTTTAGGGGCCACATGACAAAGGAAGGAAGTGGTGTTACAAGAGCCTAGAACACTGCTCAGAGGGATCTGGAACCATAGAAAGAGAACCTGTCCATTAAGAACTAGAACCAGAGACATTGAACACGGTAAGACATGGAGAATTACCCAAGAGTCTTTCTACTCACCTTCTCAATTCCTATTTTCTCTCAATTCTTCCCTTTTGCTCAACCTACCTGGAAGCCAGTTGGTAAAAGAAAATAGGTCATGTAGCTCCCTACAAGAGAGAATAAAAGAATGAATCTCAGAGCAAAAAGCAAAATTATGCATCATTTGAAGTAAATTGGGATAAACTGAGCCCATTTCTTAGCCTGAAAGAGTGTAACTTACAAATTTATTATCCTGGTGTTCTCTTATCACAGATAGTAAATATTTTGTTGGCTATTGTGCGCATCAACTGGAGGCAAAAGATTTGACCACACTTTAGAAAATATAAACTGACGTGGGGTGACTCAGCAGTAGATAGCCCAGGAACATAAGTATCAGTTGCTCTTTTGAGGCTAGGTGCAGGGAGCAAATCAAGATGTCATTTAGTGATTTAATTACTAACCTCCATTCTATATGCCTTCTTATCTCCACCTTAGAAGATTATTATCAGAATTGTTAAAAACTTTCGGGGTTTGGCATAGACTGAAGGATCTAAATGCGTCTGGAAAGTCATCGTCTATCGGTGGCCTCTCAGACTTGGATATTGCTTTTGAACCTGAAAGTCCCATCTTTGTGAAAACCTGAACCCCTGGAGTCAGTTTGCTAAATTAAGGATATGTGAGAGTGGCTCATTGGGTCATTTTATCACCACACTCAGGACCGATAGTCTTGGAAAAACTGTTGCTTACAGTGTTTCATTTCAAAAAGCACAGGGCTTTCCTAGTTGGGTTGCTTATAAATCTTATAAACTCCTACAAAAATTCCTATCTATACTGTTCCAAAAGGAAAGAGTCTCTGACTTTAGGTAGAGATGTTACCTTTCATGTCTTCATACATTAACCAACATTTTGTGAGCACCTACTTCATGCTAGGCCTTGAGAAGAATATAGTAAACAAGACCAACACAGTGTTTTGTTTTGCTTTGTTTTACTTTGTGCTGCTTATAGGAATTTAGACCCTGAGAATACAGCCATAATCCCAGGGGAAGAGACTCCTTCATGACCAACTCTCAGGATTCTGTGAACTTTTTGCTGAATATAACCAAACATAAATAGGAAACATGCTCAGTGGGTTAGGATCAGCTGCCTGGAATGGGGTCCATGACAATTTCTCCCTGGGCTTTCTAGTAGTATCTACCCTTCTTCAACATACTTAATAGATACCTGGAGGAAATATGGACAAATGCTCAAGTGATTTTTCTGAGTGGTTTTTCATGAGAAATGTCAATAGATACAACCTTCATTGACAAAAGTTCTTTGGGGTCCTTAACAATTTTTAAGAGTATAATAGGATCCTAAGACCAAAAAATTTGAGAGCTGCTACTCTAAGGATCATATCTAGAAATAACATGGAATGGTTGGGTCATAGATTATGCATTATATTCAACTTTTGTACATAATAGCAGGTTGTTTTCCTAGTAGGTATACCAATTTATAATCTCATCAGTAATGGAGTGCTCTAGTTAAAGGTCTTGGCACTTTCTTTGATTCCTGATTTTTATTTGATTTGTAAAGGACTCCACACTATTGTAAAGGTAACTTAGATTTTTGGAAGGGAGTGAGGATGTAGTAGTCCAGGCTCTACCATTTAAAAAAAAAATTTTTTTTAACGTTTATTTATTTTGGGACAGAGAGAGACAGAGCATGAACGGGGGAGGGGCAGAGAGAGAGGGAGACACAGAATCAGAAACAGGCTCCAGGCTCTGAGCCATCAGCCCAGCGCCTGACGCGGGGCTCGAACTCACGGACCGCGAGATCGTGACCTGGCTGAAGTCGGACGCTTAACCGACTGCGCCACCCAGGCGCCCCCAGGCTCTACCATTTAATAGCAGGGTGGTGTTCAACAAATGATTTAACCTCACTTTCTCCATAAGATTGTTTTTATGATCACATGAAATAAGGTACTTTAAGTAATAGAACTGGGCTTAGTACATAGTAGATACTGTGCGTGTTTGTGCTTAATAAATGTTGGGTATCATCGTAGTCGTTGTCATTATTTTTATGGCAATATGTAGGTACATTCTGAAAATGTGTGATCAGAACTGAGATTGTAGGTATGCTGATGAAATCAGTATTCCATTTAGGCTTCAATTTACTTTTGGTGAGGCTGGGGGTGCAAAGGGAGTCTAAGAACATGGAATATATGAATGTATAGAAATTGAAAAATCAGACCTCCTGGGGTGGAGAAATGGGAGTTTGGGTTTTCTTTTTTTATTTAAGAAAATGAAAGCCCGTATGGTGTTTTCATCCAGTTGAGTAATTTCCTTAGTCTAGATCCAGAAAGGACTCATTTAGGTTCCACATGACTCAGGAAGAAAAAGAAACTGATAAATTAGTAAAGAGCTGTCATATATTGAGTGCTTAACACGTGCTAGACACTATTCTAAGAGTCTTTTACTTTTTTTCCATTTCACTGTAAAACAATTTTATATATTAGGTATCTTTCTTTCTTCTTTCATTTTTATTTTTTGAGAGAGAGAGCACAAGCAGGGGGGGGGCAAAGGGAGAGGGAGAGATAAGCTTAAGCAGTCTCCATGCTCTGTGTGGAGCCCCACACAGGGTTTGATCTCGCAACTCTGAGATCATGACCTGAGCTGAAACCAAGAGTTGGATGCTTAACCAACAGAGCCACCCAGGCACCCCATTATGTATTATTCTTAACCCATTTCACTGAGACATAGATAAATTGAGTAACGTTTCCAAGCCCACATATTTGTTAAGGTGTGGAGCTCAGCTTTTTTTTTTTTTTTTTTTTTTTTAATTTTTTTTTTTTTCAACGTTTATTTATTTTTTTTGGGACAGAGAGAGACAGAGCATGAACGGGGGAGAGAGGGAGACACAGAATCGGAAACAGGCTCCAGGCTCTGAGCCATCAGCCCAGAGCCCGACGTGGGGCTCGAACTCAGGGACCGCGAGATCGTGACCTGGCTGAAGTCGGACGCTTAACCGACTGCGCCACCCAGGCGCCCCATGTGGAGCTCAGCTTTAAGCCAAGGCAATCTGACCCCAGAGCCCTCATCTTAATTACTCCAATGCTCATTTGAATACGTGATTCTCAAAAACACATAGGTTGAGTGGATAGGAGAGACTAGTATGTATTTTAGTTAAGTCAACGAGCCTGTGAGATAAAAATGATGGAAATTATTTAGCTGGTGACTCAAGAGTAGCTTTCCTGAGATGATGATGGGAAAACATGGACATAAACGAAGGCAGGTGTATGTTACTAGGCACAGGATAAAGAGTAAAGACGTACTTGGGAAAAATGAATCTCTCTGGACATGATGTCCCAAGTCTTTTGGCAACTCTTTATCCCCCTGAGGATTTCACATTATAGAGTTGATCTCTCACTCCTTCCTCTTTTGATCTCATTAGTAATTTTCCTTTTACAATGCCTTTCTTGGCAACCCAGTGAGGTAAGTATGTATTCTTATTCTCTTTTTTCAAATTAGTTAAGTGGTTTGCCTAATGGTCACACTAGAAAGTGGACAGAGTCAAATTAGCCAAGGTTATTGTCTCCAATTCAGGACTCTTTACATTCTGTCACAACTGGCATTCTAGAATACCTCCCTCTTTTTTATGCCACTGCTCCTTTTGCTTTTTTAAAAAAAAAATTTTTTTTTAACGTTTATTTACTTTTGAGACAGAGAGAGACAGAGCATGAATGGGGGAGGGTCAGAGAGAGAGAGGGAGACACAGAATCTGAAACAGGCTCCAGGCTCTGAGCTGTCAGCACAGAGCCCGACGCGGGGCTCGAACTCACCAACTGTGAGATCATGACCTGAGCCGAAGTCGGACGCTTAACCGACTGAGCCACCCAGGTGCCCCTCCTTTTGCTTTTTAACTTGTCTTTTTCTTTCCCCCCATAGTCTATTGCATTGAATTATTACATGCAGCAACAACAGGCCGTGTTCTGTATCCATGTCTGTCTTTTTAAGAGATCTTGATGATCTAATTCAAGTGTTTCTTGAAAGATTATTTGGATGTATGTTTCCTTACAGATGAATTCTCAGGCTTTAGACGTCTGAAAAAGCTTTTTTAATGGTTTCTTTGTATGGTTAAAGAATTGATTCAAGGCATTGAAAAAAATATATCATTTAAGACTCACGTGACTTTCATTTTGGCAGAAGAAAATCAAAAAGTAGTCGAACATGTTTTCTCTGCCTTCTCCTGTTCTCCCCTAAACTTAGGAAGACAAGGATACAAATCAAAGCTTTCTTTCAACCAAGTTGATGAAATTTGAAGTGTGGTTCGTGAGCAAACGGCTAAGAAAGAATTCTTGAGACGTCTTTGGTACAAAAAGGTGATTTTATTAAAGCACGGGGACAGGAGCTGCACTGACGTTGTAAGGAGCAATTGATTATACACTTTTAGGGGTAGAGATAAAGTTAGTTTTTAAGGAGTTTCTGGATGCTGAAAGCACGGTCTCACAGGACCCTAAAGATTTAGCTATTGTCAAGATAAGGTTGCTTCTAGTTTTTAAAGAAGTGTAAACATTAAGGCATTAAGGCAGCCACAAATGTCTTGGGGAGTGTTACACACCAGGTCTCTGACATCTATCAATGGGCTGCAGTCTGTAAAGGAGTTTAAACTGCATTTTTCTTGCCTTTGTTTCCCTCATCAAAGTCATATTAATGAGTTCAATATATATTTATTCACAGGTAAAATATATTCACTATTGGAACCTTGGATTTTGAATCTACTTTTTTTCTTGTTTTGTTATTTATATCATCCCTCCATGGGAAAAAATATTTTAGAAAAGGTTAAAATCCTTTTTTATTGCCTTCAACAATCTAGATCTGTCCCCTTCTACCATAGGTAACTACTGATATCACTTTTGTTTTTGTCTTTCCAAACTTTCTTCTCTGCATTTATCTACATACATACATTTCCATGGAAAACAAAGTTATTCTGTAGTTAGTTTGGTAAGATTTTGTAGATTTTACATAAATGAGGCATGTTCTGAAATTTGCTTTTTTTTCATTCAACATTCTGTCTTAGGGACCTTTCCATATTAACATTATTTGTTTTAATGATTATATGGTATTTTGTGGTATGACTTTACCACATTTTATTTCTCCCTACTCATTGGCTTCTTATTTTTTCATTTAAAACAATGCTGCAACAAATATCTTTGTACATGCTTCCTCATGCACCTGTACAGCTATTTCTTTGAGGTAAATATAGAGAGGTAGCATCGCTAAGTCACAGAGTGGGTATGTTTTAAAATTCCAACACTTTATTGTCAAATTGCCTTCCAAAAGGACTGCAATTTAAACTGTTAGCAGTGCATGAGATCTCTTTTTCCAATCCTTAACCACCCTTGATATTTTCAAGCTCTTTCAATTTTGCAAATCTATTGAGTGAAAAAGCTATCTCATTGTTATACTTCGCATTGTTTTGTTTGTTTTCTAGTGAGGCTCAGTGTCTTCTATCTTTATGGCTGTTTTTCTTTTGTGAGTTGTCTGTTTATATCATTTATGCTTTTACTATACCAGTGGTCTTTTTCTCACTACCAATGTCACTTTTGGTGAAAATAAGTTTTGCGTGTTGATGAAGCCAATTTGTGACTTTTGATTTAAAAAAATGTTTTTTAAGTTTATTTATTTATTTTGAGGGGGGTGAGGAACAGAGAAAGAGGGAGAGAGAGAATCCCAAGCAGGCTCCGTGCTGTCAGTGCAGAGCCTGACGCAGGGCTCGGACCTACAAACCTAGAGGTCATGACCTGAACCAAAATCAAGAGTCAGACGCTTAACTGACTGAGCCACCCAGCACCCTAATATATGGCCTTTTTTGTCTGTCTTCTTTCACTTAACAGAATGTTTTCATGGGTTGTAGTATGTGTCAGTACTTCATTTCTTTTTCTTGCCAAACAATATTTTATTATATGAGTATATCACATTTCATTTATTCATTCATAAGTCATGGGCATTTGGGTTGTTTTCATTTTTTGGCTACTATGAATAATGCTGCTATGAACATTTCTGTACAATTTTTTGTGTCATCAACTGTTTTCAATTTTCTTGTGTATATACTGGAAGTAGCTGAGTCTTTATGGTAAGTCTATCTTTAGCATTTCAAGGAGCTGCTAAACTGTTTTCCAAAACAGCTATACCATTTTACATTCCCACCAGCAACTTGTGAGCATTCCAAATGTTCCACCCCTTGTCAACACTCGTTATTTTCCTATTTTAAAATTATAACCCCCTTAGTGGATATGAAGTGGTATCTCATTGTGGTTCTGAATTCCATTTCCCTCCTGATCAATGTTGAACAACTTTTTGTGCACTCATTCACCATGTGTGTCTTCTTTGGAGATATATCAATTCAAATCTTTTGCCCACTTTTATTTTTATTTTTATCAACAATTAAGAGTTTATTTTAATAAATTATAGGTCATCTCATTTATCAGAATAACAGTGAAACTATAGATAAATACTTCATGGTATGGCAAGACGTTCACTGGTTAGAGAAAAATTGGGTTACAAAGTAATATATAATGTATTATTCTATACATAATGTTATGGACTGAACCGTATCCCTTCTACCCCCAAATTTATATATTGAAGCCCTAATCTCCAATGTGACTAAATTTTTTATTTTTAAAATTTACATCCAAGTTAGTTAGCATATAGTGCAACAATGATTTCAGGGGTAGATTCCTTAATGCCCCTTTCCCATTTAGCCCATCCCTCCTCCCACAACCCCTCTAGTAACCTTCTGTTTGTTCTCCATATTTAAGAGCCTCTTATGTTTTGTCCCCCTCCCTGTTTTTATATTATTTTTGCTTCCCTTCCCTTGTGTTCATCTGTTGTGTGTCTTAAAGTCCTCATATGAGTTAAGTCATATGATATTTGTCTTTCTCTGACTAATTTCGCTTAGCATAATACCCTCCAGTTCCATCCACGTAGTTGCAAATGGCAAGATTTCATTCTTTTGATTGCCAAGTAATACTCCATTGTATATATATGTATACCACATCTTCTTTATACATTCATCCATCGATGGATAGTTGGGCTCTTTCCATACTTTGGTTATTGTTGATAGTGTTGCTATAAACACTGAGGTGCATGTGTCTCTTCAATACAGCATACCTGTATCCCTTGGATAAATACCCAGTAGTGCAATTGCTGGGTCATAGGGTAGTTCTATTTTTAATTTTTTGAGGAACCTCCATACTGTTTTCCAGAGTGGCTGTACCAGCTTGCATTCCCACCAGCAATGCAAGAGATCCTCTTTCTCCGTATCCTCGCCAACATCTGTCGTTGCCTGAGTTGTTAATGTTAGCCATTCTGACAGGTGGAAGGTGGTATCTCATGGTGGTTTTGATTTGTATTTCCCTGAGGATGAGGGATGTTGAGCATTTTTTCATGTGTCGGTTGGCCATCTGGATGTCTTCTTTGGAGAAGTGTCTATTCATGTCTTTTGCCCATTTCTTCACTGGATTATTTATTTTTTGGGTGTTGAGTTTGATAAGTTCTTTATAGATTTTGGACACTCACCCTTTATCTGATATGTTGTTTGCAAATATCTTCTCCCATCTATTGGTTGCCTTTTAGTTTTGCTGATTGTTTCCTTTGCTGTGCAGAAGTTTTTATTTTTATATAGTTTTACATAGTTATATATATTTTATTTTATTTTTATATAGTTTTCCCAGCACCACTTGCTGAAGAGACTGTCTTTATTCCATTGGATATTCTTTCCTGCTTTGTCAAAGATTAGTTGGCCATTTGCCCACTTTTAGATTAGGTTGTTTTTCTTTTGGTTGTTGAGTTGTAAGCTTTTTTTTTTTTTTTTACATTCTGAATACAGTATCCTTATCAGATATATGAGTTGCAAATATTTTCTCCCATTCTGTGGATTGTCTTTAAATTTCATGATAGTGTCCTTCAATGCACAAGAGTTCTTTATTTTAATGAAGTCTAACATTTATTTTTCTTTTCTATTTCTTACATACTTTTTGCTTGTGTTTTGATATCATATCTAAGACTACATTGCCAAATCCAAGAAATGGAATTTTCTTTTATGTTTTCCTCTAATAGTTATATATTTTAGCTCTTACATTTGAATGTTGATTTTTAAAAATTTTTGTATGATAGGTCCAACTTTATTCTTTTGCAAATATATAACCAGTTGTCCTAGAACCATTTGTTTAGAATACCATTCTTGTCCTATTGAATGGTGTTGGCACTTTTGTTAAAAATCAATTGACCATAAATGTGTGGGTTTCCTTCTGGACCCTCAATTCTGTTCCATAGATCTATATGTCTATCCTTTTGTCAGTTCCAGGCTGCTTTGATTCCTGTGGCTTTGTAGTAAGTTTTGAAGTTTAGAACTATAAATCTTCCAACTTTGTTCTTTTCCGGGATTGTATTGTCTCTTCTGGGGTCCCTTGCTATTCCATATGAGTTTTAGAATCATCTTTTCCATTTCTGCAAAATAGGCAGTTGAAATCTTGATATGAATGGCATTGATCTGTAAATTTGGGGTATATTGCCATCTTAACAATATTAAGTTTTCAATCCATGAACACAGGATGCTATCCATTTATTCAGGTTTCCTTTAATTTCTTTCAGTAGCTTTTTATCATTTTCAGCGTACGAGTCTTGCACGTTCTCAGTTAAGTTTATTCCTAAGTATTTTATTATTTTTAATATTACGAATAGAATTGTTTTATTAATTTCATTTTCAGATTGTTCATTGCTGGAGCATAGAAATACAACAGATTTTTCTGTGTGATCTTGCATTTTACAACTTTGCTGAATTCATTAGCTTTAATAGTTTTTTAATAGATTCTTTAGTGTTTTCTATACATAAAATTATGTCACTTGTGAATAGAAATAGATTTACTTCTTCCTTTCCATTTTGGATAATTTTTATATATTTTTTTCTGTCAAACTTTCCTGCCTAGAATGTCTTATACAATGTCGAATAGAAGTGATAAACGCAGATATCCTTGTCTTGACCTAATTATAGGGAGAAGCCTTAAGTATAATACTAGCTGTGGTTTTTAAAATTTGTTTGTTTTTTAATTAAATGGTGTTGGGGGTGCCTGGGTGGCTCAGTTGGTTAAGTATCCTATTTCAGCTCAGGTCATGAGCTCATAGTCCGTGAATTGGAGCCCCATGTTGGGCTCTGTGCTGACAGCTCAGAGCCTGGAGCTGGTTTCAGATTCTGTGTCTCCCTGTCTCTTTGTCTCTTCCCCACTCACACTCTATTTTTCTCTCAAAATTAAAAACATAAAAAAAATATTAAAGGGTGTTGGAATTTGTCAAATGATTTTTCTGCATTTATTGAGATAATCATGTGATCTTTTCCCCCTTTCTTTTTTTTTATAGTCATTTTTATTTTATTTTATTTTATTTTCAATATATGAAATTTATTGTCAGATTGGTTTCCATACAACACCCAGTGCTCATCCCAAAAGGTGCCCTCCTCAATACCCATCACCCACCCTCCCCTCCCTCCCACCCCCCATCAACCCTCAGTTTGTTCTCAGTTTTTAACAGTCTCTTATGCTTTGGCTCTCTCCCACTCTAACCTCTTTTTTTTTTTTTTTCCTTCCCCTCCTCCATGGATTTCTGTTAAGTTTCTCAGGATCCACATAAGAGTGAAACCATATGGTATCTGTCTTTCTCTGTATGGCTTATTTCACTTAGCATCACACTCTCCAGTTCCATCCACATTGCTACAAAGGGCCATATTTTGTTCTTTCTCATTGCCACGTAGTACTCCATTGTGTATATAAACCACAATTTCTTTACCCATTCATCAGTTGATGGACATTGAGGCTCTTTCCATAATTTGGCTATTGTTGACAGTGCTGCTATAAACATTGGGGTACAAGTGCCCCTATGCATCAGTACTCCTGTATCCCTTGGGTAAATTCTTAGCAGTGCTATTGCTGGGTCATAGGGTAGGTCTATTTTTAATTTTCTGAGGAACCTCCACACTGCTTTCCAGAGTGGCTGCACCAATTTGCATTCCCACCAACAGTGCAAGAGGGTTCCCGTTTCTCCACATCCTCTCCAGCATCTATAGTCTCCTGATTTGTTCATTTTGGCCACTCTGACTGGCGTGAGGTGATATCTGAGTGTGGTTTTGATTTGTATTTCCCTGATAAGGAGCTACGTTGAGCATCTTTTCATGTGCCTGTTAGCCATCCGGATGTCTTCTTTAGAGAAGTGTCTATTCATGTTTTCTGCCCATTTCTTCACTGGGTTATTTGTTTTTTGGGTGTGGAGTTTGGTGAGCTCTTTATAGATTTTGGATACTAGCCCTTTGTCCTATATGTCATTTGCAAATATCTTTTCCCATTCCGTTGGTTGCCTTTAGTTTTGTTGGTTGTTTCCTTTGCTGTGCAGAAGCTTTTTATCTTCATAAGGTCCCAGTAATTCATTTTTGCTTTTAATTCCCTTGCCTTTGGGGATGTGTCGAGGAAGAGATTGCTACGGCTGAGGTCAGAGAGGTCTTTTCCTGCTTTCTCCTCTAAGGTTTTGATGGTTTCCTGTCTCACATTCAGGTCCTTTATCCATTTTGAGTTTATTTTTGTGAATGGTGTGAGAAAGTGGTCTAGTTTCAACCTTCTGCATGTTGCTGTCCAGTTCTCCCAGCACCATTTGTTAAAGAGACTGTCTTTTTTCCATTGGATGTTCTTTCCTGCTTTGTCAAAGATTAGTTGGCCATACTTTTGTGGGTCTAGTTCTGGGTTTCTATTCTATTCCATTGGTCTATGTGTCTGTTTTTGTGCCAATACCGTGCTGTCTTGATGATTACAGCTTTGTAGTAGAGGCTAAAGTCTGGGATTGTGATGCCTCCTGCTTTGGTCTTCTTCAAAATTACTTTGGCTATTCGGGGCCTTTTGTGGTTCCATATGAATTTTAGAATTGCTTGTTCTAGTTTCGAGAAGAATGCTGGTGCAATTTTGATTGGGATTGCATTGAATGTGTAGATAGCTTTGGGTAGTATTGACATTTTGACAATATTTATTCTTCCAATCCATGAGCACGGAATGTCTTTCCATTTCTTTATACCTTCTTCAATTTCCTTCATAAGCTTTCTATAGTTTTCAGTATACAGATCTTTTACATCTTTGGTTAGATTTATTCCTAGTATTTTATGCTTCTTGGTGCAATTGTGAATGGGATCAGTTTCTTTATTTGTCTTTCTGTTGCTTCATTGTTAGTGTATAAGAATGCAACTGATTTCTGTACATTGATTTTGTATCCTGCACCTTTGCGGAATTCATGTATCAGTTCTAGCAGACTTTTGGTGGAGTCTATCAGATTTTCCATGTATAATATCATGTCATCTGCAAAAAGCGAAAGCTTGACTTCATCTTTGCCAATTTTGATGCCTTTGATTTCCTTTTGTTGTCTGATTGCTTCCAGCACTATGTTAAACAACAGTGGTGAGAGTGGGCATCCCTGTCGTGTTCCTGATCTCAGGGAAAAAGCTCTCAGTTTTTCCCCATTGAGGATGATGTTAGCTGTGGGCTTTTCATAAATGGCTTTGATGATGTTTAAGTATGTTCCTTCTATCCCGACTTTCTCAAGGGTTTTTATTAAGAAAGGGTGCTGGATTTTGTCAAAGGCCTTTTCTGCATCGATTGACAGGATCATATGGTTCTTATCTTTTCTTTTATTAATGTGATGTATCACGTTGATTGATTTGCGAATGTTGAACCAGCCCTGCATCTCCAGGAATGAATCCCACTTGATCATGGTGAATAATTCTTTTTATATGCTGTTGAATTCGATTTGCTAGTATCTTATGGATAAAAAAACAAGACCCATCTATTTGCTGTCTACAAGAGACTCATTTTAGATCTGAGGACACCTTTAGATTGAGAGTGAGGGGATGGAGAACTATTTATCATGCTACTGGAAGCCAAAAGAAAGCTGGAGTAGCCATACTTATATCAGACAAACTAGACTTTAAATTAAAGGCTGTAACAAGAGATGAAGAAGGGCATTCTATAATAATTACAGGGTCTATTCACCAGGAAGAGCTAACAATTATAAATGTCTATGCGCCGAATACCAGAGCCTCCAAATATATAAAACAATTACTCATAAACATAAGCAACCTTATTGATAAGAATGTGGTAATTGCAGGGGACTTTAATACTCCACTTACAGAAATGGATAGATCATCTAGACACATGGTCAATAAAGAATCAAGGGCCCTGAATGACACATTGGATCAGATGGACTTGACAGATATATTTAGAACTCTGCATCCCAAAGCAACAGAATATACTTTCTTCTCGAGTGCACATGGAACATTCTCCAAGATAGACCATATACTGGGTCACAAAACAGCCCTTCATAAGTATACAAGAATTGAAATTATACCATGCATACTTTCAGACCACAATGCTATGAAGCTTGAAATCAACCACAGGAAAAAGTCTGGAAAACCTCCAAAAGCATGGAGGTTAAAGAACACCCTACTAAAGAATGAGTGGGTCAACCAGGCAATTAGAGAAGAAATTAAAAAATATATGGAAACAAACGAAAATGAAAATACAACAATCCAAACGCTTTGATATGCAGCAAAGGCAGTCCTGAGAGGAAAATACATCGCAATCCAGGCCTATCTCAAGAAACAAGAAAAATCCCAAATACAAAACCTAACAGCACACCTAAAGGAAATAGAAGCAGAACAGCAAAGGCAGCCTAAACCCAGCAGAAGAAGAGAAATAATAAAGATCAGAGCAGAAATAAACAATATAGAATCTAAAAAAACTGTAGAGCAGATCAACGAAACCAAGAGTTGGTTTTTTGAAAAAATTAACAAAATTGACAAACCTCTAGCCAGGCTTCTCAAAAAGAAAAGGGAGATGACCCAAATAGATAAAATCATGAATGAAAATGGAATTATTACAACCAAACACGCAGAGATACAAACAATTATCAGGGAATAATATGAAAAATTATATGCCAACAAATTGGACAACCTGGAAGAAATGGACAAATTCCTAAACACCCACACTCTTCCAAAACTCAATCAGGAGGAAATAGAAAGCTTGTACAGACCCATAACCAGCGAAGAAATTGAATCGGTTATCAAAAATCTCCCAACAAATAAGAGTCTAGGACCAGATGGCTTCCCAGGGGAGTTCTACCAGACGTTTAAAGCAGAGATAATACCTATCCTTCTCAAGCTATTCCAAGAAATAGAAAGGGAAGGAAAACTTCCAGACTCATTCTATGAAGCCAGTATTACCTTGATTCCTAAACCAGACAGAGACCCAGTAAAAAAAGAGAACTACAGGCCAATATCCCTGATGAATATGGATGCAAAAATTCTTTTCCCCCTTTCATTCTCATAATATTGTGTGTTACACTCACCAATTTTCATAAATTGAAACACCCTTACATTGCTGAAATAAATCTCACTTAGTTATGGTGAATGATCCTTTTAACGTGTTGCTGGATTTGGTTTGCTAGTATTTTGTTGAGGAATTTTACGTCTGTATTCATAAGAGACACTGGTCTGTGTTTTCTTTTATTGTGATTTCTTTGTGTGGCTTTGCTATCAAGGTAATACCAGCCTTGTGGAATGAGTTAGAAAGTTTTATCTCCTCTTCCATCTTGAGGGGAGAGTTTGAGAAGGATTGGTGTTAATTCTTCTTTAAATATTTAATAAAATTAGCCAGTGAAGCCATCTGGTTCTGGACTTTTCTTTGCTGGAAGTTTTTAGGTAATTGATTCAATTTCTTTCCTTCCTATAGGTCTATTCAATTTCTCTCTTTATTCAGTTTTAGTAGTTTGTGTATTTCTAGAAATTTGTCCATTTCATCTAGGTTACCTAATTTATTGGTGAACAATTGCTCACAATATTCTGTCACAAGCCCTTTTGTTTATATAAGATTGAAAGTAAAGTCCCCATTTCATCTTGATTTTATTAATTTCAGTCTTCTCTCTTTTTTGCTTGGTCATTCTAATTACCAATTTTCTTGATATTCTCAAAGGACCAGCTTTTGGTGTCACTGATTCTATTTCTTTCTATTCTCTATTTTATTTATGTCTATTCTAATCTTATTTGTCTCCTTCCTTCTTTGCTTCCTCCTTTCCTCCTTGCTTTAAGTTTAGTTTGCTTCCCTCCCCTGCCCAGTTCCTTAAGGCAGAATGTTGTTGATTTGAGATCTTCCTTGTTTTTTAACATAAATATTTACAACTATAAGTTTCCTTCAGAACATGCTTTTGTGCATCTCATAAGTTTTAGCATGCTGTGTTTTTGTTTTAATTCATCTCAAAATATTTTCTAATTTCCCTTGTGACTTTTCTTTGACCCATTGGTTGTTTAAGAGTGTGCTGTTCAATGAGAAAAAATGAAATATGGCCTTTTGTAGCAACGTGGATGGAACTGGAGAGTGTGATGCTAAGTGAAATAAGCCATACAGAGAAAGACAGATACCATATGGTTTCACTCTTATGTGGATCCTGAGAAACTTAAGAGAAACCCATGGGGGAGGGGAACAAAAAAAAAAAAAAGGAGGTTAGAATGGGAGAGAGCCAAAGCATAAGAGACTGTTGAGAACTGAGAACAAACTAAGGGTTGATGGGGGGTGGGAGGGAGGAGAGGGTGGGTGATGGGTACTGAAGAGGGCACCTTTTGGGATGAGCACTGGGTGTTGTATGGAAACCAATTTGACAATAAATTTCATATAAAAAAAAAAAAAAGAGTGTGCTGTTTAGTTTCTACATATTTGTGAATATCCCAGATTTTCTTCTTTTATTGATTTCTAATTCCACTCCATCATTGTCAGTGAAGATATTTTGTATGAGTTCAATACTTTTAACCTTATCAAGCTTTGTTTAATGGTCTAACATATGTCCTACACCAAAGAATGTTCCATACACAGTTGAAAATAGCGTGTGTTCTAGTGGTTACTAGAAGGGAGGTGAGTGGGGGATGGGTTAAATAGGTGATGGAGATTAAGCAGTGCACTTGTTGTGAGGAGCACCAGGAGTTTTATGGAAGTGTGAAATGACTATATTGCGTATCTGAAAGTAATATTACACTGTATGTTAATTAACTGGAATTTAAATAAAAAAGAAAGGGGGTGCCTGGGTGGCTCAGTTGGTTAAAGCATTGGACTTCGGCTCAGGTCATGGTTCGTGAGGTCAAGTCCCACATTGCCCTGGGTAAGCTCAAGCCCCGCTTCGGGTGAGCACCCTTTCTTTCCCTCTCTCCCTCTCTCTTTTTCCTCTCTCTCTCTGTCCTTTGCTTACCCGCACACTCTCTCTCTCAAAAAAAAAAAAAAAAAAAGGAAAGAAAAGAGAAAAGAATGTGTGTTTTGCCATTGTTGGCTGAAGTGTTCTATATATGTCTGTTAGGTGTAGCTGTTTTATAGTTTTATTCATGTCTTATTTCCTTGTTTATCTTATGTCTAGTTGTTCTAATTAATTATAGAAAGGGAGGTTTGGGGGCACCTGGGTGGGTTAGTTGGTTAAGCGTGGGACTCTTGATTCTGGCTCAGGTCATGATCTCATGTTTGTGAGAGGGAACCCTGTGTTTGGTTTTGCACTGACAGTGCAGAGCCTGCTTGGGATTCTGTGTCTCATCTCCCTCTGCCCCTCTCCTGCTCACTTTCTCTCCCTCTTTCTCAAAATAAATAAATAAACTTAAAAAAGAGGAAAGTGAGGGTTTGAAGTCTCCGATTATTATTATTATAATTATTATTATTATCATTATTTCTCCCTTCAATTCTGTTTTTGCTTCATACATTTTAGGGCTCTGTTAGTTGTGCACATGTTTGTAATTGTTGTATCTTGATAAATTAACTATTTTATCATTATGTGATGTTCCTCTTTGTCTTATGTAATGACTTTTGTCTTAAAGTCTATTTTATCTGATATTAGAATATCCATTCCAGTTCTCTTTTGGTTATTGTTTGTTCTCTTTAGGTTCCTGAAATATCTTTTTCCATTCTTTCATTCTCAATCTATTTGTGACTTAGATCTAAGGTGTCTCTTGTAGACAGCACATGGTTAGATTAAGTTTTTTTATCCATTCTGCAATCTCTGCCTTAAAGGAGTTTAATCCATTTATATTTAATGTAATAACTGATAGTCTTTTGTGATTTGTCTATTTGTTATCTATATGTCTTTTTTTTTAACAGTTTATTATGAACTATGAGATCATGATTTGAGCCAAAATTAAGAGTTGGACACTTAATTTTTTTAAGTTAGTGTCTTTAAGTTATTTTCTTAGTCATTGCCCTGGAGATTACAATTAGCATCTTAATTTATAACAAAATAGTTCAAGATAATAACACTTAGTTTCAATATTATGTGAAAGCTGTTTCTATACAGCTCCTCCTCCACCTCTCATAGTACTATCTCAAATTACATGTTTATACATTTGTACCCATCAACATAGATTTATAATCACTGTTTTATGTAGTTGCCTTTTAAATCAAATAGATGAAAAAGAGAAGTTATAATAAAAAATATATTAAGATGGACTTTTATATTTAGCTATGTAGTTACCTTTATCAGTGTTCTTTATGTCTTTGTATGGATTTGAGTTACTGTCTAGTGTCCTTTTATTTCAGCAGGAAGGACTCCTTTTATCATTTCTTGTGAGGGATGTTCTACTTTAACCATCTCTTAGTTTTTATCTGGGAAAGTCTTAATTTCTTTTTCTTCTTTTTTTCTTTTTGGTAGGTTTTTGTGTGTGTGTGGTTAAAAAACATATAACATAAATTTACCAACTTAACAACTTTTAAGTGAACATTATGATATTGTTAACTATATGCATATTGTTGCACGACACTCTAGAATTGTTTCATCTTGCATGACTAAAACTCTGTACTCATTGAACACCAACTCCTCATTTTCTGCTTCCCCCAGCCCCTGGCAACCACTACTCCACGTTGTTTCAATTAGTTTGATTAGATATTATGTATAAGTGGAATCATGCAGTATTTGTCCTTTTGTGCTTAGCTTATTGTAGTTTACATAATGTCTTCAAGTTCCATCCATATTGTAGTATGTAACAGAATTTCCTTCTTTTTAAAGACTGAATAATATTCCATTGTACGTATATAATGTATTTATCTTATCTATTCATCTGTTAATGGATATTTAGGTTTCTTCCACATTTTGACTCTTTTAAAAAAATTTTTTTTTTCAACGTTTATTTATTTTTGGGACAGAGAGAGACAGTGCATGAACGGGGGAGGGGCAGAGAGAGAGGGAGACACAGAATCGGAAACAGGCTCCAGGCTTTGAGCCATCAGCCCAGAGCCTGACGCAGGGCTCGAACTCCCGGACCGCGAGATCATGACCTGGCTGAAGTCGGACGCTTAACCGACTGCGCCACCCAGGCGCCCCCATTTTGACTCTTTTAAATAATGCTTCAATAAACATCTCTCCTTCATTTATAAAGGATTATTTTGCCAGATGTAGAATTCTTAGTTGCTAATTTGTTTTCTTTTAACATTTTTAATATGTAATCCTGCACTCTGGCCTCTATGCATAGTTTCTGATAAGAAATTAGCTGTTAATCTTATTAACATAATTTATAATTTATAAATTTATAATTGTAAATTATAAATCTTCCACCTTTGTCCTTTTCCAGGATTGTATTGTCTCTTCTGGGTCCCTTGCTATTCCATATGAATTTTAGAATCATCTTTTCCGTTTCTGAAAATAGGCAGTTGAAATCTTGATACGAATGGCATTGAATCTGTAAATTTGGGCATTAAATCTTAACAATATTAAGTTTTAATCTGTGAACACAGAATGCTTTCCATTTATTCAGGTTTTCTTTAATTTCTTTCAGTAGTATTTTATCATTTTCAGTATATGAGTCTTGCACTTTCTCAGTTAAGTTTATTCCTAAATATTTTATTATTTTTAATATTATGAATAGAATTGTTTTATTAATTTCATTTCAGATTGTTCATTGCTGGAGCATGATCTCTTGTTCATGACAAGTCACTTTTTTTTTGCTGTTTTCATGATTCCCACTGTCTTTGGTTTTTGACAATTTGATTATAATGTGTCTTAATGCATATCTCCTTGAGTTTATCCTACTTGAAGTTCATTGAGCTTCTTGGATAAGAAGACTCATACTGGGAGGTTATATTCATTATTTCTTCAAACATTCTTTCTGTTTCTTTCTCTTCTTTTCTTTTGAGATTCCCGTTAGATGTATGTTGGTATACTCACAAGTCTCTGAGACTAATCATTTTTCTTCATTCTTTCTTTGTGCTCCTCAGAGTGGGTAATCTCAAATGACCTCAAGTTCACAGCTTCTTTCTTCTGGCTGTTTAAATATACTGTTGAACCCCTTAAGTATATATTTTTAAATTCAATTATTGCATTTTTCAAATCTAGACTTTTTATTTGGTTTCTTTTTTACATTTTGTATCTCTTCATTGATATTATCTATTTGATGAAACTTTATTCTCCTGGTTTCCTTTACTTCCTTGTACAAAGAACATTTTGAACATTACAATGCAAGAACTCCAGAAATTACATTCTTCCCTCCCTAGGATTTGTTGTAGTTGTTTGTTTATTGAGTTTTCTCAACTAGTTTTGTAAACTCTTGTTGTTGTTGTTGTTGTTTAGGGGCACTGTAGTATCTATTCCATTAGTTTAGTGGTCAGCTAATGATTTGACAGAGATTTCTTTAATGCCTGGAAAAATGATAACAGAAAACCTTCCAATTTGCCAAGAGTCTCTCTGTACATGTTGTGACACATCTTCAATACTCCATCAACAACTCTTCCTGAGCCTTCCTTACTGCTTGAGCAGAACCTGAAGGCCAGGTAGAGATGGAAGTTCAGTATCTTCTCAGGTCTTTTCTGAGAATACACTAGCCTTGGATATGCACCCAGCCTTTTAGAGCCTTAGGAATATGTGGAAGCTTTCCAAAGGTCTTATTCTCCAAAACATCTCATTTCTCATACTTTCATCGCAAGCTTTTATATTTTTTCTATTGCTTGCCCCAGTTGTTATCTTTTAGCTCAGGCATTAGCAACGAATACATTTGCCTTTCAATATGTTTGATAAGCACTCCCCCAGGTAGCTGCTTCAGACTTTGGAGAGAGCTAAGTTAAGAGAAACTAAGGCAAGTCCTTTGGTTTGGTCTTTCAGGGAACCATCAGACAAATCAAAATAAACCACTACAGTTCTTTGAGAATGAAGTTTGCTTTGCTCCCTCTAGTACTAGAAACCTATACCCAAAATGGAAGCTGTTGTCTTGAAGGGTGTTGCTAAACCAGGCAGTAGGGAATGAAGGATGGGGAGGAAGTAAGTTAAAATGCCACAGAGCTCTCTTACTAAGATTTGGCTGTTTTATTTATTTATTTATTTAGCCTTAATTAATCATTTTCCTGGTTGCTGTAAACTTTTAATTAGTTTCTGGGGTTCTGAAAAAGTTGGTTTTGATAGTTTTTGCTACTTTACTTACTGCTTTTGTGGAGGGACAGAATTTTGGATTTTTGTACTTTGCTCTTTTCACTGATTCACTTTGATTTTGAAACTCATTTAAAGACTTTCTATTTAAAGGGTTATAAATATATTCCCTTAAATTTTCTTTTACTATTTGAACGATAATGTGTGTTGTTTTTTTTTTTAAACACATGGGTCTGTAATCCATAAAAAAATTATTCTGTGAACAATGTGAGGAAAAGATTGTAGTCAGCTGAATAGTAGTCCCCCAGAAGCCAGTGAATGTTACCTTATATTGCAAAAGGAACTCAGCAGATGTGATTGGAGAGTTTGAAATGGGGAGATTACTTTGTATTATCTGAGTGGGTCTGATAGAATCACGAGATCCTTATAAAGAGGAGGCAGGAGATCAGAAAGTAGGAGGAGGAGTAGGAGGAAATATGACAGTGGAAGCAAGGTGTTAGTGTGTTGCAAGAAATGGACCAAAAGGCAAGAAATGTAGGCAGCTTCTAGAGGCTAACAAATACAAGAATACAAGAAACCTTCAGAAGGAGCACATTGATTTTAGAATTTTGACTTCCAGAACTATAAGAGAATAAATTGTTGTTTTAAGCCACTAAGTTTGTGGTAATTTGTTAAGCAGCAATAGGAAACTAATACAGGTTATTTTGGTCTGAGCAACTGACAGAATGGAGTTTCCATTTATAAGATACATGGGAAGCAGGTTTGGGAAAGAAAGACAGTATTCAAAACTAATGGTCATCGACATATAAATGGGGGTCATCGACATATAAATGCCATTTAAAATAATGAGACTGGCTGAGATAATCTGGGGAAAGAAGGTAGATAGAAAAGAGAGCTGAGCATTAAGCCTTAGTGGACTCCAATAAATGGTGAAAAAGAAGAATCGACAAGGGAACCCCAACTCTACATGTGTTACCCTGGAAGATAATCAGATAGAAATTTTTGTAGTAGGATGTTTAACCAAAGGCATTGTAGTGCTGGAGAAATTGAGTTAAATCTCCCACTTAAATTTTTAACATGTCAAAAAATGGAATAGTGGTATCATCAAAGAAAGTCATTAAAAAAATTTTTTTTAATGTATTTATTTTTTAATTTACATCCAAGTTAGCATTTAGTGCTATAATGATTTCAGGAGTAGATTCCAGTGATTCATCCCCTATGTATAACACTCAGTGTTCATCCCAACAAGTGTCCTCCCAATGTCCCTTACCCATTTAGCCCATACCCCCACCCACAACCCCTCCAGCAACCCTCAGTTTGTTCTCTGTATTTAAGAGTCTCTTATGCTTTGTCCCTCTCCTTGTTTTTATATTGTTTTTGTTTCCCTTCCCTTATGTTCATCTGTTTTGTGTCTTAAATTCCTCATATGAGTGAAGTCATATGGTTAATTTCACTTAGTCATATGGTTAATTTCTGACTGGTTAATTTCACTTAGAATAATACCCTCTAGCTCCATCCACATAGTTGCAAATGGAAATATTTCATTCTTTTTGATTGCTGAGTAATACTACATTGTATATATATAGACTACATCCCAAGAAAGTCATTTCTTAAGGAAAGAAAGGCACAAATATTTGTGAAATGGCAGAAATACAAAGAGGCTTTAAGATATAACGAGTTCTTCAAGCATTTAACAAAAAGAGTATGAACATAAGGGCAAAAAAATTTTTATAAGCAATGTACAACTATATTCTAGTCATCATCTGAAGGGATGCAAAAGAAAAATACAGTTAAGAGCAAAATGGATCAGAATTTGAATTTTACTTTGCCTCCTACCCATTGGGTGACCTCAGGTTTAGGAAATAAGTTACTCAACTTCTCTGATTTTCATTTTTTTTCTCATCTATAGAAACAACTGCATTTACTACAATGAGCTTTGTGTGGATTGGGTAACACGTGTTAGTGCCTAGAACACAGTTTATATTCAATGAATGGTGGGTTTTCTCATTCCATGCTCCCATCAGAATCCAAGTCTTAAATATAAGCAATGTGATAAAATTTGACTTGTGGATCTGGTTTTCAACTTATGTTTTGAGCAGAAATATCAGGCTTACCAAGTTCTATACTATGAAGTAAAGTGAGTTGGAGAGGAGATCCCCAGATTTTAGTAAAATCCCCAGATTTAGTAGTCTTCACAAGTCCTCACAATATCTATGGCAATATAAGGCACAAGCTCCCTCCACCCTACTCTCAAGATAAAATTAGAAAGTTTTTAAAGGTCTTTCTAAAAAGTGAGATTTGTTTCTCAGAAACGGAGTTGAAGCCAGATTAGGAAGCCACTATTTCAGAGAAGGGTACTTCAGACATATAATAATTAGACAAGGATTGAAAAAGAGAAAACAAACCCCACAAATGAAAAATCTTCCTGAAGGTGGAGGTAAAAGGAAAGGATTGCAAAGTCCATCCTCTGGCTCTTGTCCGTTGTCATCTGTTCAAGCTTAAAAACAAAACAAAGTAAAATAAATTGTAAAATAAAGTCCTGCTAAACCTGGTTCTAAGCCAGATGCGTCCGTAGAACAGCTTGTCCCCCTTTCTTCTTTGCAAGCACAAAGGAAACTCAAAGGACCAGATGAAGGGCTATATTGCTAGCGCTGGAGAACCAGTCACCTCACTCCTGCCAAATGACCAAACACCTCTACACTCCCTCACGATTTAGTGAACTCCCTCTTTCACCTGCTCTGTTCTGCTCTTTGGACACTCACTCCTCCTATAGTACAGCCTATGGCACACACACGGTGCTACCCTGGAGAAGGAGAAACCCCAGTGAGGAACTTGGGTTGCTGCCTGCACCACTGTTTATGGAGGGACAGGGAGAGGTTTTACAACAACTCTTAGCACACTGTGTCATTCTCTGTGTCTGTTCCACCAAGCTCCTTGTTGTGGCTGTGACTTACATGTAACGATGTTGGATACAAGAGAGAGCATTTAACATATGTGCCATGTTCCCAGCCCTATCAATGGCCCATGTGGATCGAGTAACCCTGTTTTGTATCATGTGACCACCTCTCCCCATATTCTCTGCTAACTGAGGCCAGTCGTGCCCCTGATTGAAAAACCACCAACACATAGGCTGGCTCATGTCCTGTGCAGTGAAATGGCATGAAATGCTTTACCTTACCTGAAGTAAGGGTTTGCTTACTGAAGATTGAATCTTATAAAAAAATGAGTGCAGTTAAATTTTTACTTTATATATTGCAAGCACTTCCTGCCATCCAGGATGGAAACACAGCTTGCTTTTGGAAGCGGACGAATGGAAATTGACGAATGGAAGCCTAGGGAGGAGAAATTTGTTCAAGCATACTCTAACAAAGAATTGGGCTGCCCTTACCTGGAGGGTAGGATAACTCACAGCTTCTAAACACTGTACCAAGGAAGTGCAGGGCCAGCACTAGGGTAAAGCAAGCAAGGCACCCAGGATGCAACATTTCAGGAGGTGCTCCCTCTCAGGGTTGTGCAAGTGCATGGTTGGTACATAGAGTTGAAAATCTTCTGGAATTTTACACCCTGGGCACTTTGATTGCTTCACCCTAGTCCTGGGTCCATGTGGCACTCTAGATTATTAGGTAATGAGCTGTGGCAAACAGATTCATAGTCACAGGAGTTTAATGGCAGAATGTTTGAAAGATTCAGCAAGTTGAGGCACCTGTGTGGCTCAGGCGGTTGAGTGTCCTACTTTGGTTCAGGTCATGATCTCACGGTTTGTGAGTTTGAGCCCCATGTCGGGCTCTGTGCTGACAGCTCAGATCCTGGAGCCTGCTTCGGAATCTGTGTCTCCCTCTCTGTCTCTCTATGCCCCTCCCCTGAACACCCCTCTCTCTCAAACTAACTAACTAACTAACTAAATAAATAAATAAATAAACATTTTAAAAAGAGAGAGAGAGAGAGATTCAGCAAGTTAAAGATGAGAGCAGACGCTCAAAATTCTGATCTCTGAGAGGATAAGAACATGCCAACCCAAAATATGCCACTTTTGCATACTGATGATTTTGAGCTGAAGGCAGCTGAGAAACAACAGATTAAGGAAAGGCTCTCTGATCTCCCCCTTCCTACCTAAAAGCAGATCAGAAATTTTCTCTTTAGAAAGGTACTCTACTAGGAAGAGAGGAAGAGTGTCACCATCAGACACTAGGAGTCAATGCCAAGATGGATATGTACGAACAAACCTACTGAAATAACCCTTAGCTTCTATTAGTTTCCCTGTATATCCTAGTCACTTCCTTGCAAACTACCACTCCTGAAAGAGTAAACTCTTCTTTGTCTTGTCACTTCACAAATTTATAATTCTTTGTTTGTTTTTTAAAGTATATAAGCTCTTGGTACTAAACTGCTACTTCGGTCTTCGGTTTTCCTATAAAGGCTCCAAGTGCATGTAAAAATATTAAATGAAAACTTTTTACTTTTCTCCTGTTTGATCTTATGCCAGTTAATTAATTAATTAATTTATTTATTTTTGAGGTGTTCTAGAAAATTTTTATTTTTTATTTTTTATACAATTTATTGTCAAATTGGCTTACGTGAAACTTACCCAGTACTCATCCCTCCTCAATGCCCATCACTCATTTTCACCTCTTCCCCACCCTCTGATCCCCCCTCAGTTTGTTCTCTGTATTTAAGAATCTCCTGTGGTTCCCTCCCTCTTATGTCAGTTTAACTCTCAGGTCCAGCTACAGAACATAAGAGGGTAGAGGAAAGATTTTCTTCTGCTATGTGGGCCAAGAATATGTTGAAGAGAACAAATGAAATTTTGAGTAATCTGAAAATGCAAGCTGGAAAAAAGATAAAGAGTGAGGAGATCAATGGATAGTAGAGAGAGAAAGAGATCCACAGAGTATCCGATAGGCAGAGAGTAGTCGGTCCTGTCACATTAGACAGATAATTGTTGAATTTCTACTCCTGAAGGCCCTAGAGCTATTTTGGACCATGTGGCCCTATGGAACCCAGCCCTACCATGGCTTCTGCCACTCATGAGTGAATCTTTCTGTGGCAAGCTGCAGAAAATAGGTCCAACCTTAGCAGAAGAGAATTTATTCAAAAGGCATTGGGATTAGAATCCAACTGACTAGAGGTGGGCGAGTCATGCCTGAGAACCAAGACATCCCTGGAGACAACAGCGGCCTCAGTATCAAGAAAGGTCTGGTCAGAATGTGTAGTACAGACAGAGTAAAACTTGATCATTGATAGCTTTAGTGTGCTTTCCCCTGTGTTAGAGATTCACATTCCAGGGTGGAGGGGAATATACAATGCCCTAGTTTAGCTTGGGTCAAAGGCCTGCCCTCCTAGCTTGTGTCACAAGCCAAGTCCCACATAATGGTTCTATCAAATTAAGTGGAAGAGGTGATGGGGCAAAAGGTAATTGGGCCACAAAGAAGGTTGAAACGATGACTATCGGGAAGCCCAAACAAGAACTGTCCGCTGCCCAACAACATGGCTTTTTGTCCTTCCAGGGGTTCCCACAGACCTTCCCACATGTCTGAGATCCCTGTCTTTTATTCCTGTGAGTACCATTACCCCAGCTACCCCATAAATGTTATTTTTGAATGATTCTCTGTTCCTTGCAACCAACACAGCTGAGGCATATTGCTGAGGAAGGCAGTGCTTTTCTGTATTTTCCTTTGTCTGTATCCTACAGAAATTATCAAAACTTCTGGAAATACTCCAAACTTCCTTCTTCAGGGGGTATTTTCTTCTGGATACTTTGGTCTTTTCTGTCAGCTTTCTCTTGACACTTTTTCCACATGGGAAGGTGTGATGAGAAAAATAACTTTTGTTTTTCTAAGTTGCTACCTAGGCATTTTACAGTACGATGACCTTACTCACACTGAGTCTGAACATTTAGATAAGGACTTGAGTTTAGGATTCCCACCATAAATTCCCATTTTGCCGTCCCCAGAGCACCTTTTAAAATAACTACCTAGTGGGGTGCCTGGGTGGCTCAGTTGGTTGAGTGTCCAACTCTTGGTTTCAGCTCAGGTCATGATCCCAGGGTCGTGGGATCAAGCCCTGTGTCGGGCTCCACACTGAGTGTGAAGCCTGCTTGGGATTCTCTCTTTCCCTTTCTCTCTGCCACTCTCTGTCACTCATGCTCACTATAAATAAATAAATCATCACTTAGAAATAAACAAATAACCACATTTATTAAGGCTGTGAAAAGTTGGTGACCTCTGCCCCAGCCACATTAGTGAGTAATAGGTGCATGCTACCCTATTCTATTTCCTGCTCGTTCATGACCTGACACAGAGGACTGCCCTTCCCCTAGCTCATTGCACATCCACTCCCATTTCTGGGATTTATAAGCAACAAATCTTAGCGCTTTACTTCTTTTGTGAGTGTACTAAACCTGCTTCTTCAGTGAAAACAACCCTGGGGTATTTTACTTGCCCAAAATTGGAACTCCAATGCTTGAGGAGCTATGTGCTGACGCCTGTGGGTGGATTGTGCCCCCTCATGCAGCAGGTCATTTTCTGAATGTTCTTAATTCAATACATCAGCTCCAGTTTTCCAAAACAAAAGGGAAAAGGGTCATAATATTATAGCTATTTCCTTTCTCAGTTAATGTCTTAGCCTGGTATTGCTCAGAGATCAGCCCAAGCAGGGGCAATACATGGGCCCTCCTGCTCCACTGCAAAGGAAACAATCAACAAAACTAAAAGGCAACCGATGGAATGGGAAAAGATATTTGCAAATAACATTCCGGATAAAGCGCTAGTATCCAAAATCTATAAAGAACTCACCAAACTCCACACCCGAAAAACAAATAATCCACTGAAGAAATGGGCAGAAG
Organism: Puma concolor; assembly: GCF_028749965.1. Taxonomy (NCBI): domain Eukaryota; kingdom Metazoa; phylum Chordata; class Mammalia; order Carnivora; family Felidae; genus Puma; species Puma concolor. Next base: position 45,968,667 of record NC_141676.1, on the reverse strand, counting down.
ACATGAATAGACACTTTTCCAAAGAAGACATCCAGATGGCCAACAGACCGATGAAAAGATGCTCAACATCACTCCTCATCGGGTAAATACAAATCAAAACCACAACGAGATACCACCTCACACTGGTCAGAGTGGCTAAAGTTAACAACTCAGGAAACAACAGATGCTGGAGAGGATGTGGAGATACAGGAACCCTCTTGCACTGTTGGTGGGAATACAAACTAGTGCAGTCACTCTGGAAAACAGTGTGGTGGTTCCTCAAAAAATTAAAAATAGAAATACCCTATGACCCAGCAATAGCACTGCTAGGAATTTACCCAAGGGATACAGGAGTGCTGATGCACAGGGGCACTTGTACCCCAATGTTTATAGCAGCACTTTCAACAATAGCTAAATTATGGAAAGAGCCTAAATGTCCACCAACTGACAAATGGATAAAGAAGATGTGGTTTATATATACAATGGAATTCTACTTGGCAATGAGAAAGAATGAAATCTGGCCATTTGCAGCAACATGGATGGAACTGGAGGGTATTATGCTAAGTGAAATGAGTCAGTCACAGAAAGACAGATACCATATGTTTTCACTCATATGTGGATCTTGAGAAAATTAACAAAAGACCATGGGGGGAGGGGAGGGGGAGAAAAGTTACAGAGAGAGAGAGAGAGAGAGAGAGAGAGAGAGAGGCAAACCATAAGAGACTTATATACTGAGAACAAACTGAGGGTTAATGGGGGGTGGGGGAGAGGGGAAAGTGGATGATGGGCATTGAGGAGTGCACTTGTTGGGATGAGCACTGGGTGTTGTATGGAAACCAATTTGACAATAAATTATATTTAAAAAAAAAGATATAATTCACATGCCATAAAAGTCATCCTTTTAAGGAATACAATTCAATGGTTGTTGTATAGTCACAAAATTGTACAACTATCATTACTATGAAATACAGAATATTTTCATCAGTTACTTCCCATTCTCCCCTTCTCTCAACTCTTGAAAATTACTAATTTAACTTTCAATCTCTGTGAATTTGCTTATTCTAGACATTTCACACAAATGGAATCATATAGTATGTGACATTGTGTGTCTAGCTTCTTTTACCTAGCATAATCTTTTTGGGGTCCATCCACACTGTAACATGTATCAGTACTTACTTCCTTTTATGGCTAAATAATATGCCATTGTATGGATACATCACAATTTATCTTCTCATAATTGATAGATACTTGGGTTGTTTCCACTTTTTGGCAATTATGAACATTGCTGCTATAAAAATCATGTACAAATTTTTGTATCAGCATATTTTCAATTCTATTTGGTATCTATGGTGTACAATTACTGTGTCAAATGGTACTTCTATGGATAATATTTTGAGAAACTGACACTGTTTTCCAGAGTGGCTGCACCATCTACAAAATATGAGGGTTCCATTCTACATCCTCAACAACACTTGTCCATTATTTTTATTTATATTTTAATCATTCTAGTGAGTGTGAAATGGTATCTCATTGTGGTTTAAAATTTTTTCTTTTAATGCTTATTTTATTTTTGAGAGAGAGAGAGAGACAGACTGTGAGCAGGAGAGGAGCAGAGAGAGAGGGAAACATGGAATCTGAAGCAGGCTCCAGGCTCCGAGCTGTCAGCTCAGAGCCCCATGCAGGGCTTGAACCCACGAACTGTGAGATCATGACCCAAGCCGAAGTCAGACGCTTAACTGACTGAGCCACCCAGGCACCCTTCATTGTGGTTTAGATTTACATTTCCCTAATGGCTGATGATGTTGGGCATCTTTTCATGTGCTTACTGGCTATTTGTGTAACTTCTCTGGAGAAATGTCTATATGCCCATATTTTAATTGGATTATCTTTTTTTTAACATTTATTTTTATTTTGAGAGAGCACAAGAAGAGGAGGGGCAGAGAGGGAGGGAGAGGGAATCCTAAACAGTGGCAGTGCAGAGCCTGATGCGGGGCTTGAACCCACAAACCGCGAAGTCATGACCTGAGCAGAAAACCACCTGTATTCTGTATTTATGTATTCTGAATACTGGTGTCTTATCTATGAGTTGCAAATATTTTTTCCATCTGGCTTGTTATTTCACTTTCTTGACAATGAAGCACAGATGTTTTTAATTTGGATGAAGTTCAATATATCTATTTTTTATTTGTTTGCTTGTGCTTTGGGTGGTGTATCTAAGAAATCATTGGCTAACCCAAAATAATAAAACCTTACACTCATGTTGTCTTCTAAGAGTTTAATAGTTTCAGCTTTTACATTTATGTCTTTGATTCATTTTGAATTAACTTTTGTATGTGGTGTGAGGTGGGGGTCCAAATTCACTCTTTTGTGTAAGGATGTGTACACTCTTTTGTGTATATCTAGTTGTCCCAGCATCATCTGTAAAAACAGATTATTTTTTTCCCCATTGACTTGTTTTGGTAGCCTTGTTGAAAATCAAATGACTGTATATATAAGGGTTTATTTCTGGACTCTCAATTCAGTTTCATTAACCCATATTGCTATCTTTATGCCAGTATCACACTGTCTTGATTACTGAAGCTTTGTAGTGTTTGTCCTCCAACTGTGACCTTTTTCAAAGTTATTTTTGCTATTCTTGGTCCCTTGCTATTCCATGTAGAATTGTAGGATTAACTTGTCAATTTCTGCAAAAGAAAAACTCCTAGGATTTTGATAGGGATTGCACTGAATCTGTAGGTCAATTTGAAGAGTATTGCCATCCTAACAATGTTAAATTTTCCAATCTGTGAACACATCTTTGCATTTATTAGGTCTTCTTTAAGTTCTTTCAAAAATTTAATAATTAAAAAAATTATTTCTAAGTATTTTTGATGCTATCACAAACATATTTTTTTTCTTAATTTTCTGACTGTACTTAACTGTTATATAGAGTACAACTGATATTTGTGCATTGATTTGGCATGATGAAACTTCAGTGAATTAATTCATTTCTAGTTTTAATGGATTCCTTAGGTTTTTCTATATACAGGATTATGTTCCCTGAAAGTGTAAGTAGTATTACTTCTTCCTTTCCAATTTGGATGCCATTTATTTATATTTTTTTGCTTAATTGCCCTGATTAGACTCTCTAGCACTATGTTGAATAGAAGTGGCAAGAGCAAACATCTTATTATTCCTGATCTCAGGAGAAAGCTTTAAATCTTTCACCATTAAGTATGATGTTGGCTGTGGTCTTATCAAATTGAGGAAATTTCCTTTCTATCTTAGTTTGTTGTGAGTGGCTCAGTCGGTTAAGCTTCTGAGTTCAGTTCAGGTCATGATCTCACGGTTCATGAGTTCAAGCCCTGAGTAGGTCTCTGTGCTGACAGCTCGGAGTCTGGAGCCTGTTTCTGATTCTGTGTCTCCCTCTCTCTCTCTGCCCCTCCCCTGCTCACACTCTGTCTCTCTGTCTCTCTCTTGAAAATAAACATTAAAAAAATGAAAAAAAAAGACATATTGAGATGATCATGTGGGTGTTTTCTTTTTAACTTTATTGTATTAATTTGGTGTATTACATTGATTTGTAGATGTTAAACCAACCTTGCATTCTTGGGATAGGTCCCACTTGCTCATGGAATATAATCTTATATGCTACTGGATGTGCTTGCAAATTCACAAACATGCAGCTAGTATTTTACTGAGGATTTTTTCTTTTACTATATTCATGAGGGATATTGGTCTGTTCTTTCATTTTTTCCTTGTGATGTCTTTGGTTTTGATATTAGGCTGATACTGGCCTCACAGAATGAGTTGTGAAGTGTTCCTTCCTCTTCTATTTCTTTAGAGAGTTTGGTAAAACCCTTAGCAATAGAACTAAGGCCAAGAAAATGAAAGACTGCTTTGTGCTAAATAATTCTACCCTTCTGAGTTATAATAAAAAATACTATATACAAAGATGGATTGTAATAAATAAGGTAATAAATATTTAAGAGATAAAAATCAAGCCAACACATTTTGTCCCAGATAACGTTTACTCATACCTGAATTTTCTAGAGGTAATCTACTTAAGCCATATCATAAATTTATTTTTAGACTAATTTAGTGTTTGTAAAATGGAAATATACATATTCTTTGAAAAGCATTCAAGCAACAGAGCAACATATCAATAAATTAAAAAAATAAAATCCTATCACCTAGAAATAAACATCAAACTATTTGGTGAACACCATTTTAGATTATGTTTGATATCGCAGCTATTTATGTATTTAAATGTACTCATTGTTTATCTCCAGTCCTTTTATCTTACCTTCGCTATACTTAAATTTCATGGATATATGGATTTTATTGAAAGTAATTTTTTTCTAGGACTCCTGGATACAGTGATTTCTAAGTTTCTTTATGCTTAGGAGTATAAATATGCTTCCTTATATGCAAACAACTTGCCTGTGTAGTATTCTTGTCTTCTATTTCAACTTTCTAGGTGTTGCTCTATCTTCTGGCACTGAATATTGCTGTGAAAGAATCAAAGCATAATCCAAATTTCCCATTACAGATCACCTTCTTTTTCTGTGTGGATGCCTGAAGAACACTGTTTAATCCTTGAAATTTAACTGAATTTGAATGTTTCATCTCAGTTCAATCACTCATTTCACTTTTTTTCAGAAACAAGATGGGCCTTTTAGTTTGCAGATCTAGTTTTTTTTAATACCTTTTTTTCCCCCCTGCTGCACATTTTAGGCTCACTCTTTTAGGGATATTAATTGGACAAGGTTCTCTACAATGCTCTAACATTTGTTTTCTTTTCCTCTTCCATTGTAGTGATTAATTAGGCCTTCTCTTGTGTTAGAAATCTCATTTCAGTTGCGCCTGTTGTTTCTTGATATTTTATATTAATTTGTTAGGTGAACGTTGGTGTTATTTTCGTCCTTATATTGTCTTCTTAACTCTGAAATCTCCTTTTTCTGTCTCCTATGGTCATTTTATATCGTGTCCAGGCTTTTGCTTTATTAAATTAATATTCTTAGTAAATTTTCTTTAGGTGTAAAATATTGTGAAAATTTTTATTCTGTTCCTTAGTACCTAACATGCATAGTATTTTAAACAGTTATAGATGTTTCTTCTTAAACATTCCCCCATCCCTCTAAACTTTCACCATTCCAGTATGTTGCTAGGAAAGGGGGAGAATGTTTAATGTGTTTTTCTATTTCTACCATATTTTAATTCTATCAGTTAGGATGCTTTTGGCCACAAATAACAAAATCTCTAAAAATGTTGCAAACAAAAACTGTAGTGAAGCCCCCTGATATCCCCCTGCTTTTTTGTAATGCAAGTGCCTGACTTAAGCTTTGACTGCTGAGACATCCATTACAAAGAGACACCCACTTCAAAGAGGGCTATCTCAAACACAGGTCAGACACACAAATACAGAAACCACCAGGCTCCTTCCCTATACCAAGGCGCCTTTGTTTCAAAAATCTTGGTAGATTCCCATAAATGACCTTTTGGGCCACTTGTTTTTCCTCTTTCCATGCTTTAAATCCCTGCTCTTATGTTTTAAATTCACCATTTAATAGTGAGCCCATGAAACCCTAGGCCCCGGCCCTCAACTCCAATAAAGCAGAACCCCAGGCCAGTGTGCACTCAGTCTATCTGCCTACAACCTTGCTGTGTGGTGCCATGTGTGCTATGTAATTTACAGGTCCTGTAGGTGCTAAGCCTTCATTTTTACAAAGTTTCTTGATGATTATTGCTGAAAGCCATCTTGCAATCATAATAAAAAGCACAAGGGCCCATCCAGTCACAACACTGATTACGGACAGTCTGGGACTGGCACAAAACAAAGACATTCTACCTAGTATCTAGAGGTAGTCAGTTCCAAGGCTGGCTCCACAGTTTATGTCATCAAGGATGCAGGCTCTTCCCATCTTTCTCTTCTGCTGTACTCAAAATCACAAGATGGCTGCCACAGCTCCAAAGTTCAAATCCATACATACCAGCATCCCAGGCTGCAAGGTGGGGGAAAGGACTCTGAGGACCTTGTTATTTTTTTAGCTCTCTCTTTTTTTTCAGAAAGGAAAATCTTCCTCAAAACTTTTCTTCTTTATGCCACAACACTTAAACAGACTTCTTCCATTTTGCCAGAAATAGATCGTGTGCCTTCCCTAAATAAGTCCCTGATACAGAACTGGATTGTCATGATTGGTCTTAAGACAGCGATTCTGAACTGAAGGTGATTTTTGCTTTCTGGCAATCTCTAGAAATAGTTTTGGCTGTTTAAACTTGTGAGAGATGTTACTGGCGTCTAGTGGGTAGAGATCAGGGATGTTGCTAACCATTCTACGAGGCACAGAACAACCCCCCACAACAAACAGGTACCTGGCCCCAAACATCAATAATGCTGAAGTTGAAAAATCCTGGTATGAGCAAGTCATAATTCATCTCATTCTCTGGGGCTTGACACATTGCCATCCAAACCAAAATCAGGGTTCTATGGGTATAGATGAAGGGGAGAATATCAATTGAGTATACATACTACCTATCCATACACCATTATCTAGTGAGAGGAAACTGATTTTCAGTTAGAATACTAATCAATAATTTATTTTTCTTACCAAAAGAATTGTTAGACTGTCCTTCCTTTGCCATACAAAGGACAAAATAGAACTCAGAGAGAAGTAAAAGGTCTCAGCTGTATACAGAGAAATGCTTCGGAGTTATGCAGTCAGAAAAAGAGAGAACAATTGGGGTTTAACAAGTGAAAAATACTTTTACAGAGAATTAGAAGAATAAACTTATGAAAAATAAACTAATCAAAGTAGTCCTTAAAAGTGAACTTTGTCAATAACTTTATGAATAAAAATAAGGAGTACATAAAATACAAAATAAATTAGGAATAAAAAAGACATCTATGGTAGATTATCTCAAAAATATCCATTTCCTAATCCTTGGAACCTGTGAATGTTACTTACATGCAAAAAGGTTTCTTTTTTTGTTTGTTTTGTTTTGCTTTTGGATATGATTAAGTCAGATTGTCATTATATGGGGAGATTATTTTGGATTATCCTGGAAAGCCCAATGTAATCACAAAGGTTCTTATAAAACGGAGGTAGGAAAGGTCAGAGTCAAAGTAAGAAATGTGATGACAGAAGCAGAAGGTGAAGTGATGTGATGGGACCATTAACCAACAAAAGCTAGTGGCCTCTCAAAACCAGAAAAGGCAAGGAAATGGATCCTCTCCCTTAAGCCTCCAAAAGCAACATATCCCTGCTGACACCCAATTTGACTCAATCTCCAGAACTGTAAAATAATAAATTTGTGTTTATTTATCATTAAAGCAACAAAGTTTGTCATTAATTGTTATAGCAGCAATGGGACATCCAAGTGCAAAATGACATAGAATAAGAACAGCATGAGACATAGCATAGAAAATCTACAGGACTTGCAAAGACAAGAGGAATTGGAACTGGATCAAAAGAGAAGCAATATGTAAACACTAAGTAAGAGTTTTTTACCATTTCTCATAGTGAGAAGGGAACTGGATATTTCTGTGGAAATTCACTGTGTATTTGTTATACTTTGATGTATATATTAACCACAGTTCTCCAGAGAACAGAACCCATTGGAGTTTTATGTCTGTCTGCTGTGTATGTGTTTGTAAGGAACTGTCTCATAAAATTGTGAGTGAGGGTAGGCTGGCAAGTCTGAAATCTGTAAGGTAGGCTGGCAGACTGGAAATTCAGGTAAGAGTTTGAGTTGCAGTTTTGAGAATTCTGTAGGGCAGCAAGCTAGAAACTCAGGCAGGGTTCCTATGTTACAGTTTTGAGGACAATTTCTTCTTCATTAGGAAACCTTAGTCTTTGCTCTTAAGACCTTGAACTGATTAGATGAGGCACACTCACATTTTAGAGGGTAATCTGTTGTTGTTGTTTTTTTTTTTTTTTAGTTTATTCATTTATTTTGAGAGAGAGAGAGAGAGAGAGAGAGAGCCTGATGCATGATGGGCTCGATCCCATGAACCGTGTGATCATGACCTGAGCCGAAACCAAAAGTTGGATGCTTAACCTACTGAGCCACCTAGGCTCCCCAATGGTAAGCTGGTTTATCCAAAGTCTACTAAATTAAATATTAATCATATCTAAAAAATACCCTTACAGAACATCTAGACTAGTGTTTTGACCAAACAATTATGTACTACAGCCTAGCCAAGGTGACACATAAAATTAACCATCACAATGCATATGTGTACATTTAATTCTATAGTAGAATACACTCATTTATTATCAACAAATCCTTTGTTATGTTCAACAACTTGCCTTATAGTTCAGATCTAGATTCTTAATCTGGAATCCATGGACCCCTAGCGGGTCCCCTATCTTCAGGTTAGGGGAGAGGGTTCATGAATTTTTCTGGGGGAGAGATCCATAGCTTCACATACTCTCAGAAGTCTAAAAGGGTCTGATGCTGGCCCAGAAAGGTACAGAGTCCCTATAAACAGATATCTAAACTGAGTGAAACATTTTTGAAATTTGAAGGCAGGATTCTGGTGTTGAACAAGCAGCACCCTTACAGACTGCTCTGGGAGTTGCTCGTTACATAAATACAAAGTCCTCACCAACTGTAAGTAATAGATTAGATACATATCGTTGCTTTCCAATAAGGTTTTTCATATCTTACTCATATTACAAGAGAGATGGAACAGTCCAAAATGAGTCTCTTGGAAGCAAGTTTTTGGTCATTACAGTTTTATGAGCTATTTAGTTAATACATGGCCAGAGTGAGCAGCAGTGAGGAGCTTTCCAAATTCTTAGAGATCAGAAAGAATGCTGACATCTGAATCCTAAACTTATCAACTCAGCACATATGAGAAGCTAGCAAAATGTCTCCAGCACTCTAAGGACAGCTGTGTCCTTTAAATGAATGAATCAATAGAAGAAGCTTAGTATTTTAAAGTAGTTCAGACTGCAAAGGGGCTGCACAAGGGAGTTTCTAGGATGATGGAACTATTCTATATGATACTATGGTTGTAGACCTATGACTTAATGCATTTGTCAAAACCCACAAAATTATACATCACAAATAGTGAACTTTTTTACATGCAAATAGAAAAAAAAGTCAACAGGATATCCAAGGATCTCAGGATGGAATGCAGTGACAAATGAATCTGATTGTATTACAAATATATGATATAACCTCACTGAAGGAAGTGGGGAAAACAGAAGCTGACCTAAGGAACTTTGGAAAACCATACTTGGACTGGATACTTTAAGGCTAAAGACAAAAAGGACAGATATAAACACTATCGTTGGTAAGGGTCAGCATTTCTGAAACTGCTTTATTTATCTACTAGGATAAAATAAATAAATTAAAGACAACGGGAGCCAGATTTCTCACTTTATTTATTTATTTTTAAAAATTTTTTTTTTCAACGTTTATTTATTTTTGGGACAGAGAGAGACAGAGCATGAACGGGGGAGGGGCAGAGAGAGAGGGAGACACAGAATCCGAAACAGGCTCCAGGCTCTGAGCCATCAGCCCAGAGCCCGACGCGGGGCTCGAACTCACAGGCCGCGAGATCGTGACCTGGCTGAAGTCGGACGCTTAACCGACTGCGCCACCCAGGCGCCCCTGGATTTCTCACTTTAAAGAAAGAAATGAAAAAAACAATCAAGGAGAGAAGGCTAGAATGAATTCTGTAGTGCTGTATTAGAATTGGAAATGTCTATATGAACTCATGTTCATTTTAATATATATTCAGATAGATACAGAAACAAATATAGATATGTGTTTATATGGGTTAATATCTGTGTGTGTGTAAACAAACACACACTTATTTGCTAGCTCTGTTCATTGAGTAGACCTGGAAGCAGAGGCAACTCAGTAGCAATGAGCATGTCCAGCACCCAAATCTTGGTTCCTAAATAACATTCTCCAACAAAAGGACACAGGAAGTAACCTGAAAGAGCTCTCAAATCTGGAAGAATTTGGCCAAAGTTGGAACAATTTGAACCACAAAGTAATAATAGTATTCTATTATAATCCAAAGAATAAATATCCATGAGTCCATACTAATATAAACAATTGAATAAATAAGTAGGTAGATAAGTGCCAGAGAAGAATCAAATTTTCTTTACAGAAGAATTCAGGACAATATTTGTAGCTACTCCCCTCTCCAGGAAGTCGAGCTGATTCTCCCTTTCCTTGGGTGTGGGCTAGACTTGGTGACTTGCTTCCAAAGCACGGAATAGAGGAAAGAAAAACAGTAATTCCAAGTGGAGAAAACTGGCAAGTACCATCTCAAACAAGTGGGTAAGGTTAACATTATCAGTGATAAGTTACATTGGTATCATATATCTCCTGATATGATGGGAAGAAAAAGCACTTCACCTTTGTTGTAAGCTTCCTCCAAACTTAATAATCTGGTGTGATCATAAGAAAAACACAAACTAAAGGACATTCTGCAAAGTATCTGACCTGTACTCCTCAAAAATGTCAATGTCACAAAGGACAAGGAAAGACTGAGAAACTGTGCAAGATTGGAGAGGATTAAGCAAAACATGGTAACTAAATGCAGTGTGGGACCCTGGATTGGATCCTTGAATAGAAAAATGACATTAATGGAAAAACTGGTAGGATTGGAATAAAGTCCATGGTTAATAGCATTATACTAATGTGAATTTCTTAGTTTTGACAAATGTACCACGATTATGTAAGATGTTAACATTAGGGGGCACTAGATGAATGAAGGTAACCCTCAGTACTAACCTTGCAACTTTTTAGTATATCTAAAATTATTCCAAAAATATAATTAGATTCAGAAAAGCAAAATCTGACAGAGTGTCTAATATAAGAAAAATGTTCTTCCGTTGGTCAGGAATATTTCTCCAGGCCTGAGCGGGCTGAAACACGCCTCAGGTCTGCGTAAGAATTCTCTGTTTACCCAACAACTTTTGGATTGCTGACTCAGCCTAGAGGGGGCTGTGGTCCTGTGAAAAGGAAAGCTTTGAAGAGGTCAAATGAGCATACTGTGACAAGAAATATATATCCCCTAATTATAAATCAATCAACTGGCATCCAGGCCAATTGCATCAACCTCAGAAAACTTAGTTATAAATCTCTCACTGAGAACGTGCTTCTCCCAAGGTCCAAACTATACTTTCTGGACTAGCAAATCTCAAATTCAGAGCCTACGATCTGATGGGTTCCCCCTCTAACTCCTGCACACCCCCGTCCCTTTATCCACATTGTTGTTCCAGTCCATTAGGCCTCCTGGCAGCCAGCTCTCCTAGCAGACCTCCAGTAACATCATGCTTGCTTTATACAATAAAACCTATTTCTGATACCTTAGCATCCCTGTTACTTTCTTGAATATTATGAATACCAGTTGCAAAAGTAAAATTCCCGGGGTGCCTGGGTGGTGCAGTAGGTTGAGTGCCTAACTCTTGATCTCAGCTCAGGAGCTCACAGTTCATGAGCTGAGCCCTGCATTGGGCTCTGGACTGATATGGAGCCTGCTTGGGATTCTGTCTCTCCTTTTCTCTGCCCCTCCCTCACTTGAGTGGGCGCTTTCACTGCTCTCGCTCGCTTTCAAAATAAATAAACTTAAAAAAAAAATCAAAAGTGAGATTCCCTCAGGCCCTTTGATGTTTTTATTAAGTAAGAGCTGTGCCTGTATTCTGGAAACATTAGGGTACAATACCATTAAACAATTACTCTAAAATCTAGCTTCCACCAGGTTTTTACTGAAACCTGAAAGAAAGAACATGATTCTCTCCCTGATAATACAACATAATACAACTAACTTCTAAGACTTTGCCTTGAACTTCAAGTTCTTCTGGCCAACATTACTCTAACCTGGTTGTCGATAAATTTTAGTAACTATTGCAATGGAGAGCTTTTTACCACTCAAAGCTCACCAAACCCTGTGTATTGAAAACTATAATGTGTTAATGAGTCAACCAAAAGAATGCAGAGCGTTTTATTATGTAATAAGCCAGAATGAAAACTAAGGTTGACAAATATTTGTTTCCTCTTTGTTGTCCAAACTTTATCACACATAGTTTTTTGTGTGATTATTACAGTCTAAACACTTGACTGTAAAGAAATGGGATGAGTAATTTTTGACTGGCAGAATTTTTGTTTTATTACTACAGACGAGCCTGTATTTAGACTGTGTGCCTGACTTGTGTGTATTCTCCCCAGGACTAGGTAGAGGGTGGGATATTTCCTTCCCTTTACACTGGGGATGAGCAGTTAATCCCTCCTTACGTTCCTCTTCTCTGGGGTCTGATCCTAGTCAGGGTCCCAATGCCTCGACTCAAGTTTCCCTTCCATTCTGGTCCCCATTTCTGTGCCCTGCCCATGGTAGTGAGAGAACAGTCGCTTGAATTTTGTCATTTACCTTAATAAACCTAAATAAAGTGCATATAATGCAATCTCTTTTTTAAAATAGTTTTTAAAGTTTGAGAGAGAGAGCACAAGCGCGCACACAAGAGTGGGGGAGAGGAAGAGAGAGAGGGAGAGAGAATCCTAAACAGGCTCTGTACTGTCAGCACAGAGTCTGACACAGGGCTCGATCCTATGAACCGTGAGATCATGACCTGAGCCGAAATCAAGAATTGGATGCTCAATCGACTGAGCCACTCAGGCGTCCCTTGATACATCTATTTTATTTACAAATTTATTAACTTCCTACTCTTCCCATCTTTTTCATGTAATCATATACTTTCAAGTAAAGATACATAGTAGGCAGAGTTCAGGGGAGAAGATAAGCCTGGATGTTTACATTTGGGAATTGTCAGCATCCATATGACTTCTGAAATTCACCCTGAATGAAGGCACCAGCTTCAATCCTTACACTAAATTTTAGTAAAGCTCAATTTCTTTTTCATTTTTAAATAAATACATTAAAAAATATATATGCAATAAGAAGCTCTTCTATTTTCCTCCCGCACATGCCTGGGGTGCTTGAGTTTGGCTTTGCAAAGCACTGTTCAGGGACAGAGAAATCCAAAGTCTGAGTTCTATGACATCTCCATTTTCAATTTTATTACAAACTGCCAATTGCTTTTCAAAATGCAATGTACTAATTTATAAGCAATTAATGAAAGAGTTCCTATTTCTTCACATCCTTTCCTAAACTTTATATTATCAGACTTCATACCTGTCAGTCTGTGCACTGACCTCTCCCCTCAGGGACCAGATTTCTGCTCTAACTGGCTAGATGAAGATTCTTCACTCTCACCTTAGCACAAGACTTTTTACCCTTCAAGGTTTGTGAGAGTAAGATATAGTTCTAGAAAAATAAAATTCATTAGTGGACCAATAATTAAATATGAATTTAATAATTTATTCTTTTCTCATCCCTAGCAAATATTTTAAACATAGTCACATAAATAAGTAATAAATATGTAAAAAAAAAAAAAAAAAAGCGTTACAGAGAGGATGCCTGGGTGGCCCAGTTAAAGCCTCCGACTTCAGTTCAGGTCACGATCTCGCAGTCCATGAGCTCCAGCCCCACATCAGGCTCTGTGCTGACAGCTCAGAGCCTGGAACCTACTTATTTTTCTATTTATTTATTTATTTACATCCAAGTTAGTTAGCATATAGTGCAACAATGATTTCAGGAGTAGATTCCTTAATGCCCCTTACCCATTTAGCCCATCCCCCGCTCCCACAACCCCTCCAGCAACCCTGCTTGCCTTTCTTTTAAAAAAAAAAATTTTTTTTTTTTAATGTTTATTTATTTTTGAGACAGAGAGAGACAGAGCATGAATGGGGGAGGGTCAGAGAGAAGGAGACACAGAATCTGAAACACGATCCAGGCTCCGAGCTGTCAGCACAGAGCCCGATGCGGGGCTGGAACTCACGGACCACAAATTCATGACCTGAGCCGAAGTCGGCCGCTCAACCGACTGAGCCACCCAGGTGCCCCCCTGCTTGCCTTTCTTAAGTCACCAAGGCAGTTGCTCCTCTGAGTTCCCACTGAATGTCCTTTTATTTGTTAAAAAATTCATTTTGAGAGAGAGAGAGAGTAGGGGAGGGGCAGAGAGAGAGAGAGAGAGAGAGAGAGAGAGAGAGTGAGTGCAGGGGAGGGGCAGAGAGGGAGAGAGTGAATCTCAAGGAGCCTCTGTGCTGACAGCATGGAGCCCAACACAGAGATCAATCTCACAAACTGTGAGATCATGACCTGAGTCGAAATAGATGCTTAACCAACTGAACCACCCAGGCACCCCCCCATAGAATATTCTATTGACTGTTCTCATAGCACTTATATTTTATTGTGTTTATCTCTTTTTGCCATCTTGACTGATGCTGTTCAATAGAAACCTAACACAACCCACATGTAGTTTTAACTTTTCTACTAGCCACATTAAAAACAGTAAAAACAGATGAAAAGATTTTCATATTTTTATTTAACCCATTATATCCCACATATTGTCATTTCAACATGTACCTGATATAAAATTTATTAATGAAGTAGTTTAGCTTACTTTCTGGTACTATGCCTTCAGATTCCTATGTGTTTTTTGAACTAGCATATTGCATATTAGCAGATTGCAATCTGGACTGGCCACATTTCAAGTGCTCAATAGTCACATATATCTAAGTGGCTCCCAGATGGGACAGTTAGTGTGAGCTTCAAAAGGAATCCTATCTTATTCATTGTTTTATTCCCAGGTACCTGATTTGTAAGAAATGCCTAATAAATGCTTGTTAAATGAATGAATGAACAAATGAACAATGATAAAAATAGCTAGGGTTGATTGCTTGCAATGTGAAAAGTCACTCTGATAAGCAATGTACATAACTTTCTTTATCAGCAAATGCTTGGTTGGCATTCAATGGCTATTTAACAGTCATTAGATAATTATGTAGTCTTGGGAAAGCCACTTAACTTCTTATAATCTCAATTTACCTATTTGTGATAGGACAGAGGGTATGGCCAAAGTGACTCTGAAGACCAGTTCTAAAATAGGGTGCATATAAAAAAAAACCTTAAAAAAATTTTTTTTTATATTTATTTTTGAGAGTGAGCTGGGGAGGGGCCAAGAGAGAGGGAGACACAGAATGTGAGCTGTCAGCACAGAGCCCGAAGCAGGGCTCGAACTCGTGAACTGTGAGATCATGACTTGAGCCAAAGTGGGATGCTTAACCAAATGAGCCAACCAGGCGCCCCCCCAAACAACTTTTTTTTTTTTTTTTTATGTTTACTTTTGAGAGAGATAGAGC
Source organism: Puma concolor (assembly GCF_028749965.1). Classification (NCBI taxonomy): domain Eukaryota; kingdom Metazoa; phylum Chordata; class Mammalia; order Carnivora; family Felidae; genus Puma; species Puma concolor. The sequence goes on along the minus strand of NC_141676.1, from coordinate 45,953,481 downwards.
ATGAGCAGGGGAGGGACAGAGAGAAAGGGAGACACAGAATCTGAAGCAGACTCTAGGTTCGGAGCTGTCCACACAGAGCCTGACTGGGACTCTAACTCACAAAGAGCGAGATCATGACCTGAGCTGAAGTCAGACACCTAACTGACTGAGCCACCCAGGCGTCCTTAAAATAGAGTGGATTATAAATAAATGCAGGAGATGGGTAAGAAGTTTAAGGAAACAATGCTGCACAACGGAAAGGTGCATGCTTTGGAATTAGACACATGATATTAGAATTCCCAACTCCGCTACCTCATATATGCTCTTAGGCAATTTAATTAAATCCCCTAATTTTCTATTTCCTTATCTGTTAAATGGAGACAGTAAGACCTACCTTGTTGTGAGGTTTGTAAATAATATCTTCAAAGTGTTTGGCACTTAGTAAATCTTCAAAAACTAGAAGATAGGCATTATTATTGGCTCTAGGAAGTCTTTTGCACTTTTTTCAAAGATTTAACAATTTTAAAGGTAAGTGTCTAGATAGGGCTTATCATGTGTTAAGTGCTTTAAAATATTAACTCACTTAGCTTCACAACACCCCCATGAGATAGGTGCTATTATTGTCATTTCCATTTTACCCCTGGGAAACCGAGGTATAGAGGATTAACTTGCCCAAGGTCACTTAGTAAGTGGTGTTGCTAGGATTCTACACCCAGGAGTTCAGTTCTGGTGTCAGGGCTCTTAATCACCATGCCTTCTTATTCTCAAGCCAACCATTGCCTAATTCATGAGAAAAAACCCTGCAATTGGCTGCTCTAATAAATATAACATTAATGAACTGGTTTTGTTTATGGAAAACTAATCTGTGCTCTCTGCTCTGGAGAGTAAGAGATTAGAGACTGCATCAAATGTAAATCTTAGTTCCTTGAAGAGTCACACCTTTGTATTTAATGACAAATTCTTATACATAGGTGTGGTTTTCTGCCTGAGGTTCTCCCAGTTTGGGGCCTTTGTTTGCAAACATTTCTGGAAGCAGACCTCTCCTTAGAAGCTCAAGGATGTGACAGCACTTATCTTTAGAGACTTAATGCAGAGTTCTCAAAAAGCACCACCCAAATGCAGGAAGTAGGTGAGTCAGAGTGTATGGCTGACACTTTGGACACATGTGATGCTGGAATACAGATGATCATCTAGTCATCCCCATTTTTGGGCATCTACAGGAGCTCTGTCCTGATTTATGTTCAAAGAGAGTTAATCTCCAAGAAAGAAAGAAAGAAAAAGAAAAAAAGGAGACAGGAAAAAGAAAAGAATAGTCTCCAGGTCTCAGGGAGACCCTCATTGCCCCCAAACGAGGTCTGAACAATGACAATGCCACCCACAAAAAAGGGGAAAAACGACCATCTAATCAGATGAGGAAAGAAACTGACCAGCAAGATGGCTTCTTTTTTTCACAATTATTCTTGCAAAAGATAACAGACAGTATATCAAGAATATTACAAATACTGTTCCTCTTCTTTCTAACATCTGTGAGCTACCAGGACACTTTAATCAATAGAGTAGATAGTTGAGAATGTAGGGGAGGCAAAATTTTACCTCTACTTTAGCCAGGCCTGAGATTAAACTGATATAAGACAGATTAACAGGAGAAAAGTATATAAACTTAGATGTTTTATATGACATGGGACCTCTCATAAGAAAGACCCACAGAAATGGCAAACCCACACGCTTTTACATTAGGTTGAAAAAAACAAGGCAATTGTGGAAAAGTAACTACACCATACGGGGAGGCGAAAGGAAGATAAGTGTTATTTTAACGTGGTCTATTTATGCAGGATTCTCTTGGCTTTGATTCCCCCCATTGAAGAATGTTCCTTTTTTCCTGGTATAGGGAGCACACTTTCACACAGGAGTGTTTATCTCCCGCTTTCAGGAAGAACAGGGGAGATTAGACTACCCTTCTTTGCATCTGCTGTTTTTTAAGTGCCTTCAGTTCAAAATAGTCCTTATGCCAAAGTGGCATATTCTGCCTTCTTTCCTTCTCCCCCTTTGACAATTCCCCCAAAAGATTCATGGTCCAGAATCTGAGTTTCTATTCTGTTTCTCAGTGATTTAGTCTCTTAGTCTTGAGGATAGGTCCGTTCATTTAAAGAGCTGTATCCTAGTTCAGGACGCAATGGTGCAGATGAGGGTAGCTGTTCCTCTAAGTTAAATCTCCATACGATATGAGCAATCAGGCATTTACTGAGGGGTATTTTTCACAGAAACTAAAGAAAAACAAATATTAATGGTTAAAAACTTAGTTTCTGAGTCCAGAGGAGAGCCAGTTGAGAAGATTTCTAGATTTAAGCAAGAAGTTTCTTTATATGGTAGAATGAAGATGTCAGTTGTAATTTGACAAATTTCCTGGTTTGTAGTTTGAATGTCTGTTGTTACATTTACTGGGTGTTCCAGTGAATTTTCTGAGTGGCCCACATGAGTAGACATGAAGGTTGTTTATCTGTGATCTGTTGTGGTGATTTTCTGAAGTTTATATCAGGTCATCCAGCTTTAGCTTGTAGGACCAAGGGAAAAGGGAAAATCATTCTTTGTGATTTCAAGTCAGAAGGGTGGGAAAAATGGTAAATGTTAGTTTGCAGAGTTGTGGCCACATACTGGAGGAAACTAGAATTTCAGGATCCAGATCAATTTGTAGTCAGATAACTAAACCTCGAAGACAATAAACAGGGCTAGAGTCTTTTTATTTATTTATTTTTTTGAGAGAGAGAGGGAATGAGTGAGTGAGGGGGAGAGAGAGAAAGACTCCCAAGAGGGGCAGTGAGAGAGAGAGGGAGAGACAGAAGCAGTGCTCACCCGAAGCAGGGCATGAGCTCACTTGATGCAGGGCTCAAACTCACCAACCGTGAGGTCATGATGGCCTGAGCCGAAGTCAGATGCTTAACGACTGAGATACCCAGGCACTCAGGGCTAGAATCTTCATTGTAAGAGTGGATAGCTTTTCACGGAAATGTAGTTTTCTCTCTAGAGTCAATCCCATTTTTATTAAATATAATTACAGTAAAACTATTTTGTTTGTAAAATAAGTTTAGTCTCATTAAACTTGGCCTGATTATTTACATAAGTGTGGCAAGAATAGTGATTTATCACATAGGTTCTTTTCAAGTCTGTTCTGTTGGAACTTTTAATAAGGAATCTTAGATTGAGCCTTTAAAAGCCATTTAAGGCTAAGATATGAAGCCAAGAATTTGCTATCACACTTTGCCTATAGCATACATAGATTTGGGTGAATTCCTCTCTTCTCAAGTACCCAATACATGTTAAGGTTTTTGGGCCTGCCAAGAAGTAACCTTCCTTATTCACCTGTAGGGCTGGGAATCCTGTAAACAAGGTATGGGGCTGGTATTTAAAGAGGCTTTATAAGCATTAGCTCCCTAAAGTCAACCTTAGTTCCTTAAATCCATCTGGTCACATTTGAGTCTATGTACATCATTGTCAAATATGACATTACGGTCCAAGCCTTGATAGTGTAATCAATGTCTCCAATCATGTTCTATTATAAAGAGAACAGATTCTCATTGAACCTAGGAAAACAACTATATCATCATGAATAAGAATATTTATGAAGAGCCTCTAAATTTTGGAGGGATCAGAGAGAAAAAGATAAATATTTTAAGTTTTGTTCACAAAGGCATAGACTATCAAATTGAGATAAGTTACAGATAGCTTCAGAAAAAGAGAGAAAAAGGTTTTCTTAAATCTGGAAGACAAAATATTAAAGGTCCAACAATGCTTTAAATAAGAAGTCATAAAACTGTAATCATCATCATCAGTTCATTCATGTACTTTCTTTTTTTTTTTCAAATAAGCTCTATGCCCAAAGTGGGGCTTGAACTCCTATCCCTGAGATCAAGACCTGCATGGTTTACCAACTGAGGCTGCCAGGAGCCCCCATCTATTTACTTTCTGTTTGCTTGATCTTGGGTTAGCAGTTTTATGAACCAATCAGTTTCTCCATTAGAATTCTAGAAATTCTGGAGCCCAGATGGCTCATTGGTTTAAGTGTCTGTCTCCTGATTTCAGCTCAGGTCATGATCCCAGGGCTGTGGGATCAAGCCCTGCATTAGGCTCTGTGCCAAACATTGAGCCTGCTGAAGATTCTCCCTCTCTCTCTTCCTCTCTCCCCTTCTCTGCCCCTCTCACTTGCCCTCTCTCTCTCTCTCTCTCTAAAATAAAAAAAAATTAAAAAAATTTTTAAAAAGAATTCTAGAAATTCATATCCTCTTTAGTGATGTAATCTTAGAGTTACCAGAAACCTGTATTTTAGAGTACTTGTCAGCGTCCTTTCCATGATCTCTTTAGAGATGAAGCAGTTTTGCTTGTAGTTGTCTATAAGTGTTCTCAGAGAACAATCAAGAGTAAAGCAATAATGATTTATGAATGACAAAAGATTTAAAAATAGCCATGGTTAAAGATCTGCTGAGAGTTCACCATTAAAAAATGATACAATTAACAAAGAACATTTGGTTATTTCTGTGACATGCAATGTTTTCAAGTAATAATTAGAATTATGACTGATTATATAGACAGTAAGGACACTCACAGATTCCTAGGAATTTTGTACAATTTTTGAAATATTGGTAACATACACAAATAAGATCTAAAGAAAGTTAATTATCACTTGTATTTGACAATGTTTCTCATACAATTAACATCTCAAAAAAGCTGATTAGTTTAATCTCATTTCATAAGGGTAGACAACAAATCTTTGAGATCACCTAGGGACCCTTATAGAAATTCCAAAGTTGGTTCCAGGTCAAAAGACTTCATTTTGAATTTGATTTGGGGAAATTTGTCAAAAACACTTAAACGTTTAAAATACTCCATTAAGGGGGCGCCTAGGTGGCTCGGTTGGTTAAGCATTGGACTTCGCTCAGGTCATGATCTCATGGTCCTTGAGTTCGAGCCCCGCGTCGGGCTCTGTGCTGACAGCTCGGAGCCTGGATCCTGTTTCAGATTCTGTGTCTCCCTCTCTCTCTGCCCCTCCCCTGTTCATGCTCTGTCTCTCTCTGTTTCAAAAATAAATAAACGTTAAAAAAAAGTAGTTAAAAAAAAAAAATACTCCATTAAGTAGTATCCCAGGGACAAAATGCTTAGCTATTGATCTAATTAAAGTGGCAATTAAAAGATTTTAAAGGTAAATATAGAAAGTCATATAATTGTTAAAAAAACAAACAAACCCTCAGCTCCTTTTGTATCGAAGACTCAGTTTTCCTAAGTAATCAGATCTGACAAAGACAACGTGAAGTACAGGAAATTATTCCGATAAGTCATAAAATCTTTATTTCCTTGGCAGATAACACAAAAGAAAAACCTTTTATAATCTCTTATTAAAAGCAGACCAATAATCTAAGAAACTGTCATTTTAATGGGGAGAAAATTAAATTCATTTTCTATATTATTGAGGTCATAGAATTACAAGAGTTACAAAACTCTTATATTTGATCCATTTAATTTTGGCTAGCTTTGACCTTGTAACATAAAATTTGTTTTCCACAAAACTGCAATTTTCTACATCCATTTAGATTTTGTCTTATTCCTTTTCTCTTTCTTATTCTGGAACACTTAGTGATTTTACTTTAGACAAACTACTCCTTTTTTTCCCAAAAACACATCCTACATTCACCATACACTCTTTATTTAAAAACACATCCCATTCTCCTCCTATACTTTGTACACAAAGGTTTTTTTCCCTTTGTTATTATTTTTAGTAGTTTTATTTTCATATATAGATTATAAATTTTAATCATTAGTAACCTTTATTTTCCAGTGAAAATCAGGAAGCAAGTAATTGTGAACTATTATATATTAACATCCTGCAATAGGTTAGTAAACTTGTGACTACATAATTATAATTATAAATTATAATTATAAAAATTTATAATTTTTAGAGACTTATGCTTTTTCATAGTACAATTTTTTAAGGTGGTAAAAGATATGTTTACTATCTTAAATATCTTTTTTCTCTCTATAAAAATTAAGAAGCCAAAAGTATAAATACTTTTGTTCAGCAATTAATGTTTTAGTATATTTCCTTATTTGAAAATGATCTAGATATCCAATGAATATCCACAATTTAACTTAATATAACTTCAAGGTTTCAAGTTTCCAAAAAGATTTTGGAAACTACTTTTAAGTAGACACAATACTTTGCTTACTGAAACAAAGGTAGCATAATCTTAAGTTATTCTTCTGTAGATAAATCAGCCAAATAAAAAAAAAAATCACAGAAGGAAAGAACTTAAAAGTGAAAACATATGGCTCTCTCCAAGTTTTATTTTGTACTGCTGTGTTTGACATAAAGAATTTATTTTTATTGTACATTTTATTTTTAAACTGAATTTATAATTTTACAATCTTAAACATCTAGTAGAGATAAACTCATTGGATTAGTAAACCCAAGTAGAAAAAGTTGTATGTCTTCATTATGTTTAATGTTTACAACTCTGAAGACATGATTGTTTTTATTAAACCAACTAGCTTTTATTTACCAAAAATTGTTCTAGATCTTGTGAACTTGAAAAACACTTGGGTTAGTTTCTGTATTTCTGAGTTTTGGGTATACTTAATTTATACAAGTGCTTATTTTTTTTTTTTACCTGACTAAATAGAGCTCTTTTACAAAGTAATTTTGGCAATATCATATGAAGGTAGAAAAATATCATATTACATAACATATACACCTAGACACAGACATGCAAAAAGAGATCTTAGAGTTTTCATTTTAAATCTCAGCCATAAGTTAGGTATAAACTCAGAAACATAAAACTTACTAACTTATATGAGAGCTATCTTTGCCTTGTTAATTTTTTAATTTGCTCTTCCTATCAGTATCAAGAGGGCGTTTGTTTAGGGATGAGAGCTCTGTGAAAAATCTTTTTAAAAAAGATAAAAGTCTAAATATTCAAGAGTATGCTGTCTTTTTATTAAAAAAATTTTTTTTAACGTTTTATTTATTTTTGAGACAGGGAGAGACAGAGCGTTAACAGGGGAGGGTCAGAGAGAGGGAGACACAGAATCTGAAACAGGCTCCAGGCTCTGAGCTGTCAGCACAGAGCCGGACGCGGGGCTCGAACTCACGGACCAAGAGATCATGACCTGAGCCGAAGTCGGACGCTTAACCGACTGAGCCACCCAGGCGTCCCTATACTGTCTTTTTAAAATGAAGTATAATTGACATACAATGTTGTGTTATATTAGTTTCAGAGGTATTTTGATTTAACAATTCTATACATTACTCAGTGCTCACCATCAGTGTAGATACCATCTATCACTATACACTATTACAATATTCCCTATGCTGTATTTTTCATCTCCGTGCCTTATTATATAACTGGAAGTTTCCACCTCTTAATCCCTTTTGCCACTCCTACCCCTATCTCCCCTCTGGTAACCACCAGTTTGTTCTCTTCATTGAAGGGTCTGTTCATTTGTTTTGTTTTCTAGATTCCACATATAAGTGAAATCACATGGTACTGTCTTTCTCTGTTTGACTTAAGTCAGAAAATATACCTATTTGAATCCAAAAACAGTATTCCTCTTTATGGTTTAAAATCAGTAAGCCTGGGGTGCCTGAGTGGCTCAATAGCTTAAGCATCTGACTTCAGCTCAGGTCATGATCTCATGGTGCATGAGTTCAGGCCCAGTATCAGGCTCTGTGCTGACAGCTCAGAGCCTGGAGCCTGCTTTGGATTCTAACGTCTCCCTCTCTCTCTGCCCCTCCCCCACTTGCGCTATGTCTCTCTCAAAAATAAACATTAAAAAAAATTTTTTTTAAATCAATAAGCCTTTTATCCCTTAACCATAGACATAAGAGGAGTCCCCAAAGAGTGCAAAAGATGCAGCCCTCCCCAAATCCAGTAAGTTCATTCCCACAGTCAGCTTAAGAACGCAGACTTTCATTGTCACAGGCTTAAGGTAAGAACAGTGTTTATGAAACTGGTGTCTCTTGTTATCTGTGGGAAGATGAGATGCTTCCAACTATAGACCAGCTAATTTGTGTATTGGGTGGTTGACATTAGGATGAGTGTTTCCTAACACTAATGAAGGTGAGGCAACAAGCCCCCTCATGGACAGGGACCTCTCATTAAGACAACCTTCCTTAGCAGCTGGTAATGTTGGACAAAGAGAATGCTGCTTGTCATTTTGTATCTTGGGTCGCCAGCCTGTTTGTCTGGTTACCTGACTCAAGCCAACACTTGTACCCTCTGGCTGGTGGAGAACTAAAGCCAAACTCTGAAGACAGAACAAGATGAAAGGAATATCCCATCTTACGATTTTTCCCCCTTATGATAAATACCCCAAAAGACAGACAAGGAAAACAAAGACTAGCAACCTATGGATAATACCAATGGGTGGGGCGCCTGGGTGGCTCAGTCGGTTAAGTGTCCGACTTCGGCTCACGTCATGATCTCATGATCTCATGGTCTGTGAGTTCGAGCCCCGCGTCGGGCTCTGTGTCAGAGCCTGGAGCCTGTTTCCGATTCTGTGTCTCCCTCTCTCTCTGCCCCTCCCCTGTTCATGCTCTGTCTCTCTCTGTCTCAAAAATAACTACACGTTAAAAAAAATTAAAAAAAAAATACCAATGGGTAACCAGGACCAAACTTACAAGAGTCACAATTCAAAGAACTAATTTTTATAAATGTTTTTATCCTGTCAATCTTTCTTCCTTTCTTCTTTCTTTCTTTCTTTCTTTCTTTCTTTCTTTCTTTCTTTCTTTCTTTTTCTTTCTTTCTAAGTAATCTCTATATCCAACATGGGGCTTGAACTCACAACCCTGGGATTAAGAGTTGCATGTGCTACTGAATGAGCCAGCCAGGCACCCCTGCCAATCTATATTTAGAGAGGAAAAAAAGATGCTTTTATTATTCTTGTTTTGGCTGGGCCTATAGGCAGAGATCTGAGATACTGGTATGTGTAGCATATGTGTTTCTGGGTTTATTCCTACATGTTTTCTCAGTAATACATGGTATTTCTCTTTAGGTTGTAAACTATTTTTTAATAGGTTTAAATTATTTTTGTTTGGTGTAATTTACCTTTGTTTACAGAACGGTGTTTCTATAGCAAGGATCAAAAGCACATACAGGTATTTTATATTTGAATAAAATTACAAGGCAGTTGATTCCAATATATATGGCAGCCCAATTCTCAGGGCTCTTGCTGAAAGATGGGGAAAGCATTTGAATGAATGATTACTTTCTTTGGTATTACTACATTTTATAGGTTAGACTCTGGGCAAAATCCTTCATCACCTTTTGTGGAGACTATTACTCACTCTTTGTAGATATATGAATTCTTTGGATCCATTTAAGAATGATGGTGCACTGAGGGACACTGGCCAATCCAACAACATGCCCTCCCTGTGAGTTTGTACCATGTTGGAGAGTGAGCCATTGTTTTAATTTTAAGTCCTCCTTCAGAAAGCCCATCTCGGGGGGCCGGTGGTGGGGAGTGTCTCTGCTGGAGGTGCATGTTACATACACAATGACTTTAATCAAATGAGATGCCTTTATGCTCTCAAACCTAAAGTTATTTTTGAATTTCATAATGTACTCATTCAGCAATTACTTAATTTCTTCATGTGTTTTCCTCAGAACTAAGTAATAGTTTGTATCTATCTATCTATTGAAAAAAATCAAGATGTTTGCACAGAAACTAAAAAATCTGCAATGAAAGTATTCTCCAGAAATAGTAACTGAATTGCACATGCCGATAAATCTCAGCAGTGGTGAACTTAGTTCTTCTTCTGAGAATATGCCCCTCAATTCCCTAGGCTGGGCTCGATCCTCTTTATATATATTCCTTCACCCTGAATTATATAGGAATGATCCATTTGAGGTCTTCCTCTAATACCCTATGCTCTATGGAAAAATACTGTCTTACCTGACTTTACACGCCTAGTTCGGGGACAAGTACTTTAAACCAAGGCATTTATCTGAATTGAACCGCTTAATGACTCAAGTAGTAAATATGAATCATGTAATCTGTTTTGCTGCCGGCGCGTGCTCTTTCACAAGCTAGAATTTGGCCCACAGGTCTTATGTTTGTTCTGGAAAGGTGGTTATTGACCCATTTGTAACAAGTGTTTTCACGTTCGCCAGGCGATTTCACAATTCTGCTTCTGGACTGGGTTCTAGACACACACCATCTGGCGTCACCTATGGGAATGCTTCATCCCTGAGGGCAAGCGGCTTGTTGGCTTTGTGGTCCTGGGCCCTCCTGCAGGAATGACTGTACCTGGCGCGCTGGGCTGGTCGGTGAGCTCCTCCAGGGCAGAAGCCATGGTATTTCAATGAAAATTTCCTGGGTTCGGAGCTCTGGTCGGCCACAAAGTAGGCAGCTCGGTAAATTATTGCAGTTTCCAACTAGGTGAGGCAGAATGGGTGCTTTGGGGCCACTAACGGGGCCAGGCACTGAAACAAGCCCTACACCCTCAAAGAAAAATCACTCGGAACCATCTTCGCGCATCCTGAAGTATCAACCCGTGCGCGCTAAGTCTCTGTGCCCAGAGCTTTCACTCATTTAAAATTCTCAACAATCCTTTTCTTTTTCCTCCTCTGATTTGCAGTTTTTGAACGATGTCTGGCTAAATCCTAGTGAGACTGTTGATACCGCGGGAGTCTCACCGTCATGGGAATGTTATTACAGTTATTCTCACAATCCTTTTATTTATTTATTTTTTTTATAAAAGAGGGATTATACAATATTCTATATTAAAGTGTCGTGAGTACACTAACCTGAACTGTAAGGCTGGGTACATTTTTACATACGGATACCACCCAGATCGAGAGACAGAACGTTTCCAGCTCCCCGTAGGTTCCCTTGTGCCCCTCCCATCCCCCTGAGGTAACCGTTACTCAACTTCTCTCACCAGCGGGAAGTTTTGCACTGCGGCCTGATTTGGTCCACGGGGCTGGACGAGGCGCACGCTCTGCTCGCTCCCTACAAAGCATCGCGCCGAGGTTCCGGGAGTCCACCACCGAGCGACAGCTCCCGGCTCACAGACCCCCCCGTAGGCGGTGCGGGAGCACGCCACAATGGCCGCCCGCGCTCCCCGCACGGGCCTCGCCGCATTCTCCCACCCTTCCAGCGGGTACCTCTCCCGCGCCACCGCCAGCCGGGTGTGGCCCTGGGCGCGACCCGCCGGAACGCTAGCGGCCAGAGAGGCGCTCCTGAGCCCGGGATGTGGGGCGCGCGCCCATTGGTTGAACTTTCCTACTTGGGCCGGCCGGCCGCAGAGCCCGCCTCCCGGCCCTCTTTCGGTGCTCCCATTGGCCGTTCGCGTCCCACCCGCGCCCGCTCCCGCCCCCAGCCCGCCCAGATGGAAACGGGGTTGAGGGGGTGGGAGGCCGAGGCGGGGAGGGAGGGGTCGAGGTATCCTCCCGGTAAGGGGGCGCGAGAGACAAGACAGGCCAATCCGGACAAGACGTGGAAAAGAGGCTCCGCGCCAGCCAGTCACATCGCGAGGTCCGGGTCGGGGAGGCTGACGCGAGTGCGGGCCGCAGCCAATGGGCGTGCCACTACCCGTCCGCTCTTCAGCAGCCGGTCGGGGGTGGTGGAGGAGCGAGTGAGGAGAGCGCGACGGCGGCGGAGACATCGCTGGACGGCCAGGGGGAAAGCGAGGCCCGAGCCTCTGAGTCTAGGTGAGAGGCAGCGACGCCGGGCGGGAGAGGCGAGCTGCGGGCCCCTCCTCGCCTGGCCCGGGCCGCGGCTGCGGGAGCCGGGGCGGCAGGCCGCCGGAGGCGACACCCGCCGCCCCGCCCCCGCCCCCACCCTGGGCCGCCCGCAGCCGGGGGCGCCCGCCTGTCTCTGCCCGGATGGTCTGAGCGCGGCTGGGACGGGGCCGCCGCCTTCCAGACTGCGGGGCTGGCGAGCGGGGACGCAGGGAGGGGCCTGGTTTGCAGCCGCCGAGCCTTGGGGGCTCAGTCTGGTGTGGGGAGGCCGCATAGAAGTGGCGAAGGTGGGGGGGCGGGTAGTTAACGGAGGAGCGGGCTCTTGTGCTCCAGGGGGGCAAAAGAGGCCTGTGATTGAAGGATTTTCTGGTCCGACGAGGAAGAAAGTGATGGGGAAAGGGTGATGCTCAGAAAAGGGTTCCCGGGGAGAAGGTGCGGAACCGGGGAAAGTGACTGGCCTTTTGGAAGTAGGCATTGATAGAGGATGGGGGGAAATCAGCTGGGAGTGAAGGGAGGTAGAGGTAGGGTTTGTTTGTTTCGGTTTTTGCTTTTTGGAAGGTTAAGATCTCTGGACAGACCGGGACACGTGGGTTTGGAGTAAGAGGCACCTACTCCAACCGGAAGGTCCCTGAGAAAAAGGCTTTAGGTGAGGTGTGGATGGAGGCTGTTTGACTAGAAGGCGTTAGGTGGTGGCCAGTTAGGAGAAAGTATACAAGGAGCAGATGAGGTAGGCTTATGTATGATAGCTAAAAGGTGTGGATCTTTTATGACTAAGTGAGCAAGAATAACTGCTTTTTGGGAGAGACTGGAGAGTGTCTCAGGTAGGAGTTAGTCAAGCCAGGTTTATAGGTTCATTCACTACTCATCGTGGACCAAGCACTCAGACTTAACTCTCACTACTGACGCTGATTGTGCCCCCCACCCCCACCCGCCCCCACCATCCCGGGACAGTTCATCTGATTGTTTTGCCACAGCAGCACACAAACTCACCCTATCAAAAGTAAAGGCACAAATATTGTTTGCTTTCGATTGGATGGCAGTGCGGAATCGTTTAATTTCATGTTTAAAAAAAATTAGACCATGTTGGTTTAAAGCATGAAGATACTTTCAGAAAATCTGCCCTGTAGGGGAATTTAACTATCTTGTTGGGCGCATGTAATACAGCATAAAAATGATGCAAGATCTCTTACAGTAACACAGTGACAATTAACACATAAGTACAATTCTGTAGGATCGACCAGTTCCACGCAGTAGAATTTGATTAGGTATCATGCTTGTTGGGGAGGTTTTTAGCCTTGGGAAGAGTTTTGTACCTAAGTAGGTTCAACGTTTTTTTTCACTTAGAGGAAAGAAACACATGGTATGTGTGTGTCACTACTGCTGCCTTTCTGTTTGATGCCTTTGGGAATTTTTATTTGTGGGATGTGGGCAGAGGTTGGGGGCAGAGAAGAGGTAGAAGAAAAGAAAGCGGCCCTCTGCCACATGTCCAGAAAATTTAAACGGCCTCAAGGAGGTGATAAGCACCGAGATGTAGTTTCTGCTTGAGGATAGGACAGAGGTTTGTGAACAGTTTAGCACTTCTTGACAGACAAGAAGTCCCGAGGACGGAAACCAAAGAGGGCATATGTTGTATACGATAGTTCCTTCTTAGCCAGCTCAACAAAGCATCATAGCTAATGGACCGTTCTTTAGGAAGTAGAAATAATTTTGTGGAAGAAATTTCTTGGTATTGCTATTCACTGATCACATTTTACCCTTAGGATGACAGAATACTTAAGTGCTGAGGTGCCGAGGTGACTCGGGGCAAAGAAGTAATCTGAGTGGTATGGAGTTAATCAGGGAAGGTTTCCAGGAAGGGGTGAGTTTTGAGACACCTTTTGAAGAGTTTGGATATGGGTTATTGGAAGACTTGAGGATGACATTCAAGTAGTTTGGACAAGCTGTAAGCAACTGTGGATGAGAATGACACATAAAAAATGGATTTTAAGGAGGATGGAACATTTGAATGAAGATTTAAGTGTGGAGATCAATTAAGTCTGTGGTTGTAGCTTAGTTTTATAAATAATGGTTCTGTATGGTGGTTAGGAGAGTAGAATTAGAATAGTTGACGATGGGGGTGCCTGGGTGGCTGAGTCCGTTAAGCTCCTGACTCTCGATTTCGGCTCAGGTCATGATCCCAGGGCAGTGGGATCTAGCCCCGCATGAGGCTCCATGCTGAGTGTGGAGCCTGCTTGGGATTCTCTCTCTCTCGCTCTCTCTCTCTCTCTCTCTCTCTCACTCTCACTCCTTCCCTCCCCCCCTCCCTCCCTCTGTCCCCCTCCCCTGCTCGCTCACTCTCTCCAAAAAAACTAAAAAAAAAAAAAAAAAAAAAAAAAAAAAGAAAACCAATAGTTGATGATGGATTGGAGACGGGTAGTAAGGGAAAGAGCATGAAAATGTTTTTTGATTTTTGTGGTAAGTGAATATGTTGAAAATAAGTTGGGTTATTGAGAGGTAGATTTGGTGTTCAACCAAAAAATAATCAGGAACATTTTTGAGTCCTATACTAGATTATGTTGATAATAATAGCAAAATTTTGTGGGTGCTACTTTGTGCCAGACGCTGTTTTGAGCTTTCCGAGTATCATCTTCCTTTGATTATCCCTGTTTTTTAGATGAGGGAACTGAGATTCAGAGAGATTTAATTTGCCTGATGCCACACAGCTAATAAGTGGCAGGTCAGTATTGACAAAGTCAGTCATTAAATTTTAACTGAGCATATGTTTCATGCCAGGCACTGTGGTAACTGTTGGAGGTTCACAGTTGACAAGCAAATCTAAAGGTCAGGCCTGGGCCATTTTATTTTATTAAAAACAATTTTTTTTTTTAACATTTATTCAGTTTTGAAAGAGAGAGACAGAGTGTGAATGGGGAAGGGGCAGAGAGAGGGAGACACAGAATTTGAAGCAGGCTCTAGGCTCCAAGCTGTAAGCACAGGGCCTGATGCAGGGCTCGAACTCACTGATGGCAAGATCATGACCTGTGCTGAAGTCAGCTGCTTAACCTACTGAGCCACCCAGGCACCCCTGGCCTGAGCCATTTTAAAATAAATTGTCAGGAATTAATAGAAGAGAGACAGTGAAGGGAGAGAAGAAGAGGAGTTGGAGAGACTTTTGTAGATCTTGAAGAATATACTGTTTTGGAAAACTTAGGATAGAAATAGAGAAAGTAGTCAACAACATGTGTAGCTTAGAGACTCTGACGAACCATTGAGTTAAGTCAGGAAAAAAGTTATGTGAATTTAGTCTCAAAAACCAGAATGAAGATACTAAGGTATAAGCTGGTAGTTACTCATATTTAGTGGCAAGTTACTCATATTTAGTGGCTCTGTACAAACTTAAAATATGGTGTACAGATTCATAGGAAAGATGTTGGTATGTTCCTTTCTAATATTTTAATCTTTGGCTGGTAAGATCATGGGTGGCTTAAAAATGCTCATATTCTTTGTATTTTTCCAGTTTAAGTACATGGGCATTACTTAATATATGGGGGAAAAGTCATTCTACTGAAATGAGCTAATAGGAAATATGTGGGTGAGCTAGTCTGAACTATGTTTCGGACAGAGGAAAAGATGGCCTTATTTCAGTGTATACTGCTGCATGTGAGATACTTTGGTAGATACTTTCCTGTCTTGGAAGTGACTAGACACATCCTGAAACTGTACGTACTGAAAGATGGCATTTGTTTAATCTGAGGGATCAGGTTACTAAATCACCTTGAGGCTTGGAGATACGGTCTTGGCTCTTCTGAACTCTGAATGTTGTTCTTTTAAGGTTTAATACATGAATTTAAGGTTAAACAAAGCAAACCACTCACTTGAGTGAATCATTTCAACTGTGTCTTTTGGACTTTACACCCTTTCCTCTTCGCACACATTGGTTCTGTAGTTCCTCTCTTCTAGTGGGGTTGTAATGGGCTTAGAGTTTCAGTTCAGTAAGACAGTATGAAAGTGCTGAATTTACATGTAACCAATTTAACTTAAAATTTGTCATTGTTTTCTGTTCCCAATTTAAAGAAGAAAAGAGATGAATTTCAAGACAATAAAATAAGCTTTTCTTATCAAATAATTACTCAAAAGCAAACTAGTAGGATTTGCCCCAGGATTACTACAGGTTTATTCTGATCTCTGCAATGGAGATGGAATAATCTTATAAGTCAAGAAGAACAGGGTCTAGTTTTTAGTTTAATTTGGCCCATAGGGATCATGGGAGGAAATATAATATTTCATCTGGGTATTGTACTGTTCCTTTACATAAATTATTACCTTTAGCTCTCTACAGTTCTCCAAAGTGGATAGCCTATTACAGATGAGAGAATGAGGCTCAGAGAAGTTAGTAAGTAACTTTCCAAAGGTTGGAGAGCTAGGAGGAGAGCTGAGATTCAAACCTTGCTTTGTGAAACTCCAAATCTCATGCATGTAAGATCAAGGGCAAGAAATACTTATTTATATTAATAACTACAATTGAAAAAAATGCCACATAGCCTTAGGTCTTCAGTAACTGTTACGTTAGAAGATGGGACTGTTGCTCTGTGTGTTTGTCCTGTGACACTGGCTCTTAAATGATGGTGATTATTGTGTGTCTTTTAAGGGTGCATTATATTACCTTTAGAGGTGTATGTTTTCATATTTTAGTAGTTTTTTGAAATGAAGGTGTAATTTACAGAGTTTATTTTAAAATGTTTATATGGGGCGCCTGGGTGGCTCAGTCGGTTCAGTGTCCAACTTTGGCTCAGGTCATGATCTCAACAGTTTGTGAGTTTGATATTTTTGATATCCATGTCAGGCTGTGTGCTCAGAGCCTGGATCCTGCTCCGGATTCTGTGGCTCCCTCTCTCTCTGCCTCTCCGCCACTTGTGCTCTGTCTCTGTCTCAAAAACAAATAAACATTAAAAAAATTAAAAAATAAAATGTTTATGCAATGGATACTATCTTTTTTTTTTTTAATTTGACCATCTAATTGTCTCTGTTAAATGGTTCATGGGACGCCTGGGTGGCTCAGTTGGTTAAGCATCTGACACTTGATTTTGGCTCAGGTCATGATCTCATGGTTTGTTAGTTTGAGCCCCACATAGGGCTCTGCACTGACAGCATGGAGCCTGTTTGGGATTCTCTGTCTTCTCTCTCTGCCCCTCCTTCTCTCTCTCTCTCTCTCTCTCTCTCTCTCTCTCTCTCTCTCTCAAAGATTAATAAGCATTTAAAAACAAAACAAAACAAAAAAACAGAAAAATGATTCATGAATTGGATAGCACTCCATCTAATAAGTAGAGAGGGACTCCCAATGGCTACTGTGTCTTAAAGTCAAATGTGTGTCTCAGAATTAAGGAAGAGTGGTATATGCATGTAGTCTGCATGTACATTGCCTTAGCAGTTTGCTGTGTGCATTTTCTTCTCATTTCCTTCCTCTACTTAGCTTATAACCTTTTTTCTTTTTAGTATGATGTAATGTATAGAACTGAAGTATATATTAATAATAAAATAGTCATTCTTTTTAGCTAATGAATATTATAGAAGAAAGTTCTTTGATGTGGAAAATTCAAATTGTACTGTGAATCAGCAGATCTGAGTTTTAATTTTGGTTTTGCTAGCAACTTGATGTGTAACTTGAGGCAAGTCATTTCCCCTCTCTGAGCTTTAGTTTCCTCATCTGTAAAATGGAGTGGGGAAGGGAACCTTTAGACTTGTCCAGCCTGAACAAACTGTATGCCCTCTTTTTAATTAAAAATGTGGGTGCCTTAGATCTCTTTTTAAAAACTATAGTAGCTTTTTACTCTTTTTTCTTTCACTTCATCCCTTTGCATTCTCTCCTTGCCCTTTTTTCCCATGGATCCTTGAGAGTACTATTAGCTTCTCAATGTATTAGAGAGGATGTGTTATTTTTGATATCCTACATTTACTAAGACAGGATATTTGAGAAAGTAGTAGATACTTAGTAAATAGTTAAAAGTGAATATATGTTTTGTCTGAGTTTAATCAAAGAATTATTTAAATAAAGTATCGCACAAAAGCTGTTAACGTTTCATTGAAAGTTCTGTGTAAATAATGAAATGTGTTTTGATGTAAATTTATCTACTCTCCACTGGGCAGATGTACAAAGATGAAAACTATTGGACCTGTCTTTGACAGGTGTTCTAGTAGAAGAAGGAATCTCCTTTAAACTTTGTATTACGGAAAGTTGCCAACATAAAATGCACATCACCAATTTTAAAAATTATAAACCGAAGCAAATCCCTACACATTTTTACCAGTTATTACTAAACAGCATGATGAGTGTAAAAATAGACATGCTAATCTAAGTGAAGTGGAAATTGTTCGTATAAATTGTTCATATTTTGAGACTTGTATATTATACTGTGCTAAGCAGGGGAAATCATATAAAATAATCTGTAATTCAGGAGTAATGACTGAGTATATGTATATAAAACAGAATGTGGCAACATGATATCATATACCAAAATTGGTGATAGAGATTCTAAATGAGAGATGACATTATTTCTGAATGAAAGTAGGATTTAGACAAGGAGAAAGAATGTTAGGGGGTGAGATGAGGGTGATCACCTGGAGAAAGCATGTAGTTAGAAAAATCTAACTTTAGCTTCATAGAAAAAGTCCCATCTTTAAAAAAAATGTTTATTTATTTTGAGAGAGAATGAGAGTGCATGCATGTGCACGTGTGAGGGGGAGGGGCAGAGAGAGGGAGAGAGAGAGAATCCCAAGCAGGCCTTTCACTCTCAGTGCAGAGCCCAATGTGGGGCTCGATCTCACGACTGAGATCATGACCTAAGCTGAAATCAAGAGTTGGTTGCTTAATTGACTGAACCACCCAGGCGCCCCTAAATCTGTATCTCTTTATATCTTTTAGAACCCTACGGCATGTTATTGACATACTTAGATCTTAAATCAATATTTGAAAAAAGCCAGTTTCTGTATTACAAACATGGACACACTTCTTTATGACTGTATCACTGTCTGTCTGGTGAATTATTTGACATGTTCCATTAAAAAGCCTTCTGAGTATCTTAGTACCTCATGTGTTAATGGATCCATTTTATCTAGAATGTTTGTGTGTGTGTGGCATCAGCTTTCAAATATAAATCACTTTGAGATTGTAAATTGTGGCTTGTATGTGTGTGTTTAAATGTTAATCGTTTGACAGTTTTTAGATTACTTTGAAATATCTAGTTTATATCATTCTTGTCTTTTATGGAATTTTTGCCAGAAATGTTGGCATGACAGTCATATGAGAAATCCTTGCATTTAAGGAATTTTTACCATTATATATTATTATTTTGGAGTATTGACTTAAATACTTTGAAGTATTAACTGAGAATAAAATCTTAAAATATGTTCCATAATGCAGAGATTTTTAGCCAAAGGTCATGAACCTCTTTGAGCATCTCCTCAAATCTTTGTGCTTTAGCCTCAGAAAAATAAACAGTAATCCCCCCCTTGTCCATAGTTTCGCTTTACATGGTTTCATTTACCCATGGCCAACCTCGGTCTGGAAGCAGATGATCCTCCTTCTGACATATCAGAAAGTCAGTAGCAGCCTAATACTAAGTCACGGTGCCTACACCATTTACCTCACTGCATCTCATCATGTAGGCATTTTATCATCTCACATCATTAGAAGTATGATAAAATATTTTGAGAGAGACCACGTTCACATAACTTTTGTTACAGTATATTGTTATAATCGTTCTATTTTATCATTATTGTCAGTCTCTTATGTGTTGAATTTATAAATGAAATTTATCATAGGAATATATGTATATATAGGAAAAAACAGTATGTGTAGGGTTTGGTGCCATCTGTAGTTTCAGGCATCCACTGGGGGTCTTGGATGTATCCCCTGCAGGTAAGGGGGGATTACTATACTATACATGCATACTTAGTTTTTCATATAATTCTAATAAGACTCTCAGAACTCATTCAAATACCCTTACAGGTTTATGGATTCAGTTTAATAAACCATTCTATAATGTATAGGCAAAAGCATACAACTCAAATTTGTTTCTGTGTGTACTGCTCACCTTTTACAAGCAAATATTTTTCATATTTGAGTGATAAAAATTGTGAAACTCATTATATATATGCCTAATTAAAAAAAAAATAGACCAGTCTTTTTTTTTTTTAAGATTTTTTTTTTTTTAATTTTTTTTCAACATTTATTTATTTTTGGGACAGAGAGACAGAGCATGAACGGGGGAGGGGCAGAGAGAGAGGGAGACACAGAATCGGAAACCGGCTCCAGGCTCCGCGCCATCAGCCCAGAGCCCGACGCGGGGCTCGAACTCACGGACCGCGAGATCGTGACCTGGCTGAAGTCAGACGCCCAACCGACTGCGCCACCCAGGCGCCCCTAAGATTTTATTTTTTTAAAAAAAATTTTTTTTTTTTTCCAACGTTTATTTATTTTTGGGACAGAGAGAGACAGAGCATGAACGGGGGAGGGGCAGAGAGAGAGGGAGACACAGAATCGGAAACAGGCTCCAGGCTCTGAGCCATCAGCCCAGAGCCTGACGCGGGGCTCGAACCCACGGACCGCGAGATCGTGACCTGGCTGAAGTCGGACGCTTAACCGACTGCGCCACCGAGGCGCCCCGAAGATTTTATTTTTAAGTAATCTCTCCACCCAATGTGGGGCTCAAACTCACAGCTTCGAGATCAAGGGTTGGATGCTGTACCAATTGAGCCAGCCAGGTACCCCCAAAATATACCAATTCTTAGTTGGATTCTTGGGGAAAAATAAACTATTGCCAGCATAATACATATGTTGAATGATTTTACCAAAGATTTTGGAATACGTGTTTGGTACTTCCTATAATAGCTCCTGATGAGGGAAACAAAGGCAGAGAAATGTAGCTTACCCTTACAGCTTGCAGTCCACTGATAAACACCTGAAACATGCAGAGCATGATCTTCCTCAAACAACTCATGGCTGCCTTACTTTCTTTATGTTTTTCTTTTATTAAACACTAAAAGTAACCTTGTCTTAATAGTAATTAGCCTCTCAAGATCCTGAAAGCCTTGCTTTCAAATTCCTTAGAGACTTATGCTATCCCTAAACCCCACTAACTTAAAAGTATATAATCAGTTACTCCTCACAACCCCAGTGCATATCTTTCTGCCCACGGGTCCTGTCCCTGTGCTTTCATAAAATCACCTTTTTACACCAAACACATCTCAAGAATTCTTTCTTAGCCATTTGCTCGTGAACTTCAAATTTCATCATCTGGCGCCCAGGGTGGGGCATTGAGTCTTCCCTTCTGGACTCTGAGCCTTGTTGCAAAGTTGGTGAATACTTTCTCTTTTCTTCCTTTACTCCTATTTCAGGGGCTTTTCAAGGAGTATGGTCTTATTGGAACACTTTCATGTTGATTGCTCAGGCTGTAATCCTCTAGCCTGTGGAGGAGAAATTCTGCCTTTTGGCTGGAAGTTGGTACTCTGGCCGGGATGGTAATAAGACCCAGATACTTGATGCCCTCTCTTTATTTCTGTCCTTACAAAGTTATCTGTGCTGGGCATGAGACAGCCACCTAAGTGACTAGCACGACTGCTGATCTTAAAGACTCCTGTGTGAGGTTTCCTCCTTATTGGTCTAATGTGATCCCCTCCACATCCCTGGTCTAGCTGCTTCTGGCCGAGAAACTTCTACTGGGAGCCGGCTGAAACCCAACTGGGAACTGTTTCCTAGGGAAGTTGTCTGTAAAGACTATATGTGTTGGAATGTCACTTACATCATGATGGATTTGTGTCTTTACTATTTTCTGTTAATGTCCTCTACTAACTACAGAATGGTGAAACTTCTCTAGTGTTTTCCGTTGGTTAAAAATGGCACAGCCTTCAAGGAAACTAAGGCATGACCTTCATGGCATGCTCCTCAAGACAAAGTAAACTAAGGCACAGCCTTTTACAGCACGGCTTTCAAGGCATGGCATGGGCACAGTATTTTGGTCCATACACCAGGCACCCATTTGTAGTATAGGATGCAATGGGGAAGCTAAGGGACGCTAGCATCCCTTTCCTAGGGCCCCTTAGTGGCTGGTTGGTGATCATAACAGTTTTGTTTGAGGGACGCCTCTGGTCGCTTTGACGCCAAGAACCTCTGATGTATCCTTCGTGGTATACCCCCTGGAAGTTGAGGGCGGGGATTTTTGGTAATGGACCTTTTCTACTTTTCTAGAAACCTGGGATCTTCAGTCCCCAGGGACTGTCCCTTGGGATGCCTTTTAACCCACTAGAATCAATTCAAATTGCAAAATTTAGGAAAAGACTGATCTTCTGTAACACTGACTAGCCTTAATGCAATCTATCGGTTAGATCTCTTCTGCAAGAAACAGGGCAAAATGGACTGAGGTATCCTATGTCCAGACTTTCATGGCCCTAAATCAGGATCCGGACCTGAGGGCCACTTGCAGAATGTGTTTGCCCAAATGTGTTTGGCCACTAACCAGGCCGATAAACTTCCTTCTGATAATTGGATGATTGTCTAAACAGGTCTCCTCTGAATGAACCCAGGTTGCTGGAGGAAACACAGGCCATCCCTAATGAAGGGGACACTGACACTCTCTCTTTCACTGTTCCTCCTTCGTCATAGACTCAGGTTACTCTAGCTGTATGTGGGGGCTCTTACTATTCATTTCTTGAGTTAATGACTATGGTAATTGGAACCAATTGTCTCTTGTTAGTCTACCTCAGGAAGGAGACTTTTAAGGAATATTCCCAAGCAGCTGCTGTTGTTTTGGGGAAGTTCCCTGTCTCTGGCCTGACATGGACTGCCCATTTCCACTTGTTGGTGGGGAAAAAAAAAAAGAATCTGCATATGCTCATTTGTCCAAGCTGATGGCTTTAGGATTGGGAGACCTCTTTCTCTCTCCACTGGCTTTTATCCACCTCCAGCATTCCTGGAGGCATCTCACCTCTTCTGCATTCCACTCCCCCTTTTCCTGTTTCTGCACAACTTTGGGTGCAACCTGCATCTTCCATGCTTCTGGCACCATTAGCCCCTCCTCCTTTCCTTGCTATCAAGGAGTGAAGAGCACTCCCTTGGACTTAACACTGCCCACTTCAGATTTCTTCACTGGGACCCCAGGTAAAAATTGACAATGGTGAACAAAGTGATGGACTTCATGAGGGGACCCAAGTGGAACATATTTGGTATTTGAACTAATTTAAACTTGTTGGTTTAATTAAGATGCACATGTCTTTAGAATTATCAGCACTAAATACAAGACTTTTTCTACCTAGGTTTACTGAAGGTCAGATAAGCTCTTGAATATCTCTGTTGCAATTTGTCAGCAAAAAGATGGCTAAAAATGATGGTTAATTTTATCTGTCTCAGGGTTTTCATGGAAAATTGTTAGTTAGCTTTCAAGGTCTTTGGTAACCCGAAACTTTTGTTTGGATGATAAACTGGATTGAATTCATTGAACATCCAGGTCTTTAACAAATATGATAAAATGCTTAAGCATTATTAAACATAGGTTTATGTTTTTGACTTATTGCAGAGACACTAAGGATATTTGGGTCTGTTGGAAAAGCTGCTTTGTGCTTAGTTGATTCATAAATTTGCCATCTAAAAAATTCTGGTGTCACAGTTCCCAATTAGTTACCACTTAGTTTCCACTGGAGACTAAAGTTTCTAAGCTTAAAATTCTGTTAGATGTAACTAAGACTGATGGAAATAGGAAAAGGCAACTCTGTATATAGAAAAGTAGGAGATATGTAAGAAAAATGTAAGGAATGAAAATACATTTTTGTTGAAGGTAAAATAAAATAATTTTGTCCTAAATGAGACTGGTTGTTTGTAGAGAAAGGGCTTGGGACAAAATCTGAATGCAAAGGAGAATTGTAGAAGGTTCATGAAGGGAAATCTTTGGAAAGGAATTTTATGTGTGGTTAGGACAGACTAAGGTTGAAATGAATGGATTTTAAAAATACACTGGTATAAGATTAAAATTCTGCTTTCTCTCTGTTTAAAAGACAAAGTTTTCTTGGATTGTTGATCTGCTCTTGATAAAAATAAATTTGTAAACAAAGGTCTTTTCTCTTTTGTCTGCTGGGAGAACCAAAGCTTCTGTTTTGTCTTTATCAGGTCTTTGATTACTTAAAACTTCAATGTTAAAGGAGCTAGGTTTTGCTAACAACTGTATAACCCTAAGTATTTGCCTTTAGAATCTCTTATTGCCACCGTGGTTAAATAAATAAGATTTGTGATGATCTGTAATCCTATTTAGGATGTGTTTTATAACTTTCTAAGGATTTAACAAACTTTCCAGGATTTTAAATTGTAAATGAAATCTTTTTGACCAATTGGATGCTTTTATTTGGTACGTTACTTGGAAAGCCCTGTCAAACATGATGGTAAGCCTTTGGTTGTATTGCTTGGTAAATGCTATAACTGCTCAAATATATCCATAAAATTCCCAAAGTTTTAATATGTTTTGGCTTAGGGTCATCACTTGATATTCCAGTTGTGGAAGTGTTATGTGTCACAGAAATAACGGAGTTTCCTTGTCAGTTGCATCATACTGAACTCTCCTATCAGATTGTTAACCATGTCCATTTTTGAGTCTTTTGTCATTTATAGTTATTGTTCTGATGCTCTTACAAAACGTGTTTCATCTTCAAGGATGTTTATAAAAAGGAATTTTAGGACAAATACATGTATTTGACATCTTTAAGATCATAAAACAAATGGGTAAAAATTTACAGAACTAAAAAGTTGCATTCAAATTGAGCAAGAATTGGTAACATGGGACTAAATAAACGGAGGGAGATTATAGTTTTGTGACTCTTGTTGGAAATATTGTTGGTTCTCTAATGTTTGCCCTTCCAGATTAAGTAAACTGTCTCTTAAGATATCTATGACATACAGAAAACTGATAAAGTATTCATTTGTAAACAAACTAAAGCATTTAACTTTTCTCCCTACCTCAACCCTCTGAATTAAAAAACTCTCAGTAAGTATTCTTTCCTTCATGGCAATTACAGTTGTTTGCATAAGTTCAATAAGAATCTGTTCTCCTTGTAACAGGTCACAATTGGAAATACTGGTTATTTTACCAAGTCTTTGACTGGAATGTCATATTTGAGAGCAACATACATACACTCAGATATGACCAAACAGTTTTAAGGAACTAAGGTTGACTTTATGAAGCACGAAGCCAGTAAAGCCCCTTGGAAATGTTGGCCTGATACCTTGCTTACAGAGTTCCCAGCAGCCTTGTTAGGTGAGTAAAGATGTCACTTCCTGGCAGGTGCAGCCACCTCAGGATACTTTGGGACCTCTTAGAAGGAATTTGCCCAAATGCAGGCATGTCTGATGGCAAGTACTTGGCATGGCTTCTGGCCTAGAGAGGCTACTGAAAGCTCAATCTAGAGAGAGATTCCTTATAAAAAGTTCCAGCAAAGCAAAATTTGGAAGATCTATATGACCAATCTCTGTTCTTGCTGAGCTTATGTAAATAATTAGGCCTAGTTTGTTAAAACTGGACTTGTTCTACAAATGAATTAGTCTTGATTTGGCTATCTCTAGGAATGAAGGTTGTTAGAAAAAATTATGTTTCATGGCAATGCTCCTTAAGACAAGGTAAACTTTATGGATGTTAAATTCGAGTTCTGATTGTCTTTAAATGTTTGTTTTTTTCCTGGACTAGACAACTTGAGGTAAACTTCAAAGGAATTGTCACAAAACTCAAGTATAGACAATCTTTTTGCCTGTTGCTCTATGGGCCATTCAGAGGGATCACCACAAACATTTGAGTTACAAACCAGCAAAACCCATCTGATTCCCACCGCCTATTCTCATTCTATCTGAGGATGCTTCAGGCCTGACATCTAAGAATCTTTTCCCTGGCAGCCCTCGAGACTCAGACACTCGGTTTTATAATTTTGCTCTAACCATTAACCTGTATTTTTTTTCTTGTTTCTCTTAGAGTGCCTCCAATTGTTTACTAAACAAAACAGAGTCTGTATGTTGGTTCATACCACCTATTACACAATCAAAGCCTTAAATGGCTCTGGCACAAAAACAGACACATAGACCAATGGAATAGAATAGAAACCCCAGAACTAGACCCACAAACGTATGGCCAACTAATCTTTGACAAAGCAGGAAAGAACATCCAATGGAAAAAAGACAGTCTCTTTAACAAATGGTGCTGGGAGAACTGGACAGCAACATGCAGAAGGTTGAAACTAGACCACTTTCTCACACCATTCACAAAAATAAACTCAAAATGGATAAAGGACCTGAATGTGAGACAGGAAACCATCAAAACCTTAGAGGAGAAAGCAGGAAAAGACCTCTCTGACCTCAGCCGTAGCAATCTCTTCCTCGACACATCCCCAAAGGCAAGGGAATTAAAAGCAAAAATGAATTACTGGGACCTTATGAAGATAAAAAGCTTCTGCACAGCAAAGGAAACAACCAACAAAACTAAAAGGCAACCAACGGAATGGGAAAAGATATTTGCAAATGACATATCGGACAAAGGGCTAGTATCCAAAATCTATAAAGAGCTCACCAAACTCCACACCCGAAAAGCAAATAACCCAGTGAAGAAATGGGCAGAAAACATGAATAGACACTTCTCTAAAGAAGACATCCGGATGGCCAACAGGCACATGAAAAGATGTTCAGCGTCGCTCCTTATCAGGGAAATACAAATCAGAACCACACTCAGGTATCACCTCACGCCAGTCAGAGTGGCCAAAATGAACAAATCAGGAGACTATAGATGCTGGAGAGGATGTGGAGAAACAGGAACCCTCTTGCACTGTTGGTGGGAGTGCAAATTGGTGCAGCCGCTCTGGAAAGCAGTGTGGAGGTTCCTCAGAAAATTAAAAATAGACCTACCCTATGACCCAGCAATAGCACTGCTAGGAATTTATCCAAGGGACACAGGAGTACTGATGCATAGGGGCACTTGTACCCCAATGTTCATAGCAGCACTCTCAACAATAGCCAAATTATGGAAAGAGCCTAAATGTCCATCAACTGATGAATGGATAAAGAAATTGTGGTTTATATACACTATGGAATACTACGTGGCAATGAGAAAAAATGAAATATGGCCTTTTGTAGCAACGTGGATGGAACTGGAGAGTGTGATGCTAAGTGAAATAAGCCATACAGAGAAAGACAGATACCATATGGTTTCACTCTTATGTGGATCCTGAGAAACTTAACAGGAACCCATGGGGGAAGGGAAGGAAAAAAAAAAAAAAAAAGGTTAGAGTGGGAGAGAGCCAAAGCATAAGAGACTGTTGAGAACTGAGAACAAACTAAAGGTTGATGGGGGGTGGGAGGGAGGAGAGGGTGGGTGATGGGTATTGAGGAGGGCACCTTTTGGGATGAGCACTGGGTGTTGTATGGAAACCAATTTGACAATAAATTTCATATATAAATTAAAAAAAAAAAAAAAAAAAGAAATGGAGAATAAAAGAGTCATCTTTAGAAGACCTGGCTAGCTACACGCCAGGAAACCAATTCCCTTTATTAAAATAAAATTAAAAATATTAAGGAAAAAACAAAACAAAACAAAAAAAACACAAAGCCTTAAATGGCTCAAAATAACATTATTAAACACTAAAATAACTCAAATGCATTAAACAGTTCTACAAAATAAAAAATGGCATTAGCTGTTTTAACTGCTGCACAAAGTGGAACTTGCACTCTCATAAAAAGAGAATGCTGTGTATACTTTCCAGATACCACAAAAATATTTCTGAATATCCAACTGACAGATACTCAAATTGGCGCTTTAAATCATCCCTCTCTTTCCTTTAATAATTGTTTAAACTCCTGGACTGAAGAAAGATTTTTGTCAACTATCAAAGGACTCTTATTTGGGCCTCTTTTCCTTCTTGTTATTTTAATCATGTTTTGTTGTTTTCTCCCATGTCTCTCCACCTGGTGCCAAGACGCCTTCACTGCTACAACTTCAAGCCAGCAGATGATCCTTTCTGTTCAAGGACACTCCCATATGTTATCAACTCTAGATATAGCCACCTTAGCTTTTCCTAACTCCTATTAAATTTTCAACTGACCAACCTTGACCCATAGATAGGTACATCTCTACGCCTCTATTCAGCAGGAAGAAGCTATGGAAGATGAGACCTTCTACCTTCAGCAACCTTAAAGATCTAAAAGGGTCACAGTTGTTCAGGGAGGAAAATGATGAGGGAAACAAAGGCAAGAGAAACGTAGCTTAAATTAAATCTCCTTACAGCTTGCAGCCCACTGATACACCCCTGAAAACATGCAGAGAGTGACCTTCCTCAAGCAACTCATGGCTGCCTTACTTCCTTAATGTTTTTCTTTTATTAAACACTAAAAGTAACCTTATCTTATAGCCCCTCAAGGTCCTGAAAGCCTTGCTTTCCAATTCCTTAGAGACTTATGCTATTCCTAACCCCCACTAACTTAGAAGTATATAATCAGGGGTGCCTGGCTGGCTCAGTTGGTTAAGTGTCTGACTTCAGTTCAGGTCATGATCTCACGGTTTGTGAGTTCGAACCCTGCATCTGGCTCTGTGCTGACAGCTTAGAGCCTGCAGCCTGCTTCGGATTCTGTGTCTCCTTTTCTCTCTGCCCCCTCCCCCACTTGTGTTGTCTCTCTTGGTCTTTCAAAAATAAATATGTAAAAAAAAAAAAAAAAAAGGTATATAATCAGTCACTCCTCACAATCCCAGTGCAGCTTTTTCTGCCCACGGGTCCTATCCCCGTGCTTTAATAAAATCACCTTTTGCACCAAAGATGTCTCAAGAATTCTTTCTTAACTGTTTGCTCAAGAACTCCACCAAGTACTGTCCATCCTGAATTAATAGGAGGTAGAATATATGACTTTTAAGTCATATATTAAGTCATATTTATTTATAAATATATAAATACCATTTTTTCAAAGGTAAAAAGAGAAACTACTTTGGCCTAACTTGCCCTTATATAGTTGAGATCTGTGATCTGTGGAGGAAAGGGTTTGTTAAAGTATTTTGAGTTGTACATTTTTAAAAAAGTTTATATATTTTTGAGAGAGGGGGAGAGAATTCCAAGCAGGCTCCATGCTGTCAGCGTGCATCCCGTCATGGGGTTTGATCCCATGAATTGTGAGATCATGACCTGAGCCAAAATCAAGAGTTGGACAGTTAATCAACTGAGCCATCCAGGTGCCCCTTTATATATATGTTTGTGTTAAAATTACTCCTACATGTGATAATGGGGTTTAGGTCTGAAGGGATAATGGTGTTTTGGTCTGAAGGGATTGATTCTCTATTAAGTCCTGAGATTGTGTTTATCATCCATCTAGTTTGAATGATGATCCTAAATAAAGTTCTTAGAAATACATGGTTTTAAAAACTTGTAGGTTGCACCTAAAATAAAATCGTAATAATGGTTTTTACATTAGGCAGAAGCCTCAGGAGATAGGAACAGTTGAATTAGCCGCTAATGAGACACTGGACTGTTTGAGGATCTAGTGAATTTTAGGCGTATTGCTTTAAAGTGATAACCTTTGTGACCTGTTAGAGTTAATAATTCTCTGAGGATCTAATGTACTACTGGGAAACAAGTTAACTCTAATACATAGACTTTGAGAGCTAGAAGAGGAAGCATTTAACCATTAGTGATTTGGCCTCCTTTTCAATGAATTTTATGAAGGATGAGAGCAGTTAATTGACTGGCACAAGGTCAGGTGGTTAGTGGCATTCCCAACAGTGTAGTTACTCATTACTGAGTTTTGGTAGGTCTGTTGTGCTTATTTATTTTGGCTGTTTTCATTCTGTATCTCAGTTTCTAGAAAAGAAAGTATCTTTACAGTAGGGTTTTTAGCATTGTGGCTTTAAGTCTCAGTTGATAAATTGACTAAGAATTACCTGAATTTTTATACTCTTGGTGTTTTTACTTTGCTGTACGTGTTCTCACCCCATCTTTAGCACAATAACCCACGGTTGTTACAGGCTTATTGGGTAGGGTTTTTAGGAGCTTAAATCAGTTTCACAGCTGGAAACAGATACTAAGAATCTACAAAGTCATCAAACACTTCCCTCATGTTTTCTTTTTTCTTTTTCTTTTTTTCATTTGAGAGAGAGTGTGCACATGGGCGAAGAGACAGAGAAAGAATCTTAAGCAATCTCCACATTCAGCACAGAGCTGATGTGGGGCTTGATTCTACAGCCCTGGGATCATGACCTGAGCCGAAATGGTCAGACACTCAACCAACTGAGTCACCCAGGCACCCCTCTCTCATATTTTCTGTACCTTTCTGGGCTGATTCCTGCCTGACATTTAGTTGCAAGCTATATCTATGAACCTGGCAACATTTTAAAAGTAAACCAGGAAGGGATTTTTGAGAAGAGGGTTTGTTATGGGATTTAGTCCTTTTGAAGATATTTTTTGATGATTCCCAGAACTAGAGACTGGAGGGATCACTCACATCCAAGTTCAGAGAAGTTATTCCGTAAAGGGCCTGATTCCAAGTCCTTATATTACATTTGGTTGGTGTAGATTTGATAGGCAGGGAGAGCACCTGCCCCTACATTAGTGGCCCTGTAGTCAGGGTAGGACCCTTACAACAGTGCTTCTCAAGTTGTTTTAATCCCAGCCATTTAGCTGGATCATTTTTTAGCTCAATAATTCCCACTTTTGGTGGAAAAAAAAATAATTGTCAATGTCCAGGCATTTTGGAGGGAGAGAGGTTTTCTTCAGCATTTAGGGATATGGATAGTTCCTAGTTGAATTATGAAAAATATATTTGTCTTAAAGTCTAGACTAGTTAGAACACTGTAGGTCTCAAATCCTCATGATGCAATTGTTTAATACATTCTGCAGGTATAATAAAACAAATAAAATGTATGAAGCTTAACTAATGCACATTTTTAATTAAAAAGTAAAAATAATAACTCAGACAATACAACTTCACCAACAGTGAGTGCCTCTCTTGAAATTACAGAATTTCACCTTTTGAGTGTGCGTATGTGGTAGGAGCTTTGTAGCATTGGGAGTTGCACCAGCCACAGTTATTAACTGTATACAGATTGAAGTCTTTGGTACTTTTGAACAGCCTGGTCATTTTTGCACCTCTTAATAACTGACTTGATAGTTTATTCATAAGTAGTCTTTTAAAAAACATTTTTTAAAAATTTTTTTTTTAATGTTTATTTATTTTTGAGACAGAGAGAGACAGAGCATGAACGGGGGAGGGCCAGAGAGAGAGGGAGACACAGAATCGGAAGCAGGCTCCAGGCTCTGAGCTGTCAGCCCAGAGCCTGACGCGGGGCTCAAACTCACGGACCGTGAGATCATGACCTGAGCCAGAGTTGGACGCTTAACCGACTGAGCCACCCAGTCGCCCCTTAAAAAACTTTTAAAGTTTATTTATTTTGGGGGGGGGTTGGGGTAGACAGAGAGGGAGAGAGAATTCCAAGCAGGCTCTGTGCTGATGTCCGCACAGAGCCTGACGTGGAGCTCAGTGTCACGAAGTGCTTGACCTGAGCCTAATCAAGAGTCAATGCTTAATGGACTGATCGTTAACTGACTGAGCCACCCAGCCACCCCAATTCATAAATAATCTTATGCATCAAAGGAATATCATGCTAAAAATTTTTTTTTTCATGTTTATTTATGAGAGAGTGAGAGAGCTTGTGGGGAAAGGGCAGGGGAGGGAGACACAGAATCTGAAACAGCCCCAGGCTCTGAGCTGTCAGCACAAAGCCCAAAAACTGAGATCAAGACCTGAGCTGAAGGGATGCTCAACTGACTGAGCCACTCAGGCGCCCCAGAAGATCATGCTTTTTAAATCATTGGGATTTAAATCCATGGGAGATTTGGCCTATTTTTGGATAATCATTACCTTAGAAGGTAATTTGTGAGCTTTTCAGGAGCGTTGTTTCCCTAGCTGTATTGGGAAATTTATGAAGGCTTAGGGGTCTGTGGCCTGCTTTACCTGGGGACATTTGGTAGTCTTCGATATGCTAATACACTTTATTGATTTCTAGTTGGGATAAAGTATACAGTTTCCCAGCCCCATTTACCATGGTTTGGAAAATGCTGCCTTGGAGGATGTATGTACCTGTTTTTAGGTTCAGCCTTGAGAACAGATTCAAAAGGTGCATAAGAAGGTGACACAAGAGAAACAGGAAATACAGCATAAAGCAGAAGCTTCAAAGCACTTTTCTGCTGTTCAGGGTTGCAAGGCGTTTGCTGTAATAATCAGACGGAGTCTGAACTGCTTCTAAACTGAATCTAAACTACTTTTATAACCAGTGAAATACCTGATTCTGCCAGCTTGTTCTCAAAGATCTTAATCTTCATGAACAGATTTTGGTAGTTTTAAATTACACCACACAAGATCTGCCTGAGTCCATTTTTGGGAAAATCTATAGGTGGTCAAATGTAATGTTTGTGGTAAATATGATATATTTTCCTCTTAACATTAGGAATTTGAAATATTTTTGTGTTAGTCTTTCGATATATTATGGAGTCAAATGCACAACTTCCATGAATTGCTAAGCACAATTTTAGTTGTGTTGGAAAAGTTAAAGAAGCCTGGTGTTTGGTGGTACACTTAAAGTATTAGTACGCCTATGTATATTTGAATCCTATATTTTAACTTTTCTTTTTTAAAAAAAATTTAGTATTTATTAATTTTGAGAGGGAGAGAGAGAGCACGTGCAAGTCGGGTAGGAGCAGAGAGAGGGAGAGAGAGAGAATCCCAAGCAGGCTCTGTGCAGTCAGTACAGAGCCTGATGCAGGGCTTGAACTCAGGAACCGTGAGTTCATGACTGAGCCAGAATCAAGAGTCAGACACTTAACCATCTGACCCACTTAGGTGCCCCTGTATTTCACTTTTCTGAGTAAGTATCAGGATAAAAATTTCATGTCTTTAAATGAAAACATTTTCATTAAGGTAAGGAGAAAGCATTGCACAATAGTTTAAGAAAGAATCACGTGGCTTGTGACTACTTTGTAAAAATTATTTTCTCCCAGAATAGAATTGAAGATATGGATTTACTACAAGCAATTACCAAACTGTTAATCGGAGCTCAACCCTTCTTCGTGGGCTTTACCGTAGAGAAGTTACCCCACTGGTACAGGCCGTGAGGACAGAAACAGAAACAAAGGGAAATGGATATTGCTGAAAACTTTAAATTTTCTTGTCAGCAGATAATCTTCATTCTGTAGAATTGACATTTACTTTCTAACAGAGGAGAACTTGACTTTTTAAGATGTCTTTTGTTTTTTTTACATCACTCCAAGGAATTTGGAGTCTGAATTTTGTTAATGGCTAAGACTTTCCAGGATAATGAAGCCTTAGAGTGCATGCTTATTGGAGTATATGTACAAAATAGTTATGTAGTGCCCCTAAAAGAACTAATGAATCTATTGAGATTCCTTACCACCAAGAAGTATCTCAGACACTGAGGAAGATAGGATTCAGAGAGTTAAGTATTCGTATGCCAATGTCTGTGTAGGCAAACAGAGTGCCCATTATATCTCCTTCAATGGGTGCTCACAACAGGGTTGGACACTAGCATCTTTTATTGAAAAAAGAAATGTTAACCAAGATGCTACAGCCATTCTTTTGTTTGTGGAAAAATGCCTCATAAGCCTTAATTTTTGAAAAAGGAGAAAGGAACCCACTATTCTTACCAGCTTGAGTACAGTAAATAGTGTACATTTTGAGTTTGCATTTTGGCCCCTTGTTTGTTGCTTACAGCTTACTTGCAGAGGCAGTTTTTTTTTATGTTGAGTTTTGAAACAGCAAATAATGATTACAGAGGTATTAAAATATAGCAGAAAGACACAAGACCAGTGGTTCCCAGTATGCCTCCAGATGGAAGACAATCAGAAATCTTAAAGTATATATACTCTTCATAGTCAAACTGAAATGAGTTGGCTTGCTTTTGGCCAGAAGTGTGTCAACTCCCAAGTGGTAACTTACTGATTAGAAGTTGACAAGTAAACAAGCAAAAATGAAATTTTTATTCAGTAAATGAGGTTGTTTGGTAAAAGGCAAAATATTTCAAAGTATGAGGCCCATGCAGCCATTTTTTTTAGTTTTGGGTGGCTGAAAATATGTAATAAGAAACAACTCTTTGTTGTTCCCTAGGGCCATGAAATAGGTCCAACATGGATTAAATAGTTGGCAGTCTCAAAAGTAATAAATTTGTCATTATTTCACCATGTTCTTCGTGGCAGGTGGTGTTGTCTGAAGATAGTCTTAACAGTATCTCCCATGGCACGTGCTCTTTCATTGTGACCTTGACTCTTCTCTCATCCTGAGGTGGGGTTTATGGCCCCTCCCCTTGAATTTGAGTGGTCTTGTGACTCACTTGTAACCAGTAGAATGCAGGAGTAGTTATACTTGTGTGACTTTCAAGGCAAAGTCAGAAGAGGTTAGAGAGCTTCTGGCCTAGCTCACCAGAATACTGGTTGTGAAGCCTGTAGCAGCTTTGTAAGCAAGCTAGCCTGAGACTGCCATGCTGCAAAGAAGCCCAAACTACTTCATGTGGAGAGATGCAAAGGATCTAAGATCCTGAGCTAGAACTTTTCAGCTAGAACTGTTTAGTTGAATCCTTCCCAAATTCTTAACTCAAAAATATCGTGAGAGAGATTAAAATGGTTATTGTTGTTTTAAGGTACTGAGTTTTTTAGTGATTTTGTTACATAGCAGTAGATAATCAGAGTCCTGCTTTTCCTGAATCTGCTACTGTATCTTGAGATTTGACAGTGTGCCAATGCACAGTAAGGAATACACCCCAATGATTGGTTCTGGGATCTCAATATTAACCTTATTTTGATCTTTCACTTTTGGAATATAAAACTTTTTTTTTTCTGTTTTATCCTGCACCCATTTGGAAAAGCCATTCCATTTTTAAGTATTTAGTAGAGTGTATTTTGGTAACTGAAGCTGTATCATGTGTGTTGGAAAGTGTCCATGATATTATGGCATGAGAGCACATGCATCATCTTTAGAAGATCTTTCCACTGTACCCTAATTTAGTTGCTATGGTATTTGGCTTTCTATTAGTTTCCTAGGGCTGCTGTAACAAAGTACCACAAACTGGGTGGCTTTAACCAACAGAAATTTATTGTTTCATAGTTCTGGAGGCTAGAAGTCTGAAATCCATGCTCCCTCTGAAACCTGCAAAGGAATCCTTCCTTTCCTCTTCCTAGGTTTTTGGTAGCAATTTTGATGTTCTCTGGCTTGTAGCTGTATAACTTTAATCTCTAGTTTTGTTGTCACATGGAGTTCTCTGGAGTTCTCCCTCTGTATCTCTGTGTCTTCACATGGCCCTCTTCTTATAAGAACACTGGTGATAATTGGATTAGTGACCCACTCTGCTTTAGTGTGACATCATTTACCTTAACTAATTACATCTTCAAAGATCCTATTTCCAAATAAGGTCACATGCTGAGGTACTGGGAGTTAGGAATTCAAAAGATCTCTTTTGGGGGAACACAGCTCAATCCATAACAGGCCTCAAGGGAGATTGGTATAATTCTGTTTTAACCATTTACGCATTTTTACTCCAGATTAGATGTGAAGGGGGTTTTTCACCAGTACCTATGAAGTCTGTTCTCTGCGCATTAAGTCCATCTTTTCGGCATGCACACATAATACACATAAAATTTGATTGTAGTTTTTAATGGTTTAGGCTCATTGACCCTTTGAGAATCTGATAAAAGCACTGGATTCTTTCCCTAGAAAGATGTATAGATGTATGCTTGGGAGTGCGTACTTGTGCACATACACAACAACATTTTGTTTTAACGTGTTCTTGGACCTCTACCCCTATCCCTGCTCCCCAAAGCCTGTTCATGAACTTCTGGATTAGAGAGTTAACTAATTTAGGTTACTTGGAGATACCTAATTCCCATCTCTTTTAGTGGAAAAACAAAAGGAAAAACAAGAAGCTGAGGCGATCCCTCATGGTTATTGTAGCTACACGCAGTTTTCTGGAGGATTTTCATTTTTATGTGATATTTATCATGTGCTTAGTCTCTTTTCCTTCTCTTCCTGCTCCCCACTCCCATATAAAACCTTTAGCTAAGGAAAATTGTAAATAATGTTATACTTTTCTGTAGAGAAGAATAGTCTAGGTTCTTTTAGATGTGGATCAATATATAAACAGACTTTTATATCTTGCTACAGTGTTGGCTTAGCTCATGACCTCTTTAAATTCTGTTATTTTTTGATTATTACATCAAAATTATTTTATAAAGGATAGTAATCTAGGGTTTCTGAGTCTGCAACAAGAGTGTATCCTGTGCTCTTCTTCACTTGTAGCCTTTTCTCCAACATAATATTGCCCAAACCTCAGCCCTGAACATTTTAATAGGCTTTCCTTTGAAAAGTAACAGATTTTTTTACACACTTTGAAACAGACTATAGGTTATGTCTTCATTTTGCATTTAGCCTCTGGCGTATTTCTGTTTCTGAAGCCTGGCATTCATGTATTGGCTTGTTTTTGACGATATTACATCAAACAAATATTTACTGTCTGTTTTACATGATACATATGGTAAGTATAGTAGTTGTGGAATCACAGGAGATGAATTTTCAGACCATACTGGTTTCCCTTTGATGCCTTTCTCCTTTGTATTCATTTTTCTGAATATGAAATATTGGAAATCATTGTTTAGAATAGGGGTTGGCAAACTGACTTTCACACTACCTTCCTCTTTGTGAATGAAGTTTTACTGGAACATGTCCATACTCATTCATTTACTTAATTATTCATGGTTGATTTTGTGCCCCAAATGGCAGAATTGAGTAGTTGATATTAAGATTGTATGAATGGCCCACAGAATTGAAAATATTTATTATCTAACCCTTTACAGAAATCTTTGCTAACGGTTTGTTTAGAATATTTTGTAATTCTACCTTCTAAGGATACTTAAAAAAATTTTTTTTCCTACTTTTTAGTTATGGAATCTAAAGGATGTTAAAAGACCATTTAGCTCAACTTTTTATCTAGTGTTTGAATTTCCTTTGGTGTTGCTACCACGTGGTTGTCCAGATTAAAGGTCTAGGACAGTGAGACAAAATGGGATTGGATGTGCTATGTTAAACACAGAATAATAACCCCTGGTTGGAAGTCAGTGACTCCCATTGAAAAGATAAATGGACTATCTTATTCTTTGTCCATTGGGTCTCCCTGCTGTCTCCGTTGGTAGGTTTTTACTTTGGGTTTGTTTATGTGGTGAAGGCACAGAGGAGCCAGATTTTAATAGGACCCCTAAATGGACCCTTACTTCAAGATAATAGCTATTAAGTGGTAGAAATTTATAGGAAGATTGATTGAATGGTGAGACATTAACTTGAGACTTTCATATTCAGTGCTTAGTTTTCCTAAATAAATTGATAACTGTTAAAACATAGAACTAAGTCCTTACAAATATACTTTGTCAGATTTTACTGTTTGTGTTAAAAAATGCTGGTGCAGAAAGAAACATATACAGGTAGAACAAGTCCAGACTTCACTGCAGAACTGTATTTGGTAGTTCTGTGTACTTGACAACTTAGTGAACATGGTGAACATAGATGAGCTCTCGGGAGATGGAAGAGAGGTGCATCTGATCCCAAGGTCAAGATTATCCTAAAGAGGAATGAATTCTCACATTGCATTCAGGAAATCCAGTCTGTTAGAGTCTAGTTCTTCAACAGTTTCTTAGTTAACATCTGGTTTTTAATCTAATCTAATAATTTTCCATCTAATAAAGAGAAGGAATGAAAATGTAAGTTATAAAGATTAGCAGAAGATAATATCCCCCCCGCCTTTTTTTTTTTTTTAACACTACCCTTTTTACTTTTACGACGATTTGTCAAGTGCAGCTCAGTCTCTCTGTCTCTGTCCCTGTTTCTTGGTCTGTCTCTCTCTTGCCCACTGTCATATCTCGAGAGTGTTCTTTTTGCTGTAATAAACTTTCCTGCTTTTGTCGCACAAGAAAAAAAGATTTGTCAAACTTTTTTCCTAACCGTGAAAATGAGTTTGTAAATAGAAGACAGAATATAGTGGAGACTGGCTAACTGAGAAGAAAATTTGTGCCTTCGTCTATTTTTTGGTACCCTGTGATTTTTCTATTTTATAAAAAGTGCTTTTAAAAATATATAACACAATGTACCTAGTACATAATTTAACAATGTACAAAAGGATATGTAGTGCAAAGTAAATGCTTTTCATCTCTGTTCCCCACTTACCAAGTTATCCCTCCCAGAGATAACCATCATTACCAATTTTTTGGCTTTTTTTTTTTTTTTGCCAGAAATAATCTATGTATTTATAAGCATGTGCATACTTTTTTTCATTCCTTTTCTGTGTCATAAAGGGTGGTGTATCATATAGGATATTACTTCTTGGCTTCTAAAATTTATCTTGAGTGCTATTTCTTATCAGTATACATATGTTGAACCGCCTCATTACTTTTTGAGATGCAGAATATGCCATTATAGGGATATGCCACTTTGCTCATTCACCTGTTGGTGGGCATTTAGGTTTTCAGTCTTTTGCTATGTTGCATTAAATACATCATTGCACACACTTGTAAGAATAGCTGCAGGATGAACTTTTAGAAATAGAACTGCAAAGGTAATGAACATGTAAAATTTGATAGATATTGTCAGATTCCCTCCCATGGTTTGCACTAGTTTATATTCCTACCAGCACATAAGAGAGGCTGTTACTTGTGGGGGCACCTGGCTGGCTCAGTCGGTAGAGCATGTGACTCTTGATCTTGGGGTCATGAGTTCAAGCCCCACGTTGGACGTGGAGCATACTTAAAAAAAAAAAAAAAAAGAAGAAGAAAAGAGTGTTTTACTTGTGTAAAAACTGTACCAATTTTTTGGTCTTTGTGAGTCTCATAAGTGAAAAAATAAATCTTGTAGTATTCATTTGCATTTTTCAGAATGAGTAAGATTGAGCATTGGTTATAGATGGAACGTCACATTTTATGTTAAAGACCATGGATATGTGATGTAAAGGTGTGTGTGCATGTGAAAGTGGGGGAATAGTCTTGATATTTTCTTTGTTCCTTTTTGACTTGTTAAGTAAAACGGATTATTACAGATTGTTAAATAGTCTTGGCACTCAGGATCACTGGGTCTAGTACAGTCTTATCACTCAGTGTGGTTCCTGACATCACTTAGGAACTATTAGCAATGAGGAATCTCCGGCTCATCCTAGACCTGTTGAATCAGAATCTGTGTGTTAACAAGGTCTCCAGGTCATTTGTGTGCCCATTAAAGTTAGGGAAGCACTAATAGAGAGATTCACCTGGCCTAAAAATAAGGCTGTAGCCTCCCAAAGAGGGTATACAGATTAACCTTTTGGCTGGGCAAGGGGTGGTGGGGGGTGGGGGGGGGGCAGTGGCTCATGAACTTGGTTCTAAATTGGACTGGTAAAAATATTTAAGGTGTGAAATTTTGTGCCTTGAGAAACGGGAGCAGGGGTCTTTGGATACAACTTTGTCACTAGAATGTTTCATTTCCACAGGGTCCAGAGGGTCCAGAATTTATTAGGATTGAAATAAAATTTTGAAATAGGGGCTCTAGGTTTAGGGCCAGGTTCTGGGGAGAGGTAACTGGTAAGAAAGAGCTAGGTTGGCTAAGGAGTTCTAAGCGTCTGACTAGATTTCAGCTCCGGTCATGTTCTTATTTATGGTTTGTGAGTTCGAGCCCCAGGTCGGGCTTTGTACTGATGGTGTGGAGAGCCTGCTTGGATTCTCTCTCTCTCTCTGCCCCTTCCCCATTTGCACTCTTTCCCTCTCTCAAAAATAAATAAATAAACTTAAAAACAACAACAACAACAACAACTGGGAATCGGGGAGATTTGGCCTGGGGCAGAAGTTGCCACCCTCTGGTCTAGACTCATTCTATGAGTACAGGGAATTAACTGCAGCTTTTTGAGCAGGTGGATGTGTCGTCTCAGAGGCTCTTGTGGAATTATTTAAACTGATAGTGAGATCTGGGAAAAAGGCATGAAAAAACAAAGCACCTTTTAATGATGTAGGAAAAAAGCATCTGGAAAATAAACTTTTTTTTGAAGTCTAATACAGAGAAATTCACAAGTACAGTTTAATCAGCGGCTAATCATAAAATGAATTCACTTATGTAATCATACTCAAGGCAAGAAATAGAATATTAGAGCCCCAGAAGACCACTGTGCCTCCTCCCTTCTCCCTAGCAGTGACCACAATAGCTTGACTTCTGACCCCTAGATTAATTTGCTTTTATTTGAATTTTGTATGAATGGAATCACACTAGCTGTATTATTTTGGCATCTGTGTTCTTTGACTAGTATTGAGAACTCTTTCGGTTTCATTGCTATATAGAATTTTTCTGTTAGAGTATGCCAGTATTTATCTATTTTGTTAATGAGTATTTGAGTTTTTCCCACTTTTAGGATGTTGCAAGTAATACTTCTTTAATCTTCTTGTTCTTCACATCTTTTGGTGTTCGTTAATAAATGTCACCAGTTTTCCAAAGTAATTGTATCCACTCTTGCTGTACTTCTAGTGTTGGGAGTGCTCTAGTTGTTCTGTACCACCATCTGCAAGTTTGAGACCCTCCAGGGTAGAGGGATTACCTGGGTTGCTCCTTATAAAGCTGCCTTGGGACTATAGCCTGATTTCCTACCTTAGGAAGCATTTGATGGCTTGTTAACCCTGTTAGCCAGTAAGTAGGCATGTCTTGTCAGTTGTTGTCAGGCCCTCAGAGGTTTGATTTAAGCCTGCTTCTGCTAAAATCATTCATTTCCTTCCCCAATTAAGAAAAAAAAAGGGTATATGTGCATGTGAATATACCAGTGTCCTGTCCAGAGATAAAATAGCCGTTAGTCTCACTTTGGTAATAAAATTTTTTTCTACTCTAAAAATTAAACTCATAATTAAGTGATTTTTTTTTCCGGAAAAGACCCCTAACACATTTCTAGACTAAAATATTGTAGTTTGGACTCACTGCCAGGGGATCATACTGAGAATCACTGCCAAAGAATATGGGGAAGATGAATAAGAAAATGTAATTACGTTTCTCATCATTTGTGTATTACATTTAATTCTTACGCAGATTCTGTGAAGTAAAGGGAGGGTTGGGTATGCTATCCGTATCTTAGAAATGAGAAAACCAAAGAACCAAATAGGTTAAGTAAGTTCATCCCCAAGATAAATGGGTGAAACTGGATTCCAACCCAGCTCTGTTAGACTCAAAGCCCAGGGGTTCCCACCATATCAGGGTCATCTGAAAGGCGTTTCCACAAAGGGCCTACATTATTTAGCAGGAAGCAGTTTATAGCAGAGCCTGATTTCATACAGTACTGAAAATGGGTTCACTAGAGATTAGTTTCCTACTCATTGTAGGGGAGGAAAAACTTTTCTTCTCCCCTCTTGAGTTCTATGGCTGGTGCCTGTTAATTAAACTGACAAGAGCCAGATTAACAGGAGGAGAGGGGTGTGTGTGTGTGTGTGTGTGTGTGTGTGTGTGTGTGTGTGTGTATTTATATATTATATAAATAAACACTTTTTTTTTTATGTGGGCTAGGGCTTCACAGAAAAGATATGAAAAACCAAAAAGAGGTGGTTAGACTTGAGAGCTTATATACCATATTAACAAAGGGTGATAAATTATGAAGTGATGGGTGGGAGAATGGGTGAAATAGGTAATGGGAATTAAAGAGTACACTTATTGTGATGAGCACTGAGCAATGTATATAATTGTTGAATCACTGTGTTCTACACTTGAAACTAATATGACACTGTATGTTAACTGCGCTGGAATTAAAATAAAAAAGCAAATGAAGTTAATTAAAAGTGCAAAAACATTATGAAGAAGTGACTAGACAAAGGAAAAGGAGTTTGGGCTTCTAAAAGCAGTGAATTGTAGGAAGGTAAATATATGAGAAAAGTAATAGAAGATAAGGGTTATTTTAGTAACGTTTGTTGGTGCTGACTCATCTCAGTGCTAACTTTACATCTTCTTCATGACCATAAAACTCCCTCAGAGTCTTCATGGCAGTCCTCATTTCTCAGAAGTTTCTGCTTTTAATCAGATAGGGGAAGTTCAGGGAAGACTTGTTTCTGTATCTGTTAAATCTCGATTGCTCACAGTAATCCATATGGCAAAGTGACATAGTTAAGTGTATATTCTGATCCACCATGCTCCCTCACACAACACTACTATTATTCACAGGCAGTTAAGTACAATACATGTTTTCAAAGTTCACTGATCCATAGGATTACTTTGGTATAGATACCTGCAGAAACATGCTTGAATTTGTTGCTTATCTTTTTTTTTTTTTTTTTTTTTTAATTTTATTTTTGGGACAGAGAGAGACAGAGCATGAACGGGGGAGGGGCAGAGAGAGAGGGAGACACAGAATCGGAAACAGGCTCCAGGCTCCGAGCCATCAGCCCAGAGCCTGACGCGGGGCTCGAACTCACGGACAGCGAGATCGTGACCTGGCTGAAGTCGGACGCTTAACCGACTGCGCCACCCAGGCGCCCCGAATTTGTTGCTTATCTTAAGACAGACCCCAGAGCATCTTGTATTCTACCCTGTCTTACCACCTCTACTGACCTGGGTTTTTTGTTTCTAACATTCCAATGAACGATTTTATCTAGGTAAGGTGTTGGCAGTGGGCTGGGTGCAGTGGAGTTGGAAATAAATCCACTAACCTTTGATAAGGGCATATTTCTATTTTTTAAAAATACTTATTTATTTTTGAGGGGCAAAAGAGAGGGGGGACAGAGGATTTGAAGTGGGCTCAGCACTGACAGCAGTGAGCCCGATGCGGGGCTCGAATTTATGAACTGCAAGATCGTGACCTGAGCCAAAGTCAGGTGCTCAACATACTGAGCCACCCAGGCGCCTGATAAACGAGTATTTCTGAGGATAATGTCTTTTTATTCAGACTGATAGTGAAAATAATTAAGCCCATCTAGATGGTCTTTGAGTCAAGTTCTGTTTGATGGACCAACTTATTATGTTCTCTTTGTTGGCTGCCCTCAAGGAAATCCTGGTAAATCTAATTGCCTTTAAATTTTAATTAAGAGTCTACCTGACCAGTTAATAGTTACATTTCTATTTGTGTTGCTAGTTTGGCCCATCAACCTTTTAATGTATGTGTGAATTTATGAATGAATTACTGAGAGTACGAGCAGTGGAGAGGGGCAGAGGGAGAGGGAGACAGAATCCTAAGCAGGCTCCCATGACTCTGGGATCATGACCTGAGTGGAAATCAAGAGTGGACTGATCCACCCAGGTGGATGGGTGCTTTTATTGTCTCTTCTGCTTTTATTGTCAAATGATTTGGAATTTTAAGAATTCTTCTACCAGAATTTGCCTTTTTTCATGTTAACATTTTCTGTGGAGCAGATTTGTGTCTATCATATGTCTGAAGGCCCTGTAGGGAAAAATGCAGTTCTGTTTACTCCTGTAGTGAATTGTGCAAAATGAAACAGACCTTCAAGACCATCTTTTCCAACTTTGTACTTTTTCTGAACCTCTTTTCCAGTGCTGTGCACTCAGTCCTTATCAGTGAGCTGATGCCTTTACCTCACCACTAAGGGCAAGTAGAAACTTTATTCCCCCCTGCAAAATGTGGGATTTAGTGTGAAGATACTGCTTCAAATTTGGCTCTGCCCATGGGTGTGCTGAGTGACCTAAGGCAAGAAAATTATTAAGGAGGCTTGTGGAAAATTATATCTGAAAGCATGAGAGATACAGCTTTTTGTGCGTAATAGATTTTCCTTTTCCTTTATTTTTATTACGTATTTTTGTCATCACTGGTGAGTCTTCTGTCAAACTTTGGCTTCAGGCCCTTGGAATTGCCTCTCATTCCTTCTTCCTACCTTGCCCTGCTCTCCACATAATTGTTCACATTTGTCTTTCTTCTTAGCAAGTGTCTGAAATAACTACTTGACAGAATATTAAGACTTTTAATTACAGTTTTCAGCTCTAATTCAAGGAAAGGAATTCCTATTTCTTGGTACTGAAGAGCTGCTTTTTTTTTTTTTCTTTGCTAGATTGTTGTGGCTTTCTGAATATTCTAATACCCTAATCTCTCACTTTAATAGCTTTATCTATTGAAAGAACTCTTTAAAAAAAAAAAAAAGTTGAAATGGGAGGTGTAGGATCTGCTCTTTACTTATTTATCTTAACCAAGTTTCTAAAACTAATGAGACAGCATGATTAGCTTTCCACTAATATTAAGACATTTATTATGAGAGTACCGTTACGTTGCAAGGGTGCAGTTTATATTGACTGAGTGAGTGCTATCTTGAAAGTTCTGTGTGGTTTCTCCATTAGTGGCCATTTCAGGCCCTTTTTGCCCATAAGACCTATTTCACGTTCCCTTTTTACAGATAAGGAAACAGGTTCAGAGTAGTAATTTTATCTTAGGATCTCATGGCTTCAAAGTGGTACCATCTGGACTTCAAGTGA
The DNA here is from genome assembly GCF_028749965.1 of Puma concolor. NCBI lineage: Eukaryota > Metazoa > Chordata > Mammalia > Carnivora > Felidae > Puma > Puma concolor. The sequence goes on along the minus strand of NC_141676.1, from coordinate 45,909,300 downwards.
GTGAACATAGGAAGTGAGTGAATGTATCCTCATTTAAGTACATTTGTAATATGTTTTCTTAATGTAAATATAAATACATAATATAAAAGCACTAGGAAAACACACTTTGGCAAGAATACCTTGAAAGATTAGAAACATTTGGTACCCAGCATTTTTACTGGTGTTTTGAAAGATTTCTGCCTCTTTAACTTTTGAACCGTAAGAGAAGGTTTGTTTGTTTTTTAATTTTAGTTGACACACAATGTTAAATTAGTTTCAGGTGTACAGCATAGTGATTCGGTGACTTTATACATTATCTTCTGCTTACCCCAAGTGTAGCTACCAACTGTCACCATAGAACTCTATTACAGTACCATTGATTAAATCCCTTATTCTGTACTTTTCATCCCCGTGACTTATTCATTTCATGACTGGAACCCTGTACCTCTCACTCTTGCTTCACCTGTTTTTGCCTATCACCCCACCCCTCTTCTCTGGCAAGCACTAGTTTGTTTTCTGTGTGTATGGGCCTGTTTCTACTTTTTGTTCGTTTGTTTTGTTTTTTAGATTCAACATATGAGTGAAATCATATGGTATTTGTCTTTTTCTGTCTGACTTATTTCACTTAGCATAATACTCTCTAGCCAAGATATGCTGAGTAATGTTCCATTTTATACGTATATCACATCTTCTTTACCCATTCATCTATGGAGACTTAGGTTGTTTCCATATCTTGGTTATTGTAAATAAATGCTGCAAAGAACATAGGAGTGCATTATCTTTTTGAATTAGCGTTTTTGTTTTCTTTGGGTAAATATCCAGTAGTGGAATTACTGAATCATAGGATAATTTTGTTTTAATTTTTTGAGGAGCCTCCGTACTGTTTTCCATAGTGGTTGCACCAATTTACATTCCCTTCAGCTGTGCAGGAGGGTTCCTTTTCTTCCATATCCTCACCAACATTGTTGTTTTTTGTCTTTTTGCTGCTAACCATTCTGACAGGTATGGGGTGATATTTCACTGTGGCTTTGATTTGCATTTCTCTGACAATTAGTGATGTTGAGCATCTTACATGCCTGTTGGCCATTTCTGTATCTTTGGAGAAATATCTATTCAGGTGCTCTGCCCATTTTGGAACGGATTGTTTTCTTTGTTTGTTTGTTTGTTTGTTTGTTTGTTTGTTTCGTTGTAGAAGTTCTTTATGTATTTTGGATATTAGCCCCTTACTGGATATATCATTTGCAAGTACCTTCTCCCATTCAGTAGGCTGCCTTTTCATTTTGTTGATGGTTTCCTTTGCTGTGCAAAAGCTTTTTATTTTGGTGTAATCCCAGTAGTTTATTTTTGCTTTTGTTTCCCTTGCCTGAGGAGACATGTAGAAAAATATGGCTAAGGTTGAAGTCAACGAGATTACTGCTCATGTTTTCTTCTTCTAGGAGTTTTATGGTTTCAGGTCTCATATTTAGATCTTTAATCCGTTTTTTTTTTTTAATTTTTTTTTTTCAACGTTTATTTATTTTTGGGACAGAGAGAGACAGAGCATGAACGGGCGAGGGGCAGAGAGAGAGGGAGACACAGAATCGGAAACAGGCTCCAGGCTCTGAGCCATCAGCCCAGAGCCCGACGCGGGGCTCGAACTCACGGACCGCGAGATCGTGACCTGGCTGAAGTCGGACGCTTAACCGACTGCGCCACCAGGCGCCCCAAATCCGTTTTGAGTTGAGTTTTGTGTATGATATAAGAAAGTGGCCCAGTTTCATTCTTTTGTCCAGTTTTTTCAACACCATTTGTTCAAGAGACTGTCTTTCGCCATTGTGTGTTCTTGCTTCCTTTGTCATAGATTAATTGGCCATATGAGCATGGGTTTATTCCTGGGCTCTCTATCCTGTTCCACTGACCTGTGTGTCTGTTTTTGTGCCAGTACCATCCTGTTTGGATTACTGCAGCTTTGTGGTGTGTCCTAAAATCTGTTGATTGTGCTAGCTCCAACTTTTTTCTTCTTTCTCAAGATTGCTTTGGCTATTTGGGGTCTTAAGTGATTCCATACAGATTTTAGTACTATTTGTTGTAGTTCTGTGAGGATAAGGTATTTTTTAAAGAAAATACTCAGCTGCCACTGCTAAGTGATGTTTTCTTGAAGGCAGCTCAAGAACAGTAAAAATAAATATGAGTCACATTTTATAGCCCCTCCGCCCCAGCACGCAGGAATGATAATGTTGCGGTTTTTCCTCAGCATTGCAGTGCTGCAGCTGTTTTTCAGCAGATGATAGCTTTTGATGTCTTGCTATGTAGAACTCACACAGTCGAAATTGAAACAGCATGCTGTAGGATTGGCAGCATTTTCTTTCCTGGCATTTTCTAGTAGCTTCTGGCTACATTGGCAGGGCTATGTGGAACATGTTACAAGTCTGGACTTGCCTTAAAAGAATTCTCATTTGTGCTGGCTTTGTCAATAAGTTAGCAGTAGGGTGAAATAAATGTATTGGTGGATGGGGGGAATCAAGGATACTTAGAGTTTGAAAATGCCTAGTGCTTGTAAAGTTTTTGGTGACATTGTGATAAAGTGGGAGATTTATGGGAATTCCGTTCTGTGAAGAAAATCGTGTAACTCACATGTAAACAGTACCTGAAACTGGTAAGAAGCAGTTTCATCCTGAAACTGTCTTAGCAAGCAGGCTTTGTACTGCTGCGCTTGAGGAGAAAGAATTAAGTTTGGTAAAAATTTTCTATTTACAGATTTGCTTTTGAGGCTTTAGAGGAAAGACGTCATTGTAGATGAGGGAAAAAATATGTAGTTGTGTTAGTTTAGGGTTGAGCCAATCGCATATTCAGGCTATAAACCCTCAATTATTAAAGGAAAAACTGCCTGATATTTTTTCTGTTTTAAATGCATATGTACACCTGTGGAAAACTTTCTTGTGCCTGGTATCTAATAGGTACTTAAGAAATGTTTATTGAATACATTTTTACATATGAAGAAAATGAAGCTCAGAGAGGGAATTAGATGACTTGTTCTAGGTCATATTCTCAGCACACTGTGGTTAACATTTGTAATCAGCATATAGTTGTTATCAATACCTACTGGATTTATTAGGTATATTGATACAGTTTTTTTCATATCTCCCTTCAGTGGGCTATAGTTTTAATTAGGCTTTCGGTCACTGAAATCTTGAAATAGTCTTGCTTAGACCTGAAGCAGGTTATAACTAGAGTAACCATATAATTTACCGTGCAAACTAAAACACTTCAGAGGGCTATACTCAGAATTCAGGTGGGATAGCATGTACAAACCAGCTTTGTTCCAGGCAAACTAAGACCTATGGTCACACGAGGTTTTTATTTTTTAAAGTAAACTTTTTATTGGCATGTAGCATACATTCAGAAAGTCCATAAATCCTGAGTGTACAGCTTAATGAATTTTTAAAAACTGAGCCAACCTGCATCAAGAAATAGAACATTACTAGTCTCCCAGAAGCCCCCTCCCACCCTCTTCTGGTCACTGCCTCTTCTTTGCAAGATAACCATTCTTTTAACTGATGGGTTTTTGTCTGTTTTTGAACTTTATGTAAGTGGCATTATATAGTATACACTGTTTGTGTCTGGCCTCTTTGGCTCAGCGTTCTTGTGGGCCTCATCCATGTTGTATGTAGTGATTGTTCCTTCATTTCATTGTTTTTTAATATTCCATTGTGTGAATATGCTATAATTTATACAATATACTATTGACAAACATTGGGGTTGTTTTAATTTGGGGCTAACAGGAATAGTGCTCCCATGAACACATTTGTTGATGAGTCTTTTGGTGAATGTATATACTCATTTCTCTTGGGTATATAATTAGAAGTGGAATTGTGAAGTATGATATATGAATGTTCAGCCTTAGTAGGAATGCCACTTTTGCTAAGTGTTAAACCTGTCTGTACTTCCTCTAGCAGTAGGTGAGCGGTCCAGTTTCTCTGCATCCTTACCGATACTGTGTATTGTCTTGTCTTTTTCATTTTAGCCATATTGGGGACAGTGTAGTGGGATCACATTGTGATTTTAACTCGATAACTACAGATGGTGAGTTCCTTTTCATGTGCTGATTGACCATTTGGATCTTCTTTGGTAATGCCATTTGGATTCTCCTTTATGTTTGCCTCAAGCCTTTCCCATTTTTCTATCAGTTTCTCTCTTCTCCTTGTTGAGTTGTAGTTGTTTATATATTCTGGGTGGTAATCAGTTGTTATTATACATACCACAAATATCTTTTCCTCTAATTTGTCTTTTCTGCTTATTACAGTGTTATGGGATGAACTTAATTTTAGTGTCCTCCAGTTTATCGATATTTTTCTTTTGTGGTTAGCACTTCTTGTGTCCTACTTAAGAAATGTTTGCCTACCCCAAGATCATGGAGATGTTCTTTGTCATTTTCTAGGCCTGTAATTATCTTACCTTTCACATTTAAGTGTATAGTCAATCTGGAGTTCATTTTTTGTGTGTAGTGTGAGGTAGAAGTCAAGATTCATTTTCTTTTTTTTTTCTTTTAAGTTTCTATTTGTTTATTTTTTTAGTGATCTCTACACCCAACATGGGGCTCGAACTCATGACCCTGAGATCAAGCGTCACACGCTCTTCCGACTGAGCCAGTAAGGGACCCCCAAAATTCATTTTCTATATGGATAGCAAATTGCCTGCATTATTCTTTGTCCTAGTACCACATTCCTGCAGCTTTATAATACATCTTGATATACGGTAATGAAGTTCCCCAGCTTTGTTGTTCTTAGTACTTGTCTTGGCTATTATTGGCCCATCGTATTTCCGTAACATTTTAGGGTCTTAGTTTCCATCCACAAAAACAGCTTAGGTTTTGATTGGGATTGTATGGACCCTAAGGATGGTGAGTTGACATTTCATTTATTTAGAAGTTGTCTTCTAATCCAGGCATGTAGTAAATCTCTTCATTTATTTAGGTATTGTTCAATTTCTCTCAGTGTTTGGTAGTTTTCAGAATAGAGGTCTCAAATATCTTTCAGATTTACTTCTACCTTCTGGTAGTTTAAAAACATATAATTCACCGAGGTAAAATTTACACAATATAATGAACCATTTTAAAGTGAACAATTTAGGGGCGCCTGGGTGGCTCAGTAGGTCAAGTGTCCGACTTTGGCTCAGGTCATGATCTCGCAGTTCGAGCCCTGCATCGGGCTCTGTGCTGACAGTTCAGAGCCTGGAGCCTGTTTCAGATTCTGTGTCTTCCTCTCTTTCTGACCCTCCCCTGTTCATGCTCTGTCTCTCTCTGTCTCAAAAATAAATAAACGTTAAAAAAAAAAATTTAAAGTGAACAATGTAGTACAGTTCAGTGTTGTGCAGTCACCACCTCCATCTAGTTCCAAAACATTTCCATCACTGCAGAGTAAAGCTCCTTAAGCATTTTGTCTCCACTGCCCACTCTCCCACCCCTCAGCCCCTGCCAACCACCTGTATGCATTCTGTCTCTATGGATTTATTTATTCTGGATATTTCATATAAATGAAATCCTGTAGTATTGATGTTTTGTATCTGACTTATTTCACTTAGTATGTTTAAAAAAAATTTTTGGGGGGCGCCTGGGTGGCTCGTCGGTTAAGCGTCCGACTTTGGCTCAGGTCACGATCTCGCGGTCCGTGAGTTCGAGCCCCGCGTCGGGCTCTGGGCTGATGGCTCAGAGCCTGGAGCCTGCTTCTGATTCTGTCTCCCTCTGTCTCTGCCCCTCCCCCGTTCATGCTCTGTCTCTCTCTGTCTCAAAAATAAATAAAACGTTAAAAAAAAAATTAAAAAATTTTTTTTGTTTTTACATTTTTATTTATTTTTGAGAGAGAGAGAGAGAGAGAGAGCGAGCATACTTGGGGGAGGGGCAGAGAGAAAATGAGACACAGAATCCGAAGCAGGATCCAGGCTCTGAGCTGTCAGCACCAGAGCCTGATGCGGGGCTCAAACTCACAAACTGTGAGATCATGACCTGAGTCAAAGTTGAATGCTTAACCAACTGAGCCACCCAGGCGCCCCTCACCTAGTATGTTTTTGAGGCTCATTCCTCGATTGTAGTGTGTGTCAAGTCTTCATTCCTTTTTATGGCTGAATAGTATTCTGCTGTAGGTGTATATACCATAATTTTTTTATCCATTCATCTGTTAATGGACATTTTGAGCTGTTTGTACTGTTTGGCTGTTGTGAACAGTGTGCTGTAAACACGCATGTACATGTACTTGTTCGAGTACCTGTTGGCAGTTTTTGGGGCGTATGCCTCAGAATGGAACTGCAAGGTTGTATAATTCTGTTTAACTTTTTAAGGTGCCACTACCTTTTCCATAGCGGCTGAACCATTTCACGTTCCCACAAGCGATGTGCACGGGTTTTAGTTTCTCTGTGTCTTCCTTAATACTTGCTGTTTTCCATAGTGTTTTGGTGTTTGGGATGGTATCTTAAGTGGTTCCAGTTTTTTGTTACTTCATTTTCCGTGTTGCTGATGTATAGAAATACATTTGCTTTTTTCCATATAAACTTCGTATTTAGCGACCTTCTTAACTTCATTTAATTCTAATAGTTTATTTATGTGTTTATTGGATTTTCTCTATACATCTGGATTTTGGATTTTCAAGTGCTTTCTTATTCTTCTGTTCCTTTTTCATGTACTTTGCTATTTTATGGATGCAGTATTTTTGTGAATGGCTTGGAGAATTTCTTTAGAATTTAAATTCTGTTTAAAATTTTATTGCCCTTGTTTCCTTAGTGGTTGATTCTGTTGCTTTTCATTTTGGTTCTTCTTAATTTTGTTAGGTATTTCTTAAATATCTGGTGATCTTTGGTTATCTAGTCATGTTTATGAAGGATCAGGGTGGTTGGTTTTGGGGGCTGATACTGGCTGGCTTCCTCTCAGTTTTTTGTGGTCTGTTTTTCCAAAAGAGCTTTTCTCTAAATGAGATTACTGATGCAGAATCCTGTGTGAGTTTATTTGTTTTTTAAATTTTTTAACGTTATTCATTTTTGAGAGACAGAGACAGAGCATGAGTGGGGGAGGGGCAGAGAGAAAGGGAGACACAGAATCCAAAGCAGGCTCCAGGCTCTGAGCTGTCAGCACAGAGCCCGACGTGGGGCTCGAACTCACAGACCGCGAGATCTTGACCTGAGCCAAAGTTGGATACCTAACCGACTGAGCTACCCAGTCGCCTGAAGTTTTATAGTAATTTTATTTTATTTTTTATTTTTTTAAATGTTTATTTATTTTTGAGAGAGAAAGAGATGGAGCATCAGCAGGGGAGGGGCATAGAGAGAGGGAGACACAGACAGGCTCCAGGCTCTGAGCTGTCTGAGCAGGCACAGAGCCTGATGTGGGGCTCGAACCCACGGACTGTGAGATCATGACCTGAGCTGTAGTCGGATGCTTACCTGACTGAGTCATCTAGGCGCCCCTTTGTGAATTTGTTTTAAGGGCCAACAGCAGCCAGATAGATAGGCTTAGGACCTAAAATTTATTCTAGGGCTCAAGTGCTTTGAGACTTTTTTCTTTCGTTGCTTTAGTTTCCTCTCTCTTGATTCTCCACCTCCCCCACCATTTGTGGATGTCTGGAGCAATGTCAGGCTCAGCCCTGCTTTTCTTTTGTCCCTAGCACCCATGCTGGATGTTCTTCTCAGCAGATCTGGATACTAAGCCTTGGGAACTCAAGTTTATACCGGAAGTAAGGCTGTCTTGAGTGGCTCTGCTGTTCTGTGAGCAATCCTTTAATTCCCTTGATTTCCCTATGACTTTTATTTTATTTTATTTTTTTATTTTAGAAACAGAGTGTACACAAGCGGGGGAGAGGGAGAGGGAGAGAGAGAGAATCTTAAGCAGGCTCTACACTCAGCACAGAACCCCAACGCGGTGCTCAATCCCAGGACCCTGGGACCATGAGCTGAGCCAAAACCAAGAGTTGGACACTCAACCAACTGAGCCACCCAGGTGCCCCTGGTTTCCCTATGCTTTAATTCAGTTTATTTATTTTTTTATTATTTAAAACTTTTTTTATTATTATGTTTATTTATTTTGAGAGAGAGAGAGAGACAGAGTGCGAGTGGGGGAGGGGAAGAGAGAGAGGGAGACAGAATACAAAGCAGACTCCAGGCTCTTGAGCTATCAGTGCAGAGCCCCACATGGGGATCAAACCCACGAGTGTGAGATCATGACCTGAGCCGAAGTTGACGCTCAACTGACTGAGCCCCCCAGGCACCCTTTTAATTCAGTTTCTTGATTCTGGGCTTGGTGTTCTCTGTTCAGGGAATTGGGACATTTCTTGCCTCTTTATAAGTCCTTTCCTATGCTTGCTTTGCTTGGGTTGCTATTTCTTCTGCTATGGCTTTTCTTAGTCTCATCTTTTTCTTCTAGAAACTCTTTCCTTCTCTCCATTCTGCTAGTTTTTATTTTATTTTATTATTTTTTTTTATTAAAAAATTTTTTTTTTACATTTATTTTTGAGAGACAGAGACAGAGCACAAGTTGGGGAGGGGCAGAGAGAGAATGAGACACAGAATTCGAAGCAGGCTCCAGGCTCTGAGCTGTCAGCACAGAGCCCCACACGGGGCTCGAGAACCATGAAATCATGACCTGGGCCAAAGTCGGATGCCCAACTGGCTGACCCACCTAGGCACCTCCCTTCTGGTCTTTAATGGGTCTATTTCTTATCTTTAGATGTTATGAATTTATTATTTTTTAATTATGAAAGTTAGAACATAAAACACGTGTATCTACTCCCTAACTTAAAGAAAACATAAATTGAAGTTCCTATTCTCTGATTGTATTGCACTCCCTCTCATGCATCTGTTAATATCATCTTGTGTGTGCATTTCTGAACAGCAAAGAGCATTGTTTTGAAAGGGTTTGAGATTTGAATAGTGACATACTGCATGAATCCTTCTGCATCTTGTTTTTTTCCATTCATCATGGTTCTTTTGTTTGTTCAGTCTCTTAGTATACTATCTTTTCTGCTGTTTTAGTGGAATTTGGACAAAGGGGATAATTCAGCTCATGTATTTCTTACTATGACTTTTTTAAAAGGGAGATTTAAGCACCTTTTGGATATATTGTCACTACAGACATGGAAGAGAAAGGACTTGATGTTACCTCTTCTTGTTTCAACTGGTGATGATAGGCGAATGTGATACCCCGCCATGTTATACAAGCTAGACAATTGAGTCTTGCTGCTGACCTCTATTTGGTGTTATAAATCCTTTTGGAGACAGCGAAATAGAATTCATTCGTGTGTAGGATTTAACTGAGGTTTAATTGAAGATTTGAGTTCTTATTGCTGGAAGGAATTTTTAGAAGTCATTTAGTACAAACTGGACTAAAGAAACCCAGGCCCAGAGAAGGTGAGTGACTTGTCTGAGGTGATCCAGGTGGAAAACACAGGGGCCAGAAATCACTTTTGCAGTTTGTTATTCTTTCCACTTTACTACAGTTAACCAGAGGTTAAAGTTCCCTTTTGCTAATATTCAACTTTGACTTTTGCCTGTTTATTTGAATAGCAAGAGATTTTTAGTGCATAAGAAGTAACAAATCTTTGAACTGATCTTTATTTGCTGTGTTTTCCTTAGGATCAGAATGGTTTCAATCCCAGAGTACTATGAAGGCAAGAATGTCCTCCTCACTGGAGCTACCGGTTTCCTAGGGAAGGTACTTCTGGAAAAGTTGCTGAGGTCTTGTCCCAAGGTGAATTCAGTGTATGTTTTGGTGAGGCAGAAAGCGGGACAGACACCCCAAGAGCGAGTAGAAGAAGTTATTAGTGGCAAGGTAAGTGTAGAAAATGATCACTTGAAGGAAAGAAAAGAATGTGTGTATGTATAATTACTGTAATCATCATCAGTTCAGTTTATTTCTTCAGTGTCCTGAAAAAATTAGTACCAAAAAAAAAGTCGTGCAGGATGGTAATAAATGGGATATGACTTGTGATCAGTAGGAGAAAGGAAGGTTTCCTCTGTGATGGGCAAAATTGTATAACAAGTTCTAAAATAGCTATATGGTACATACTTAATGTGTTTTCAGAATATTTGGAACATATTGTTTGTAATTACTAGATATTTTAAATAGTATTCAGAATAATAATAACGAAGACGTAGTTTCTAACTACCTAATGTGCTGTGAAACACTGTGCTGTGATAACACTTAAAAATTTGTAAGCACTGATTGCTTCCCATAACAGTATTAGGAAGTAGAAAAGTCACATATTATTATTGGACAAATAACATGATGACAGAGGGGTAATATAGGATATGAGAATATGTCATGTATTTTGAACCTTTAGAAAAATATTGCTAAGAAAAAAATGGAAATGAGCTGGAGTAAAATTAATTTCATGATCCTAAGCTTTGAATTCTCTCAGAATGAATGAATTAGATTATCTGACATTCATTGATAGTAATTTTAGTACAGTAGCTATGTAAGTTTTTAGTTATTAGGTATTATCTAGTACCTTTTAATCACTTGTAATTAGTATGCTTTAATTCCCTTCCTGATTACTCCCTCCCCTAGTGGGAGGTGATTCATTGTTACTCATTTTTTATATTTCAGAAAACATTTACTATGCATATTCAGTGCTGGGAACTTGACTTGATTGATGTAGGGGGTTGAATGGAGGGATAAATAAGATAGAATCCTTGCCATGATGAAGACTGCCTACAAGTTAGAGAGTTTTTAAGAGAGAAGAGAGGGTATAGAAGTGTCAAGAGAGACCAAATAGGAACAGTTATATTGAAGTTAATGTCTTGGTTGGAACTGGGGCCCGGGTAAAATGTCAAAGATTTGGGCATCTCCTCTGGGACCTCCAGGGCAGTGGATCTAAAGACTTTTCTCCCCAATAAGTCTAATTTGTAAAGAGAAAGCATACCTTACGCTTATTAAAGCCTGAAATTTATTGAACTTATGTGACTTAACCAAAACATATGACCATTATTTTCAATAAAAAGATACTTTGTCCTTATATATTTGTCTAAATTTTGACTAAAGTAATCCATAAAATTGTGTCATTTTATCTATGCCTTTAATTCCTTCCTGGTCCTCCTGCCACTTAATCCTAGGCCACTCATTCCCCATTATGTATATAGCATTGCTAGTAAATCAATAAGATGAGTTCTTTTTATGTCAAGTATCAATGAATGCATACTTGAAGTTAGTAAGAAACTTAAAGGTAAAGCCTGCTATGATTTTGAAACAGGAGTAAAGAGCATAGGCTAGGAGCATATGCTGTAGTGGGACATTGTCTTATAGTACAGTTTCTCAAACTGTTGACATTTTGGACAGGATAATTTTTCATTATCAGGAGTTGTCCTGTGCATTGTAGGGTGATCAGCAGCATTCTTGACTCCACCTGCTAGATGCCAGAAGCCCCTTCCCCCCACACTCCCAGTCGTGACAATCAAAAATGTCTCCAGATGTCACCAGATGTTCCCTGGGGGGTACAATTTCCCCAAGGTGAGAACCACTGATGAATGTCTCTGGGAAAGGAAACTCCATTAAGATGGTGATGATTAACTAAAATAATTAACCACAAAATAAATTCTAGAAAGGGAATAAAGTATATCAAAGAGGGCATTAGTGAACATAGTAAAGGAGGAACTAATTGGGGTACCGGTGAATTAAAAGCACCGGAAGACATAGTATTGAACAAATAGCTAGAAAGGGAAGAGTATCAGGTTTGAGATGTAACTTGTGAAACAGCATGAGCCTGTCTTGGTGGTGGAGATATCTGATACGATGGGGAGTTAAAAGGTCCTTGGCAATCTGAGAGAATGAAAAATGTAAATTCAAGGTGTTAAAAGTACTTTTCTGATCATTCTTCAGGTTGCTTTTTTTCTGCTTGCCCCTTAAATATTGATATTCTACAGAGTTCTGTCCTAGGCCTTGATCTCGTCTAGATCCAGTTAGGTGATTACTCAGCACCTTCTGTTTTATGTGAGACAAATGGTTGTATTTTAAATTAGATTTGGAAAAAGCTTCATCTAGTCTGGACCTTGGGTGCTCATCACTACTGCTACCTGGGTGGTCGTCTATTCCCAGGGCTACCTGTGTGGGGGTAGTAAAGTCTATTTGGGTGGCCTGGCTCTTCTCTTCCCTAAACTCCAGACCCACGGAGCCAGTTGTTTCTAGTAGACCTGTCTTCTGGATGCCACATGGGCACTTCACACCCATCCTTCAGAAAACTGAACTTGTATCTCTGTAACTGTACTTCTTGTTTTTCCAGTGTTTTCCACCTAATGAATTTATTCACTTAACAAGCGTGTTCATCATGTCTGCATCTTGCCAGGTGCTCGGCTATTTACAACCTGTGTGCTGAGCAAAGTAGATGTGGTCCCTGTCCTTGTGGAGTTCACATTTCCTTATCCCTCATGTTGAGTCATTGGCCAAGTCATACTGACTTCTTTTTAACTCCCCAAACATAAATGCTGTCTCACTTTCAGGTGGTTATACATGCTGCTTTCTGTGCCTGGAACACTGTTCTTCAACTTTATAATCTCTGGTCCTTCCCCAGCTCGGTTAGTTGTTTCTCCCATGCAGTCCCATAGCACTGTAATATTACCCTATTTTATTACCTTTAACACTGTCTATTAATTGTTCGTTTGTCTGATTTTTCCAATCAGACTCTAAAGAGCCTGAGGCAAAGATTGTTGCTTTGTTTTCTCAGTGTCTAGAAGGTGCCTGGCTCATATGAAGTACTTGGTAGATATGTAATAATTAATATAAGAACACATTAATATTGAAGTCACTAGCTAACAGTAGTGGAAGGGAAGTGAAAGTGAAAATTATATGTGCTGTCTATAGACTTTCTTTCCAGATCGAGAATCTCTGCTTAAACTGCAAGTATGGACTTGAAATGAAATGGAGAGTCAAAGTGTAATAGAGGAGGGATCTGGAGATAGCATCAGTGTTCTTCTGTAAAATCTGGGATGAAAAATTAAATTTGACTCACAACTGAATGTGCCCTTACATTGTAATCATTTTGGGATGTAACTGAATCTTTAGTTAATTTATTCCTTTTGGAATACTTAAATAATATTGAATTTTTGGGTTAGAATCCTGTATATATGCTATTTCTCAAGTTTGTCCAGAGTCTGATCTGCATATTTGCTTACCAGTATTTTTTTCCTTCAACGTACTTTCTTTTTTCCCTTAAAATTTGGTCTCAGATTTTATGTAGACTACGAATAATGGTATTGTAGTGTAATCAACTGAAATGGAGTAAAACCAAAAATAAAATGAAGTGATATATTAAGATCTGGATTTTAGAAATTTGAATGATCATTTTAAACATTGTCCTAATGTCTGTACTGTTTAAGTCTGAGGGGCAATATAATCTAGTCAGCAAGGGCGTGAACAGTTCAGATTTAATTCTGCAAACTACCAGCTCTGTGTCCTTGGCAACTTACTTAACCTCTGTATATCTCAGATTCCTCATCTGTAAAATGGGGATAATAATGTGGGCTTCATAGGGTGTTTTATATACAGAATGATGGCAATTAAAAATAGAAATTTTAGGATGAACTTAGCTGGCATTTTAAGAATAGCGATCCTTGGTGGGGTGCTAATGGGTTTTAGAAAGTTGAAAAATACTGCCCTAAAATACTTTTTCCCCTTGGATAGCTCTTTGACAGATTGAGAGATGAAAATCCAGATTTTAGAGAGAAAGTTATAGCGATCAACAGTGAACTCACCCAACCTAAACTGGCTCTTAGTGAAGAAGATAAAGAGATCATCATAGATTCTATCAATATTATATTCCACTGTGCAGCTACAGTAAGGTTTAATGAAAATTTAAGGTAAGTAAAGATATTATATGATATGTGAACTTCAACATGGTTAAAAGATCTATTTGAATTATTTTTAGTCAAATTGTTTTGAAAGTGATTTGAAACTGTTTGCCCTGTGTCAATTGTAGCTTTTGGTGACCTAAAGAGTGTTAAAGGAGTTTTTCTCCTTGTTATCAATTTAAAAACATTGGATAGCTAGTGTCTGTGTATTAGAAGAAGTTGCCATGAATTTAAGTGTAGGGCAGGGAAGCACAGAGTAGAAGAAAGAGAAATTTACCTTCAGTAGGAGTGTTAGTTTTAACAACTAATAGTGTTTGTTTCCTCTTCCTCCACTTTTTCAGAAGCCTATACCCCAGCAGATTTATTTTTCCACTCCACACATACCCATCTGAAAATTAGAAAAAGATTAGGCTCAGGTTTTGTAGCATAAGATAAAATGGCTTATAAACTTAAGTCATACCTTGTGGTTTTTTTTTTTTTTTTTTAATTTTTTTTTTTTTTTTTAACGTTTATTTATTTTTGGGACAGAGAGAGACAGAGCATGAACGGGGGAGGGGCAGAGAGAGAGGGAGACACAGAATCGGAAACAGGCTCCAGGCTCTGAGCCATCAGCCCAGAGCCCGACGCGGGGCTCGAACTCCCGGACCGCGAGATCGTGACCTGGCTGAAGTCGGACGCTTAACCGACTGCGCCACCCAGGCGCCCCATACCTTGTGTTTTTTTAAAAAACTTGGTAGCAGTGTTAGGGATAGGCTACATTGGACATGAGTTTAATTAGAAAAATAACCTGGACTTCTGTCCAGATGCCTTTTCTTTTTTTAAAAAAAAAAAATTTTTTTTTTTAACATTTATTCATTTTTGAGAGACAGAGCATGAGCAGGGAAGGGGCAGAGAGAGGGAGACACAGAATCGGAAACAGGCTCCAGGCTCTGAGCTGTCAGCACAGAGCCCGATGCGGGGCTCAAACTCACAGACTGTGAGATCATGACCTGAGCCGAATTCGGATGCTCAACTGACTGAGCCACCCAGGCGCCCCTGTCCAGATACCTTTTCGAGAAAAAAGCTTTTTAAATGTTTACTTTTTTTAAAAAAAAAATCTAACAAATATGTACTTCGAAAAATGGTGCTTATTCAAAGGATTCTTTTTGATGGTATGTTCAAAAATACCATTTTATAATGTTAATCTAATTGTATGGTCGATTGTATGCCAGTTAAAGTGGTGCAGATTATTTTAGGTTTCACAGTTACTTGAAAGCCTTCCTAGAATGTTTTTAAGTTAAATTTTGATTATAAAGGGTTTTGAGATTATTTCTCATCAAGTCTTCTATATAGAAGTATAAACCTTAATTGATACTATATATATATAATGTGACCGTTCAGTGCCAAAGCGTTAAAATATGTTTTGCCTATGTTCCAGGTGAGGGCACTGTAGTAGTCACTTACATTTCTTTAATTGTACTTTATAGTTTTCAGGGTATTTTCTCATGCATTATTTTATTCTGTGCTAATGTTACCACTGTGATATCGTGGGCAAGTCCATTTTATACTTGAGTGTACCAGAAAGGACATGAGCTTTGGAATTACATACCTTAGTTTTAACTTTGACTTTATCTTTTATTATCTGGTGATAATAATTTATTTATTTTTAGTTGTTTCTGTGCAGCCGTTATGTGTTCATGATTCAAAAGTGACAAAAGAATCTTAGTAGAGGTATGGTAGAATCTCACTTTCATAAAAGATGTGTGTACATATATGTGTATTTAGATAACATCTTTCGATACTTGCCACTTATCTTTGGATAGTGTGATTACAGGTAGGTTTTTAGTATTAAATAGTCAACCTAACAGATATTTCCCCCCATAGTTCTAGCTTTCATTATTTTTCATAACCAACAGAAAATTCACACAGCCTTATGAAACTGTTTTCAAGAAGAACAGGTATATGTTTATTGGATAATTGTGCTGTAGGTGCTTTTAAATGGGAAATTGATTTGCAGACTGGCAACATTAATTAGGATGAAACTCCTCAAAGTGACTTACGAACCAAATTTTCAAGGAACCTTCTCCCTCTGTCTATCCTCCTCAGGGTAAACGGGGCTACCATTAACGAAAGGGAAATCTTTTCATTATTCTCTCTTTTACTAGCGATCTCATAGTGGAATGGGAATTATAGATGAATTATAAACTCTATTGCCTTGTCAAGGCATCTATATTTACTGACCTAACCTTAGTCATTACATTGAAATTATTGTTTTCTGTTAAGCAGTTTTAATGGATATTAACATGTAAGTGGGAATATTGCAACATTAGATTTGGGCCATACATTCTAAAATACCATAGTTTAGGGGGCGCTTAGGTGGCTCAGTCGGTTGAACATCCGACTTTGGCTCAGGTCATGATCTCACAGTTCGTGAGTTCGAGCCCCGTGTCAGGCTCTGTGCTGATGGCTCGGAGCCTGGAGCCTGCTTCGCATCCTGTGTCTCCCTCTCTCTCTGCTCCTTCCCTGCCTCACACGTTGTCTCTCTCTCAAAAATAAATAAAGATTAAAAAAATTTTTTTTTAAATACCGTAGTTTGGTATATAATAACTGCTTAAAAAAGTTACTCTTTATAATCATTTTTTAAGTTAACCCACAAATAAAAAATGGCACAAAGCCTTTATTGCCAGGGCAAAAAATAACCCAGATTATACTTCCAATATTATACCCAGTATTTTGGGAGAAACCAAGATAAATTGCACAGAGATCCTGTTTGCAAAGTCCATATAGTCTAATAAGGGAGATAGATTGCTTAAATAACCATAATAAAGCATAGAAAATAAGGAGTTACTGAAGAACATACATTAAGTGCTGTGAGAATTGAGAGCCAGTAGAGCTCATTTAGTTTTAGATATGGTGGTTTATAAACCTTGAGGTGGGAAAAAGTGGGTATCAAGATTATGCATTATAAAGAAATACTGACCTGAGAAAGATGAGAGAGTGATTTTGAGGATAATGAAGGGAGTTTCTTAAATAGTTGATCCTGGGTTTTGGTGCCCCTAAGGAATAAGGAAAGTGAAGGTCGGACAGGGCCTTTGGAGTTGAGAGTAGGAGAGTATCAAGAAACTAGTGTGAGATGTCAGAGATGTAGCAATTGGAACATGACAATATGTGACTATGAACTTTATGAATAGGAGAGTAGGTGTCAAGAAAGGAGTAGAAGTGAAGATGGATGATGAGATCAAGAAGCTAAGTTGAGTCTAAGGGCATCAACTCTCCACTTAACAATGCATTATGAATCTTAGGAATTCCTGGAAAACGTGTTAAAAATGCAGAATCTTAGACTATACTTGCAAAATTCAGACCCTCTGGTTTGGGATAGTACCCGGGAATCTTAATTTGTAGCAAGACCTCTGGGTATGATTTTAAATTATAGACGTCTGGGTCTCTTACCTTAAGATTGATTAATTGGTCCCTAGACATCTGTGTCTGCATCTTCATTAAATTAAAAAAAAAATCAGCAGTAGTAGTGGTGAGATCTCACTTAGGAAGCATTTTCTCAGAAGTGGGGAAGGAGGAAAGAGATATCAGAATGGCCTGGGGAGCTTATTTAAAATATAATTTTCTAGGCTTCAATTCAGACATTACAAGGTGTCTGAGGGTGAGGTCCAACAATCTACATTTTTTCTTTTCTTTCTTTTTTTTTTTTTTTAAATGTTTATTTATTTTGAGAGAGAGTGTGAGTGAGCATGAGCAAGGAAGGGGCAGAGAGAGAGAGAGAATCCCAAAGCAGGGTCCGTGCTATCGGCACAGAACCCAATGTGGGGCGTGATCTCATGGAACTGTGAGGTTATGACCTGAACCAATCAAGACTCTTAACCGACTGAACTACCCAGGTGCCCCAGTCCACATTTTTAATCAGCTCTCAGGTGTCTGTCATGGCAAGCATGAGATTTCTGGTATAAGGTCTTAGTATTATCAACACGTATTTTGTATAATGTTTTTTAATGTTTATTTTTGAGAGAGAGACAGACAGAATGCCGCGGGGAAGGGGCAGAGAGAGACACACTCACAGATCCAAAGCAGGCTTCAGGCTCTGAGCTGTCGGCACAGAGCCTGACTTGGGACTCGAACTCATGAACCATGATATCATGACCCGAGCTGAAGTCGGACGCTTAACAGACGAGCCACTCAGGCGCCCCTATCAATGCAAATTTTGAACAGTCCAGAATGTCTGTACAAGATAGATGAACAAGAAAATATATTGGCAGTTAAAGTTGAATTCTTCCTTTTTTTTTTTGAAATGGCTTCTATGTCCATGTTAATGACAGGGATCATAGTTATAAAGATTTGTTCATTTTGCCCCATCTTCCAAAAGCTAATGTTATTTAAGATGCATTTATGACTCCATATAATCAAACCATGAGAATATTTTATACACACACACACACACACACACACACATCTATATTTTTAGTATTAAATGCTTTCTGATCTAACATGTCAGGGTCTCAGCCTGAAGTTCAATGGAGTAGAAATTGAATGGTGGTAAAATAGAGCGAGATTATAGCATTGCAGAGATACTAAAAGTTATTTATGGGGGCATAATATGCCTTCAGGTTTGGGCTCTCAGGTACAGGAGTAGTAGACAGGTACACAAGTGTTCTCTTTGAAGTTATTCCTTATTTTCAGTGACCCAGAAATTCTGTCACCGTCCTCAGGAACCTGTAACAGAATATCCTTTGTGTACTGCTCCCAAAACACTATTCTCCCTAGCTTCATTGTTTTGCAAATGCAAAAGAAAATAGCTTATTGCCTTACAGTCCAGTGGACTGTATCTTCTCTGTGAAATGTCTTTTTTGCTGGAATTCCATTTGAGCAGATTCCCTCCCACCTCACTTGAGATAAGGAAGAAAAAAGCTATACTCCTGGTTGTAAATCTCAAACCAATTATTTCATTTAAAAAAAAAAATCCTTCTAGTATGTTTTCATGAACCCTCGGATTCTATTAAATTTAAAGAAAAAATAATGCACAGGAGTTTTTCTCTCATGAATTATTTCTTGTTCTTGGTGACCCAGAACTTGTTGTCCTGTCCTCAGGAACCCGTAACAGAATATTCTCTGTACACCTCTTCCAAATCAGTACCCTCCCCATCCTCACTGTTGTGCAAAGGCGATAGACATCAAAGCCCTGCTTTAGAGTCAAGTGGACCAGATTCTATTGGTGACCTATCCTGGCCTTTTAAAAGAATAATTGGATTTTGTTTTCTTCTTAAGTACTGAAAATGTAAGAATTCTGGAAAGTACTTAAAACCAATGATTGTTATTTTAAAACAAATTCTTTTGTTGTCTCTCTTTGAACATAAAACGTAAACGTAGAATTTCTGATTTAGGGAAACAATTTCCACATTTCTAATTTCTTTCATTGTTAAAATTTTTGTGATGTGCTGGTATTCCACCATGTTGATATGCCATAATTTATGTATTGTTCCCTAGATATAGCAAATTTAGGGAATTTTTATTTCTTTCTTTGAAAAATTAGTGTTAGGTCAAGATTTTCCTCCAAGATAATTTCAGTAGGTTAACTAGATGAGTAATTATATCCTTTTTATACTTTCTGCTACTACTTTGTCTTAATCTCTTTTGGATCAGTTTTATCAGTGTAGTTATCAACAATGTATTACTTTGCCAGTTTTAGCACAGTATTACTGGTATTATATCAACTTTCCCCCCTTTCAAGTAACAAGCTATAAATTTTAATAGAAAAGGTTAATAGAAAGCAAAACTATCCACCATCTCATTACCTTTAGTAATATTTACTGAATGCCTGTTTCAGTGCCTATTGAGGAATAATGCTAAATACTTGCAAGCTTTTCATTTCATTTAATTTTATACAAATCTTAGTAGGTAGACTCTGTTATAGTTCCCATTTACTGGTGAGGAAACTGAGGCCTGAGTGCTTGACTGATGATGCAAGGTCACCCAGTGCTAGCTGATAGGTAGGCCAAGTCAGAATTTGAAGCCAGGTCTTACTCTAGAGTCTTGTTCTTAATCCTGCTTTACTTTTTATAATGTGTATATTTAAAAAATATTCATGCAGATATCCCATGTTTTTATAGTTGTCATATAATTATTTTAAATTTTTTTTTTTTCAACGTTTTTATTTATTTTTGGGACAGAGAGAGACAGAGCATGAACGGGGGAGGGGCAGAGAGAGAGGGAGACACAGAATCGGAAACAGGCTCCAGGCTCTGAGCCATCAGCCCAGAGCCCGACGCGGGGCTCGAACTCCCGGACTGCGAGATCGTGACCTGGCTGAAGTCGGACGCTTAACCGACTGCGCCACCCAGGCGCCCCTCATATAATTATTTTAAATGACTCTTTTCTTTGATTGTAATAAAATACTACTTTGTTGAAGTTTATTCATTTCATTCATAGTGAATATCCGGGCTCTCTAGGCTTTCACTATTACTAGATGATGCTTCATTGATTAGTTTTCTACATATTTACTTTTGCATTTGTGAAATTATTTACTTTGAATAAATTTCAAGAATAGAATAATACATGGATCATTTTTGAATCTTGTGACAAAATGTACCCATTTTATTATAATACCCCTTTGAATTTTATAAGCTAGTCTTTAAAGTGTTTGGATTAATTACTACACAGGGAAACAAACTTATTCTGGATTATATGTTATAATATAACTTCATGTGTCTGAGTTTTCTTTGACTGTTTTAGCCTTACTGGTGACTCTGCCTTACAATTTTAAAATTACTTAACCATTCTGCTTTCTTCTCTTGTGTTATTCTACATCCTGAAACAGTATATTTCTAAAAATCAAAGTACAAGAGAAGTCTAACATGGCTTCAAAATGTATGTATAAAAGCCAAAGACTGAAGTTTTCTGTTTTTATTTCTGGGTTATTTAAAAATTTTAATTTGTACTTTTATTTTTTAAATACTACTATAAGATTTATTTTATAATCAGAAAATCTTTCTTTTTAAACACAACGGATAGAATGGATGCTCTTTATATTGAAATAAAATACACAAAATCAGACCTAAGGGATCAGTTGTAAAGAAACCAAAATCTCTGTCTTCCTAATGGAAATTAATTTTTTTTTTAGTAGGTGAAATCAGTTCCTTTCGAATTTTTCACTGGGAAAGCTTCCCAATTTTTCATTGTCACTTTTTCTTTTACAGAGATGCTGTTCAGTTAAATGTGATTGCTACACGTCAGCTTATTCTCCTTGCACAACAAATGAAGAATCTGGAAGTATTCATGCATGTATCAACAGCGTATGCCTACTGCAATCGAAAGCATATTGATGAAGTAGTCTATCCACCTCCTGTGGATCCCAAGAAACTGATTGATTCTTTAGAGTATGTTTGTTTTAAATTTATACACACTTGCTTTGATCCCCAAACTTTGGAGCCAAAGTTTTATCTATTTACATGTGTCTCTTGGTCTATTTCAGTTTCTCTCTCTTTCTTTCCACTTCTCTCTCTCCACCTACACGTATGTGTACATTTATCTCTTTCTTACTCAACAAATTTTTACATACCTACTCTGTGCTGCTTATTGTATAGATTTATATCTGCATGACTGATGGTGAAGTCAGTGTTGAGCTTGAACTTTTGACCAGGTGTGATGGTTGGAGGAAGGTCTCTGAACAGCTCATCCACGATAAAGTCTGCATGGCCAGGATTTCATTTGTTTCGGGCTGCGCTTTCTCATAAAGTGAAACAAACAAACAGAATCAGAGCAAAAACAAAAAGTAGGGTCTTTTCTTCTTTAATGGACTAGAATTATAGAAAATTCCCGTGTACATCATATCTAAACATAATTGTTAATCCTCATATAACATAACATAATTGTTAATCCTCATATAATAGCCCTGTGGGCTTCTTTTTTTTTCTTGTCTGTTTCCCTTAGGCCTTCTTTCGTCCCCCAAATCCTATCCACTTTCAGTTATTGTCCCCTGCTTTCTCATATTATCTTCTTCCAAAGGGCACTATAGAGTATTCATTGCTTCTCCAAGTTTTCTCCTAAAATAAGCACATAATAAGTCTTTTTCTTTAAGGCTTTCCTGCTAATCAGTGTGAGGAAACAGACAGATTGTAAGAAAATAAGTAAAATAAGAATGGGAGCTTACCAAGACATTCTTGTAATTCCCTGGTTTCTGTTTTCTAACTCCCATTTCTTAGATGGTCCCAGATGTTTACCTCATGGTCTCAACAGGTCAGTAGTCAGAAGTGTTTAATATCTCTGGGAGAAGTTGAATGTAGAAGTTAATGAAGCTTCTTACTTTTTCTCTTTTAGCAATTGGTATATCCAAACATCTAAGTTTCTGAGAAAGAGCTTGTAACCTTCTAATTCTGCACCTCCTTTCTTTGTTTACAAAGAAATGTAGCTAACAGATAATTTTAGAGTAACTCATGGATTGGCTTTATGAATTCAACTCCCAGTGATAAGTCTTCCTGCCTAATGTCTCCTTGGTTTAGCCAGTTTGTTGTTGTTATTGTTGTTGTTGTAATGTAGCAACTGTTCCATTTTTCAAGTCTCCTCTCCACTGTGGAATTGTTCCTAAGTTGAGTAGCAACCTCCCTTCAATTTTGTTAGGTTCTTTTTCTTCCACACACAGAAAGTACTTCCACATACAGAAGAAAGCTTACCTTAATAATTTCTGTTTTGTGCTTCCTCATCAGTTAGTATAGGGTATCTTTTGAGTGTGATAATACACTAAGTGTACAAGTCTGTATAACATTATAAACAGTAAGGAAGAGTATTTGCAGACAGGTACATACATAATGGAATTGGAAATGGAGAATTGGAAAGACCATGGATCTCACCTAGTGTATCACCCTCCTTTTATATAGGATCAGAGTGGACCTTTTCTTCAGAGATATTGAGAGAATTGGAGGAATTTTGTGACTCCATAGTAGGTTGCTAGTTGAATTTTTATAGCATGGTTCAGTTTATTTTGATCATTTACTTTAGTATTTGTTAGTCTCGCTGGTGAGAACATAACAGTTTTTAGTGCTTTACATGAACTACTTAGACCACTAGATCTTTTATGTTAATTGTAAATGTATGTTCATTGCAGCTGTTTATTGCAACATATTATGCTGTTTTGGTCATTATATACAGGTCTATAATTCTTAATATGAAATCTAAATTTTGGAATTTATTTGGACTTCAGAAAGGAAATATAATCTCTGTGTATTATGCAATATGAAATAATGAGATCTGGGATAGTACCCCCGATCAAACATATTTGAAGTGTATGAATATTTACCCTAAGTGGTATTTTTTACAAGGCCACAGATCAGTTGAGATCATTTATTGCTACCTACCATATTATTTATGAAAGAACTTGTGGCTTTCAGATCTTTTTGGATATAGAAATTGTATATAGGAGATGTGGACTTGTAGTTGATGTTTAATGAAAGTAAGATTAACTTCCATTTATTTTTTTTTTAGTAAAAGTTGTCAAATCAATTGAGTCAGAGCAACAGATACGTTTGAATATGCAAAGTTAAGTGGTTTTGATTTTATAGTAAAACATCTGAAAATATTTTTGCATGCAATTTCTTTGTTAACCAGGTGGATGGATGATGGCCTGGTAAATGATATCACACCAAAATTGATAGGAGACAGACCTAATACATACATATACACGAAAGCATTGGCAGAATATGTTGTACAACAAGAAGGAGCAAAGCTAAATGTGGCGATTGTAAGGCCATCGATTGTTGGTGCCAGTTGGAAAGAACCTTTTCCAGTAAGTTGTTAGAAATCTTTGTAAATAATGGAATTGAGAATTATAAGTTTTGTCTCTGTTTAAAAAGAGTTGGCAGTTGTTTGATATAAGAGCAGGTGTTATTTACTGTGCGTGGCTTACTGTGGCAAAATTGTTCTCATAGAGACACTTCTCTTGGTACTTTTATTTGTAATGTAATGCCACGGATATAGAAATGCAGGTAAACATTTTAAAAATCTTAACTAAAAATTAAATCAAAGGCTGTGATATTGTCTGGAGTCAAAGCATACCTCGCCTTACGCGTTTTTTTTTGTGACTGACAAGATACTGGCCTCTGACACATCAACATTTGTTGGCTTTTAAAATTATTTACTGATTAGTTTCCCTTGTGGAGGTGAAGGGAATAGAGCTGAAAATATTCAGGACCTTATTTTATTTCATTTGCTTTTTAGTACCAAAAAGAGGAAAGCCTTCCAACGTGTAGGCTTCTCCCTGTATAGATCACAAGCTAAGAAAGGTATAAGACATTTCTATGATAATTTGCTGTGGAAAAGCAGGACATTATGGTATTTATGAATCCCTGGAGTAAGATGATATAAACTAACAGATGAATTGATTTAGGAAAAATCTGGGTCTCTATAATTATAGGAAGTATAGTCTTTTTTGTTGCTTTGACAAGTGTTCTCTTTTCCTCTGTTTTATTCTGAGGAGGATTTCCCTTTTCCCCCTAATCTCGCGATGCTGCCTCAGTAAATAGCACAGAATCAAACTTGTGCAAGTTTAATTTAGCTAAAATGTTTGACAGGTATAAACTCCTTTTTATAAAATTCTCTTTGTAGAGAGTTAATTAATGGAAGAGGAGGTAACTCTCTGAAAATGACTTCAGGGCAGACTGCTTTTGTTTAGGAAGGAGAGAGAGATTCTGGCCTGAATCTAGTCTTTTAGTTTTTAGAAGAAAACTGCTAAGTATACATATGGGGTTGTAGATTTCAAATAATAAATCTCTAGTTTTATAATATTTCTAAGCTCACTCTATTTTTAACTTTTGTATTAGGGATGGATTGATAACTTTAATGGACCAAGTGGTCTCTTTATTGCGGTAAGTAAATCTTTTGATTGATTTAATATTCTACATATTTTTCTGTTTTCTGTATGTCTTATATATGCATTCTGGCTTATATATCTTAAGGTGTTTTTTTAATTTCAACAAAGGCAGGGAAAGGAATTCTTCGAACAATGCGTGCCTCCAACAATGCCCTTGCAGATCTTGTTCCTGTAGATGTAGTTGTCAACACGAGTCTTGCGGCAGCCTGGTATTCCGGAGTTAATAGGTATATGAGGTGACAATGTCACTTGTTAAATATGTAGTAACTGCACAGGGAAAACGGAGCTAATGACTAATGTTAATTAATCCTTACTGATATGTATAGGTATTATCACTTCCAATTGCAAGAACTGGTTTAATCACAGGTAATATAGCAAGTAGTTCCATTAGCTATAATTAAGAATTAATGTTAATTTTCATATACTACCTACAGGATGGGACAAGTTCATTCGGGATTAAAAATGAGAAAACCCCCAAACCCTACCATCCCCTGTTGCTTTTTAAATCCAAACTAAAACTTGGTATAAACTCAATGTATAAAAAATCTGAAACTCTCGGAGATGGCACACTAGAGCAGCTTGAATCAACTCAGGCCTCTTTTTAAAAGGGAGTAGTAGCATTTACAGGTAACTCTTAATATATTTTTTTCCTAATCAATAAACTGCCTTATTTTTTTTAAGTCTGTATTTTACATCCCAGAAAAGGAGAGATACAATTATATGTGTATATTGTTTCTGGTAAAAGAGAACTCAGCCCGTAAGTTTTTTAAACTAGAGCCTCTGAGATAGGACGAGCTGTAGTTGTTTGTCGTTTTTGTTACACTTAAAAACAGATAGTCCTGCTAGTATAAGCAAGAAAAACATGAAAAGAAAAACAATTTTTTTTAATAATTTTTTTTGGTAGGGGAGGGGAAAAAAGGGTAGTTTTATATAGTCCTTCAGACACAAAAATTAATCCTTTAAGGTTAATTTTTAAAATAATCAATGTAGAAAAGGTACCCAGCATCCTTATTTCTTCCTACTTGAATATTGTATAAGATTTAGATTGGATAAGTCCAGCCTCTTTTTATGTTTCATTGCTTTGATCTTTGTCTTTGCAGACCAAGAAACATCATGGTGTATAACTGCACAACAGGCAGCACTAATCCTTTCCACTGGGGTGAAGTTGGTATGATTTTACCTGTGTTTTTGAATGTTAGAATAAATCTTAAAGAACTTCAAATGTTCACTGAGTTGTTATGTTAGAATACACCCGTGAGGCATTAAAGCCACTGAGTTACCAATTTATTCTTATTTTAGTTGCCACATTAGCCAGTACTGCTCTGTGATCCTTAGCAGTACTTCACAAATTGAAAAATATCCTGCAGTGTATTCCCTCCTTGGCCCACCCTTGTCTGTTTTTCTGCTGCTGTCTGTGGCAACCCTCACAGATGCCCGTGGCAATGAAACAGGGCTCCTTTTCCTCCCTTGTGGGTGCTCTCAGTGCTGATGTTGTTGATCCAAAGGCAATATCCCTTCCAACTACAAGAGTTGTTATATCACAGGAGCTAGCTGGCTGCCCCAAGAGTAATGAATTAAGGAGTTAGCAAGAAGGATACGTTTTGTCAGAATATTTTCTATGACATTTATTAATCTGTTTAAATTCACAAATCCACGGAGTATGTATGCTGTGTTGCTTGTTCTAAATTAGGAATGATATAACTTAAAGCCTATTGAAATTGAATAATGTTTTAGTTGTTTATGTTTTCAAATTTAAAGTAAAATATATTTTTGGCATTGATTTAGTAATAGGTCTTATTTTACCTCTCATTGAACGATTTTTGTTACCCTTGCAGAACAATTTTGATTTTAAAGTAAGTCTTTATGTCATTTGTCCTAGGGTTTTTCCGTGGCATTTTTATTTCAATGTAAAGATTGACCATTAGGGCATATGAGGAAAAAAAAAAAATCTAGGGCTATTTTAATTTTTGGATAATTATTTAAATAGTATTCTTTTAAGAATTTTAAAACACTGAAATGAGTTAGGTTTTTTGGTAATCTCTCATTGTGTTGTAAAAGTTTAGTAAAAATCAAGTTGAACGTTATTTTTAAGTGGATATCTCAATATACACTTCTATTAAAGTATTAACATAGATCATAGATTTGATTGTGTTGATAATGTATTAACTAAATAAATTACAGCAGAAGTTAATTTTGGGTTGTTTTAAGCTTGTTGATGTATGTTAATTTGAGCAACTTAATTATTCATAAGCAAAGGATGATGATTTTCCTTTTCTTTTTTAAGTAAGTACAGTAATAAGAATCTGGAAAGAGGAACAGAAAGAAAGAAGCTATCGTGAGAGGTGAAATATAGAAAGTGACATTGTAAACTGACATAGGTAAAACATTAAAAGGATTTTTAAGAGTGAATTTTAGCAAAAATTCATTCATCTAATTAAAATTCATAAATAGAGGCAGTCCTAAAACCACCCGAGCTCAGCAGTCTGATACCCATATTCTCTTAGTTATTATCGAGAGTAGAAAAGTTTGTTTTTTAATTGAGCGAACTCTGACATCTTTGGTAAAATATTTTGCTTTGTAAAAACATGATTTTTGTTTTTCAAAACTTCATTACATGGTTATTATCAAAGCTGTTACACAACTTTTCTTCCTCAGAATACCATGTAATTTCCACTTTCAAGAGGAATCCTCTCGAACAGGCCTTCAGACGGCCCAATGTAAATCTAACCTCCAATCACCTTTTATATCATTACTGGATTGCTGTAAGCCATAAGGCCCCAGCATTCCTGTATGATATCTACCTCAGGATGACTGGAAGAAGCCCAAGGTAATGGTGACTGGCTCTGTCTTATCTGTTCCTCTGACTGTTAAACAACCCATGCTTACACTAAAATGCATATGAATTAACTCTGTATTTGTTTATGCTTATGATAAGGCTTAATGGCCTTTTGTGAATGAGAAGACTCTTGAATTTAAGACTTTGTCAGAAAAGCGAAGGTAGTGTTGTCACTCTAATTTATTCTAAAGTTTGGATAATAAATTATTGTCGTGTGCTGAATTTTAGGTCTAACTTTAGGTCTTTTTTTCTGAATAGCAAATAACATTCAAAATGCTCTGACGCTTATTTTTCCTACAGGATATTATCTAAATCATTTCTTCAAGATGAATCCTTTAAACCAAGTATTCAGGCGCCCCAATGTTAAGTTGTATTCCAACAACTTATTGCTTCATTATTGGAAGGGTGTCAGACATACAGTACCTGCATTATTGCTCGATCTTGCACTCAGGTTGACAGGTCAGAAACCGTGGTAAGAGGAATAGCAGTAAATACACCTATGTATTGGTAAGGTGGTGGAAGCTTGCTGGAGAGACGAAAAGTCTGCTAGCATGAGCTTTACCTTTAGAATTACTAACCTGAATAATCACAATCACAATCAGGACGCTAGGACATTTCTTAGAAATTGAGGATATTTGGGGAGACTGTGGATCTCATTTTATTGGGCCATTGATCCTCCAAAATCCCATAATAGAGGAAATGTCCAGCATCAAGGTTGTCATTGTTATTATAAGCTGAAATTGAGCCCGTCTCTCCCCCTTAAAAACTTAGAGGTGAGTCTATAGGGGATTAAGGGTGAAATATTTTGCTCTGAGTGGATTGTGGAGTTTTATATGAAAAAAACGTAGAATGCTTCTAAAAATTTAATTGCTCGAAATATCTCAGCTGCCCATTCAGCTTATAATATGGTAATTACAGTTTTTGACTAATTTTCCAGGTTGAGAATGTCATAGTTTAAAACAAAATTTAACAAATGAAAAACTTTCTATGTTCTTATGGTTGTTATATAGCCTTTCTTTCTTCTTTTCTTTCTTATTGAAACCCCACAGACTTAAAGTCCTCCCCTCCCACTGTCTTTACCAGAATTATAGTGAAATGTACCACAAATATATTTATTTTTTTTAACTACATTGGCATTACAGTGGAGACTTTGATTGGAGAGTTCAGGATTTGAGTATTTATCTATAAAGAAGATGCTGATTCCAGATCTTCCATCAACTGTCAAAAAATGAAAGTGAGGTATCTGCCAGTTATAGTGTATCAGGATCTGAGTTACTTGTAGGGCTTTTCTGTGGATTCAGTTGTCCGTTATGTTCCTAACCCAGTATGTTAAGTATTGAAATATGTGAGAGGTGTTGAACAACTTTAGACTAGATAAAGAAATACTTCATGGAAAAAAGATCCAAAGTGTATCAAAATTACTTTCACGTTTTTCTAGAATGATCTGCGAAATGCAGTATTTGTGATTGGCATCATTCTTTCCTGGCTAAAAAGCAAATGTAAAATTTATGAGAGATGGCATTGCATGCTTGCTTGATATTAATAAGGTTATTGCACGTTAGAGCAGAAAAGACAAAACTACATCTACAAAAGTAAAACAGGGTAAAAACAAAGCCTGCCTGATACAGTAAAAGGGGCTTAGTAAACTTGAAAAATGAATGAATAGCCAAAATTTATTAAATCATTTATAGTAGGTGTTGCTACATAACAAATCATCTCAAACTTAGTGGCTCAGAACCGAAGTTATTTTTTATTTTTAAATTTTTTTTTGACGTTTATTTATTTTTGAGACAGAGTATGAACGGGGGAGGGTCCGAGAGAGAGGGAGACACAGAATCTGAAACAGGCTCCAGGCTCTGAGCTGTCAGCACAGAGCCCCACACGGGGCTCGAACTCACGGTCTGCAAGATCATGACCTGAGCCAAAGTCGGACACTCAATCAACTGGGCCACCCAGGCGCCCCAGAACAGCAGAAGTTATTTTATCATTTCTTTCAGTTCATTGTTTCTCTCAGGATCAGGAATTCAGGAGGGAACCCGCAGGACAGTTTTGGCTTGGGAGACTTTCACAGGATTGTCAGATTCAGATGGGGTTGAAAGGGGGCGGGCAGCGGAGCACCTTGTATCACTGTCTCTTCGTAAAGTGGCGGCAGTATCTCTTCATATAGTGTCTTTTCAAGGACTGGTGGTAGCCTTAGGGGAAATGAACTGCTTATCTGGTGACCGAAGGCTTCAAGGAGAAGCATTTCAGCAGGCTGGCAGAGCCGTGTGCTTCTGACCTACCTACGGAAATGATACAACACTACTACCTACCAACTTATTCTTTCAGTCACAAGCCAGTCACATGTCCTCTGAGAGTCAAGGAAAGGGAATGTAGAGAATGTTCAAGATCATGTAAAATTGAGCAAGTGAGTTGAATGGTATTGTTGAAGCCATTTTGGAAAGTGCAATTGGCTGTGGTCAGCCTCCTGGCCACGACAGTTCATATTCCTCCCTTGTGGAGGATACGCTTATTTCTAACCCCCTACCAAGACCTTCCTCGCATCAGCTTGAAGCCACTGTTGGGTCTGCTGAATCTGGCACAGTGGCAGATGAGGCTGTTTAGGAGTGGTTTTGCAGGTATAGTTCCTCAAGTGTTGGTCTGAAAACCTATGAATGAAAGTGATAAGTTACCTGCTGCCTGCACACCCAACGTGGATAAGCATAGGAAAATGACTGGACGATTTTGCGCATCACTGGTCTGTAACAGTTTTGAATTCCAGCTAGGCATGTTTGATGGTTTCTTAATTAGGGTTCAGTCCTACTTACTCTCTGGTTGTTCTCTGAGGCTCTTGGCTCTGCCCTCTGAGTCATCCTTCTTTTTTCATTAAAAAAAAAAAAAAAAAAGGCCTGTGTTTGCAACTGAATCATCTTCTTACCCTACTTCCTTGCCCATAAAAGGTTGTGAGTCCCTAGGACTGGGATCAGCAAACTTTTTCTGTAAAGGGCCATGTAGTTTCTGTTGCTGTTACTCGCTTCTGCTGTTAAATGTAGCTTCCAGCTTGCAACTACTCAACTCTGCAGCCATAAACAATATGTAAATGAATAAGCATGACTATATTCCAATAAAACTTTATTTATAAAAACAGATGGCTTTGGCCCCTAAGCTCTGGTTTGCTGAGTCTTGATCCAGAGGCCTCTATTCACTTAGTACGGTCTCTGTCCCTTTAAGTGTAAACTGATAGGATTCTTTTTCAAACTGTACACATTTCCTGTATATCTAATTTTAAAGCAATCTACTCCATTACATCAAAGCCATACCCACAGAACTCTTTAGGGCATGCCTTTTTCTATCTTGAGTTCCTTATGAGGTTGCTATGGAACAATACTCTTAGATTCTGCCTCCTCAACAGTAGAGTTTCTATGAGACATGTCTTTAAGATTTGGAGTGAGTTTTTGTTTATCTGAAAGGTTCTGTGAGGTACTATTTTAGATCTTCCTGAGATCTTAAAGAGTCTTACATCTACTTTCTGGATTTGATCTATGCTCAGAAGCCTTTTTATTTTTCTTTTTTTTTGAGAGTGAGTGCAAGCAGGGGAGGGGCAGAGAGAGAATCCCAAGCATGCTCTGCACTGACAGTGCAGGGCCTGATGCAGGGCTCAAACTCATAAACAGTGAAATCGTGACCTGAGCCGAAATCAAGAGTCGGAGGCTTAACTGACTGACCTACCCAGGCGCCCCTCAGAAGCTCTTTCTTAACTGATTCCTGGCTGACATTTTACATTCCTTCCCAGATTCTACTCAGTTCATTTTTTTAAATGATCATCTTTGTTCTTTTTGAGGAAACCTTCTCGGCTAGATCAAGTTTATTAGGTACGGTTTTTATTTTTCATGTTACCACAAGTGACACTTTCGTTCTTCTAACTTCCAACAATGTTTTCCTCACTTTCCTTTAAGCCCTCACCAGCATCTTCCTTTAAGCTCTTTGAAGTTCCCACCAACATTCTTTTCTTGGTCCTTCCAGGTTTCATTAGTGGTCTCCTCAAGGGCCTTCGGATTCTGTTACGACTTGATCCTAAAGCCAATACTACATGCTTTAGATGTTTATTATAGTAGCCCCTCATTCCCAGTACTGATTGTATTGATACTTTCCTGGTACTCATATCTATTCTGTTACCTGTGCTGCATGACAAATCCCCTCAAACTTCGAATCTTTTTTTTTTCCATTTGAAGTATAATTGACATCAGACTTAGTGTCTTAAAACAACAATCATTTTATTTATCTCATGATTTCTGTGGGTCAGAAATTCTAGAAGGCTTTAGTAGGTGGTTCTAGCTCAGGGTCTTTCAAGAGATAGAGGCTGGCTCAGGTACACTGTGGGAGTAGTAAAGAAAAGGGATTGTTCAGAGCAGCTAGAGTGGCTGGGCATCTTTCTCACATCATGTGGTTTCAGAGCCTTTCTGTGCGGTCTTTCCATATGCACTAATTTGGACTTCCTACAACACAGCACCCTTAGAGGGAGTTGAATGGTATATATGGCAACTGAGGTCCTCAAGCGTGAGTATTCCAGCAAACAAGGCAGAAAGCTCTCTAACTTTTTCTTACCTACCCTTGGAGGTTACATAGTGTCATTCCTACCTCACTCTGTTGGTTATACGTTACCTTTACCTCTTGATGGAGCGATAGTCAAGGTGATACTGTAGGTGAGCGTGTAGGATAGGAGGTAATATAATCACCTTTGGAAGTTAAAGTCTGCTTCAAATAGAAAACATCAAGTGAAGAATCTTCTTAACTGAGGTTTGTCCCGTGCAAGACTAAGTATCAAAGCAGCAATGATCCTTGACCTCTAGGAGCTTATAGTCTAAAAGTAACAAGAGCCAGAAAGTTTTTTTATTTAGGCAATTTTATAAATGTTAAGTACAAAGTCTTATAATTCATATTATGTAATCTGTTCAGATATTTACTGAGCAAGGTAGTGGGCTTTATATCTTATATTGGGGCCTTAATATAGTGCCTCCTTCTTTATTACAGTAATGTTATTCATGTCATTCGTGGTGTCTACTTGTTTACATTATTCTGCATGTCAGCTAGATAAAAATCTAACTTACATATATATCTTAACATAATTATAAAAAGTACAAATCAAACATGCATCTTAAGGCTTCCTGGTTAATAGTCATTGGGGAGTAGGATGCATGACATTATTGCAAATAGAAGCAGTATAAATTATTCACTGTAGCTCTTGAAATGCAGTAGATATTTCATCACTCTTAGAAATGATATTAAAAAAATGGTTCCATAGCCTTATTTTTTTGGTTATTTATCTTAACTCTGTCTAGCTTAACTTCATTGAGTCTGATATTTTTCATCTTTGTGATTCTTTTTTTTAATTTTTTTAATGTTTATTTATTTTTGAGAGAGAGAGAGAGAGAGAGAGACAGAGCATGAGTGGGGAGGGGCAGAGAGAGAGGCAGACACAGAATCTGAAGTAGGCTCCAGGCTCAGAGCTGTCAGCACAGAGCCTGATGCGGGGCTCAAACTCGTGAACCATGAGATCATGACCTGAGCCGAAGTCGGACGCTCAACCGACTGAGGTATCCAGGCGCCCCACATCTTTGTGATTCTTAATAGAGGGCAGTATCTCCATCAAGGAACATTTGAAAATATTTGGAGACGTTTTTTGTTACTATACCTAGGGGAGGGATGCTACTGGTATCTAATGGGTAGAGGCCATTAGATGCTGAACAGGACAGCCCCCCACAAAGAATTATTTGGCCCAAGATGTGTGTAATGGTGAAGTTGAGAAATCCTGGACTAGATGACCATGAAGAGCTAGCCGTACCCTAAAGGATTGTGACTATTTTTTGCAGGTTGCCATAATAAAGAATACATACTCAGAACATACATGGCGGTGTAGTCCCAGGCATCTATCTGCTCATAGGGCATTTTAACCAAAGAGTGACTATGCAAGGTTTCAAGTTTCTTTTTATCCCCATAGTATTCAATCCAGTACTTTTATTGCTTGATAAATATTCTGTGAACTTTACACATATATGGCCTTTCAGATTTCCTTCTCCCTCTCCCAATTTTTTATCATAATTATGTTTTGAATGGCTGAATGGTTGCAGGGTAATTTGTCACTTGAGTGAAACTGAAGATAAGACTAGGTGAGAATTGTCAGTGACAAAGAAATTAGGAAGAAAAACTTGTTAATAAGATGTATGTTGGAAAATGATGTTAAGTAAGTATGTGTATGTGTGTTATTCAAGTATACTACACTGGTTGTAATGGTAGATATTGATTTAATTACAGATCTGTTACATCTTTTTGTTTTGTTTTGTTTTTTAGGGAAAAAAGAAAAGGTCTAATCTTTTCTAAAAGCAGCATGTCTTGTTTTTTCCCCCGCCATGTGCTTTCTATCTGTCTGAGCTATCCCTGTCCAAATACAACCTTCAATGCCCAATAATTCTTTTTGTGTTTGATGGAGGTTTTATTTTGGAATTCTTTTCTTGCATGAACCAGTTTTTCTCTGCATAGTCCATGTTGTCTCAATTTCTCTTAGTATTCTGGATTCAGGGTTTCTTTCTAAATGTATTGAATGTGTCATCAGAATTGCTTAGCTAATGTTGCTGTTTTGACTTTCCCCCCATTTCTGGTGGTCTAATTTTCTCCCACTTTCTCCATTTCTAAAACCCCTAATTTTGGGACTTTCTAAACTATGTAAATGCTAATCCTTATTGTGGGAATATAAACAATTCTTTTATTTTTCCACAAATTATTTTTCTGTTTATCAGAGGTCAGGAATTTTTGGTGTGTGTTTTGTTTCAAAAAGTTCTTTCTTCCCTTTTCCTACTTACCATAGGTAATTATTACTGTATAGATGTTACTGCTCTGGTTAGTGTTGTGATATCAATGACTTACAGTGAGCCATGATCTATAAAATGACAGATTTAAAGATTAAGGTCCCTCATCCTTTTTAAAAAGGAACAAGCAAGAAATATCAAACAAAAATATTTCTGTAAGGATGAATAATGGGGGATTTGGGGAGGTAAGTGAATATCTTGAATATCTATTTCAGAAAGTTTTCAGCATCAGTCATTGATTTCACAGCACATTCAGACAATCAAGAGTGATACCTGTCTGTGTTAAAGAGAAAATTACTCTAAAAATGTATGTAGAGAGAGATGATTAAATGGCAAACGAATATTTCTGTATACTTTGCGTCCATGATGCTGAAGAGTGGAGATCACAGTATAACTCCTTATGTTATAAATTCACAGGAAATCTTAGTAATTTTAGCCAAACTAAAATGTGATTTAAGGAACAAAAAACAAGGGAATACTAATTGAATCCATTTATTTGCTTAGGATTATAGAAGAAAATTTGACCTTAAAGTATTGTATTTCCTATGAAAATTTTATATATCAGTAGAACTCTGTTTAGGCAGTATTAAATTCATTTGCTGCTGCTTAAAATTTTTTTTTCATTTTGGATTTATAAAATGTTCTTCCAAGATGCAGAAATATTCTCTGGTGGTTTGGTCACTTACTGAATGAATTACAGAATTATAATTTTATTGCTACTATCTCAATATAGAAACTGCACCTTAGGTGGTGATGAGATTTTTCCTAATCTATGCGAATTATGAATCTGTCAATTTTTCTCATAATACAGGATGATGAAAACAATAACTCGTCTTCACAAAGCTATGGTGTTTCTTGAATATTTCACAAGTAATTCTTGGGTTTGGAATACTGACAATGTCAATATGTTGATGAATCAACTAAACCCTGAAGATAAAAAGGCAAGTATTTTCTGTTTTATTTTAGAAAACATAGCATATTAATTGGACAGCCATTAGCAACCTGAGAAATAATTGGATATTTTCCAGTCATTAATGCAAAAGGAAAGACATTTGACCTATTTATATGTGTTTCATTAAAGCTTCAATCATAATTGTTGGTGGTAAAATAAAATTGCTTTATCTTAGAATTTATAACGTAAGTACTTGAGAGTGGCAGAGATGTTTTCAAAGTATGATTGAAATGTTGGTTCTTTTTTTTCCCTTTAGTGAGATTCAAAGAGAAACTAGAATTCTTTATGCATTTTTCCTTCAGTTTGTTTTCTTTGAATTTTGAGAAAAAAACCTTCCCTCTGAAATTGTTTTACCTCATATATTCTTTAATTTCTTATCATTCTACATTTCGCCGTCTGTTCGTTTGAAACTTAAACTCTTTGTGTGTGTTCTTTTTGAGGTTGCCTAAGGTATTTTAACATACATATCTAACAAAGTCTAAATTAAGCAATTTCTATAGCTTCTTTTTAATGATATTTAGGACCTTAAAATGTTTAAACTGTGATTACCACCCCACTAATTTACATAGTTATACATTACTTTAGTTCTCTATTGAAACCCTGTCATTAGATATGACTTTGTTTAGTTGTATTTAGATTTAACTAAATATTTACCAGTAGCTTTGCTATTCGATCTTCTCTTTAGGACCCTTTTCTTTCAGTTTGAAATGTATCCAGAATCCCAGAATATGATTTAGTAGGCGGTCTGTTAGTAGTGAGCTCTCAGTTTGTGATTGCCTGGCATGTCTTTATTTCACTGTTTCTGTAACATGATTTCAGTACATGAAGGATAACTTTCTTTTTATGTTCCTTTAATATTTCACTTATGTTGTTGCTGTTGAAAAGTCAGTCTAATTTGCTGCTGCATTACAGGTGCTCTCTTATTCCTGTCTGTTTTTCAGAGTTTTTCTTTGGTGTCCTGCAGTTTCACTGTGAATGTGTCTAGGTATAATTTTTCAAAATGTATCCTGTTTCACAACTGGGCTTCCCGGATCTGAAGTTTGAAGTGTGTTAGCAGTTCAGGACAATACTTAGCTATTGTTTCTTCAAATATGGCCTCTTTGGGGTGCCTGGGTAGCTCAGCCAGTTAAACATCCAACTCTTGATTTCAGCTCAGGTGATCAACTCACGGTTCCTGAGTTCGAGCCCCACATCGAGTTCTGTGCTGTCAGAGAAGAGTCCGCTTGGGTTCTCTCCTTCTCTCTCTGTTCCTCGCCTGCTCACGCATGCATGATCTCTTTCTCTCTCTCTCTCTCAAAAATAAATAAACTTAAAAAAAAAAAAAAAATATATATATATATATATATATATACACCTCTTCACCATTCTCTTCTTGTGAAATTTTAATATATTTTACATCATTCTTTCCTCTTTTAAGTTTTAGCTCATATTTTATCTCTTTGTTTCTGGCTGAAAAGCTAATGGTTAATAAAAGATCTGTGGCAGTCTTTCAGCCCTGTCTGCGCCACCCAGTTGAATAAGGGGGTTCAGTTATTTTCATGTTTAGAAATTCAATTTGTTTTTCAGATCTTACAGATGTTCCTTTCCTTCTCTTTTTTATTTTTTGATTTTTATTTTAGAGCAAGCGGGGGAGAGGGGCAGAATCTTTTTTTTTTTTTTTAATTAAAAAAAAATGTTTATTTTAGAGGGAGAGCTCATGTAAGCCGGGGAGGGGTAGAAAGAGGGGGACAGACAGCAGATCTGAAGTGGGCTCCGTGCTGACAGCAGAAAGCCTGATGTAGGGCTCAAATTCGTGAACCATGAGATCATGACCAGAGCTGAAGTTGGATGCTTTACCAACTGAGCAACCTAGGTGCCAGAGAGAGAGAGAGAGAGAGAGGGAGAAAATCCTAAGCAGGCTCCACACTCAGTACAGAGCCTGATGCAGGGCTTGATCCCACAACCCTGGAATCTTGACCTGAGCCAAAATCAAGAGTCGGACACTCAACTGAGTGAGCCACCCAGACACCCCTCTTACAGACATTTCTTGAAACATGGTTAACATAATTGTTTTAAATTCTGTGTCTGATAATTTAAACTTCTAAAGGCTGTGCAGTGGTAACACCTGATCGTCTGTTGTTTATGCTGGGTCTCACTCATGGCACCTTGTTTTTTTTCTTATTGTTTGACTGTATATTCATATTCCTTGAGGATTTCTGTGGAAATTTTTTGAAGCATATGTTGAAATCACACTTTTCCAATAAGGATTCGCCTTTGCTTCTGCTAGTAGCCCAGTGAGTGATTATTAGCATTGACTAGCCAGGTGGCATTAACAGGCCAGGACCACTTTAAGATATCTGATTAAGTTTTTAGCCTAACTCAAGTGAATGTGGGCCTTAAATAGGCTGGTTCATGCTTCTAGTTTCTCAAAGGAGATTTCTTTTTCATCTTCCCAGGGGCAGTTTCCTTTCTCTTTCCACGTCTTTCTTTAAAAATTTTAGTACTTTGGGGTGCCTGGCTGGCTTAGTCGGTTAAGTGTCTGACTTCAGCTCAGGTCATGATCTCTCATCTAATGAGTTCAGGCCCCACGTCGGGCTCTGGGCTGACAGCTCAGAGCTTGGAGCCTGCTTTGGATTCTGTGTTTCCGTCTCTCTCTGCTCTGTCTCTCTCTCTGAAAAATAAACATTAAAAAATTTTAATGTTTTATTTAATATATCCAAAATAATATATAATTTAAACAGAAATTTAAAAATCACTGAAAATTTAAGCAACTGTTTATATGATATTATACTTTCAATTTTTTTATACTGAGCTTTTGAAACCCTGTGTGCATTTTATACTCCACAGCAAATCTCAGTTCAGACCAATCACTTTCAAAGTTCCCAGACATGCATGTGGCTTGTGGCTACCATATTAGATAGTGCAGATTGAGTACATGTTACTGGTCGTGCGTGATAAAGGCATTGAGTGTGCACTTTTTTTTTTGCCCACTTCTGTGTGTGGTGGGTTTACTTCTTTTTTTCACCCTTGCTCTCAGGATACAGCTTTGGGAATTTTTATCTTTTTGCAGCAATATTCTGTAAGACACCTTAACTGATGGGGCCATAGGCTTTATAGCCAATCTTCATCCTTGCCTGCAGCATCAAAACAGAAGGTCCCAGTTACCAGGGTTCTGCAGAGAATCCCAGGTTAAAAGATTTGTGGCTTCTACTGATTCCTTATGTTCTCCCTTCCCATCTTCCTTGTCCCCATCCCAGTGCACAACACATACTGCCCAGTGGATTATTAGAAAGTGACCATCCAGGTGAAGAAATAGAATATTTTTGTCCCCAGAAGATCCCCTTGTGCCCCCTCCCAATAACTACCTTCCAAAAGTAACAACTATCTTGAATTCTGCCATTAAATAGTATACCCATTTTTGACTTTATACAAATTGTATCATACAGTATTTTTTCATTTCTTTTGTTGATACCATATTTGGGTTATTTCCAGTTTTTGGCTGTTGGGAATAATTCTTCTTTGAGCCATGTGCACACATTTATATAAGATATATATCTAGAAATAGAATAGCTCAGTCAAAGGGTATTTGTATGTTCAATGTAGTTGATAATGCTAAACAGTTTTCCAAAGTAGTTGTACTGATTGACATTTTGTGTGGCAGTGTACAAGAGTTCCTGTTAATATGCATCCTCCCAACAGTTGGCCTTTTCATTTTAATTTTTAATTTTAGACACTTTGGTGGGTATATGGTGGTATCTCAATGTGATGTTAACGTGCATTTCGTATTACATAAAAAGTTTGTGTAGAAATGGCAAAAAACGTCAGTCCTACTGAAAATGGGCTAGAGATGAACAGTTTACAGAGAAGTAAATGCAAATGATTAACCATTGGAAAAGATACTCAACCTCACTCATAAAAATGGAGATGCCAACTGAAATTAGACTGAGATATTTACTCCTTAACAGTTTGCAAAAATGCAAAACTTGACAGCCTACCCTCTGGTAAGGCGTTGGCCAGTGGGAGTTCCTATATACATTGTTGGTAGAAATGTATCTTTCTCTGTCCTTGTATTTCCAACTTTCTGTATCCTTAACTATCAGATATTCCTTTTATAAGCAGCATATAGTTTTACTGTATTTTACTTTTTTCAGTTTGACAGTTTTGGACCCTTATTTGGAGGATTTAATCCATAATTTAATTTTTGATAACAGATTTAAATCTAACGCTTAGTGCATTCTATTTGTCTTACTTGTCTTAAGTTTTTGTTTTCTTTGAGGTTATTTTTTACAGTTTTGTATTTTCCCCATCTGTATCAGTTACATAAAATATACTTTTTCAGTTGTATTACTAGGTTTCTCTAAAGATTACAGCATCCTTCCTCACTTCATCAAAGACTAATATAATATTGATACTTCTTTTTTTTTGGAGAATGCAAGGCCTAATACTTTTCTGCTGTTGTTACATATTTTAATTCTGTATGTGTGTTGTATGCCTCACCACCATTATTCTTAATTGCACTCTACTAA
The DNA here is from genome assembly GCF_028749965.1 of Puma concolor. Classification (NCBI taxonomy): domain Eukaryota; kingdom Metazoa; phylum Chordata; class Mammalia; order Carnivora; family Felidae; genus Puma; species Puma concolor. The sequence continues at coordinate 45,869,543 of NC_141676.1, read as the reverse complement.
GTATTCACATAGATTTACCAGCATAATTGGCCTTTTGTGGCTCTTCATTTCTTCTTCCGTCTCCAGACTTCAATCCAGAATCCTATTCATTTGGCTTAAAGAATACCCTCTGGTGTGCTTCTTCCTCTAGTGTGAGTCATCTGCTGATATCACATTGTCTCAGTTTTTATTCTTCTGCAAACATCTTTATTTTTCAAAGATGTTTATACTGTATAGAACTGTGTGTTAGCAGTTTTCTCTGAGCACTGGAAGACATCTTCTCATAGTCTCTTGGCTTCTGTTGTTTCTTTTGAGAAGTCAAGTGTCAGTTTAATAGTTGTCCCTTCGGAGGTAACCCATAACATCTTTTTCTGATGTCTTCAAAATTTTCATCTTTGACTTTCAAGAGTTTTATTCTTGATATGCTCAGGTACTTGCATGTGTATGGTGTATGTGTGTTTTGAATCTGTGGCTTAATGTATCATCATTTTGGAAATAAAAATTCCCAGCTGTTGTCTTCTCAGATGGTGCCTCTGTTCCATTCTTTTTCACTCTTCCTGTGGGAGTCCAGTTAACATAGTCTCATAATCTCTCCCATCTTAAATCGAGCCTCCATTTATTTATTTTTTTAAATTTTTTTTTTTAACGTTTATTTATTTTTGAGACAGAGAGAGACAGAGCATGAACAGGGGAGGGGCAGAGAGAGAGAGGGAGACACAGAATCTGAAACAGGCTGCAGGCTCTGAGCTGTCAGCACAGAGCCCATCGCGGGGCTAGAACTCACGGACCGTGAGATCATGACCTGAGCCGAAGTCGGATGCTTAACCGACCAAGCCACCCAGGCGCCCCAAATCGAGCCTCCATTTAGTGCAGTGTTACTTTAGTGATTTATTTATGGTAGTTGTTTTTGGTCTGCAACTTGATATTTTCAGATAAGTGATGATAAATAATGAATAATCTGTTTCTCACTCTAAAAAATAATCAGATCGTGTATGGAGAAGCACTGAGCAGTGCATAGCCTTCTTATTTTGTCACAAAATAACATTTTTGTAAAGCTTTATTTTCTAGATTCATCTATCCTTTTCATCAGATGGGCTCCTTACTGTTACCTAAACTCCTAAGCTAGCTTTCATAAAGTCTTTTTTTCTCTTGATGTCATTACTGTTCTATAGGAAAGGTAATACATGTGGTTTGCAGGATGTTCGGGAAGAAATACTGGAAATATATTAATATGTGTATAAAGTGGTGAGGAACACATAGATTATTTGGACAATGGGATTTAATTTTTTTTAGTGTAAAAAGAAGGTTGCTTTTTCCTTACACTTCATATATACTTCTCTTTGAATGTTGACATGAGCTTTCAGATTATCTCCTGAAATGTTTCTGTGTTTCATGGGAGGTATAAAATAGGGATGAAGAACTTCTTTGTGAACAGCAGTAAGATTTTAAAAGTTAATACTATAAACATTTTGTAATCTTGTCATGTGGAATTAGCCTTTAAAAAAAGTATGAATTTTTGACCAGTTGTGAAAAAGTTATTCAAGAGAAAAACTGATGGTTGTTTTGTTTCTATAGACCTTTAATATTGATGTACGGCAGTTACATTGGGCAGAATATATAGAGAACTACTGCATGGGAACTAAGAAATATGTATTGAATGAAGAAATGTCTGGCCTCCCTGCAGCTAGAAAACATCTGAACAAGTAAGTTTTTTACATGGGCTTGATTGCATCGTGTCTTCCTTATGAATTATCACACAGTTTTTAATTTTATTTTATTTATTTTTTGGTGAGCTGGTATATTGCTAGTGTAATATTTTATTTAGGAAAAGTGCTTACATTAGCACTGGAACTATGGTAGTATTTAGCCTAAGGTTGTTCAAACTTACTGTCTTTATCCTGTTCCTTAGCACTAAGTTCAGGTGGAATTTAGTTTTGAAAATCACTATTTTCCTTTGTATTTCCTTCCTTTGTATTGCTACTGAAGAAGTAAAGATATTAGGAGAAAATAAAAATGTATTTTAAACTAGAGGTAGTTATTTGAAGTGTTGTGTTTTTTCTTTTGTTTTTTTCCCTTTGTCAAATACATCTTTGGAAGAGGAAAAGCGATATAATAATACATCATTCAGCATAGAATTTTTTCTTTGTTTTTGAAACAAGGGTTATAATTATTCCCTTAGTCTCATTATAAAAGTAATATATACTGATTGTTTAAAAAAACTCAAAACAGAAAAATCACTGTTACCCATAATTCAGAGATGTAGTTAATTTCAATAGTAACCTCTTTTATTTGTAGTGTTTTTATAATACAGTCTTTATAACAGCTTTCAAGACTTTCACATTATTCCTCTTGGTCTTCTGACTTTATGAGGCTTTGCAGGGCAGCTAGTTAAATAGTTGAGGAAATGGAGGTTTAGGGAAGTTGTGTTTGCAGGTCATATGCGTTAGGCAGCAGAGCAAACTAGAATACTGATTTTTGACTCCTAATTCAAAGCTCTTTTATTTTTGAGAGAAAGAGACATGCAGAGTGTGATTGGGGGAGGGGCAGAGAGAGAGAGGGAGACATAGAATCCAAAGCAGGCTCCAGGTTCTGAGCTGTCATCAGAGAACCCAATGCAGCAACTTGAACTCAGACTGGCGAGATCATGACCTGAGCCCAGGTCAGACGCTTAACTGACTGAGTCACCCAGGTGCCCCATGAGCTCTTTTGTCTATACCATCATTTGTATATTATAGTCCTATCTTGGATTGCCTATTGAAGGTAATGGAATTTATGTAACATTGTTATGTACCTGAACATTTGTATTCCTTTCTAACACCATTGAAAATATAAAAAATGTTTTGAAATATGAGTACAGTAACATTAATGTTACTCTTTGAGACTGGGAGGGCCCTTTTATATGGACTCATGCCATGCTTCTTTCATAGATGAGCATTTGTCCAGTTGGCCTTTGATAATGTGACTGTCAGCTGTAAGTGAAGGAGTGAATTTGCATGTCTGACAGCTTAGAAGTACCTAAAGATGTTTAAAAATATTTTATTTCTTTGTCTGTAGGATGATGTATATAATGCCCAAACCTTTTTAGATATTAGATGGGAAGCTCCAGAAGGGGCATGTCTGTTTTACCTACAGTATACCTAGTCCTGGTCATACAGAAAGATGCTCAGTAATACTTGTTGAATGAATAAATTTGTGTCCCAAATTTTTTTGTTATAAAAAATCTTTGTTTCATTCATGGTTAATAGAGGTAAGGTGTTGTTTGATGGACTGCATGGTCAGGTTTGTTTGACTTTTGCAGACTTTCTAATTTAAGGGCTTCTAGTTAATTTTAAATAAGTTTCACATTAGTGATGGATTTGAACTCTTTTTTTCTTTGGTCTAAATATCAAAGTTTATTGAAATAAAATATAACCTATCATAAAAAATACTAATATCACTGGTTACAGTTTTAAGTATATTAACAAAAAATCCGACATTTTAATCCTAGAATGACACTATCTATACTTGTGGTACAATAACAAACATGAAGTTAAATATGGAATAATGAAGAATTCTATCAGAATATTTTACACTTTCCCATCTATGTTCAGTATGCCTTTTTTAAGGAATATCCTCTGAAAGTGAAACTTTTGGAATATGTTTAAAGACATAGTTTTTAGGGGTGCTTGGGTGGCTCAGTCGGTTAAGCATCTGACTTCAGCTCAGGCCACAATCTTGCGGTCTATGAGTTCGAGCCCCGCGTCGGGCTCTGGGCTGATGGCTCAGAGCCTGGAGCCTGCTTCCGATTCTGTGTCTCCCTCGCTCTCTGCCCCTCCCCGTTCATGCTCTGTCTCTCTCTGTCTCAAAAATAAATAAACGTTAAAAAAAAATTTTTTTTTAAAAGACAGTTTTTAGAATTAAATAGTTTTAACATAATTAGCATTTAAAATAATAACTTTCTTTCATAGAAATTCAGTTCAGTTCTAAGCTGGGTGGATGATTTTAGGTGTCATCATTTGAAAAAAGTATTTCAATGCTGTTTTGTATCAGTCTCTAGGGTTGCTATTATTTTCAGACTGGAATTAAAGCTGGTCATAAAGCAAAATGGATGAATTGTTCCACAAGTAGAAAGGGCATTAAGGTAGTAAAGAAAAGGAGAAAAGAATAGGTGCTCATACACAATCTGTATATTTAAACTCTTTGAGAACTCTTTTTCAATTGGCCAATCTTGGCCTAGCACAAAGAGATTTATATGTCATAGCAACTTCCCGAACCAAATAGTTGGACAGTAGAGTGGAGGAAGAAAACTTGTTTCTTCTTGCTGCATTTCAAAATGACTTGCTCTGCAGTCATTATACCGTAATGGATTTGAGCTTTGATGAGATCAGCAACTGGACATTGATTATCTGCCATCCAACAATATTTTATTCTAGAAAACATTGTCTGATATGTCTCTCGATTTGCTTTCCAGGTTGAGGAACATACGGTATGGTTTCAATACTATCCTTGTGATCCTGATTTGGCGCATTTTTATTGCAAGATCACAAATGGCAAGAAACATCTGGTACTTTGTGGTTAGTCTGTGTTACAAGTTTCTGTCATACTTCCGGGCATCCAGCACTATGAGATACTGAAGACGAGAATTTAGCATTAGAACATCTATGCATATGGTGGTCTAAATGCACAAAATGTAAAATGTACTTAAGTCATCTCACCTTTTGTCAAGACATTAAACCATCTTAGATCAGAGTGTGGAGTACAGTATGGTACATTTTATGTAACATTTTAATGTTTATGCTTACAAAATCTAGTGAACACACTGTGGTTATGCCAGCTCAAATCTACAATAGCCACCAAAACCATGACTTAACATTTTGATCCCTGGGGACAAGGGGTGGGGTGAGGGTAGGAATGGGGAAATAGGAACACTGACCAGTATAACTGTGCAATTCTGGAACATATTGATTAAAATATGCCTTAACATATAGTGAGTTTCTAATTCTAATATATAGTGCAGTGGAAAGCATTTATTTGGACAGGAATACATAGCTAAGTTGGTAGATATTTAATTCTTCGGTGTTTGGTTTTTTTCATCAGTTGAAGTGGGTTTTAGTTTTGTTAAAATTATAGCCATACTATTTTTACATCATTTCGTAAGTTATTAAGTGGTCTCCAATGTGAAAGACATGTTCTCATTTTCCTTTCTCTGATTAGTGGTCTGATGCACATCATTTTTTTGTAAGCAATCAGTTGCTTCCATTATCAGAAGGCTATATGTTATTCTAAAGACCCTACTGGATCTAATGAGTTGGAGAATCCATGTCACCATATGCTATGTATTTTTTGAAGGAAAATGAGAATGAATTCAATAAGACTATTAGTGTCAAAAAGAAGACGAATACAGTTTTCTTCTCCACATTATGACCAAATAAAAATCAGTCCTATGAAATTGTGTTCATGTTTTGAAGCTGGAGGATTTCTTGAGACTGGCAAAGAAGGGTGCAGGTGGGGAGGGATTCACCATATTGTGCTCTCTTCCCTGTGTACATTATATTAATAGGACTTTTAAGGCTTATACAGTCTTTCCAGTGAAAACTGATAATGCTTTATTATGGAAGAATATATTTGCAGATAGTCCTAACATTAAGAAAATGTTCTCACATGTGTGTAAACACATACTAACTTTTGACCTTGAGAGCTGAATTCCTTCAAGAAAAATAAAATAGTGCATAAAATAACGTGTATAAAATTAAATAAAGGACTTTATTTACATACCACCTAAAGTAGCAAACTGTTGAATGAGATATCATTTATTTTTTCTGCATGTAGTTTTAAAGAGATGCATTATAGAAACAAGTAATAGCAAGAAAATTAATGTGTATTTTAATGATACATTATTATTCCCTTTAAACCTTTAAACCTTAATAGTAGTAAACTGTCCTTACTGTTTTAACATACGTTTGGTTTAACAGATTGATCAGCATAACATGTTCGAATTTAGCTGATCAAGTTGTACTATATTTAAATCAACAGTATATCTTGAATGTGTTTAATGAGGTCAGTTCACAATACAAAAAGTTACATAGAACTTTACATCTTACTTTCTCTGTCAATTTAAATGCAAGAAGTTTATTTTGTTATTGTGAAAACCTAAATGTAAAGGAAACCACCTTCTTCCATGCAGGTGTGTAATCTTGAGAAGGAAAAATGCTTCCATGGTGAAGCCAGATTTTCTGTAGTAAAACTTTTAAACATTATTTTAAAAGAAATATGTATGTATGTATGTGTGTGTGTGTGTGTGTGTGTGTGTGTGTGTGTATATATATATATATATATATATATATATATATATATTCATATTCTTTGAAACGATACTAAGTCTCTGGTCTAGGACCATACCTTGTGTAAGGCGTGAGAGACCAGGACAGTGTCTAAAAATGGAATGAATGATGATGCCTTTAATTTAAAGTGGCCCATAATTAACTCTAGATGCTCTATACATTGAGTACTCCATCTCTCCAAATACATTTCCGTAATGGGTTGAAAACATGCTAACATTTGTATGATGTTTGTGCTCTGCCAGATATACTTAGAATCAGATGAAGTGTCTTTGTATCTTGCAAAAGAATCAGGTACAACTTTGACAGGCATGTGAAGTACAGAGGGGGGGTATGTCTTCTGAACCATGGCATTGTTCTTGTAATCCAGTGTAGGGAAATGCTAGCTAGGCGGGTGCTGAGGCCACTGCATTTATTTTGTGTGTTTAGAATTCTGCTGTCAGAAGAAACTCATGAATGAATTAATATATCATTGTAGAACTTAGTTCTGAAGTTAGTGTGAAGAATACATAGGTTGTTAATCCCCACCAACTAGACTTAAGCTTAACTCAAAGATTTTGGAAATCATTTTTGTTGATGTCATTTGTCAGACAGAGTTTTAGTTTTGTTTGATTATATTTTCACACGAGCTCCATTTTTAACATGATAGCCTAATAAATTTGACATTTCATTTAATTCATTTGATAAAAAGCTGTATTGTAAAACATTTGGGCTTTTTCCCTCTCTTCACTCTTGATTCTTATAATTCTGCGCGTTTGTCAATTGTGACATCATTTGTGGCTATATTTAAATTTGACTTGGCAACATTAATATGTTTTAAAAGTCAACAAAGAAGCATGGCAATGTGTTCTTTGACTTAAGAATGGTATAAACATGGTATAAAAATGGTAATAAAGATTGGAAGTAGGGAGGAAAATAATCTTATTTCTCCCCTTTTTTTGTGTGTGTCTATAGGAACTGGTTCAGGGTTTTTTTTGCTTTTTGTTTTAAATGTAAATTGATAATCTTTTATAAGAAGTAAATAGAAGCATTATTGGGTGCCTTTGTTTGTAAACCAAAAAGTAATAAATGAATCCCTATATTTCCATTATAGTATTTATTGTATTTTTACGATAATTATCCTGAAAATTACCTGTGAGATGACGTGGTTAGAATTCCAGGAAGCAGGCCTCACGTATGCTACTTACCTTTTTTTAGGTGCACTTATTACCTCTTGTATCTTAATGTTACTTAATTCTGAGTTTTTTACAAGCATTTTAGGGGAAGCATATGGACAGGATGAATGCCTTTCATTAAAGTATTATTTTCATGTATTTGTCTGGAATGAGGTAGTTTTTACCAGGAGACTGTCAATGTCTCATTGCGCTCCAGCCACTCTCCTCCACGTTGAATGATACCGTTTTAATTTATGGGTACATTTGTAGTAATTTATCTGTTGAGGGAGGATGAGGGATCACTCACTGGTAATAGAGACTAACCGTAAAAAAGAAGGTGTTGGGCTGGGTTCGGGTGAGTGTAAATGGCCTTTTTCCAGGCCACCTCCAAGCCCTGACTCGAAACCATTAGCACTGATTTGCTCTACTCTGAGAAAAACTCTCTAACCATTTGCATGAGAAACTAGAGACAGGAAGGTATGCTGCATAACTTGATAGAGAAATGAGTTCATTAAACTTATAGTCTCTGTGATAAAAGAAATATGAAATATTTTCTTATTGAATAATTAATGTTTTTATCTTAAAGCATTTTCTAGTCATAGAATGAATTTATCTTTTTTTTTTTTTATGGTGGTATGTTCTTCTATTTCTGTTACTCTTAAGATTCCTAAGCAAATCATCTTTGTCAATTGAGCATAGTTGTGTCTAATTGTTAAATAATTCCTTGATTTTTCTTTATTAAAGACAAGTTTGAGTAACATTAAGTTTCACGTGCTCCTTTTGCAAGTTGATGGCTGTAAAATACATTTATGTAGAAAAACACAAAGTGAGAAGTATGAATTTAATATCTTTACTGTAGGCCTGAAATGAAAGGAATAAGGCTATAATTGTCTGTCTGTCTTTCTTTCTTTCTTTCTTTCTTTCTTTTTTGTCACAGATCACAGACACTGCCTTTAATTTTATACAAGAAGAAAAGAGGCACTGGAGATTTTTCTGAATTCATTAAAATATACAAATATTCATAGTTACTGTCTTCGAAATATTTACCTTAAGATTCTCTACTAGATGTTTAACTTCATTTTCATATTACAGCTTCATGGGGTGGAAGTAGGTGTCCTCCAAAGATGCTTTGGAGACAAAATTGCTTTATTTTCCACTGGTTGTACAGAAAACCTAATACATTCTCACTGTCTGTGTCTCTCTTATGCGTAAATCTATTTGATCTTGAGATTTGGTGACCAAGTATAACTAGAACGTTTTAGTCTGAACCGTGTAAAAATGCTAATATTTGATCATCTTAGACCTATAAAGGTTTAAGGCTTTCATATGACTCAACCTAGTATTAGAGCTGCTTTTTTGGTTTTATTTATTTATTTATTTTTCATTTTTTTTTCAACGTTTATTTATTTTTGGGACAGAGAGAGACAGAGCATGAACGGGGGAGGGGCAGAGAGAGAGGGAGACACAGAATCGGAAACAGGCTCCAGGCTCTGAGCCATCAGCCCAGAGCCCGACACGGGGCTCGAACTCACGGACCGCGAGATCATGACCTGGCTGAAGTCGGACGCTTAACCGACTGCGCCACCGAGGCGCCCCTGGTTTTATTTTTTTAAAACATCTGAACCTAAACATACAGAAGAATGTGGTTTCATTTAAAATAGTCATCCTGGGAGATTGTAGATCAGTACTTAATTTTTTTGACATTTAATACCTAATTTTCTGCTTTATGTTGTATCTTTCATAGATTCTTGTCATTTCTCCCCACCTGGTTGTTGGTTTCTTGAAAGGCAAACCAGCCTTGTACCCTTCATGTAGTAGAAGTAACACTAGCGAACATTTGTTGAGCATTTATGCTGTGTATCAGCCAGTACTGTAAACATTTTACATATATCACCCACTTAGGCCTTTCAGCAACCCTTTGAGGAGGGTCCCTCTATCACCTGTGATTTATAGGTGGGTAACTGAGGCAAATGGTATAACTGTTTACCCATGTTACCAGTTCTAGTGGCAGAGCCTAGGTGTGAACTTAGGTAAAGCCCTGCTCCACAATGCCCAAGACAGTACTGTAGGAACATAAATGTTTCTGGACTATTCAGAGAAGTTGCCTGACATGCTGTTGTTCTAAATGTCTTTATTGGCTTCTTCCTTTTATTTTATTTTTAAAGTTTATTATTTTGAGAGAGAGCATGTATGTGAGTGGGGGTGGGGGAAGAGGTGGGCAGAGAGGGGAAGAGAGAGAACCCCAAGCAGGCCCTGCATTGTTTGGAGCAGAGTAGGATGCAGGGCTTGAACTCATGAACCGTGAGATTATGACCCGAGTCGAAATCAAGAGTCAGACCCTCAGTCGACTGAGCCACCCACACGCCCCTTTATTGGCTTCTTCATTTTAAAACCCAGCACTCATCAAAATATTGAGAACTTACTATGGGTCTGGTGCTATGTTTTATACTGCAGTTATCTGTTTATCCATTCGTATCACTCACCACACTATAAGCTTCTCAGTGGTCCAGACATGAATATAACACACTGCCTCCACTTTAGAATTTGGTGATTTAACATACATAAGTACACAATTTTAAACAGGCTTTTTGTTTATTTATTTTTGAGAGAGAGAGAGAGAGAGAGCAGGGGAGGGACAGAGAGAGAGGAAGACACAGAATCTGAAGCAGGCTCCAGGCTCTGAGCTGTCAGTGCAGAGGCTGACGTGGGGGCTCAAACTCACAAACTGCGAGATCATGACCTGAGCAGAAGTTGGACGCTTAACCAACTGAGCCATCTAGGTGCCCCAAGTAAACATAATTTTAATACAACATACAAGGAAAGAAAAAGACGAGATACTAAAAGCACTAAAAACACTGCTTAGTGTTTCAGGGAAGAGCTCATATAAACACCTGACATTTAAGTTGTGGTTTTAAGTCTGATTGGGACAAGGCTGGGATCGAGATGCATTCCATGTATAGAGCAGAGCACATGTTAAGGCTGGGCAGTGCGGTGCAATGAGGAAATATTTTGGTGCTACAGGGGAAGACGACGAAAGGAAGATGAAGTTAGGGGCCAACGAGGGCCTGTGCATGGTCAGTGCACTCTAGGCTGTGGAATACCCCTTGTCTAAAACACTCATTTCCCCAGCCAAAGCCCACCTATTAAATATCAATAGATTTGTGACTTTAAATGTACTGACCCATTACATTTATAAATGAAATTAGTTTGAGAGAAAAAAGTCTACTCCTACCGTGTCCCTAAGTACTTTGGAGAATACAAACCACAAGAGTATTTAAACAACTAGTTTCTGGTCTTCAGTTTTTTGATTCTCCAAGTACGATCCCTAGACCAGCAGCATCTGCGTCTCCTGGGAACTCCATAGAAATGCAGCTTTCCAAACCATCCCAGACTTAGTCAGAAATGGGTGGGCCCGGCAGTCTGTTTCACAAACTCCCAAGTGACTGTAAAGTGCACTGAAGGTGGAGAAGCTCTGGGCTCTATAGTCAGTCTTTGTGAGGTACCAGCAAGGTCCAGGCAGAGTGCTGTTCTAGGATCTGGGACAAGGTCTGGAAAGTTCTACTTGAAACTAAAAATAACTATAGAAAACGCCATACAAAACACATAGTAATACATAGAAAAGGGTCTGGCCTGGCAGGGATAATGCCAAAACGTTCAAGTTAGCCTTGTGTGGTGGAGTTATGATTGATTTGGCTTTTTGTCCTTTATTCTCATATTTTCTAAGTTTTCTGCCGTGAGCCTGAGTTTTCTTTTTCTTTTTTTTTTAACCAGAGCAGAGTTTTTATTTTAAAATAACTTTACAGATGTGGGTGCATGGAATTTGGAAAAGTAACAAAAATGTAAAAATGTGTCTTTTCTCCAATAAAGAGTCAAGGTCCATTCATTCTGGATTTTTAACTCCAAATCTTGAGGTGGAATTCAGTCTCACAATTAAGGAATGACAACTTACTAGGCAGCAATGACCCTTGAAACCAGGTCTTTGTTCATATTCTACATTGGTTAATTGTGATTTGACAGAGAATCTGCTCCCATTCAGCTCTTGGTAGACTGAGAAGGTGTTCCTCGTTCTTAAAGTGGAGTTCTGGAACCAGCGCCGTGGGGATCTCTCTTCACTACCATAACATGGTGCAGGCAGTTGAAAGTGTTGCTAATTTGAGAATGTCATCTTTGAGGAAATCTGAAATGATCAGAGTTCTGTGGCCTTAAGCTTTATGAAAACAGGACTTGCCCCACCTCCCCCGTTAGATTGAAAATACCTCTTCACTTTGATTTCTGCATTTGATTGTGAGCTCTCCCTTAGAGCAGGGCCTGTTAAAGTACCTGGCACATAGACGTTACTCAATAAGCCTTCCAACTTACTGATAACGTGAAGTTTGTTTTGTTCTTCCTTCTGTGAGTCACAGGATTTTAAGCTCCCTCCTCATGTACAGGATTTTGCAATTGAGGAGACTTTGCCGAAAAGGATGTGAAAGTGGTTTACACTGTTAACCATTTATTTATCTTTTTAATAAAGCTAGAGATGCTAACAAAACAGACAGTGCACTTGCCCCAAGTTAGAAACTCCACAATTGACAAATTTTACCAAGTCTTTTATTCAACAAGACTTTTTATCCACTAATGTAAAATCATGCTTAAATTCTATCTTCTAAACTCTTAGCAGGTTATAATCAAAATAATAACTCTGATGACTGTATTACCTCCAGAGTCTTTCTTGATAAAGATATCTATTCAGAGAAGCCTAGTTGAAGGGCGAGTTGATTTCTGGAATGTGGTGATTCCTAATGGTGTGTGCTTTAGATTAGAAGAAACTTGGGGTGAGCTTTATGAATGCTTAGCAGTGCTAAAGCCATTGGGAGGGTGGGCTGTGTGTAACATCTAACAGCATTGTAGAATGACCTAATGGAACACTTTTACCTGACTACATCATCTGCCTTCCCCACTATGCCAGAATCCATCTTACAGGCCTGGGCCAAGTTTTGAATTGTTTTCCAGTTCATAGTGCGCAATGCACTGTAAGAATTGCCCACCCTGCTCTGATGTCTTCAACCCTCAATTCCTTCATTCGTATAATATCAGTATTGTCCTAACTCCTGTCATGTTAGGACCATCCTCCTACCTCTCCTGTATTGTCAGATGCACTTTACCTGCAAGTACACTTTGTATATCCATACTTGGTTGACTTGACAGACCATCAAATTCTACCTATCTGTGACCATCCCAGAGCAAATGGACTGTTTCTTGAAGAATTGTCAATAGTGGGGTCCTGGATGGGATTTAGCATGATCATATCCAGAGACCCTCCTCTTTGGCACAAGGGCAGACATATTAGTGTCTTCTCAAAAAGACACGTACACAAAACCATCCCCATCATTTTACCATTTTTCCCTTGGCAAGAACTTCCTAGTTATTCCATTTGAGTTGAGTTTCTAATTCTGATGCACAGTCCCCCGTTTGCCCCTAAGACGAAGGTTCCTATGTGCAGTGTTCTTCCTTCACCCCTGCAGACCTACTCTTTTGCAACTGATTTCCATGCCTTGTCTGGTTCCTCTTCAAAGCATGCTCTTCCAGCAGCTGAATGATCTTCCTAAATCACAAATGTTCATGTTTACCCCTATATACTTAAAACCCTAAGGGACTCCCCTTTTGCACACTGTACCCAGGACCAAGCCCATACTTCATGACACGGTTTCAATAGCTCATCATGATCTGGACAACTTCTTGGCTCTCACATTCTTCCTATTCCTCATGTCCAAACCACTTGGTGTTCTACCAAATCTCTCTAGTCTCTCTTGCCTTGATCACAATATCCCTCTACCTGCAAAATTGTGTCTACTCTCTCCAACTTTCTCATTTCAGTTTAGACATCAAGTCCACATCAGGGATGCCTTCAACTGCAAATAGCCAAGAAAGCCAGATGGCAGCTAATTTTTTGTGAGCATTGATTTACTGTCACCATCAGCATTATTGGTATTATTTATAATCATAAGTTCAGTCTTCCAACCTATTCTTAAGTGATCCAGTGGCTGTGATAAAACTCCATTCCACATTCCCATTCCCCTGGTTCCAAATCAGGGATCACAAACAGGTTTTATCTTAGCTATTGTTGCCAATTGGTTAATAACTGATACCTGTGTTGAAAAAATTTTGAGACTCAGGAGACACTCAGCAGAAGAGAATGCCTTGTGTGATCTGTCGTGGGTACAGAAAACAAGCGTGGCATGTGTGCAATGTGTCTGCCGTCTTTTGCCAAACTTGTGCATCTCTAAACGGCTTGGAATAAAAACGGTTTCACAGTTAGCTTGTTGGGATGAAAAAGCACAATTCTAGATGAGGAAAAGCATTATGATTACTTTTTCTCTAATTGGCATACCTGGTGCATTGTTCCACTTTCAATGATAAAACAGCCTCACTTTTCTAGGATTAAACCCAATTTAGTTGTAGTATAGTTATTATTTTTTGTGTACATTAGTCAGCTCAGCTTGCTAGTATTTCTACTCATCAGTCAATTTTGAATTGTTACAACACTTAACACATAAGAACCTTACAGCAGTAGTTACATTTATCTCTTTCCCATTTTTCATGCCTTTGTTGTCAAATATTCTTTTTTTTCAACTTTTCCAAGTATTACAAACTGCAGAAACATTTTTGCTTCAAATAGTCAACTGTTTTTCGTGCCAATGAACTTAAGAAAACAAAACGTAGTTAGTATTTATGGAGTTCTTTATTCCTTCACGTAGATCCATATTTCCAACTGGTGCCATTTCCCCTTGGCCTGAAAACATGAGCATTTCTGGTAGTGTAGGTCTGCTGGTGGTGAATTCTTTAGCTTTTGTTTATCTGGAAATGTCTTTATTTTATCTTCATTTTGTAGGATATTTTCCCTGGAGAAAGAAGTCTATGTTGGCAGCTTTTCTTCTTTAGCATTTCAAATGTATCATTTTAAGTACACCATTGTCTTTTGCTCTCCATTGCTTCTCATGGGAAGTCGGTGAATATTCTTATATTGCCCCCTTTTAGGTAAACATGCACGTTTTCTTCTGGCTACTTTTATTTTGTTTTCAGCACTTTGAGTATCATAGATATGTTGAGTTGTTTGGTGTGTTTTTTTTTAATGTTTATTCTGCTTATGTTTTACTGAGTTTTGTCTGGAATCTGTGGGTTAATAATAGTTTTCATCAAATTTAGAAAATGTTGGCCATTATAACTTCAAAATTTTTTCTGTGTCACTCGCACGTTCTTTTCCTCTAAGACTCCCCATATATATGTATTAGACTGCTTAATATTGTCTTATAGACCCTGAGGCTATATTTAATTTTTCAGTCCCTTTTCACTCTGTATTTCAGTTTGGATCGTTTATATTGATTTGTTTTCAAGTATACTGATTTTTTTTTTTATTTTTGTAATGTCTAATTTACTGTTAAACCCATCTAGTAAAATTTCATGTCAGATATGACAATTTTTAGTTCTACAATTTCCATTTAGCTGTCTTTTTATAGTTTTCGTTTCTCTACTGAAATTTCTTACATCAATCTTTTCCTTTAAATCTTCCATATACTTATAATAGCTCTTTTCAAGTCCTTAGCTATTAATTCCAATGTCTGTGTCCTCTCAGAGTGTGGTTTTTTAGGGAGCCATTATGTTGTTGTTGCTGCTGCTGTTCCTGGTTGTAGGTCACATTTTCCTGTTCCTCCTTCTCCTATCTAATAATTTTTATTGCTTGCTGAACCATGTGGATATGACAGTATTGAGAGTCTGGACTTTGTTTTCTTCCTTTAAAGAAAATTGAGTTTTGGTTTTGTAGGAGTTAATTTGTTGGTAGATCAGCTTAAAGGAGTAGGGCTTTCATGTAGCCCTTATTCTAAGGCTAGAACAGATCTACGTACAGCCCTTCTGAGCTCTTCCACTCAGTGCCTGGGGGCCACTTTATTGTGTCCAATCAGAATATAAACACTTGGGATTGTGTAACATTCAGAATCTCCATTTGGCTTACACAGACCCTGAAGGATAACTCTTTTTCCTGATTAGTATTCAGTCAAAGACCCAAGGGGGTCCATACGCAATTTCAGGAGCTACTGCCCTGAAGAACCTCCCCCCCTCTGGTATCCTGAATTTCAATTTCCAAGCACCTCAGCAGCTCCAGACTCTGATCTCTATTTCTTTCATATAGCAAGGCTACAC
Source organism: Puma concolor (assembly GCF_028749965.1). Classification (NCBI taxonomy): domain Eukaryota; kingdom Metazoa; phylum Chordata; class Mammalia; order Carnivora; family Felidae; genus Puma; species Puma concolor. Next base: position 45,853,915 of record NC_141676.1, on the reverse strand, counting down.
TCAATCCTAGATTCCCCAAGGTTCTGGAAACCCCTCCTGAGAGAGCCAGGTGACCTTGGTATTTCTGGCTGTCTGATTAGGGATGTGCCTGATATTCAGGAAGAAGCCTGCAGCTCCCTTTGTCCCACTAGATCCAGCAGAGGCAACCAGCTCCCTGTCCACCCCCCACCCCTTGCTAAATCCATCTGCACTCTCATGCCTTCCAAACCACCGAACACCAGAGGTCAGTGTCAGTGGAAAGGGCGGGACTGGAGGGGATTTAGTTCCTCCATCATCCCCACCAATACCCCCTAGCCATTGCATGGTAATCTTTGATAGGGATAATTTGTCTCAAAGCTATGGAAAGCTTGAATATAAGAATCTTTCAATTCTGAGCCTGGGTGGCTCAGTCGGTTAAGCGTCCAGCTCTTGATTTCGGCTCAGGTAATGACCTCACAGTTTGTGAGATTGGGCCCCATGTCGGGCTCTGTGCTGACAGTGCTGTGCAGAGCCTGCTTGGGATTCTCTCCCTCCCTCTTTCTCCCTCTCTGCCCCTCCCCTGCTCACTTGCGTGCACTCGCTCTCACAAAATAAATAAAGAAACATTAAATAAATAAATAAAATATTGCTGTCTTTATCTGTAGATTTAAAAAATTAATGAGGCCACTTGGGTTCTTGGGAACAGACTCTGAGTTGGGGTTTCAGAATCAAGCTGTTTACTAGGGATTGACACCTGTGAGAAGAAGGAACTGAAAACAGGTTGGCAGAGGAGGAAATTTAACTCTGTTGGAGGCCTGCTAAGGCTTCAGCCCTCTAGCAGGGAGCTTGGGAGTCACTATTGCCTGTTAGGTGCTTTGCATCAAGCCGAATGACTGAACCTAGATACCCCACCCCTCTCCCTTAGTCACCGGATCTGTGTTGCTCCAGTTAGGGCAGAACTTTGGGTATGGCAACTCTCAGAGCAAGACAGACCCTGCAGGAGCTGTCTCAGAGGCTGTCTGCTGACCATGCTCTGCATTTGAGCAGCACGTCCTCCCTCGAAGGAGAATGTGGTGGTACATCTCTCAGGGCTACCACAAAAAAAAGGTGCTTGCTGTGGAAATGCAGCTTTAGGACAAATACTCTTGCTGATCTTCCCAACCCAATTGTCACTTCTAAGCTCCATCTGGTCAGAAAATCTGGAGCCAACTAGTCTCATCTTTTGAAATACCAGGAAGTAGTGAGGACTGGACTGTCATGGAGCCTCACTGGGGTAAAGTTGGGGCAGGGGCCACCCGGCAGCTTCGAACATGCATTGATCCGCACATCCATCCATCTGTCCATCTCTCCATGTGTCCGCCCACAAATGTTCCCTGTGTTAGGCTCTTGGTCAGGTGTTGGGAAGGGACCTGTGGCTACAACCCCTTCCCTGCCCTCAAGGAACTCAGAGGCAGTGGGGGTGACATCACAGGGGCACAGCAGTCATTACTGTGACCCAGGCAGATGATTGGACCTACAGTAAGAGGGCCTCAGCAGTGGGTCGGTCATTCCCACTGCTTCTGGGCCCAGAAGCCAATGTCAGGCGAGTGGGAGGCACTGAAAAGTCAGCCCATGGGGATAAGTACCAGCATGAGGCCATGGGCAGGACTGAGCTGGCAATAGCTGCCAAAGGAAGAGTCAGGCCTGGGCCTGGGCTGCATGAGGTGGGCACAGGCAATGGGCTTTAGGGGAGACTCAAAGGCATGTGGGCACAGGACATAGCTGAGCTTTGAGGGACCAGCGAAAGTGCAGCGGATCCAGAAACGGAGGAGTGAAGAAACAGGCTGGGCAGATGTAGGAGTGGAGTAGGGGTGAGGCACCAGCGGTGTCTGTGACCAGCAGGAGGGGAACAGATTCAAGTGCAGAGAGAAGGTCAACTTCCGCTGGGGTGGGAGGGTACTGTTGCTCAATGTTCTTTCTCGGATGTGCTTACTTGGTGCTTCCCTACTCTCTCCCTGTTGCTCTGTTGCCTTCTCCCTGACCCAGGGCTGACCTAGGAGGCTGGGTTAAGGGTTGACCAGGGAGCCTGTGCATCAGCATCTTCAAAGACAGAAAGTCACAGTGCGAGAAAGAAAGGGAGATCAGCTCTGAAGGGGGCACCTGCCTGGAGCCTCTCACTTGGCCAACTCTCACTCTCCCCGGATAGACCTCATTTCTCAGGCCTCTGCTACTTGGGGAGCTTGAGACAAGCCCAGGACTCCTCAACCTGAAATATTGTCTCTGTCTGCTACAGAGACACAGCTCCCACACCGGAAACATACACGATTATTCTCATTCAGGCAGGTCCAGCCAAGCTATGAGGAGAGAGACCCCTCCGGGAGGTCTAGCCAGTATCCCAATAGGCATGGCTGACAGGGGCCTGAGGACGCAGACCCGCAGAAGGCCTGGGAGGCCTTTGGGAAACTTGAACAGTAACATTATTTCAGGGCAATTTCCGACCTTCCACCAAAGCCCTGGCACTAGATGAATCGATGATATGAAAAAGGCAGCTTAATGTTGCACAAGATAACTTGCTTTTTGGAGAAAAGAAAACGGAAAGAAAGGAATAGCATGGATGCTCAGGCTGTTGTTTTTCTACCAGGGCAAATAATCTCGCTCCTAGGCTGCAGGGAAAATCAACACACGTGTGTTCTGGGCATTGCTGGTGGGATGCTTTGCCCACTGCTCATGTGATCATGGAGTGCCTTCTTCACTCTTCCCAAGTTCCCACATCAGTCCAGATTCCTCCCCACAAAGGTCAGAGCCTCAGGCAGGGGCCCCTCTGCTCCCAGGCTTACCTCTCAGTGTGGCCACCCTCCCCCGGGTCTCAGGAGCTGCACCCCTTGTTCAAGTGAGGAGCCCCCCACTCCTCAGGTGCCCTTCTCCCCAAGACTGTTCCAGAATACCTAGTTATCAATCACTATTGCTCCCCCTGCTTCCTTCTCCTGCTCAAATGGACCCCACTGACTGGCAGGCACTCGCTCCACTGACTCCTTCTCACACTGGTGCCTTCTTACTTCTCCCTGTCCCCTCCAATCTTGACAGAGTGGCCTGTTTTCTTCGCTTGGCTCTCTCCCTTACCACCAACACTTCAGCACCTTGTACTCTAGCTGGTCACACCCAGGGGGCGCTTATCAGCAGGTGGTTGTCTCATGTGCCCTCCTGTCTTCACCAGCTGGCACCACTGGCCACCCTATCATCCTTGACTCTCTCCCCTCCCCGGCTTTCCCTAACAGTTACATCCCGCGTTTCCCCAATCTCCTTTATGGATGTTGCTGGGGACTGAGCTGCAGACACCTCTCCTGAGCTTCAGATCCCTGTTTCCAGAGTCTTCCGGTCACCCCTCAAGGATGTACACAGACACCTTCACGGTCATCTTCCCAACTTCCAATTCTTCCCTCTCCTGTGTCGTCCATCTTAGCCTGAAACTTGGGAGTCCTCCCTGTTCCACGACTCATGAACTTGCCTCGATCCTCCTCCTCTTCCTCCTTACCCTCCTTCCTTCCCCCTCTTCCCTCTCCTGCTCTTCCCTGTCCTCCTCCTCCTCCTGTTCCTCTGCTCAACTCTGGTCCTCATCACCTCTTAGCCCAAGGACTTCAACACCCCCACTCTCTGGTAGATCCACCCCCTCCCCTCTGGTACTCCTCAAATTCATTCTAGGTAACGAGAGCCATCTTTTTAAAGCACACGACTGATCATTTGGTTCTCTGCTAGATACCTTTGATACCCTTCCCTTGCCTTAAAGCAAAGTATGGTCCAGTCCCCTCAATACAGTCTATAAAACCATCCTTGATCTGGCTCCTGTTGGCTCCTCCAGTTGGCTTCCCCTCTCCCTCCCTGCCTGGCACTTTATCCTCCAACAACACCAAGCTGAAGCCTCTGCTGCTTTGCCCAGGCTGTTCCTTCTGTCTGCAATGTCATCCTTAACTTTAACTTTCCCTACTCATTGTTTAAGGCTTGATTCAAGTGTTCCTTCTTTGAGACACCCTTGTCTGGTCCACAGACAGATCTATGATAGCTTTTGGCATAAATGCCTTGTAGTTATGCACAAAGAGTGTTCTAGCTGAGCCTAGAATGGGGGTCAGAATTGGTGGACAGGATGCCTTCTTGGATTCTGTTTGCATGAGCGGATAAGCATGAGGGTTGTTTGGGGGGAAGCACTGAGTGTGGGATCAGAACACAGAAAGATGGCAGGTAGAAACACATTGGGGCTGTTCACAGGAGGCGTTTATTCTCTGCCAAGCCCCTGGAAATGTTGGTGAATCTTTGGGGGGGGGGCGGTGAGTCACATAGTCTGGGCTCAGAGAACACAAATTCAGGGTCCCCTGGTGACAAGGACCAATGCAAATGTGAGGAGAGGCCATCCTCTCCTTCTTGGCAAGGAGCCCAGTATCACTTTAGCACCTTCAGGCCTAGAGGTTTGGGGTGGGGGGCAGCCTTGGCTCCCAGCCCTACCATGTATGGCTGGCACAGGTTGTGCCTTGCACATGCACACCCAGACAAAGGGTTGGGAGTGGGACTCAAGTCCACCCAAAGCAAGGAAGAGCTTCCTCTACTTTGCACAGAGGCTTTGTGTTCTTGTAGCAACCATACTGGAGTAGCTATGGCTTTTTCGGAAAGGGCACTGTCATTTCTTGGTGTGCAGAAGCTTCCCTTTGTAGCTGTGAGGCTAGAGGACATTGACAAGGAAGAAACTTGGGCGGGCTGTAGAGTGAGGGTTAAGTGTTGGTTAAACTGATGGATTGGTTCATGATTACGTGTCAAACATTCTTTGGGAACTTTGAGAAATATTTGAGGGACCCTTCACAGGGAATTAACTCTGAGTGAGTTTATTTGAATGAATGGGCCCCCATTTGTACTCACAAGTTATTGTGGACTGGGAAAATTGAGTTTATATTTTCAGTTTCCCCACAGTGGCCCCCAAAAGCTGATGATTGGACTATTCTTATTCCTTTTTTGCTCCCTGGGCCTAAGCACAGTGCCTGGTGCTCAGTGGATGGACAGATGGATGAAAAGACTGTTCTGTCGAATCCTTGTTCCAAGTCGAAGGAATTTGGTGAGGGGCACAGCAACCCTGCACGGGTCAGTCCTAAAAGCAATTAATATCTCTTGTTTCTTCATGCCGGATAATAGCGCTCTGACAATGAGGCTTGACCCTCACCCAGGAAGATGCAAAGAAAAGGAAACAGTGGTGGATGTGGCTTGTGCTCTGGTTCTAGTGGCTGTGAGCAGTGGGCCTTTATGGTGCTCTGGGGAGTGAGGGGTGGCTCTGTGAGGTGCTGTGTCCACAGGCACAGGCTTCTCTTCCTCCACAAGTGGCCACCATCTTGTGCAGCCACGATGCCAGCCCAAAGCGAGAAATTGGTAGAGTCCACCTTGGGCAGCCCTGGAAGGTGACGCCCCACGCAAGCTCTGTTCCTCTTCCTGCTTCCGTTCCATAGCTCCCCCGGGCCCCATTCTGAATTGAGCGAGGGCCAAGAGAGCCCTCTGAGGACCATGTTCTGCCGTGTGGCTGAAAGAAGATGCCTGTCTTCATTGCCTGCAGGTTATCTGGATTTTCCTTTTCCTCCCTTCCAACAAACCACCATTTTCTCATGACAGAGGAACAGGCTAATGTTAGGGAAGGAACCAAGACCTTTAGAGTCAAGCAGACCTAGGCTCAAGGCCTGGCTCTGACACCTGAGCACCCTAGGCAACTCATTTAGTGTCTGAGTCTCAGTTTTCTCACCTGTGAAATGGGCCACCATGGATGAAATGTGATCAGGTATGTAATGTACCCTGGGCAATGCCCGGCCCACAGTTAACGTGCTTCGTAAATGCTAGCCACAATCATCAACAGGCAAGCCAGCTCTTTGGCCTGCTCCTAGAATGAAGACCTTGCTACAGGCTCAGACCAGAGATTCTGACAACCCAGTGGTGCCACCTTACTCAACCTAAATATGCACAAATGACAAGGAACAGCAAGGAACGTGGGTTTTCTTTCACTGAGCTGGTACACCAGGCCTGGGCAGTGAATTCAATTTGGCAAATAAGGTTTTAAGGGCCTGTTTGTGTCCATACTTAGTCTGGAGTTTCAAAGGGAGGCCGCTGGGGACAGGACCACTGGGAAATCTGAGCAGGAGGCCCAGGGTGAGGGATGGGGCAGGGGTGGGGTGGGGAAGCAGCCTGGGGGGGGGGGGGCACAGCTGGGTTGGCGTCTGAGTACCCCCACTTAGGCTTCTCCTTCCAGAGCCCTGCAGGGACGTCTGCTGGGGTTTAGAAACGGGAGAGTATCCCTGCAGATGGGAAGGCATTCAGTAGCTCTGCCTCACCTGCCAGAGGCCCCCACACCAGAGTCTAGCCATGAGGCCCTTCTGAGCTTGGCCCCACTTTATCATTCCACCCACCGTGTGCTCTGACTCAACGCTTCCCCTTTCCAGCCCCGCCCATCAATTTCTCAACACAGCTGCTACTGTCCGCTGGGGCAGTACAATTCTTCCTGACGCAGGACTATCTTGAACATTCCTGGACGTTTGACTTCGCCGGCCTCCACTCACTGAGTGCCTGTAGCCCTCACCGCCCCCCTCCCCCCCAAGATTCATTTCCAGATGCCTTCCCCCTTTTCCAAGTGCACCAGGCCCTGGGCACGCGCTCGGAACGTCCCTCCGCACCCCCCACCCCGCCGCCTCTCCACCTAGCCCTCCGGGAACACCCGAGTCAGATCCCACGTGTGAGGAAGCGCCCCCTTATTCCCCGAGGCCCAGTCACAGCTGCGGTGCCTCCCCACTCCGCAGCAGATCTCCGCTCTTGGAGGGCTGTCCGGAGGTCGATTTCCTTCGTTCCCCCGCAGCAGCTCCCCAAGGGCAGGAGCACATCTTAGAAGCAGCTGTGGGCTTCTCACATCCCTCGCCCTCATCTGAGCCGGAGAAGCAAAAGGTGCCTCACGCAGGGGTCCTGGGGGAAAGCGGCGTGGTCCTGGGCGGGGCGGGGCAGCACTAAGGGGGACCCGGCAGGGACGCAGCTCGGCTTCCCCTGCCACCTGGCGGCGATCCCGCGCCCCGCGATGAGCCGGGCCCGGGGTGGGGGGCAGCCCGCCAGTGCCCTGGGCCCCTGGGGCCGCTTAGGGCAGCGCTCCTGGCCGGGGCCCGGGTATTCCAGCAACTATCGTGATTATCATCACTGCGACAGCCTGTGTTTGTGCAGCTATTTACAGCTTAAGGAGCTTTCATTTCACCCACACTCTGCCACTCAAACCACACGGCAACCCTGTGAGGTCGGCAGAGCCGCATTTGTTATTTTACAGGTGGGTAAAGGGAGGTGAGTAATATCGATAACACCATCAGCTAACAGCATCACTTCTCCCACCTCCAGTCTTTTCCCTGCCCTAATTATTGAGTGGTTCCCACGTGCCAGGCAGCGGCCTAAGGAAGTCTACCAACCTCGCCTAACAGACTCCTGAGAGTGGCTTTTCCTGTCTCAGAGTTTGGGCAAGGCCCTAAAGCCATGTGCCCACACATTTCAAAGCAGCGCTGTTCCCAGAAATAGAGTCACATATGTAATTTAAATTTTCTAGAAGCCACATTTAAAAAAAAAGAAGGAAAAGAGAGGAAATCAATTTTAATGAGATATTAATTAACTCACCCAATATATCAAAAATAGTATTCCAACATGTAATCGATATAAAGAATATTAGTGAGGTATTTTCATATTGCTTTATTCACACCGAGTCTTTGAAAGCTGGTGTGTCCATTATACTTCCAGGACATCTCAGATTGGACCAGCCATATTTCAAGTGCTCAGTAGCTGTATGTGGCCAGTGGCTGCCATATTGGATAGTGTGGTTCTAAACAAAGGAGTTTGGCTAAGAAAGGCTCAGCTGACTGGAAGTCTCTTACCAGCTTTTGACCCTTATCCTACCATCAGTGTCTGGATCGTTTATAAGAGGAGGTAGGGGGTTGGAGGGTAGGTAGAAGTGAGGATTGAGCATTTCTTTGAAAAGAATTGTTGGCATGCTGTGTGATTCCCGTCTCCTGTCTGTGGAGGAGAGGAGGTTAGACCCCCTCTTCCAATTTAAGCCATGTGAGGGAAGCTTCTGTACACTACACAGGCTGATGGCTGAGTAGTGCCTGGAGAAGCCAAGGAATGCACCTGGCTGGAGTTGACCCTGATGTCAGAGCAAGGAGAGAGGGCTGTGGAGTGAATAGGTGGGTTGTGCATATGGTAAGGCAAGGGGCATGTTCTCCCTGGGACATTTGTCACCTTGAGAGAGCCACTGCATTGTAGTCCTGCCAGTACAGAGAGGCTGCAGGGACTGAGGGGCCACTTGTGAGCAGTCAGCCAGAGCTTTCATCACTCACAGCAGAGCATGTGCAATGGGAAGGGGTTGGGAAACCCATAAAAGTATTCCACGAGAGAAAGAGCCTGTACCTTGGGACCTGCCACCCAGAGGGTCCTGAGGCCACATCACAACATTACCTATGGAGGGCCTTGCCCTTTTCCTCAAATCTTCTGCGCATCTCTGCGTATAATCTGGAAGACGCCCCAAAATGGCAGCTTGGTGAGTGGAAGACAATGGAGTAAGGAAGAGGGAAGAAACTGCCCATGAGCTTCTTTTCCTTCTGTGGCTTCTCCAGTAGTGGCAGGCATTATGGTGGGCTAGGGTGGGCAGGAACTGAAGTTCCTAGAGAAGGACACAGGACTATGTAGGCTGGGCCCCCATGCCTCGCTTTTTGGCAAGGCTTTTGCTTACTTCTGTGACAATCATTCATCCCGCAAATATTTACTGAGCACTCAATAGTAGTTGTGATTATCACTATACTAGCCTTTCATATTTGGATTAAAAATTTTTCTAATAATTCGTGATGACACTATCAGCTATGATTAATTATGAGGTTAATGTTGAAGGCTTTACAATACAGGTAATCAGAGATCTCTGTCATATGCAAAATAAATCCAGCTCAGAGTAGCAAAAATGAAAAAAATAGTGGAGTGGATCATGTAAGTTAGAAATTGAGAGGGTGATTGACCTCAGGAATGTTGAACTAAAAAACTCAGAGAGGGGCGCCTGGGTAGTTCAGTTGGTTAAGCGTCCGACTTTGGCTCACGTCATGATCTCGTAGTTCACAGGTTCAAGCCCCGTGTCTGTGCTGACAGCTCAGAGCCTGGAGCCTGCTTCGGATTCTGTGTCTCCCCCTCTCTCTGCCCCTCCCCTGCTCGTTCTCTCTCTCTCTCTCTCTCTCTCTCTCTCTCTCTCTCTCTCTCTCTCTCAAAAAATAAAAACAAGTGTGAAGAAACTCAGAGAATATTTGTTCATGTTTTAGAATTTCTTCCCTGCTTTTCTTTGTGTGAGAATCACAAACTCTCATACTATAAACAGCTTCTTCTGCCAAGCTAGGGAAGATGGCTGTCCAGTGATCCAAACCTGCGTCTTTCCAGCACTGTAGCCCAAAGGCAAGATAGCATCATTCTCACTAGTTCCAGCCGTAATGTCCCTAGGACTCTGGTCTGACGGACGCAGATGCCCACCATTTGGAGCTGGGGATTAGGGAAAGGTAAAGCGTGGCAGTTGATTACATCTCAAACACAAGGACTGGGGGCAAGTTTCTTTGAGAATATTGGCAGAAATGAGATGGGGAAGCATGCCAAGAAGATGAAACCATAGTTACCACTGCCAACTCTGGGGCATATGTGCAAAGAGCTATGGAGCAGAGAAGAGGGTGTGACCAGTATTGCTTCCTTAAGGAATTCCTAACAACCTTTGTCAAATACCTCGCTCAAGTCCAGATATGTTACATATTAATTTTTCTAATAATCTTGGCCGGATATCTCCTATCTGCCCCTCCAGATCTGCTCTCCACCCTTCTCCTCTACCCTGCTCTCCACCTGCTCTTTGCCCCAGGAGGTTGACTTATCTGGACTATATCAACAGTTCCTTTGCCCTCTGGTTGGATTTTCCGTTGAGGTTGGCCAATAGAGACAGGGAATTGGACAGAAAGAGAAAGACAAATCGAGATATTTATTTTCCAAGCTCCCTTAATGTCAGATTTCTTCAGGCCGCCCAGGTTCCTCCACCAAAGGGGGTGTGGCTCTGCTATAGTAACTCTGTCTTCAGGTTCGCACTCACCTTCAGGCTCAGGGAGGTGACATCCCCCCTGTTGTAGCCCGGGATACTGTACTACCCCTTGGGTTTTCCTACATCCTGTTCATCTTTGTATATAATTCCTTTATAAAATTCTAAGGCCAGCCTAATTTGAGTACACTATCAGTTACCTGACAAAACCCCTCTCTGCAAAGTAAATGAAAATTGGTTGCTTGTGATTGTCTTTAAGCCATATCGACTCCTTACGGTCTCTGCTTTCTTTTCGAAGCGTTCACACACCATTCTTTGTGCCTATTCCTTCTAGACTCTTGTAGAGAGTCAGTGTCAAGTTTGGCGGCCTGTTGGTTTTTGGAACGCTCTCTTGAAAAAGTATCGCTGCCTTTGCTGGTTATGAGTTCTTTAATACCCTCCCCTATGCTCTAGCATGCTCTGGACGTTTGGCCACTTCACTCTTTTAGTGTTTCAGTCAGAATAACCTGGGCCATGCCCTGGTAACAAACAACCTCCAACACTCACTGGCTTAAGTAAAAACAGGTTGATTTCTTGTTCCTGCTAAGTGTCCATCATGGGTTGGCATAGGGCTCTGCTCATAGTGAACACTTAGGGACCCAAAATGACACCAACAGATGGTGTCGATCATTGTGCCGGGGGAAAGAGAGTTCTCGAGTGTCTTGCATGGACAATTAAATGTTTGCCCTGAATGTGAGACCAAACTTGTCACAAGGCCTCATACCTCCACATGCCTCCAAAATGTCCAGGAAGGCAGTCCTACTGTTTGCCTGGAAGGTGCCTGTCCCTTTTGGAGGGCATTTAATGGTTTCAGATGTATCTCTTATCTGTCCAGTTGGGGCATAATACCTCTTGGGACAGAGTTGTTTTGCACTGCTTCCTTCTAGCATATGCCTGGGCCACAATCACACTCAGTGATTACCCACTTGGCTTGTCCGACCATGATTTTAAGGGTGAATGACATTTGAGGGGCACCTGGGTGCCTCTGTTGGTTAAGTGTCTGACTCTCGACTTCAGCTCAGCTCATGATCTCACGGTTCATGAGTTCGAGCCCAGCTTCAGGCTCTGCACTGACAGCACAGAGCTTGCTTGGGATTCTGTCTCTCTCTCTCCCTGCCTCTCCCCCACTTGCTCTCTCTCTCAAATTAAAAAAAAAAAAAACTTAAAAAAAAGAAGAGTGAACGATATTTGAAAACAGGTGTGCTGGGTGTTATGCTATTTAGCCAGCAGTTGCTAAGAGGTGTGTGTGCAGGTGTGTGTGTATTTCAACGTCAATGGTAAATGCTAGTTCTTACAATAGCAAAATCTCATGTAAAAAGTAAAATCCATACAGAAGGACAAATGTCGCTTCTAGATGTGCCAGTTCTACCATCAGGGTTTATTCTGAAGTATGCATACGGTTCAGTATGGAACCAACACAATACCTGGCACATATTGGGCTACTTTTTTTTTGAGTGGATGAATGAGTGTCCTCATCTTATGCACCTAGCCTCGTATCCCAGCTTTTGTCGTGTTGCCGGGCAACAGAGAACATATGTTCACTTGAAGCATGATGTAGCATGGAAGGGCTGAGCTACAAGATCATACCCATGAGGTGAAATACTGAGGGTTCTGACAATAGCACAAAAACAGTAGAATCTGGGGGGACTTTTAGTGGAAAGAGGACAAGGCACGGGTGGGGATCCGCGTAGGCCATATCCACTCTTTGCTGGCCACTGCCAGCCTCACCTGTGTAAATCTACCAGGCTTTGCCAGCCTGAGAGTATAAGACATGGTTGAATGAACTTTGAATTTCACATCTTAATTGCGGTGGGTCCCATCTGCTTACAAAAGGCTCCAGGTGGTCTCAAAGTCACCCCCAGGTATTTCTGCTTACGTGGACATAGCTGAGTCCATTCATGCTTTTCCACTCCTTGATGCAGGTCAGTGTCTGCAAACCATTCTGTCCCTGCTAGTGGTGCCCCTGGGTTATTACACAGCCCTGTCCGGCATGCTGGCCTCTGTTGGTGGTGCCCCAAGCCCTCAGTGGGGAGTCAGGTGTGGTGCGACCATCTCCTCCCCAACTCTGAGTCACCTTAAAACAGCTCACAAGTCCTTCAAGAACAGAGTGTCCTCCGTTTCTGACTTTGTCCTCTTTCCTCTTCACCTTCACCCTACTCCCCACCCTAAGCTGACTCTATTCTCACCCTCCCCACCCCTACCACTTCCTGCCCTCCATCCTCCACCCCTGGTGGGGATGGCTCAAAACTGGTTCCTCAGGCTGGGCCAGGGATCTGTCAACATTTCCGTGTGGTCACCTTGGTCCTCATCATGGCCAAATAAGGAGTGGGGGGTAGAGCCAGGATTGAAACCCTCATCCACCCCTGCACTCACTCTCCCCTAAAAGCACACACTGAGACCCTAAGATAAAAATGAAATGCAGAGATTATCTGTTGCAAGTCAAAACTCTTTAGTTCTCCTCTCCCCGGATTTGTCCCTCTCCAGGCCATTCCTTGGCTCAATAAATGGCATCACACCGCATCCAGCCTGCTCAGAAAGTGCGAGTAGTGCTACTTGCAAAACGGAGCTCACAGTCACCACATTGCCCCTCTCCTCACCCTGGTCCAAACCATTATGTTATCCTCCACCTGGTCAACCGTCAGTGACCTCCTACCTGGTCTCATCGCTTCCAGGCTCAGCCCACTTATTTCTCCATTAAACGATTCCACTCAATTCTCCATAAATAGATCCCTCATTGCGGGGTCTCCTCCACCACGCTAGTCTTCCTTGTGTTTGTTGATCATATTTCAGAATAATTCACGTGCGTGTTTCTCCCCCCATCTCCCCCCGCCCCGAGCTCACTGACCTCCTTGACTTCCCCCGCAACAGGCAGATAGAAGTCCCCTACTGTGGGATGGGTTGCAAAACCCTGCAGATATTTAACTGTAAGCAAAGAAAAGAGTGTTGCTTTTCTAAGCACAAGACTGAATATTCCAGTGCAAACTTGCAGGGTGACTGTTCTTTTCCTTCCGGGAGAGACGATAAGGGGCGAGAATGGATTTAAAACACCTGTCATCCACTACGGACATGCCCCCGTTCTGTGCCTCAGCACCCTCATGAATACCTAGGATGTAAGGTGGGGGTCTTGATGACAAGGGATGCAAGAATCAAGGAGGGAACCTTTTCCCTGTCCAAGGGAGAGCTGGATAGAACCAGTTTGTAATTGCCACTGAGCTGGGGCAGCAGTGAAACACAGCTCCATCATCACACTTGTGAGACTGTTTGGTTAATATTTATCTTCCTGGCTAGACTATAAGCTCTGTGAGGACAGGCAGGGGCTAGTTTTTGCTGTTAATTCAGCAAAATGGAGTGTCAGACACATGGTAAGTGCTCAATGCATACCTGCTATTCAAAAAATGAACCAAGGATATGTTTATGTGCAGGTGGAAATTTACAAACACACATGGGGCATGTAAGTGTATATGTATGTGTGCACATATCGATACACACAAGGTTGAGGCTTCAGGTGCTCAGTGTTCACACTTGTTTTTCAAATGCAACATTAGCCAGTAGAATTTTATTGAAGCGTGGTAAGGACATAAAAAGGTGCTAAAACTCATAAAACCTTTGTGTGCTGCGATATGAAGTCCTTTTTTTTAATTTAAAAATTTTTTAAGTTTATTTATTTTGAGAGAGAGAGGGAATAAGTAGGGGATGGGCAGAGACAGAGGATCTGAAGTAGGCTCTGTGCTGACAGCAGAGAGCCCAACACAGGACTAGAACTCCCGAATCATGAGATCATGACCTGAACTGAAGTCATATGTTTAACCAACCAAGCCACCCAGTCTCCCTTTAAATTTTTTTGACTGGAGATAGATAGTGTTGGTTAGGGAGCCAATTCTCTCTAACATAAATGAGGGTGTTTTTTGAAGGGATGTAACCATCTCCTTTGGGCAGATTAGAATGAGATTGTAACTAGCCAGGGCTGTGTGGAACACAGCTTTAATGCCAGCTGTGGCCAGTGAGATGTGGTGCCTGGTGACCAAGGGACCCTAGAGAGAGTTGACTTAGAGCAGACAGAAGAAGCAAGAGGAGAATGGAGTGGAATACAGTTGTGCTCACTCAGAAACTGCAGGAACGAGACAGTAGATCAGAGACAAAAAGTTTACATGATGAATGTAAATGAATTTATTATGGTTATTTGGGTGTTAGAAACATCACACTCCAAAACGGATTTGGCTTAGTCCTTTATCTGTCGGAATTAGTGGCAAAGCAAAGTCACTACGTGTGCCTCTGTGTGTGTGTGTGTGTGTGTGTGTGTGTGTGTGCATGTGTGTGTACATGTGCATGCCTACATGGCACAACTTTCCTGCCTACTAATTGTGCAAGAGCCCTGGGGGCTTATGGGCAACCCCCAAAGAAGGCTCCTTGCAGGTGGATACACCTCTTGGTTCTGCTTGCCCATGTTCTGTTGGATCCATTCAGAAGCAGTGACCCCCTTGCATGTTATAACACGCTTTAACACAGAGATCTTGGCTAAGATTCCTAAGCCCTTGTGCCTGGTGGCCAGGGTCCTTAGCCGTTTCTGTTCGGAGTCTCTCGTAGTTTTTTGCTACTAAGCATCCAACCCCCGTTTCCTTCAGTTATAGTACCCAATTTTCTAAGTTTCACAGAAGAAGCATGTGACTGGCTAATTCGAGTACTATGTCTCATGGATTTAGTGATTGGCCGAGTAACTGACATATATTCTATTGAAAAGCCAATATGATTTTTTGGAGACAGCTTCTGGGGAACATTACATGGGTCCTGCCAATGAAATCAACAGAGAGAGGGAAATACAATATTGAGAGATGGATAAAAACAGTTCTCATGATATATTTTAGATCCCTGGATCAAGCCATACCTGACGTTAGTTACCCACGCACTATTTAGTAACCAACCAATAAATCGCCCAACTTCCATTGTCTTTTTCCCCCTTAAGCCTGGTTTACCCGTGTTTTCCATCATTTGCAATAGAAGGTATCCCAACAGATACTGAGTCCTGCTCCTGGGAACTTTAAGTGAGGCAAAGGTCATGGCTATTTATGAATCCAGCATCTCCCCTCTATCCCTCAAGTCTCCAAGAATATAGTTCTTTTCTGGTTTGGGTGTTTTCCCTATTTTCAGCCCCTGGAAGACTTCCCATTCTGGAGCAATCCAGCTCAAGGTTCTATATGACTAGGCCCTTGAAAATAAACAAACAAAACCTGTTAATTCTCCCACAAGGCAAAGGTTACTTAGATCTCTTGGACACAAATGCTTGGCTGATCTTCCAGAAGGGGGGGGAGGGAAAATTTACCTTTTCATTTGCTTATAGATGGGGGAATAAGCTAGAATAGATATCTCAGTAACTTACCTGCTAGTTAACTTTAAAGGTCTAATGCTAAGACAGCAAAGTCCTAATAATAGAGCACCTGACCACTCACTTTCAGGCTTGTTTGAAACACCGTAAGGACAAGACAGCAGAACAAGACACTAGGCACCTGACCCGGTGCTCCCTGACTAGAGAATTCTGGCCAACTGGCTAGGTGACCAGAGGTGCACTTACGTGGCAAATTACAAATTTAGATGCCTCCAGGGCCAGGTGGGTAACAAAACAAGTGATCTGGGGGAGGGTGGAGGAGCACAGGCAGCAGTGGGGACCATCCAGAACAGGGGAGGACTGTTCGATAAAGAGGCAGCCGATACTCAGCTCAGCCTGTTGTCAGCATGTGGGAAAATGGGCAATGTGGCTCCAGTTTAAGAGAAGCCCTAAATTTTGCAATTTCTAAATGTTGGCAGCTAATTAAAGAAATAAATTAAAAAAAAAAAAAAGGCAAACAGCACTATCCAGCCAAACAAAATACATAAGCTGGCAAGATCCACACTTTTCTGTTTCTTTGTTTAAGTCCAAGATAAATAGCCTCTCAGATATCATCAGAAACCAGATTCTCCAAATGTCACAAGTTACTAGATGGGTTCCTGGCTTGGACCACCATGCGTGGTGTCTGAGTTGACCTGTTCCCCCTTTTCCAGGTACTGGAATCTGGCTCTCCTTTGGTGGGTGCTTCTCTCCCTCCATGTCCATGTGGTTTAGGTGAGGCTGACTCAACCTCTGAGTGTTAGGGTCAGCCCACAACCCTGTCCTGGCCAGAAATCTCATCCTCTTGCCACGGTGGACTAGGGCAATAAGGCAATTCCTGGATTTCTTTTTAAAAAATTATTGGGAAAGAGAAGCTCTGTTTCCTCTGAGATTGCTAGCTAGCTACAAGGATTATGCGTCTGGAGGGTTCATGTACCATCCATGGGCGAGGCCTGGAAAAGAACTGCCCTATCACCAAGGAAAGCAGCAAATAGGGAGGGTGAAGGTGGGAAAGAGAAGTATACAGGGACCAAATGTGAGGTCCTGGATCCAGCTACACCTGAAGCCATATCTACTTCTGGACTTTGAGTAGCTTAGCACAGTTTCCTCCTTAAGACAGTTTTAGCTTACATGCTCCCACTAGTAATCAAAATAAGCTCGTCAAATAATAGTGTGTTACTCACTTCCTGATAGCACTTCAGACATAACTGAAGCCCAGAGCCTTGGCTGGGCCCCCGTGGCTGGGAGATGGGGATATCTGTGAATCCAACATTGAAATTGTAGGGAGAAGGCCAGAAGAAGAAGTGGGGCGGACAGATCCATCCTTTCTGCAGGGGTTAGAGTCAAATGTGTGCTAGGGAAGCATCCCACGTTCAGTCTGTTTTGCTATAACACTTGTGTGTTGTGAGTGATTTTAACACAAATTAGCTCAGATGTGTTGGATGAGCGGTGGGAACGATGTCCGTGAAATGTGGAAGGTGGCACTGGTTCATGTGTGACGCTGCCAGCCGGCCAGGAGCTGAGGGCGCAGCGCAGGAACACAGCTTGCTGCAGCAAGCAGAGTGGGGAGGCGGGAGGAAGTGACACACAGTTGTCCCTTGCTTCATGTCACCTTAGTTGAGCCACAGTCTCTGTCTCAGGAGTGCTTCCTGCTCGGTGGTCCCTGATCCTGGGCATCAGTTCCTTATCTCCATGACTCCATTACAGCTTCTCTTACATTGCCTTCTATCAGTCCTTTCCTTCTTTCCTCCTTTCCAAGTCAAAGTCCTTCATTTTCTGTAGAATTTTTTTTTTTTAATGTATTAGGAGCTGAGCATTCTTTTTAAAACTCTGCTGGCATTAAAAAAAAATTCAGATTGTTATTGCTTTGGTTACTGCTCTGGTTGCAAACTTGTGTATGTTTTGAATTGTCTGCCTCAATCCTATTTTCCCATAAGCCTTATTATTTTTAGTGTGCAATTTTACAGAAAGTGTTTTCTCCCTCCCCCAGGAATGCACGTATCTTGTTATTGCAGAAACACCTGCATTTTTTACAAAAGAGCAGAATGATAGATGGGCATCGGTATGCTGACCTTGGACCATGTTGCTTCAGTTCTCATTCATTTCCTTGCTTTTATATGGTATTATCAAGGTTCAACCTGTCTTTTAATCTTTTGTTTGTTTATTTCTTTAGTATTGAAATATAAAGAGACTTACACCTGAATCTCAGGTCCTAATAGGGTGAACCTGGAAGATTTTTGTGGATCTCTGAATTTAATTGTCAAGCCAGGAAGGCCTCGCTGTGCCCCCTCAGCATCCAGGAAGGGCCTTTAAGCAAAACCATATGCACCAACAACACAGCATAAGCAGATGCTATATGCTGTAAAGGACGTGAGATTCAGGCAGCTGGAAAATTGTGCTACAAAAATAAACACCCACTTTCTGCAAATTGGGCAACTATCATTAGCCCTGGGAAGCTCATTTTCATGGTTAAGTAGTTAAGCTGCTGATTAAAGGCACAAGACCATTTAGGCACCTGCTTATTCTTTCATTTGCTAGTTTCAACTTTGACCAGGAGATGGCGCTCTTGTATGTAATTTGGCAGAGGGCTCCTCCGCGTTGGCTCTACCAGGCCAATTCAGCACCTGCAAATACTTCCTTCTTAAACTAAGCAAATGACTTGGATTTTCCGATGGGGAGAGGAATGCAATTGTAAAACCAGCTAGAAGCCTGAGTGGCTAAGAACATAATAACACCACCTGTCATGTTTTCATTTGAATTTAAAAATTCAATTAATGCTGATTAGTGTTGGGGGCGGCGGGGGGAGCAGGAATAGCCCCCAGTGCTGTGATGTTAAACCAGGAAGTAATAATACTTTGAAGGAAAAAAATAAGGCATTTGAGGAAGAACTCGTTTTTGATTTGACCACATTAGAATAAAGACAGCTTGGTGCACTGGAGTCTGGTAGACCTGGCTTTCTATCTTCTATACAAATGCCACATATACTGGCCTGTATCTTCCAGACTTGCCTTTGCATGCTACCAGATGACTTCAAAGCCATTATTCCCAGTACTGAGTAAACCAGGAGATTTTGGAGCCAATTTACGTCTCTTCTAACATTGCTTTTTAGGCAGCGCCCACCAATATTTGAAGAGCAAGTTCTAGAATGTGGTGGCTTGAGGTCTGAATCTTAGTTTGCACTGAGATGTGGGTCCAAGAGAGTGATGTCCTAAAATAGGATCATAACGTGGCTTGCCGGGTGCCCTGTATGAGGCGCTCTGAATGCAGTATCTCTTTTAATCCTTACAACATCAAGAGGTGTTTCCTCTTGATGATCTTTGTTCACAGATGAGCCTCACAGAGGCTTAAAGAAGCTAAATAACTTGCCCAAGATTAAGCAGGTAACAACTATTACAACTAGGAAATTGTTCAGCTGGTTCCAGAATCCACACTCATTACTGTGCTGTTGATATCCCCCCAGAACAGCTACAGTTTCTTTCCTACTTCAGACTTTCTTGACTTTCTTTTTTTTTAATTTTTTTTTTTTTTTTTGAGAGAGAGAGACGGAGTATGAGTGGGGGAAGGGCAGAGAGAGGGAGACACAGAATCCGAAGCAGGTTCCAGGCTCCAAGCTGTCAGCACAGAGCCCGAGGTGGGGCTCGAACTCACGAACCGTGAGATCATGCCCTGAGCCGAGGTCGGACGCTTAACTGACTGAGCCGCCCTGGTGCGCCTATTTCTAATTTTAAAGAAATTCTAAATAATGCCTCATATTTCCTTCCTGTACTCTGATGGAAGGTCTTGTTCGTCCCTTGCAGCCCATACCCCCTGCACACTTTGGAAACCGCCGGCTTAAGGTGAGACCGGCCAGGTCTGGTTCTCCGCTCTGAGACAGAGATTCTCTTCTGTCAGCGTTCAGGAGAGCTCAGGTCTTCAGCGGTATCAGGGCTGGTACACGTGTGCTGAAGAGCCAGCCTATCCTTTCCCTGGGCTGGGAAGGGAATGAGTATCAGAATGATCTCTCACTCGGTGAGGCTGAAACAAAGGGAAATTAAAGGGACCGAACGATGCCCACGCCTGGGGGTCCAGGGTGTGCAAAGTCCATTTGCCAAGGCATTGTCAAATGGTGTGTCGGTTTGTCAGGGTTGCCACGACAGAGCACCACAGACTGGCTGCCTGAGACCTGAGAAATTTATTCTCTCACACTTCTGGAGGCTAGAAGTCTGACCAAGGTGTGGACGGGGTTGTTTCTTTCTGAAGGCGTAAGAGAGGTCTCGTTGCAGGTCTCTTTTCTAGCTTCTGGTGGTTTGCTGCAATCCTTGGTGTACCTTGGCTTGTAGAGGCTTCCGCCTTACATCTGCCTTCATTTTCACATGGCAGTGTTTTTTTTGGTGCGTGCCTCCGTCACTGGTGTTCTTCTTACGAGGATGTCAGCCATGTTGGGTCGGGGCCCATCCTACTCTCGTATGACTTCATCTTAACTAATTACATCTGCGACCATTCTATTTCCAAATGAGATCATATTCTGGGAGATTGGGGGTTAGGATTTCAACATCTCTTTGGGGGGGAATAAAATTCAACCGTAACAGATGTCCTCTGCTAAAAGCTGGCTTCTATAATTCCCCCTTGTCTAAGCTTTTCTATGACTGACTGCTCCCCTGATGATCAATGTTTACTTGCTTTACGTCAGGGTTTCTGAACTTCTTGGTGCTACTGACATTTCGGACCAGATAATTCTTTGTTGTTGGTAGGCTGCCTCATGCACTGTCACGAGATGCCGGTAGCACTCCACCCCTCCCTGAGTTGTTACAGTCAAAAATGTCTCCAGACATTCCCAAAAGTCCCTTGGGGTGCAAATTCACCCCCTTCTAGAACCACTGCTTTGGATAGAGCAACATGTTGCAGTGAACTCCAGCTGCGCCCTAGGGTCAGGGACTCACTCTGCTCCTGGAGACTTTGCATCTCTGTGCTCTCCTCCATGCTAGGTCTACTTCCCATTTCAGTCCTGGAAGGTGACCTCTCAGGCAGGGTATGCCCCTCCCAGGAGCTCCCAAGACCACTTTTTCTTTTGTTAGTTGTGTTTTTGATGTCACCTGTGTATCTGGACCAGCATACTACAATAGCTTTTACGAGGGAGTATTGAAATAGTATTGCTTGATTCTTCCCAATTGGACTCTGAGCTCCCTGGTAGGGGGCAGGGAATGGGGAACAATAATGCTTTATTAGATTTGTATTCTTAAAAGTGCCTAGTGGTTGTCTACATTTTAGCAAAGTGGTTAAGGACATGGGCTCCGCATTTGGGTGCCTGGGTGAAAATCCCCTCTATCACTGTGACCTTGAGCTTCAGAGACCTCAGTTGTAAGGTGGGGACAATGGTAAGCAGTTAGCATTGTCCTGAGGATCAACTGAGCAATGCCTGTAAGGCAGTTGGCAGAGGCCCTTGAACTTGATAAACATGTTAGCTGGGCCATCATTATTATCTCAGTACCTGGCATAGAGTGGACCAGTAGGTGCTTGCTGAATCAGTGACTGATAAAGTTTCATTAAGCAGAGCAACCCAGTCTCTGTGTAGAGTCACAATCCTGGTGGGCGCACAGGGGGCGGGGAGGGGGGGGGTCATCCCCTTTCACATAAACTCCAGGGACTATCCCCAACCAGGATTGTGACTCTACACGGAGACTGGGTTGCTCTCCTTAATGAAACTTGATCAGTTACCGATTCAGCAAATAGGTGATGCTTGCTAAGAAACATGTGTTCTTTTTCATAGTTGGAGGCTTCTTCCTCCTCCCCCCAAGTGTGTTTCTCTCCTTGGTTTGTGTCGGTCTCTCTTGGGAGGATTCAGGCTGAGTTTATTGGACGTTAAACTCACGCCGATTTTTAAAAAAATTTTTTTTAGATTTTTTTTCTTTTTTTTTTGAGAGCAAGAGACTGAGCGCAAGCAGGGGAGGGGCAGAGAGAGAGGGAGACACAGAAGTTGAAGCAGGCTCCAGGCTCTGAGCTGTCAGCACAGAACCCGATGTGGGGCTTGAACTCACAGACTGAGAGATTGTAATTTGAGTCAAAGCTGGACACTTAATCTACTGAGCTACCCAGATGCCCCAAGCTCACACCAATTTTTTTTAATTTTTTTCATGTTTATTTATATTTGAGAGAGAGAGACAGAGAATGATCAGGGGAGGGGCAGAGGGAGAAGGAGACACAGAATCCAAAGCAGGCTCCAGACCCTGTCAGCACAGAGCCGGACATGGGGCTCAAAGCCACCAACCGTGAGATCATGACCTGAGCCGAATCCGGATGCTTAACCGACTGAACCACCCAGGTGCCCCTCACGCCAATTTTTAATAATCGCTTCTCCCAAATGCAGGTACGTTCTGGTTGTAAGGATGCCCATGGGACCAGACAAGGCATTTGAAAATCTAAAATGAGTTAAAGAATCACCACAACAAAGAACAAATGTACATAAACTTAGCTATTTTACCAGAAATGGAGACAAAGGTTATTTACTTTATTTTTATTTTTTTTAATTCTTTTTAACATTTATTGATTTTTGAGACAGAGAGAGACAGAGCTTGAATGGGGGAGGGTCAGAGAAAGAGGGAGACACAGAATCCGAAACAGGCTCCAGGCTCTGAGCTGTCAGCACAGAGCTCGACGCGGGGCTTGAACCCACGGACCACAAGATCATGACCTGAGCCGAAGTCGGACGCTCAACTGACTGAGCCGCCCAGGCGCCCCAAGGTTATTTACTTTAAATTCAGGGTTTTTTTTAAGTCTTTGGGAAGTTCCAAAGTCATTGTCCCTCCTTCCCCAAATGAGACAAACGCAATGGCTGCTTTTTGGGAGCCGCCCTTATGGGGCCCTCGTTTTGTACAATAGATTTAAGCAACACCTTCTCCGATCTGTGTCTACCACATTCCGAAGGTCCTGGGGTGTTAGCTTCCACAGAAAGTCTGGGGGCGGGCTCTGGGCCTCACCTATATGAGGCGGGTGGAGTGTTCCAAGGGCAGGAAAGATACAGAGGTTTAGAGGCTGGAGCCCTTGAAATGGAAGGGTATGGGTCACGAGCAGCAAACATGGGCCTGTACATACTGATAGATATGGCCCCCAAAGCCCAGTCAGGGTGGGAAGGAGGCACAGAGAACAGCAATATAAAAGGGAACAATTTCTAAATTAAGGAAAAAAAAATGAGCAACATCAGAAAACGGTACGGTGGTTCCTGAAAAAATTAAGCATAGAATTGTCGTTTGATCCAGCAACTCCACTTCTGGGCACATACCCCAAAGAATGGAAAGCAGGGGATTTTAAACAGATATTTGTGCACCAGCTCTCACAGCAGCATTATTCACGGGAGCCCAAAGGAGGAAGTGCACCAAGTGTCCTTTGATGGACGACTGGATACATAAAACGTGGTATATACGTGCAATAGAAAGCCATTCAGCCTTAAAAAGGAAGGAAACTCTGAAACGTGCCATGCCATGGATGAGCTCTGTAGACACTGTGCTTAGTGGGATAAGCCAGTCACAAAGGAACATATATGGTATGATTCTACTTGGATGAAGTAGTTAGTAAAGCAGTCAATTCGTAGACATCGGAAGCAGACGGTGGCTCCCAGGGGCTGAGAAGAGGGGGGATGGACAGTTAGTGTTTAATAGGCACACTTTCAATTTTACAAGATGAAAAGGGTTCTGGAGGTGGGGATGGCTGCACAACAGTGTGAATGTACTTAATGCCCCTGGTCTGTACGCTTAGAAATGGCTACAATGGTAAATTTTATGTTAGGTCTGTTCCACCACAATTTAAAAAAAGGAAGTAATGTCCACCCATCCCAGAGTAGATGCCTGGCTAGAGTTGTGCATCATAAGCTGGGAGGCTGGCTCAGAAGCACTTCACAGGTTTAGAAAGACAAACAGCAAGGGGGCGCCTGGGTGATTCAGTCGGTTGGGTTGGGCATCCGACTTCAGCTCAGGTCATGATCTCGTGGTTCATGAGTTCGAGCCCCCGCCCCAGCGGGCTCTGTGCTGACAGCTCGGAGCCTGGAACCTGCTTCAGATTCTGTGTCTCCCTCTCTCTCTGCCCCTCCCCTGCTCATGCTCTGTCTCTCTCTTTCTCTCAAAAATAAAGATTAAAAAAAATTAAAATTAAAAAAAAAAAAAAAGACAAACAGCAGGGGTGCCTGGGTGGCTCAGTCGGTTAAGCATCAAAGGGGTAAGCGCCCAAACTTGGTGGGGGTTACCATCTCACGGTTCATGGGATGGAGCCCCGAGTTGGGATTTTCTCTCTCTCTTCCTCTCTCTCTGCCCCTTCCCTGCTCTCTCTCTCTCTCTCTCAAAATAAGTAAACAAACTTTTAAAAAAGCATATTTTTAAAATTTTACCTGAATGTGTGTGTGTCTGTGTGCACGTGTGTGTGTGTGTGTGCACGTGTGTGTGTGTGGCCCTGGAATTGGGAAGGATGAGCACAGAGGTGAGCAGAGATCGGAGGCCACTCGTGGACAGGGTGGCAGCCCTCTAGGTGCATAGAAGGGAAGTCCCCACAGCAACCCTGTGAGCATAACGCGTCTGCATCCTCCCCTCAAAGACCTTCCTCCCACAGAGTCAGCTGTCCCTCAAGCCTCAGGTCTGCTTCAGTGACAGAGACAGACAACATGATATAATAAAAGAGCAAGGGACTAGGAGTCAGAAAGTGTGGGTGTGAATCCCAGCTCCGCCGCCGAGTGATCTCTGAGAAGTGGCTCAATCGCTGAGCCTCCGTGCTCTGAACTGGGTCCTGAAAGGGAGATGTCTGGCATACAGGAGGCACTTAATACGTGTTTGGGATATCAAATGCGGTGTTTACCACCTGTTTATCATAAGATGCTAACATTCACAGAGTAGCCTTGCAGCAATCACCTGCATATCATCCTGGGCTGGAAGAAGAGAAGCCTGCTGGGTTGGGCAGAATAGGTAGCAGCAGCAGGCATTCCCGAGGTCGTAGAAAATCCCGTGACTTAGGCTTTATGAAGCTTCCGAGAGAAGCCCATAGTGGGCTATGCAAGGTGGGGGCACCTGGAATTGGGCATTGCTCTAGAAATATAATTAATGGGCCCTGCGCCAGTGCCTCATTTCTTGGTCCAGACTCGGTGTTAGGCCCCTGGAGATGTGGAAGTGAGTTGAGATCAGCCTTCTCTGTCAAAGGGCTCACGGTCCAGTGGGAGGGGGGAGGAAGGGAGTGTGAGCAGAGCTCTAATGGGGGATTAGCAAAGAGTTGCAGAGAACTTCACTAATTCTTCTGGAGTCTCCTTCTCAGAGATGACATGTGAATCGAATTTTAAAGGGTGGCTATGTGTTATCCAGACAGATAAATGTCATTAAAAAAACACTCCAGACAGGAAACATTACAAAGGTCAGAAGCATATCTGAGAATTTTCCTCGATTTCATGTGGCTGGAATATTGAGTGGAATGATCATGGTCAAGGGCTGAAAACAGCTAGCAGTTTTTGAGCACTTGCCTTGTGTTGGGATGGTGCAAAGGGCACTTTGCATGCGTTGTCTAATTGAATCTACTCGGTGCGGTTATTATCCCATTTTACAGAGGTGAAAATGGGAAGCTTAGAAAGGGTAAGGGATGTGCCTGCAATCACACAGCTAGTTGATGGAAGAAACAGGTGTCAAACCTGAGTCCAATGGGCTTCAATGCCAGAGCTTAAAAAACAGGCCCAGTCTCCCTTGTAAAGCCCTTGAATGTGGTGCTAAGATGTTTGGATGCCATTGGGTGGACATATCAAGCTCCATTGTTTGTTTGGGTTTTTTTTTTTTTAATGCTTATTTTTGAGAGGTGGGGAAGGGCGAGAGAGAGGGAGATAGGGGATATGAAGCAGGCTCTGTGCTGGCAACAGAGAGCCTGATGTGGGGCTCGAACCCACGAACCTGAGATCATGACCTGAGCTGAAACCAAGAGTCCAACGCTTCACCGGCTGAGCCACTCAGATGCCCCTCAACCTCCATAGTAATATGGGTATGATCTATGGCTCCCAGGCCACACAGCTCAGGGAGGTGAGACCGGCATGAGGACAGCAGTTACAGGTCACGTTTGCCCACGTGCAGCAGCCACTGGAGCCCTCCTATCAGTGCACACACGCGGTCCTTGCGCTGGTGCCACCGCTGGCCCCTTGCTTCTGTTTGCCCTGGGAACAATGGCAGGGAGGCCTGTGGGATGTTTTAGCTTCCATTGATCTTGTATTGCACCGCCTTTGCATTAGGACCTAGGATGAGTCCACTGGGACGAGGGACGATCCATGGAACACACCTCATGCGGGGCTTAGATACCTGCCATCTTTCCCACTGGTTTACTCTCTATGACTCAAATTTGTGCTCTTTCCCTTTAGGGTAAGTTCCTTCTCAGAAGATTCCTGGGCTCCTCATGCAAACAGGTTCTCAGTAGACATACCTAGCCATACCTAGCTCCTAGAGTGACCACAGCTTGGCTTCAAGCCAGGCCTTTCCAGCTATGTCTGTCTTTATGTCTGGATACACCCTCTGAGAAATGGGTTCATCTCTCACATTGAGTGCATTTTCCATCAGCTGCATCGTGAAGACCAATTAGATTTATTGTATGAATCAGCTTTATTTATTTATTGTATGAATCATCTTAAGGCCGTGGCGTTCTCAATAGGGGCAATATCACCCCAAAGAGGTGAAAATTGGTTCTTGGTTGTATATAAAGCACAGACATATATATGAACAGGTAGA
Organism: Puma concolor; assembly: GCF_028749965.1. Lineage (NCBI taxonomy): Eukaryota > Metazoa > Chordata > Mammalia > Carnivora > Felidae > Puma > Puma concolor. Next base: position 45,827,787 of record NC_141676.1, on the reverse strand, counting down.
CAGTATGTCTGTGGCAATAAAATTTCACGGGATGATATTAGGGAAAAAATGCCTGCAAGGCTACTTGGGGGCAGTAGAGAAAAAAGATAGAGAAACACTCTTAAGACCCTAAGATAATAGGAATATTTATGTCAATTACAAATATACTTTATATGTGATTATCTTTCTGTTCAAGCTTATTAACAGATTTCTATGTGACAAACATTAGTAAAACAAAACTAATGTTGAAGACTATTAAAAACTGTTTTAGAATGTGTCTACAGAAGGACGTCTCCTCTTCTATAGGCTATATTTGGGGTATTTCATATATTTGGAAGCCTGTGTTCTTTTTTATGAAACATAGAAATTCCCCAAATAGTTTTATTGGCATGGGTTACCCTCATGGAATTTGGGCCGAAAGCCCTTTAGACATCTGTGATCAATTAGCTTTTGATTATTGGCTAATTAAGTACATTCAAAATATATCCAAGAGATGGATATTACAGTTAAGTATAATAATTCAGCTAATATTATGATTGAAAAAATTAAAAAAAAATTTTTAAATGTTTATTTTTGAGAGAGACAAAGAGCACAAGTGGGGGAGGGGCAGAGAGAGAGGGAGACACAGAATCAGAAGCAGGCTCCAGGCTCTGAGCTGTCAGCACAGAGCCCGACACGGGGCTCAGACTCACAGACTGTGAGATCATGACTTGAGCTGATATCGGATGCTTAATCAAGTGAGCCACCCAGGCGCCCCATGATTGAAAATATTTTCATCTTTCATCAGTCCAGGGCACTCATGGAAGGAATATTTATTATTTAATTTCATATGTACAATTTACAAAGAGCTTTCATGTAAGCTCCATTTGCTGGTTGTGTACCTCATCTGACCACTCCCAAGAGCCCTGTGAAGTAGGGATTATTATTATTTTACCATTTTATTTTATTTTATTTTATTTTATTTTTAATTTTTTTTTTCAACGTTTATTTATTTTTGGGACAGAGAGAGACAGAGCATGAACGGGGGAGGGGCAGAGAGAGAGGGAGACACAGAATCGGAAACACGCTCCAAGCTCTGAGCTATCAGCCCAGAGCCTGACGCGGGGCTCGAACTCACGGACCTCGAGATCGTGACCTGGCTGATGTCGGACGCTTAACCGACTGCGCCACCCAGGCGCCCCCCATTTGATTTTAGAGATAAGGAAAATGAGGCTCAGTCAGCTTAAATAATTTCTTCAAGAGATTTAGCTGCCAATGGTGCGTATGAGTCAAGTCAGGCTGCCATAATAAAATGTCATACACTGGGTAGTGTCGGGAGAAAGAACTCTTTTTCCTACTATCCTCATGAGTTCTCTGATTGGGGTCCTATACATTGGGCTGAGAAAAAGAATAGCCACAAGAGAGAACCAGAGCTTTATTAGCATGTGCCTCACCCTGACACATGGGAGCCCTCAGAGATGAGTAACTCAAAGGGTTCATTAGAAATGGGGCTTACAAAAAGAAAAGAAAAAAGAAAACAAAAACAAAAACAGAAATTGGGCTTACATAGTTTCTTAGCAAAATAACAATACATTTTTAGAGTGTGTCAAGACAGAGGAAAAGAACCTTGAGTTTCTAGGGGCAGCAAACTAGTGGTAGATCAAAGCTGGTTAGGAAAATTTGTTATGTAGATTCCTCTCCAGCACCAGGCTGATAAAGGTCTAAAGTTGTCTCCAGTGATTAACTTTTGTTTTCCCTGCTAGAGAGTGTAGGAGATTTATGTCCTATCTTTAGGTAAAGAAAGCTTTTCTCGTTATCTGCTTCTTCTCACTTGCCTTCAGCTCAAAACAATCCTTATGCTTAGGTGGTATACAGTGGCTTAAGCAACGGGAACTTACTTTCTCAGTTCTGGAGGCTACAAGTCCGAGGGCAAGGTACCAGGGTCCGGTGAGACCTCTCTTCCTGGCTTACACATGGCCACCTTCCTGCTGCATCCTTATAGGGACATTCTTTTATGCACGTGAAGGGAGAGAAAAATACCTCTGGTGTCTCTTCCTCTCTTTATAGGCTCAGCAACCTCTCAGATTAGGATTCCACCCTTATGACCTCATTTAAGCTTAATTACCTTACTAAAGGTCCTTTCTCCAAATAGAGTCCCATTGGGTGTTAGGGGGTGAACGGAGAATTGGTGGGGGGCGGGTAAAATTTGGTCTATAACATGGTGGCATTGGGAACTGTATTCCTCTCCTCTGACTCCCAAACCTGTCTTTCTGGGCCCCATCACATGATCCCTCCACCTGCCGGCATCCATGCCCTGAGCCAGCGTCAGACCGTGGTGGCAAGCCTAGTGCAGGCAGGCGGCCGCTGGCCTGGGGTGAGTGCCAGAGGTAGGAGGAAGGGCTGCATCCTTGGCATCAGGGAGAGGAAGGGCAGGCGGAAATGCAAGCTTCCCGTCGCTGTGGTCATGACTGTCATTCAGGTGTTCGTTTTCTCCTGCCTTGAACATTGGAGGAGTTCCCTGCTTACCTCCTCTGCCTCCAGCCTTGGCCCACTCTATTCCATCCCCCCACAGACACGAGTCCTTTTCCTAAAATGCACCTCTTTACTGTGTTTAAAACTGTTCAGTGTGGGGGCACCTAGCTGATTCAGATAGTAGAGTATGTGACTCTTGATCTCGGAGTTGTGAGTTTGAGCCCCACGTTGGGTATAGAGATTACTTAAGAATAAGATCTTAAAAAACAAAAGAAAACAAAACTGTTCAGTGTTTCTCAACATCTACATAATGTCCAATTCCTTAATTCTGTATTTAAGAGCCATCACCACCTTGGCCAGAACCACATCTCTGACATCATCTCCTGCCACCACTCTCCTCATATTGAATATTCCAGCTACCCAGAACTCCCTTTTGTTCTCCACAATACACTGTTTGAGAAAATGTCTATTCTTATTTCAAAACTCAGCTCAGAGAGCATCTCTTTTAGGAATCTCCTCCAGAAGTCCCTCCTAAAGAAACCTAGCCATACTTTTCTTTCTGAAGTATGATCATTTGGTTATGCAAAGCAGTTACGTTCTATCAGAATTGTCTCCAATTTTTATCTGCCCTAATGGAATGTGGGCCTCACATAGAACATGGTTCCGTGAGTACTTCCAAAGCAATCAAGTGTTTCTGGTGGCAGTTCCCTCACCCAAATGGGTCTCTTCCTCTTCTTCATTCCCCAGCAACCAAGAAAGCCCGCCTATTCTTATGCAGACCTGTAGCCTTGGCTATTCTCTAAAAAGGCTAATGGACAATCTCAAGGAAGAAATCGACTCCTATGGGTTTTCTCTAGTAGTAGAAAATACCACCAGGAAAATAAGATTTCTCTCTACTCTCAGTAACCAGTATTTCATCTCCTCTTCTATTTGGAATAATTTCTTCTATGCCCAATATGGCAGCCCAGTTCTGCATCAATTTTAGAACTCTGGATGTCTCTGAGGCTCTTAAGAAATCAGTTCTTCAAGCTTTTCTATAGTCAGCCAAGGCTCCTAGACGGTCAAATACAAAGCCCTGGCAAATCCCTTTAGTCAGAGTCCAGACTTGGCTCTTAACTCACCACCTGCAGCCAATTATCTCTTGAACTAATTGCTTGGCCAACTGTTGGGGCTTTTTTTCACTGACCAGCTGCTTAACTCAGTGGTCTATCACTTCCCTCCCTACTTGAGATATACAGAATCTTCCCCAAGAGATTTATCTGTCTGACTCAGATTCTACTCTTCATTCTCTCTCTGTCCCCTTCTCCTGGAGCACAACCACCTTCAATGCCAACCCAAGAAGAGAAAGAACTTAGTGTAACTTTAAAACTTGGCTGTTTATCATAGAAGGGAAGGATTGTAGTTTGTAACAAAATTGTCTTATCTTTAGTCAAGCACACATGCAATCTTGGAGATTCTTAGGATGGCTCTTCATTTTAGGATCAAAAGTCTTTGCAGAGTCCACAGGGGGTGACGGTTCATGCCTGGCTTCTCAGTTCTGTCTCACTGGCCCCAATCATTTTTCACTGGCATGATGCCTTTGTAATACTCCCAGAATGCACCCTATGCTCATCCCCGTGGTAACAAAGAGTAACATTGCTGAACATTCTTTCTTGTTCTCTTTCCTACACTCTCCTCCACATCTTATATCCTGATTTTATTCTACTTTACTGTCACACCATAAACATTTTTCATGTTTTTATAGGATTTTTAAAAAATTTTTTAACATTTATTTATTTTTGAGAGACAGAGAGAGACAGAGCATGAGCGGGGAGGGGCAGAGAGAGAGAAGGAGACACAGAATCTGAAGCAGGCTGCAGGCTCTGAGCAAGTTGTCAGCACAGAGCCTGAGGCGGGGCGGGGCTCGAACCCACAAACTGTGAGATCATGACCTGAGCTGAAGTCGGATGCTCAACTGACTGAACCACCCAGGCGCCCCTTTATAGGATTTTTATAACTTAATATTTCACCAAATGCATTTAAATACCCTTTTTTTTTAATTTTTAAATTTTTTATTTTATTTTTTTATTTTAGAGAAAGAGAGTGTGTGAGCAGGGGAGATGGGCAGAGGGAGAGAGAGAGAGAGAGAGAGAATCTTTTTAAAAATAGGTTTTCTATGTGTTATTCATTTAATTAAGATCCTAAGTACACACAGGACCACTGACCACCTTCCTCAGCCCATGCTATGTCCTTATCATTGACTCCTACATAAATCTGTGTGTTCACTTCTATTTCTTTTTTTATCATTATTTTTTTTAAATTTAAGTCCAAGTTAATTAACATATAGCATAATAATGATTTCAGGAGTAGAATTTAGTGCTTCATCACTTACATATAACACCCAGTGCTCAACCCAACAAATGCCTTCCTTAATGCCCATCACCCATTTAGCCCATCCACCCACCCAGCACCCCACCAGCAACCCTCAGTTTGTTCTCCATATTTATTTAAGAGTCTTTTTATGGTTTGCTTCCCAAGAAAGAGAGAATCTTAAGCAGGTTCCACGCTGATCGTGGATCCTGACATGGGGCTCAATACCATGACCCCTGAATCATGACCTGAGCCAAAATCAAGAGCTGGATGCGCAAACGACAGATACTCAGGTGGCCCAGGATTAATTTTTAGTAATGGAATGGCTGTGTTAAACGGGGTGAATATCTTTTTAACTCTTTTAAGCTATTACTCTCTTGCTTTATATACACTGTGACAACTCTGTGTAGGTGTGTACTTTAGACTAAGATCACCCACAACGAGGGCTACGATTTTCAGTTTATCTTTACTAATTAAATAAGCATAAAATATTATTTTCAGTTCCATTTCAATTTCTATTTGAGTCATGGCCACCACCTTTGAAGTACCACTCCTCCGTGGTCAACGCAGACATTTTAAGCACCACTAACTAAACTGCTATTTCCAGGTTCTTTTAAATCAACTTTGGTTCGACTTTGGTTATAGACTTCATTAACATCTAGAAACGTGACAACCTGCACCTGCTTCATAGGTGCCCTTCCCTGGCTCCCCTCACCTTCTCCCTATTCTTGTCTATGCTCGTGTCTACACAGGTCAGCATCTCTCTAGATTGTGCATCTGTTCTGCCTTATGAGTTATGTCTAACTGCATTTCTTTCTCTAGAAACATGTTTTGACTCTTTGTTCCAAATGCTCAGGACTACTGTTCTATTCCAACAATGCTGGCAGAGCCCAAAATAGTTTGGAAATTTTTCTTTGGAAATTGTTGTCAAAGCCATTGGCATGTTCTTTTGAATATCCTTATTAGTGGCAAAACTTGGTATTTAGAAGGTAGATTTTTAAAATTTGTTTTGGAAGGAAACTAGTATCTTTTACATAACTTTCCAAATCAGACGGATCCTGTCAGAGGCCAAAAGCCATGCCATTATTTCAGCAGGGAGACATAACGAAACTATTTCCCAGACAGAAGAGAGCTGGGAAGGCAAAAAGGGGACACTGAGGTATCACAAAGGTAGTAGCTGCAGGAAGCAGCTGTCTCCCTTAGAGATGGGGATATGTCGAGATTACTAAAACTTGGAAGTTTCTAGGAGGAGCCCGCAGAGCTGGGACTCAGCCTCTAGGGAGAAGGCACGCTCAAATGCAACTCTAATCGGAGCTTGGAGTCTGGAGAAGCGGCTCTTTGGAGCTGGGATTCTGACTTTGCAGAGGGAGGTGCCAATGGCTGGGGCCTTATTTCAGAGAGAGCTCATGGGCTTGGTTCTGGGTGAGGAACAACCGCAAACTAGAGCCACCTGTGTGGCTGGAACCAGCAGCTGCTGCGGGGTGAAGACCTGATAGGAACGGGAAGCAAACCAAGGAGAAAGTCTCCATCCTCCCTCCACCCCTCATGCTCCCTGTGGCCTCCTTGACAGACAGAGCCGAACAAGGAACCAGCTGGAAAAGGAGAATGTCGTTTGCAGAAGTTGAGTCCCGGCCTCAGAAGTGGACTTATGGAGGAGGGGAAGATTGGGGCAGACAATAGTGGCTTCGTAACCAGCCACCCATCAGGTACCAGGCTGCATGAGGATTGTCAATCATGAGGCCTCCCTTAGTTCTTGGGACGCTCTTGTGCCTGAGGAATTCCTGCTGACGTGTCGCTGAGGACCCGGAGGCCTGGAGAGAGGAGCTACTAGCCTGAGAACGCACCCTTCTCACTCTGTGTTCATGGCTGGTTCCACGACGTCTGCTGAAGGTAGGCTGTCTTTGGGATGACAAGGGGGCTGTGATGGCAGACACAGGAGGAAAGGAAGGAGCCAGGGAGGTGGCATAAGACTGGGCCACATGTCCTGTGATTCTTCCTTGTGACCCACGCTCTACATCTTTAGAAATTTCTACCCACCTCATGAAATGCTTGCAGGAAGTGGATTTCTTGTGGCAACCATAGAAAGGTCTGAACTTTGCCCTGTGAGAGACTCACAGAGGGACAAGGACAGCATGTGGAGATGCAACACAGACTAAGCAGGAATCTTGCCAGCAGCCTAAATCTCGTGAAGGATGATGACTTCACTAGGCTGTGTAATTGGTCTATATCTTAAGACTTGGGAGGCTCTGGCATTTAAATTACACCCATTTTATAGATAGAGAATTTGAGGCTGAAAAATCTCAGGTAACACGACCGAGATCACATAGCTGTTAAATTGTAAAATGTGAATTTGAACTCAGTTCTGATTTCCAAGATACTTCCTCTCTGCAGTGGAAGGGACAAAGAAGCCACAATAGCACTATTATATGCCATTTATTCAACATAGAGTATATACCTGAAAATACGCTAAGTGCTTATATTGCTTAATCCTCATAATTTCATGAGGTAGATACTATTTGCCTATTTCACAGAAAGAAAAACTGAGGCTGAGAGGCTAAATAATATGCCCTATTCACAGTCAGCAGTAAGTGGAGCTGGAATACCCAAGTCCATTGGACTCCAAATCTTGGGCTCCCAACCGGTGCTCCTTAGCCTCTAACGTGCCTGAAAATCACCTGGGGATCATATTTAATGCAGATTGCAATTCAGTAGCACGGGGATGGGGCCTGAAAAGTTGAATTTCTAATAAGCTTCCCAGTGATGTTGATGCTACTGGTTCACGAACTTCACCTTGATTAATAAGGTTCCTAATGATGACATCACACTGCTTCCCCATCCTGCCAAATCCAACTTGCTATTTTCACACTGGCTCCTCACCAAGACCCCAGGAGGACCTCTTGGTCAGGCTCGGTTGTAATATGACACACAGGGCTCATCCTTCTTTCTTTTTCCTTCCTCGGAAATTCTTCATAGTAAAGTGAGTAACCAAACAAATCCATCATCTGGCAAGTCATTAAGGAAAACATGGTTTTCGTCCCCATGTGATTCCATTCAATTAATGAAGCTGTCATTAAAGTCCATGACTATGTCAAGAAAATTAGTTTCAGGTGTTAGATTGTTTAGTTCTAGGGTAATTTCTATATTTTTAATGAGGAATATTTGAAATATCATCACCCTTTTCTCCACCAGGGGCTTACAGCTCAGGATACCTAAGAAGTCTGCCATATTGGGGGTCAGCGGGATGTTTAGAGGAAGCAATTCACAACAGCTCATTGTTGTCTCCTTCTATTACCAGGAGATCTGCTCTTTGAGAATGTTTTCAGAGCCTTAGCATTTCTTTGGGGATAGAGAAGCAAATGTAGCTTATGAAAAGTGCTGACAACTTTGTAAAGGGACCCAAAGAAGGCTAGCCAGGAATCTCCCACTGATGTTATCTGCCCAGAAAGTGGAAAGCCTTAAGGAAGATTCATTTCCCTTCTCTAACATAGAATATTTATATTGTAAACTCTGGTTTAAAAAAAACAAACAATATTTTATTCCAAGAGTTAAATGTTTTCCCCCTGCAGTCCTAACCCCCGTTATTTCCAACCACATTTGAAATTAAACCTCAGCATTTTCACCTCTTAGTGTTGGGTTGTTGCAAAAAGAATGATAATGAAAAGTTTGTGGGTTTTTTTTTTGTTTGTTTGGGGTTTTTTTTTTTTTTTTTTGGCTTTGGAACTTTAAAAAACTGAGTCTGAACTTTAGCAATGAGTTTAGAAAAATACTTATGCAGTAAGTTTGCTTCCCCTCCACACCAGGGAGCTAAAACTATATGGGCTGGAGCATTGAGGAAGCAATCAAGAAACAAACAAAATTAATTGCCGGTGGGGGTGTCTGAGAAGGATCTTGTTTTGTTCCCCAGTCCATGGGTTGACATCTTAGGACAGGGCAGGGAAACAATAGAAACTGAGTAAAGGTCCTGCTTGGCTTTCAGTGTATTCCTTCCTAAGGTAGGTTTCTGGGGACTTCTATGTCTTTTCAAACATCACTTTCTATTTTCCATGTTTTGTGTGTCAGTAGTTCAATCTTTCTTCTTCTTCTTCTTCTTCTTCTTCTTCTTCTTCTTCTTCTTCTTCTTCTTTAGTTCAGTCATTTTTATTGTTGAACAACATGCTGTGGTAGAAACATGCCATAATATGTTTGTGCATTTGCTTGTTGATGGACATTTGGGTTATTTCTACTTTTGCTAATATGAATAAATCTGATAAGAATATTCACGTACAGCTTTTTAAAAATAAACTTTTAATTTTAGAGTAGTTTTAGATTTCTAGGAAAGGTGCACAGCTAATACAGAGAGTTCTTGTATATCACACATCCGGTTTCCCCTATTATTGACAACTTATATTAGAATCATGTACTTGTCACATTTAATGAACCAATATTGATACATTATTATCAACCAAAGTCCATACTTTATTTATTTATTTTTGCCTAATGTCCTTTTACTGTTCAGCATCCCATCTACGATACTATGTACATTAAGTCATCATGTCTCCTTAGGCTCCTCTTGGCTGTGATTTGCTAATGTTGAGTTGAAGATTTTATATCTGTGTTCATGAGTTATAGTGTGTTGTTTTCTTACAGTATCTTTCTTGGTTTTGTATCAGAGCAATGCTGTCCACATAAAATAAGTTGAAAAGTGTTCTCTTCTATTTTCTGGAAGAATTTGGGTAAGCTTGATATCTTATGTTCCTTAGCATTCGATAGGATTCACCAGTGAAGGCTCTGAGCTTAGAATTTTCCATGTTAGAAACCTTTTAATTACAGATTCGATTTCATTAATAGATATGCGGTCATTAAGTTCTTTTTCTTCTTGAGTCAGTTTTAGTATGTTGCGCTTTTTTATCCATTTCATCTATGCTATCAAACTTATTGGCATAGATATGTTCTTACTATTTCCTTAATATATTTTGATTGTCAGTAAGCTTTCCCCACCTCCAACATTTTATGTTAACAATTTGAATTCTCTCCTTCTTTTTCTTTCTTACCAGAGATTGATCAGTTTTGATATTTCACAGAATCCTCTCTTGGCTTTGTCAATTTTTCCTAATGTTTGTTCTCTATATCATTTATTTCTGCTTTTATTTTTATTATTTCTTCCCTTCTTCCTTTGTGTTTATTTATGTATTTATTTTTAATATTTCCTCTAGCTTCTCTAAGTAAAAATTTTGCTTTTTAAATTTTAAGCCTTTTTTTCTACTTTAGCTGTGAAAGCTATACATTTCACTCTCAGCACTGTTTTTTTTTTTTTAATTTTTTTTAACGTTTATTTATTTTTGAGACAGAGGGAGACAGAGCATGAACGGGGGAGGGGCAGAGAGAGAGGGAGACACAGAATCAGAAGCAGGCTCCAGGCTCTGAGCCATCAGCCCAGAGCCCGACGCAGGGCTCAAACTCACGGACTGCGAGATCGGGACCTGAGCTGAAGTCGGACGCTTAACCGACTGAGCCACCCAGGCGCCCCTCTCAGCACTGTTTTTGCTGCATACTATACATTTTAGTATGTTTTGTTTCCATTGTTATTCATTTCAAACAATTTCCCAATTTCTCTTGTGACTTCTTCGACCAATGGATTATTTACAAATTTACAAATTTGTTGTTTAATTTCTAAATATTTAAGGGCTTTTCTAGGTATCTTATTATTAATACTTTCTACTTGGTTTTGTTGTCTGTTGTGGGCGGAGCCCATACTCTGTAAGATTCCAATCTCTTAAAGTTTATGGCAAATTATTTTATGTTCTGCCTTGTGACTTTGCCATTTCTCCTGCAAAAGCTGTATGATGTATTTTCTTACCATTTGACTTTGAATTTGACTATGTGACTTGGGTGACACAATATAATGAGGTGGAAGTAATGGCACATTAGTTCCAAGCCTAGGCAAAAGAGGCCCTTCTGTATTTCCCATTGCCTTTGGGGGGTTTAGCTATCTCCATAAAAAGAACATGCCTGGGCTAGCCTGCTGGCTCCGGAGGAGGATGAGAGACACAGGGAGCAGAGCCTGGCCTCAATCAGTCTAAGAGGTCAACCTCCAGATCTATGATCAAAAATAAATAATTGTCATTTTAAGCCACTGAGAGTTTTGAATGATTTGTTATGTAAAAAGAGCTAACTGATATAGCTAACTGATATATTCTCCATGACAAGTGATTGAATAGATGCTCAAGGCCTAGCCAGCTGGTCTGTACCCATTCCAATAGACTTCCCTCCTCTTTTGAGCTAAAGCACTACCAGGCCTATGTTCCTGTCCTTCCAGCTGCTGCCATTGCTTTTCTTCCCTTGGAACAATGACAGTGAACATTGGTTAGGACATCAGCCCGATGAGTTTGCTCATGGAGTTGCCCTGACAAAGTCCCTATTGAAAAAGCTCAGGCATCCTGGGTGCATATCTGGCCAGAGGGACAGCCTAACAGGGGTGGTGGGACTGAGCCTGACCAGTCTCAGTCTCCTCCACCAGCAGAGGAATGTGGAGTTGAGGGCACAATTAAAAACCTCTGCTGGCCTGCAACTCCTTTATATTGGCTCCCAACATTCACCCATGCTTTTGGACTCCATTGACTTCAGGATATCATTCTCTTCCTACATTAAAACTTGGCTACTTTCAATCTGGTAAGGATGAGGCTTCTGGTTCTGGCTCTGCTTTTGGTCAGTTTCCCTGTATCTATTCTGGCATCTCTAGTTTGGTAGGGAGAAAGGGGGCCAACAGCAGCCATTAGTTTTTCATCTTGCCTAGAATTGGAAGCTCCAACTTTTCTGTGTTGCTGCTGGTGTATGTGTATTTGTGAGTGTGTGCAATGTAGAACTATTTGTGTGTCTATGTATGCACAGGTATACATATATATTCTTTTTTGTCTATCGGTAGATAGATGTATATATACACATACATAACTATGCATGTATGTGTACACATAGGTATACATACCCATACATGGCATATATATATATATTCCACTAATATTTATTCATGCTGTATGTATTAGTCTGCTATTGGTTTTCACCTGTGCTAAATCTGGAAGAGGTGGGCTGGCTCACTCTTTTTGGGGCCTGAGACAAGAGTACAAATAAAAGCTTATTTACCATATGTCAGGATATTTAAAAGCTATAAATCAAGCTAGTAAGTTGTTAAACAGAATACGTCCTGTCCTCCTACCTTGACACTTATATCTTCATAATAACCTAGAATACCAGGTTCAAATTTAGAACTCTTGTATCCCTCAGGGTTCTGTATCGGAAGTAGTGGTATGGGCGGGTGGGGCGCCTGGATGGCTTAGTCGGTTAAACCTCCAACTCTTGATTTGGGCTCAAGTCATGATCTCACAGCCCTGAGTAGGACTCCTTGCTGATAGTGGAGCCTGCTTGGGATTCTCTCTCTCTCTCTCTCTCTGCTCCACATGCCCCACCCCCCCACCAAAAAAAAGTAGCAGTATGGGAAAAGCTATTCCTTGACCCATGGCCTTCTCCCCCTATCTTTCTACCCTAGAGTGGAATACACACTAATTCATGCATTCAAGCATCATTTACCCTCTGCAAAGAGCCACCCTTGGCCACACTTTGGGCATAGGCATGGATATTCTAATAGCAGAGACCACCCTTGGAAGAATAGACAGGGGAAGAGGCATGTGCAGGCCAGTTAACTGGCTTTAGGGACATCTTGGCAGGGAATCCCAAGGTCTGAGACACCCAGATTGTCATCTGTAAGGGTGGGGGCATAGCCAGCAGAGGACAGTAAATATACATTATACCAATACTATAATGCTAACAGTGCTTCATTGAGGTATAAGTCATCCTTGAATATGGGTATTGTTGTTTTAATATACCAGCTGCAAATATTTTCTTTAGAACTTTTCCATATTTACTTTTAAGTGAGATTGACTTTTTTTTTTTGCTATGTTATTTATTAGGTTTTGGTATTAAGCTTATGACAGACTTATAAAACGGTTTGGGAAACTTTCCACTTATATATTCTGAAAGAGTTTCAGTAATTTAGGTAGGATTATATGTTCCTTGATAGCTAGGTTAGTTAGATCTTGCCTGTAAAACAATCAAGGTCTAATGTTCTTATTTATTTTTACTCTTTAAAGTGGTAGATTTATGAGAAACCTTGCTAGTATATTGTGTGGTTGTTAATGTGTTTGGAGAGTCTAGTTTTTCGTGAATCAATTTTTGATAATTTATATTGTGCTAGGAAAATCAGCCATTTCATCTAGATTTGAAAATTTATTGACAACATTTTATATGATATTTTATAATGATTTTTACTATTTTTTGCAACTATGGTTTTATCTTCTTTCTCATTCCTGATGTATTTGTTTGTCTTGCACTTTTTCTTAGTCAAACTTCCTAGAGTACTGGGTTTATCTATCATTTCTGCTGGCATTTGTTTTGTGATGCATTATTTTCAGCACTTTATCTTTATTAATCCCCTCATATTTCTTTTACTTTGTTCCAATCTTTTAAATGGAATGCTTAGTTCATTTATGTTCAGATTTCCAAATGTAAACACCAAGGAAAGACCAGGTGCAGGATTGTGAATAGGTAATGAAGCCAAGGGTCAGAAGGAGGACAGGACATGAGGTGGAGGGGGGAGAGCCACATGGGAAGGAGTTATGACAAGCAGCAGAGAATGTGTGAGGCTTAGTTGTCAGCGTGACATGTTATAAAACACTGCTCTCAGGACAGGGTGACATGTTTTAAAACACTGCCCTACCTCCACAGGCTTTGCCTCCAACTCCTGTCTCCATTTTGGCCATGAGCACATCCTGAAGAACTTGCCAAATACCCAACAGAAATCCAGACCCACAATGTCTACTGCAGTTTCGATCCAAGACTTTTATTGGGCTTTTTTTCAGAGCCCAATAAGAGAGAAAGAAAAACCAATAGGGACAAACGTAGGGTTAGCAAATTTTATTTTGTCAGGGAAGGATATTAAATAATATTAAATATACACATACAACCATTTATTAGTCCAGTGATTACAACTACATTTAAGATATTTTAACATACAACAGTTTATAGCTGAAAAATCACAGAATGATGGTTTAATTCAATTTGCAATGTGGTTCTTCACAGAATTCCAGCCCTAGCAGCACAAAGCAGAGAATAGAAGGGTGGCTTTGAAACTGGGTAACAATAGCTTAATAATAACCAGCTAACTTGCTGGGCATGGGAGAAACTTGGTGAACCCTACTTGCTTTCGGCTTAGGCCCTTAAATTTTGGACCCTAGGAGTAAGCATGAAATGGGGTTCGAAGACCTACCGCAGGGACTGTAACTCAGCTTTGCTTTATCCCAATCCTTAACAATTAAGATGAACCCACAGTGCCAAACACCAGGCAACAGCAATTGTCTGTTGTCTCAGGAAGAAGATATGATCAGGTAGGTCACAAATTATTTCCACCATTTTATAAAGAGAGCATCCTGGACCAGAAAAAAAACTAGCCAGCAACACAAGGAGGCAAACCAGTAAGAATGAAAACCATCAGAGGCAGAAGCAATAGGGCTTAATATATTGGAATGATCAGATCCAGACTTTGAAGTAGTGGGGATCAGAGTATTCAAGGGGATAAAATACAAGGTCTAGGATTTTAGGAGAGAACTGAAAGCTGTTTTTATTTTATAATTATTTTTTAACTAATTTACTTATTTTGAGAGAGTCAGAGACAGTGTGAGTGGGGGAGGGGCAGAGAGGGAGGGAGGGAGGGAGAAAGACAGAGAGAGAGAGAGAGAGAGAGAGAGAGAACGAGAACGAGAGAGAGAGAACCCCAAGCAGGCTCTGTGCTGGCAGTGCAGAGCCTGAAGTGGGGCTTGAACTCACGAAACCATGAGATCATGACCTGAGATGAAACCAAGAGTTGGACATGAAAGCTAGTTTTAAAAAAGAGGCAAGTGAGTATCCTAGATTTAAAAACCAAAATTAAGGATACAATTAAAGGGTTTACTAGCTAATGAGAGAATTAATGCATTAGAAAATAAATTGAAAAAAAGCACCCAGACTGAAACACAGAGAGGCAGAGGTAGGAAAAACACAGAGTAGAAGATAAGAGACAGAAGGATATAGGAATATGCTAGATAGGTTTAATATTTGTGTTATTAGCATTCCAGTAGGCTGAGGATGGAGAGAGCAATGGAGAGAGGGAGGGATAGAAGGTATGAGAGAGAGGGAGAGACAGAGAGACAGAAGGAATGGGGAAGAAGCAATACTTGAAGAGATAGTGGCTAAGAATTTCCAAACCCAAAGACCAATATGAGTCCAGTCTTTTAAGATTCTCTCCAAATATCTTGCAGGGTAAATAAAAAAGAATTCCGCATCTAAACACATCATAGTAAAAATGACAAAAATCAAAGACAAGATAAAAATCTTAATATGACTTTGTCCTGCTGCTGATTTTCTCTTCATAGTCACAATAAGATCAACAACTAACACATCAACAGAAAGAATGGAAGCCTTGGGACAGTGGGCTAAGAACTTCTAAGTGCTAAAAGAAAACTGTCAACCTTAGAATTTTACATCCATCAAAAATGTCATTCAAGAAAGAATAGAAACTAAAGATACTTTCAAACTCATCTAAATGGAGAAAATTCATAACCAGTAGACTGAACTACAGAGAGTACTAAAGGGCAGAAGGGAATAATACCAATTTGCCGTGTAGGAAGAAATAAAGGTCAATAAAAAATAAGTCAATATAAATATTATTTACTGCATAAAACCATTTAAAATATTTACCATTAAACACTCTTTAAATTTATAAATAAATTATAAGATGAAGAGCACATAAATTAGAGTTGAAATGTTGTAAGAGTTTGACATGTCCAAGAAAAAGGTAAAAGTACCAGTTAATATTGGATTGGATAAATTCACGAGCCATAATGTAATCTCTAAGGCAGCCACTAAAAGAATTATAAAACAGCATTTGGCTTCCTAGCTAATAGAAAAGAAAAATGAAGCAATTAAAAATATTTCAAGAGAAAGGGAGAAAGAATATATGGGACAAAGAGAAAATAAATAATAAAATGGTAAATTAAAACATCCCAATGTCAGTGATAGGAAAACAAATGGACTAAACACTCTGATTAAAAATGAAAGATTACTAGTGTTGATTACAAACTCAATTCATGCTTTAGATGAAGTATTCATAAAACCTAAGAGTACAGAAAACAAGAAAGGATTGAGGTCACATTCACAGGTACCAGGGATTAGGGTTTCAACATGTCTTTATGGGGGACACAGTTCAACCCACAATGATACCCAATACAAAAACATGCACGTGGGCACCTTGAGGTGTGTAAGAATATAGATAACAGGAGTATTTGTCATAATCCCAAACCAGAGACATCTTTTATGTTATCCATAAATCATAGTGGCATAGTAATGCTATAAAATACTATATGATAATTAAAATGGATAAGTTATAGCTATTTACACCAATGTGTGTCTCACAAACATAATATTAAGTTAGAGAAGCTAGACATGCAGAATATTTATTGTATGGAATCCATTTATTGAAAGTTGCTGCACTACTATTTGAGGATATACGTGAGATGGTTGAACCCAAAAGAAATTCAAGAAGATGATTAGCGTAAAAGTCAGGATAGTGGTTATCTTTGGAGGTAGGGAAGAGGATGCAATGGGGAAGGGGCATGAGGAGGGTTTGTGGGTGTAGGCAGTGTTCTATCTCTTGACCGGGATGCTGGTTGCAATGTGTTTACTTTGTGATAGATCATTTGATCATACACCCTTATTTATTTTTCTGTATATGGGTTTTTTCATATGTACACACACATATTTACAGAGAGGAAGAAAGGAAAGAAGGGAGGGAAGCAGGGAAGTTAGGATGGGAGGGAATAAGGAAGGAAAGGGGGGAAGAAAGGAAGGAAGTTAGGGAGAATGGAAGGAAGGAAGGAAGAAAAAAAGTGAATCCAGAAATTTAGTGAATTTGAGGCCATCTGGGTTATATTTACAATCAAATGAGGCAAACTAAAGCAGTATAATTAAGTTTATTAGAAAGAACACATTGGCCTCAATTCTGTTCACTAACTTGGATGTGTGTGGCTTTGCCTGCAATATCTCCTGAATAGTTTTGAAAATGTTTAATTCATGCAATAATACGTCTTTGAGAACACTCAGTGTGCTGGACACTGGGGTACACTTTTCCTCTGAGTTGAATTTTATGGAACTCAGGAAACATGGACAATTTTGGTCTGAACAGCTACTAGTCTCAAATTTCCTCACGATGAGAAGCTCTTCCCTCACACCACCCCCACCTTTGCCCACGCTTTAGTTGCAATGACTAAAACTTGCGAAATACTATGTATTAAAGCAGACAGGATGCACATATTCAAAAAATACCATGGCCATCTGAGATCAGGGTGAGAAAGTCTGTTGAAAATCTGTGGCAGCCTGAGTTGGGGAGTTGATGTGCATGTTCTCTGAATATTTAAGTTAGATAATGATTCTAAATCTTATTGCTTGAAAGCTATCTAAAACCCAAAGTGTCAGCCTCACTGGCTCCTCCTTTAGGAATACAGATGTCATCAAATCTCAATAATGACAGCTATTAACACAGCACATGAGATGAAAAAGAAATTTAAGAAGACATTTATTGTTTCTTAAACTTTTATGATCTTCCATGCCTGGCTTAAAATTCATTGCACATGATGTCGCTGTCTTATTTAATCATGTGTTTAAGACTAATGGATCTGTAGAATACGCCGCAAGTGAATTTCCAGGAATCTGGTTTGCCCAGTCATAAGTAAACCATGTTCAGGTAGTGATGTGCCAAGACTACGGTCAACTTGTCTTCATAGCCTTTCTCTATTTCGAGAAGCCATGAGCTTCAGGAAGGCAGGGACCATGTTTTCTTCCCTTACCAACGTGTGCTTAGTACCTAGGGCAGTATTAAGCATGCGGCAAACACCAAATACTTATTGATTTGCTGATTGAGACAAGAAATGAATAAATACTTGACAAAGCATATGTTGTCCTACAACGAACAATGATATTCCAGAATCATTCCTCTTGAGTTGTATTTAACCCTTGCCATTACCAAAAAGGGCCCTGACTTGGACTTTCATTCACTCAATCAACTGATTTTATTGAATCCTTATGTAGACATTAGGGACATGAGGTACTTTTGATGATAAGAGGTAGGGGGAAATTTTTTTAAGTAGTAGGAAATATTAGGGGCCGATTTTAAATAGAGAGACCAAGTAAGGTCTCACTGAGTTGGTGTTTGAGTAAGATCTGAAGGAGGTGAGCGAGTGAGAGTTGAAGTGAATTTTAGGCAAAGAGAATAGCATGTACAATGGCCCTGAGGCAGAAAATCCTGGGAGAATTCAAGGGAAAGCAAGAAGCTGTGTAGCTGGAACAAAGTGAAAAGGGGAGAAGAATGAGAGGTGAGGTCAAAGTGGTACCTGGTCCAGACTGTGTAGGGTCTCATAAGCCCTTGGTTTTTACTAACAGTGAGATAGGAATCTATTGGATGATCTTGGGCAAATGATTGACATCACCTGACTTTCTTTTAAACAGGATCACTTTGATGATTTCATTGGAAATACATATAAAGATCAAGAGCAGAAACATATGGAGCCAGAGCTAGTTTAGTCTATGGAAAATTCTAATTCCATCACGTATACACAATTGTAAGCAGAGGATTTATTTTTCACCAAGACCAAGTCAAAATAATTCCCTCCTTTCAAGAATATATTTGATGATAGAGTAGATACTATCATTACACAATAGATGTTTCCTTCTTCTTTAAAAAAATTTTTTTAATGCTTATTTACTTTTGAGAGAGAGAGAGAGAGAGAGACAGACAGACAGAGTTCAAGTGGGGGAGGTGCAGGGAGAGACAGAGGGAGACACAGAATCTGAAGCTGAGCGGTCAGCACAGAGCACAAGGCGGTGCTCGAACTCATGGACCGGACCGTGAGATCATGACCTAAGCTGAAGTTGGACTCCTAACCAACTGAGCCACCGAGGTGCCCCTGTTTTCTTCTTTTTGATGGAAGTATATATTTGGTAGTGCATGAGTATTCTACCATAACTGCAATGTGGAAAGGGGTTTTGGAATGTTTAAACAAAATGAGAAATTATAGACTGTTTTGAGTGTTTTTGAAGAGTACCACTTGGCATCTGTAAATGCATTTTTTTAAAGAACTGACAGGATATTCAGATCAAAATTAATGGAATATGAAGCAAAAACAGTAGAGATGAGTAGTGAAATCAACAGAAGTTATTTTGATACTGAGAAGTGAATTATAATAAAATTTTCAGATTATTCTGAAAGCAGCAATTCACTAAGAGATAAATTTAAAATAGAAGTGATACACTTGATCATCCCATAAAATAAATAATCCAATTAATACAGAGAAGTGATTAAGTAGGCACATTGCTAATTTGGCAAAAACAAAAAAACCCCCCCAAACCAGTGACATTAATGAAGATAACAGAGGGGCGCCTGGGTGGCGCAGTCGGTTAAGCGTCCGACTTCAGCCAGGTCACGATCTCGCGGTCCGTGAGTTCGAGCCCGGCGTCGGGCTCTGGGCTGATGGCTCAGAGCCTGGAGCCTGTTTCCGATTCTGTCTCTCCCTCTCTCTCTGCCCCTCCCCCGTTCATGCTCTGTCTCTCTCTGTCCCAAAAATAAATAAACGTTGAAAAAAAAAAAAAAAGATAACAGAAAAGTCAAAATATGCTAACACAAGAAGATACCAACAAAGACTGGTTAAAGAATATTGTCAATTCAAAAAAACGTTTAGATTCAATCACTGGAAAGACAAGCTCGAAATGTTCTGAACTCTAAAGCTCATATATGAAAGGAACTTGATGGAGATTTTCCCAAATTTGAAAACAACCCGAAAATGTATATGACATTACCCATGACAAGTTGTAAAGCTGAAAGAAACTTTCTAAAATATCAGTATTAAAAATTGACTTCTCACCAACCATGCCAGAGAAAAACCTAATTGTCTTTCTCTTGTTGGTGTCAAGAACGAAGAGTTGATCAAAGAGTAAGTACCCCAAAATTGGTAGGAGAAAATAGTATAAAGGTCTGTCAGGTAGTTAGTTAATCAAAATATTGCTTCTGGATTTTGTGGTATTCATAGGTTTTGTTGGCTTTTTAGAATTTGGATCTAGTTATAGTTTTTTTTTTTTTTCCTCACTCTTGTTAAATTAATCAAATGAGGAAGCCATTAGACTGAGGTAACTCTAATAAGGTGGCAGCCTAGGTAGCAAATCAAAGTCTAAGCCTATATGTAAAAAATGCCTCAAGGTGATGAAATTGAAACCTAAGGACAACTGATTAAAAATAGCCAGGTTTTAAGCTATAGCCAATCAAATAATTTCCTTTCTTTGCTTCCACCTCTTGTCTATATGTCTTCTAGCTCCTGTCAGCTGGGTGCCTCTAACTATTTCTGGTTTGGCCCTGCCCAACCAAATTGATTTTTTTGCTCAAATAAACTCTTAAAATCTGCCTCAGTTATCTTCTAACATTTTAAGTGAATATTTACTTTATGCCTGAATTAAAAAAATTTTTAATGTTTTTTTATTTTTGAGAGAGACAGAGACAGAATGTGAGTGAGTGCGTTAGGGGCAGAGAGAGGGAGACACAGAATCCGAAGCAGGCTCCAGGCTCTGAGCTGTCAGCACAGAGCCCCACGCGGGGCTTGAACTCATGAGCTGTGAGATTATGACCTGAGCGGAAGATGGACACTCAACCGACTGAGCCACCCAGGAGCTCCATATGCCTAAATTTTTTAATGCATTTTTTAAAAGAGGGACCCCCAAATTATATAAGCTTCAGGCTCCCAAAATCTGGATTCACTCTGATCAATAGGTCACTTAGTGTGTTTTAAGACTATAAGAGAAATTAGATGTTCCTAATGATAGAAAGATATACAAATTTGGAGTTCAGGATCGAGGTTCAAGTTGTAGAAGTACATTTGTGAATGTTATGTTGGCTATATTCTAATGCGTGGCTCTTTACCATACCACTAAAGCAATTAATTGGATCCTCTGCAGATGGGGTGTCCTACAGATTTAACTCGGCTGTGACACTACCTGGAAATAGTGTCAGATTCCATGGGTTAAGGGCTGAGTCCCATAACCAGTTTCCCACCCCCCACCCATGCGGATGCCAATCTCAAATCCAGGTGGTTACCTGTGCTTCTGACCAAATGGCTGTAAATCAGAGGTTACCATGAACCCCTCCTCGGGTTCCATTGATTTGCTAGAATGACTCCCAGAACTCAGGAAACTAGTTTACTTACTGGATTACTGGTTTATTGCAAAGGAAATTAAAGGGTACAAATGAACTACCAGATGAAGAGATACACAGGGAGAGGTCCCTAACACAGGAGTTTCTGTCCAGTGGAGTTTGGTGCCTGGAACATGGATGTGTTTCTGGTTCATCAACATAGAAGCTCTCTGAATATATTTTTTGTGGAGGCTTCATTACATAGGCATGATTGATCAAGTCATTGGCTAGTGGCCATGGATTCAACCTCTAGTTCCACTCCTTGCCCTTGCCCTAGAGGTACAGGGGTGGGACTGAAATCAACCAGGTTGATTCTTCTGGCAACCAGCTTCCATCCTTAGGTACGTTCCAAAACTCACCTCATTAAGGTAACAAAGACATATTTATAGCTCTCATTTCTTAGGAAACTCCAAGGGTCTTAAGAGCTCTGTGCCAGAAAGAGAACAAAGACCAAATATAGGCAAACCTCGTTTTATTGCACTTTGCTTTACTGTGATTCACAGATATTGCATTTTCTTTTTTTTTTTTTAACAAATTGAAGATTTGTGGAAACCGTGCTTTAAGTTAGTTTATCAGTGTCATTTGTCCAACAGCATTTGCTCACTTCATGTCTCAGTGTCACACTTTGGTAATTCTTACAATATTTAAAACTTTTTCGTTGTTATTGTTATTTGTTGTGGTGATCTATGATCAGTGACTACAACTCGATAAAAGCTCACATGATGGTTGACATTTTTTAGCAATAAAGTATTTTTAAATTAAGGTTTGGATTTTTTTAGTGTATAATATTGCACACTTAATAGACTGCAGTCTAGTGTAAACACAAATTTATAGGCACTGGAAACCAAAACATTTATTTGACTTTGCTTTATTGTGATATTTGCCTTATTGCAGGGGACTGGAACCCAACCTGTGATATCTCCAAGGTAGGCCTGCATGTATTTCTTATTATAAAATCACAATAGTACACATATCTAAATGGTATTTAAAAACTTAAGACTCAGGGCCACATTATGACTTTTGTGAGTTCTAGGCAATTTTGCCTTTGTGAGCCTCTTCCTCCACTAAAAAGGCACATAAAATTGTATAATTATTAATAGTTATCCACATAAAATTATATAATTATTAATAATTAATATAATAGGAAGAACAAATACTGTTAAAATGTCAACACCACCCAAAGCAATCTACGTATTCAATGCAATCCCTATCAAAATAACACCAGCATTCTTCACAGAGCTAGAACAAACAATCCTAAAATTTGTATGGAACCAGAAAAGACCCGAAGCCAAAGCA
The DNA here is from genome assembly GCF_028749965.1 of Puma concolor. Classification (NCBI taxonomy): domain Eukaryota; kingdom Metazoa; phylum Chordata; class Mammalia; order Carnivora; family Felidae; genus Puma; species Puma concolor. The sequence goes on along the minus strand of NC_141676.1, from coordinate 45,805,421 downwards.
ATCTTGAAAAAGAAAACCAAAGCAGGAGGCATCACAATCCTGGACTTTAAGCTGTATTACAAAGCTGTAATTATCAAGACGGTATGGTACTGGCATAAAAAGACACATAGATCAATGGAACAAAATAGAGAACCCAGAAATGAATCCACAAATGTATAGCCAACTAATCTTTGACAAAGCAGGAAAGAATATCCAATGGAATAAAGACGGTCTCTTTAGCAAGTAGTGCTGGGAAAACTGGACAGCGACATGCAGAAGAATGAACCTGGACCACTTTCTTACACCATACACAAAAATAAACTCAAAACGGATGAAAGACCTAAATGTAAGACAGGAAGCCATCAAAATCCTCAAGCGAAAGCAGGCAAAAACCTCTTTCATCTTGGCCGCAGCAACTTCTTACTCAACACGTCTCTGGAGGCAAGGGAAACAAAAGCAAAAACGAACTATTGGGACCTCATCAAAATTAAAAGCCTCTGCACAGTGAAGGAAACAATCAGCAAAACTAAAAGGCAACCGACAGAATTGGAGAAGATATTTGCAAACGACATATCAGATAAAGGGTTAGTATCCAAAATCTATAAAGAACTTATCAAACTCAACACCCAAAAAACAAATAATCCAGTGAAGAAATGGGCAAAAGACATGAATAGACAGTTCTCCAAAGAAGACACCCAGATGGCCAACCGACACAAGAAAAAATGCTCAACATCACTCATCATCAGGGAAATACAAATCAAAACCACAATGAGATACCACCTGACACCTGTCAGAATGGCTAACATTAACGACTCCAGCAACAACAAATGTTGGCGAGGGCGCAGAGAAAGAGGATCTCTTTTGCACTGCTGGTGGGAATGCAAGTTGGTGCAGCTACTCTGGAAAACAGTACGGAGGTTCCTCAAAAAATTAAAAATAGAAGTACCTTATGACCCAGCAATTGCACTACTAGGCATTTATCCACGGGATATAGGTGTGCTGTTTTGAAGGGACACATGCACCCCCATGTTTATAGCAGCACTATCAACAATAGCCAAAGTATGGAAAGAGCCCAAATGTCCATCGATGGAAGAAGAGATAAAGAAGAGGTGGTATATCTATACAATGGAGTATTACTCGGCAGTTAAAAAGGATGAAATCTTGCCATTTGCAACCATGTGGATGGAACTAGAGGGTATTATGCTAAGGGAAATTAGAGAAAGACAAATATCATATGACTTCACTCATATGAGGACTTTAAGATACAAAACAGATGAACATAAGGGAAGGGAAGCAAAAATAATATAAAAACAGGGAGGGAGACAAAACATAAGAGACTCTTAAATATGGAGAACAAACTGAGGGTAGCTGGAGGGGTTGTGGGAGGGCTAAATGGGTAAGGGTCATTAAGGAATCTACTCCTGAAATCATTGTTGCACTATATGTTAACTAACTTGGGTGTAAATTAAAAAAATAAGTTAAATGTAAAAAAATTAAAAAAAATCAATAGTCAATGTAATTAATACTGAATATAATTCATATGTGATAATTTATAAATTAACATAACAAAATAGTAAGTAATTACATTTTTATATATTTGTATATTATTGTTGTCAAAAACTGACTTCCATACTTTGAAGCCAAAAGTGTAACACAGAGACAGAGTTTGGGATAAAGATGAACAATAGTTTTACTGTTTTGCCAGGCAAAGGAGGCTGTAGCAGGTTATGGCCTTCAAAAACTGCAAGCCTGCCTGGAGGAAGGGGCTGGGGGCTTTATAGGGAAATACAGGACCTAGCTGGTTTTGACAGGGATTGTGTGTACGTGCTGCACACCTCCTTTGTCTTGTCGTTAGTGGGGTACCGGCTTTCGAAACAGAAGGCTGAGAAGGGAGGAGGGGAGGTGTGGGGAAGAGAGGAAAAAGGTTACTTTAAAATTGGATTTCGCACAAAACAGATGAACATATGTGAGGGAAGAAAAGAGAGAGAGAAACTATCCATGAGAGACTCTTACAGATAGAAAACAGGTGCGCCTGGGTGCCTCAGTCCGTTAAGCATCTGACTCTTGATTTGGGCTCAGGTCATGATCTCAGGGTTCGTGGGTTCGAGGGTCTGCACTGACAGTGTGGAGCCTGTTTGGAATTCTTTCTCTCCCTCTCTCTCTGCTCCTCCCCACCTTAAAAATAAATAAACAACAACAGCAAAAGAGAACAGACTGGGGGGTGATGGGGGGAGGTGGGTGGGGGATGGGCTAGATGGGTGATGGGTATTAAGAAGACACTTGCTATGATGAGCACTGGGTGTTGTATGAAAGTGATGAATCCCTGAATTCTACTCCTGAAACCAATATTGCATTAAGGTTTCATTATGATTATATATATATATAGTAGCATATATTAAGATGAATATTATCTAGGCTGAATGCATTATCATATTCACTTTTTCTTCTAATTTTAAAATAAAATATGTTCATGGGCACCTAAAAGTGTCACATAATTGTTAAAGTAACCAGATTAGGCCCAAGGTGGAGTCCCCATGTTAAACCCCGTATCAGCAAACCAAAACTTTACTAAGTTTCTATGCTTGGCGCTCCCAGAAAAGGAAGAAGCTTAACCAATCAGCAGATGCCTGCTCAGCACCTTACCTGACCTGGCTCCAAATAAGGAAAGTAATTGGCAAATGCCAGTATAACTTCCTTGTTCCTGCTCACTTTGGTCTATAAAAATCTCTTGCCTTATATAGCTTTTTGGAGATCCTTTCTATCTGCTGGATTGATGCTGCCCGATTCATGAATCACTGAATAAAAGCCTGCTGGAACAGTAAGTTGTCTGTGGAAAATTTTCTTTTAACATGGCCAATTTTGCATCTCCTTTCCAAATCAATCGCACATGACGGCCTGCGTTCTAGTTAGCCGGCCTCCAGCTTTCCCACACCAACAATCTCAGTCAGAGTGCACCTGAAGCCTTCCTTTCCTTTCACTGGAAAGGTTTCTCGTTCCCCTGCCTGCAGCTGACTCATTTGCTGACTCACTTACTCTATAGCCTGCTCAAGCTTTGGTTCATTTCCACAAGGACAAAACCAATGGAGGGGAGAAGGTCAACAAACTGGAGGTCAGGATAGTAGAAAGATCAAATATGTGGATGTTAAAGACACCTAGAATTATGACAGGAAGAGGGTTGGAAGGACAGACATTGGTCATGTGAGAGAGGAACCCAAATATTGAAGAAATTGTGGGAATCACCCAGGGTTCATGGGTGATGGTAGCAATGGGGCATGGTGTGTGATAAAGTCTGATGACATGGGAGTCAGAGCTATGGCTCTTTCAGAGGTAAGAGGAGAATAGTGGGGAAGCAACAGTGAGGAATTGAAAGAACCCCCCCCGCCCCCCCCCCGCCACAAGCCCCAGTGACAGGAGGGATGTGGGAACTGCTGCAACGTAAACGCTGCTCTCAGGGAAGAGCCAGGTTTTGGTTAGAGCCAGACTGTAGAGAAGGCTTGAATGTTTAGGGAACATTGCTTATTATGACCATGAATTCCAGACATTGACCGTTTTAGAAGTTGGAGAGGGTTATGAGATGGGGTCAGAATATGCAGAACATTTTGGAGATCTTGGGGATGAAGTGAGGGGTGTGGGCTTCCTGCAGTGACTAATACAAATGGAGACAAAGGACATACAGATGGATGGTTGTGGTGAAGTTGTCAGTGTTGGGGAAGGGAGAGGTGAGGATCTTGTCAAGGAGGATTCTGAGCTCTGGTGCTTCTTCCAGACTCCTCCTGGAGGTGTGGAGGCCTGTGGAAGATAAGTTGTCCACTGAGCATGTGAGGTTCTGTTAAGACCCCAAGGTTGGAGGTGTGGGGTGTGTGAGAGGGAGTCTTACAAATGGGAAAGTTTCCCATGTTGACATAAAGGTGGCCCCGTAAAGACTGCCATAGCTGCCTCAGAAGTCCTGCCAAGTCTGATACACAGGCACTTAAATATTTGTTGAATGAATGAATGTATTGTCTTTAGTAACTGGAATATTTAACATTCGCAGCCTAAAGCATCTACATTAGAATCACTTCTTGGGTAGATACCTACCAGACGTCTACACAATTAAAAGAAAAACAAATAAAAAAATTAGAGCCTGCCCTAACAACAAATTCCTGCCCCCAGAATGAAGAAAATTCTTACACATTGTAAAATTACAGTTTTCGGGGTGCCTAGCTGGCTCAGTCAGTTGAGTGTCAGACTTCAGCTCAGGTCATGATCTCACGGTTCACAAGTTCAAGCCCCGCGTCAGGCTCTGTGCTGACAGCTCCGAGCCTGGAGCCTGCTTCAGATTCTGTGTCTCCCACTCTCTCTGCCCCATTGTGCTATGTCTCTCTCAGAAATAAATAAAAACATGAAAAAAAATTTTTAAGTAAAATAAAATTACAGTTTTCAACATCTAATCATTTAAAGATCCAGACTGCATAGGACAAAGAACAGGTGATTATAGAATAAAGGAAAAGAAAAGAGGAGGTAAGCTTTTTGGGTAGTGGGGGGATGGTGGTCAAAGAAAGAATATGATGTGTCTTGAACATTGGTTTGAATTAAGAGCCAGCACAGGCTAGAGGGGCAAGTGTAACAGGTATTTCCCCTAAGTCATAGCAGCCTGGGGTGAAGTTGGGGTTCCTGGTACCCAAATGCTAAAAATAAAAGAAAATTAGTTATTGCACCTTTCTTCATTAGCGACCTTGTGGGATCACGCAGCATTTCCTAGGTCTCTCCTTGCAATGGCCATCAGGAGCCATTTCCTGGAACCTGGGTGACTGCACTGGGAAAGCCATCAAGAGTACTTCTTGGCTTCTGGGTTTAGGCTTGCTCCAGGTGTGTTCTCTGTAGCAGCTTCTGGAAGAATTCATATTCTGCTTTCCAGTTATAGACCCCTGAAGGCCACACTCATAAAGTAACAGATTAAAGGGATCTTGAAGAGTTTTTAGTGTAATTCCCTACCTGATTGCAGAGGGCCTTCAGAAAATGGCATTCCACTTCAAAGTGACACAGCATTTACCACCCAGAGGCAGCCCATTCCATTTTGGTCCTTTTCAATAAATAGAATGTTCAGGCTCATTGAACTGAAATCCCCATAGCTTCTTTAACAGTATTCCTGCCAAGATTTTGTAATCAGTTTAATAAGATCAGTGGCCATAGGATTATATGCCATAGGGTGTCTTTCTAGTGACCAGAATTCAGTCTCTGTAATGGAAACAGCTGATTCAACCCTGGTGCAGTCTTACTAATCAATTTCTTTTTCTGTATGCATTATTTATAAATGTTCTTCTAATTTAATTCTCTTATTACATTATTCTTTGTTTTATGCAATCCAACAAGCATTAAATAAATTACAGAGTGCCTACTGTGTGCCAGGCACAGAGGTTACAGCCACATTGGTGAGTCAGATAAAGTTCCACTCTCTAAGACTTTGTTGGCTATAGGAATATAGAGTCAAGGAAACAGGCTTTAATTCCAAAGTAAGCCAAGTGCTGTGTTATGGGCTTTATTAGAATATATTGGAGTTCACACTGGGCCACCTAATCTAATTTGAATTATAATGCCAGAAATCAAATGGCTGTTTTTTTTTAAAGTATATTTTAGACCTGAATGTAAACTTCACTCACCTTGGATAAATCTGTGTTTGCTCCACATTCTATCAAGCATTCATATACAGATCATCGCTAGTGGTGAAGCCTATGGATAGGGCAAACCCAGCTTTAAGCAGTCACAGATAGGATAAGCGGTTGGCAGGGGTGGAGGAGTGGGGAGGTGGGCCTTGGCCCTGGGTGTATTTTTTACGGCTGTCAAATTCCAGACTCACTTGTCTTTCCCTAATGGGAAAGATTACTTCTCAGAATGACACAAGTTCCTGGGCCTCTGATGATAATAGCAAGAGCACTGTTTTTGCCCATTGATTATTCAATGGAACAAGGTCAGAAACATTAAGCACAAATATTTCAAATATATATATATATATATACATACATACATATACAGGGGTTCATCAGTTTCCTAATCCTGTGGGTACATGTGCACACAGGCACAGATCCAATGTGACTAGGTAGAGATGGAAACCACCAGGAGGAAGCCATTTTGTTAGGACACTGTTACATATTTGAAGACAAGAGTGATTACTAAATATAGTTCCCAGATGTCAAATCACATAAGTTAAGAGCCTCATTTCACTGATAGCATTCCTAGCCTCAGGCTATCTTCATCATTTTTATGTTTTCCTTAACTTAATGAAATCTGCTCTGATTAAAAAACAAGATCTCCATAATTATGCCCTAAATTATGGCAGAGGGGAGGGGGTGGGTCTAATCAGAGATTTCTTGTGGGGAGGAATGAGGGCCAGACTTTAATCCCAATTATTCGCCCTCTTGTCCTGCAAGTTCCTGAAGCACTCCACAAATGTGCATGAACAGTCCCCATGTCATGGGATTGATGTGAGCCAGCCATTCATTCACGTGACAGATATTTACCCAGCACCTACTCTGAGGTTCCAACATCTCAGGACTAGGATACAGTGGTGAAAAAGATGTGCACAGAGCCCTGCTCTTGTGGAATGTATGTGGCTCAGGGGATGATGGGAGACGATGAGGATAATTCACAAATGCATTATATAGAAGATGATAAGGGCCAGAAAACATGAAAATATGATATGGGCAAGAGGGGTTTGGGAGGGCAGATAGGGCTGCATAGATCCCATGGTTAAATAGAATGGTGCAGGTGAGCCTTGCTGGGAAGAGGAGGTGTAAGCTGAGACCTGAAGGAAGTAACAGAATTACGTAAGTGGGTGGCCAGGAGAAGACCCTCAGAGGAAGAAGAAACAGCTGGTGCAAAGGCCCCAAGGTAGGAATTTTCCTGGCATGTTTTCGGGAGGAAGAGGCCAGGGTATCTAAAACCAAGTAAAAAAAACCAAAACAAAACTGGGAGGAGTGGTAGTCTGGGGCGTCACAGGATCACATAACGCCTTGTAGGTTGCTATAAGGGTTTAGGGTTTTCCTCTGAGCAAAATGGAGAACTACAGGATTTTGAAAATTTGTTTTGAGCATAGGAGGGTTTCCTGGCTACTGTGTTGAAAATAGATGGCTAGGAAGCAAGGGGAACTGGCTAGGAGGCAGTAATGGAGGTGAGGGATGATGGTAACCCAGGGATAACAGAAAGTGGTGAAAAGTGATGGGATTCCAGATAAATTCTGGAGAAGGGCCAGCATGATTTCTGATGGGTTGAATAGGAATCACGAGCATGTCTGTGGAGGGGAATCAGGATCTCAGGTTGGATATGTTTAATTTAAGATGTCTTCTAGGCACCAACGTAGACAAGTCAAGAGGCAGTTGGATGTGACTCTGGGGTTTGAGGAGGGGTTCTTGGATGGAGATATACATTCAGGAGTGTTTACAAAGACTCAGTCCTTCTCCTGTGTCCTCTTACTCTCATAGTGCTGTTACACTCAGAACATTCTGACGATAGAAATGTGTAGGTTTTCTTACAACAAGCAGTTCTCTGCAACCCCAGCTGGGTGTCCTACAATTTAACTCCATTCTGATACTGTGTACCTGGACATTGCATCAGATCCCACAAATTAAGTGTTCAGTCTTAGAAGACCACTGCCCCCCCCCCCCCCGCCACGCAATTCAGATGCCAGTTCCAACTCTAGCTGTCACCTACGCTTCTGACTGATTAGCTATAACCAGGAGGTTCCCATGACCCCCTCTTTAGGTTCCATTAATTTTCTAGAGTGGTTCACAGAACTCAGGAAAACAGTTTACTTACTGTTTATTATAAAAGGATATGATAAAGCATACAGGTGAACATCCAGATGGAAGAGATGCCTAGGAAAAGGTGTGTGTGGGAAGGGGCGAGGAGCTTCCACCCCTTGTGCAGGCATGCCTCTCTCCCTGCTCCTCCACATATTTGCCCATCTGAAAGCTCTCCAAGCCCTACACCTGTAGGATTTGTATGGAGGCTTCATCATGTATGCATGAACCATAATTACCTCCATTTCCAGTCCCTCTCCCTTCTCTGAAGAGTGATGTGTAGGACTCAAAACTTCAAGCTTCGGATCAAGGCTTGGTCTTTCTGGTGACCCCACCCACCCTTGCCTCCTTAGAACAAAAGACACTGCTATCACCTGGGAAATCCCAAAGGATTTAGGAACTCTGTGTCAGGAACTGGGGTCAAAGACCACGTTTTAGAACAAAAGATGTTTTTAGCAGTCTTGTCACTTAGGAAATGACAAGAGTTTTAGGAGTTTCATGCCAGGCACTGGGGGGCAGAGACCAATATATATATTATATATATAATATATATATAATATATATTATATGTATGATAGATATTATAATTATAATACATATGTAATTATATATAATAAATACATATTTTAATATAAATATATATGTTTAAATAAATAAATATATTAAATAAATATATTACAGATATATAAATATATATATATATATATATATATTTTTTTCCTGTTACCTTACAGGGGGTCATCAGAGAACCCACTACAATATGCGTCAGGTTAATTTACTGATACAGTCATTTGTCTTTGGCTGTCATTATATTTTCCCTTCCACATCACTACTCCTGTGACAAAAGAGGGAGCAGGCTTTTGTTTTCTTTGGTCTCTGGGGAAGTTGGTTTAGCAATAGAAATGTCAATTGAGTGAAGGCAACCCATTTTTATTGCTTTTGTTGTCAAAAGCTTAGAGTTTCTGCTTGGGGCTCCCCAGGAAGGTGTGTGTAGCAGGCAGGAGGTTTAGGTAAAGTTCATTCCCCTTATCACAGTTCAGGTAACCCAGGGCTTTCGCAGTCAGCCTATGTCATTTCCCTAATTTGGGGGTTGGTTCAGCGGTGGCCCAATTTGTCAGAAGCTTAAGACAATTGCTAGGGATTCTAAGATACCATACAGACTCTCTTTTGGACAGTGAGGTGTATGTTCATCAGACCTGGAACTAATACAGCTATTTTATCCTCACGAGGGAAGTAAGCTTAAGAATTAAGGTGCCATGTGGAAAAGGGCATAATGGGAAAGTAGAAGAAATAGGCACAATAATTATCTATTGCTATGTAACAAATTATCCTAAAATGAAATAGTTAAAGAAAACAAGATTATTATTTCATGCAGTCTCTTTGGACAAGGGGTTTGGGAGCAGCTTGGGTAGGTGGTTCTGGTTCTCAGGGTCTTTCAGGAGGTTGCAGTCAAGATGTCAGGTGGAGCTGTGCTCATCTGAAGGCTTGTCTGGAGCTGGAGGAGCTGATTCTAGAATGGCCCTTTTGCATAGGTGGCAGGTTTGTGATTGCTGTAAGTAGGACCCCCCTGGGGCGCCTGGGTGGCTCAGTCGGTTGAGCGTCCGACTTCAGCTCAGGTCATGATCTCATAGCTTGTGAGTTTGAGCCCCGTGTCAGGCTCTGGGCTGACAGCTCCGAGCCTGGAGCCTGCTTAGGATTCTGTGTGTGTCTCTCTCTCTGCCCCTAACCTACTCACATTCTGTCTCTGTCTCTCTCAAAAATAAATAAACATTAAAAAAAATTTTTTTTAAAAAGTAGGACCCTCCCTGTAGGGCTGTCTGAAGTATCTTCACAACATGGTAGATAACTTTCCCCAGAGTAAGGAAACTTTTTCATAGAATTTTTTTTTCTTAAGTAGGCTTCGTGCCCAGTGCAGAGCCTAACACAGGGCTTGAATTCACGACCCTGAGATCAGACCTGAACTGAGGTCAAGAGTCAGATGCTTAACTGACTGAGCCACTCAGGTGCCCCTAGAGTGAGGAAACTTTAATGCCTTTTATGTTATTGTCTCAAAAGTCACACATTGTAACTTCTGCCATGTTCTACTCACTAGAGGCAAGCCACTAAGTCCAGCCCATACTCAGTGTGTGGGGAATTAAGCTTCACTTTTTTAAAAGAGAAGCATCAAAGAATTTGTAGACGTATTTTAAGACCACCACACATAGTGCTAGAGATCTTAGAACCACACCTGAAGACTTTCCTACCAGTAAATAAGCCAAAACCTCCCTTTATTTAAAAAAAATTTTTAATGTTTATTTTTGAGAGAGAGAGAGAGAGAGAGAGAGAGAGAGAGGAGCAGCAGAGAGAGAGGGAGACATAGAATCTGAAGCAGGCTCCAGACTCTGAGCTGTCAGCACAGACCCTGATGCAGGGCTCGAACTTGTGAACCGTGAATTCATGGCGTGAGCTGAAGTCAGATGCTTAACCAACTGAACCACCCAGGCATCCCTTCCCTTTATTTTTAAAGCCAAGTTGAGTTTTTTAATTAATTGTAGCTGAAACTATCCTTTTTTTTTTTTTTTTAAAGACATGGGGTTTTTAATGTGTCTTTATTTCTTGAGAGAGAGGGAGAGAGAGAATCCCAAGCAGTGGGAGCTCAGTACTAAGCTTGACAAGGGGCTTGATCTCACAACCGTGAGATCATGACCTGAGCTGCAATCAAGTCAGACATTTAACTGACTGAGATACCCATGTGCCCCAGAGCTGAAACTATCATAATTAATGCAGAGGGTGTAAATTGAAGTAGCTGGTCTGGGAGAGGATAGCATTTCCTAAAGCTGAGGGAGAGCTAGTTTCTTGGGAGGTGAGAGGGTCTCCAAAAGGTAAGGGAAATGGCAGCCCTAGGGAGACTGGATCTTCCACAATGGGGCTCCCAGTCTACACAAAAATCCATCAGCCCTGCCCAAACATCCTGGCACTGCATTACCCATGTCTTTCATTATCTCTATTCTGAGGCTTTGACATCTGAGGCCCTGCTCTCTCTGGAGAGACTGCCCCCCCCCCCCCATGGTTAGCCAATTTCTAGAGATAGTAAGCAACTCACCCTTGAGGGTGTTTTTCAAATGCAAACCAACCAATCCAGAGTCCAAATCCCAACTAACTCCTTTATCTGACTCTCACCCTCTGAACCACTATCCACCTGCACTAGTCACCCTAAGGCCATCTCCCAGACAACCAGGGACAGCCCCTATGCTCTAGACCCCACCAAAATAATCCAAACTAGCCAATCCTAAACCTGCTTACTATGCCTCATCTGCTCCTTTCTGAGGAAAATATGGTAAAGACTCTTGCACACAGTTCGGCCCTTCTCCTTAGCCTCCCAACCAACCCTGGTGCTTCCCCGTGTGGCCCCTACATGGCATGGCATGACCTCCCCTATTGGGATCTGTGAGTTACAAACTATCTCTTCAGTGGTAATCATCTCTTGATCTCTTGGCCTTACTAAACCTCAAATTTTCTACTAATACATTATATTTTAAATCAAGTACATAATACATAAAACTTCCTACCTTCAAAGGATCATGTGGAAATAACCAGGGGGTATATCAGCTACGACCAATATTGTATACCTTCCTGAATGTTTTGGACTATTTAAGACTCTAGGGGAATATGAGGGACAGGGGCTGGCCAGTCAGAGGCTGGGTAGAGTCAGATTTAATATAATTTTAAGAAAATAGATAACATAATGCTTTTTAACCTGAGCATGGTGATTACAAATTAATACCTGCTATATATAACTTTTGCTTTTTGAAGAATCTGTGATAAGCCTAATAAGCAGTTATTACCATTCCTATGTTGATTTTAATTTTCAAAGTAATTTATAAAGATTTATTTTTAAAAATCTCTAGCCTCTACCGTCTCCACCTTTTGACCTTACTACACATTTAAACACTGGGATGTGTGAAAGCATTTGGTGACAATTTTTGTTACACAGATGGTGAACGCCTCACCTCGTCTACAAAATTTGCCAAAGTATGTTAAATCTTATTACTTGAAAACAAATGTACAATTATTTTTATAAATTTAATCATGAATTTACTTCATGGTCATTTCAATTTGGCCTTTCTGGCAACCTATGGAATTTCTCTAAAATTCAAATCTCAAGCATCTCTAGTAGGTACAAGGCTTTCATTTTTTAAATTTGTATCTATTTCTTCCTGGAAAGAAAGGTGATCCTCCTTTTATGAAGCTTTAACCAATAGCCTTTGCCTAAGACTGACATTCCAGTAATGTTTTCTCCTTTGTATTCATTCTAATGCCCCTCCCCCCTTTTTTTTTTTTTTGCATTATCTATCCCAGTCCTTTCTCTATCTGAGTCCTTATCTCAAATGTGTCTGATCATTGTCTTCAATAAGTGACTATATGTCCTTCATCACCAATGAGATGGAAGCTATAAATAGAAAACCCAGTTTTTTACTTTCTATGTGTGGGGGAAAAACCCAGTTCTTATCTGTGTGCTTCCTTTGCTTTCACAGAAAATACTTTTGACACTTTTGGTCACCAAAGGTGTGGAGGTTTATACCCATACCAAGCAATTCTCCGGACACCAGTGGGGTATTCTACGATTTAACTCAATTCTAACACTATTTGCCTGGAGATAGTATCAGATCCCACAGGTTAAGGACTCAGCCCCACAAGACTATTTGTACCCCACTTCAGATGCCCATCACAACTAGTAGATTTCCAGGTTATTGAAAACTTCTGTCTGACTTGGCTACAAATCGGAGGATCACAGACCCCCTTCAATTAATTTGCTAGAGTGGCTCACAAAACTCAGAGAAACATTTTCTTACATTTATCATTTTATAAAAGGATATGATAAAGTCTACAGATCAACAGCCAGATGAAGAGACACAGGGCAAGGTCTGGGAGGGTCCTGAGCACAGGAGCGTCTGTCGCCATGGAGTTGGGGTGTGTCACCCTCCTGGTACGGATGTGTTTGCCAGCCTGGAAGTTCCCTGAACCTCATTCTACTGGAATTTTATGGAGGCTTCTTCACATAGGCATTATCAATTATTAACTCCATTTTAGTCCCTTTTCCTTCTCTAGAGAATGGGAGGGGGGCGTGGGGGGCTGAAAATTCCGAACTTCTAATCATGGCTTGATTTTTCTGGTGACCAGAAGCCATCCAGGAGCCCACCCTGAGCTGCCTCAATAGAACAAAAGATGCTCCAGTGCTCTTATCACTTAGGAAATCACAAGGATTTCAGGAGCTCTGTGTCAGGAACTGGGGGCAGAGACCAATATATATTTTCTATTACCTCATAGTTGTGAGTGATATCAAGGAGTGCCCTCATTCACCCTCAGGTTATAAATTCTCTGTATTTCTGTGTTAAATTCTCTCATTTTCCTTCAAGTGTCAGAAGAAGGGGTTTTGGGGAAGGACTCCTCTCTTAAGCTAAATCATTCTTTTTGGCTCCTTGAGGGAAAAGTGTTCCTATATTTATCACCTCTCATGCATCTATCCATCTTAGCCAGTCATCCACCCAATAACTAATTACTGAGCACCTGCTATCTGAGAAATCAGAGATGCTTAAGATACTGTCCTTGTCTTTAAGGTCTCAAAATGAAGACTAATGAATTAGAAATCCAACAATTACAAAAGTGTGTACAAAAATACCATGATAGCACAGAGGGGATGATGACTTACTGTGGCATAGGGTGGCATTTCATTTTTTTATTACTGTGTAACAAGCCACCCCCAAGTTTTGTGGCTTAAAACAACAATTTATGATTTCTTAGAATTCTATAATCTGTGCTTGGCTTAGCTGGGAGACTGTCCTGTTCTATGCGTTGTCTGCTAGAGCAGAAAGTCCATGATGGCTCCCTTACTTGCATGTCGATTTATTCATCTGAGAGGACTGGAATAGCTGCCTGCTGGCCAGATATCTCTCACCCTCCAAGTGGCATCTCCACTTGGCTTGTCTGGACTTCCTTATGGCATCGCTGTCTCAGGGCAGTTGGCCTTCTTTTGACAGATAGCTTCGAAGAGGGGGGACATAGAACTGTTAGTTTTATTTAGGCCTGGGCTTGGAAGTCCTAGAATGTCACTTTCACTATATTGTATTTTCAAAACAGGTCACAAGTCCAGACCAGATTTAAGGGGAGGAGACAGAGATTTTACTTCTTCTTCTTTTTTTAATGTTTATTTATTTTTGAGAGAGAGAGAGAGAGAGAGAGAGAGAGAGAGAGAGAGAGAGAGAGAGAGATACAGAGACAGAACGTGAACAGAGGAGGGGCAGAGAGAGAGAGGGAGACATAAAATCCGAAGCAGGCTCCAGGCTCTGAGCTGTCAGCACAGAGCCCGATGTGGGGCTCGAACTCGCGAACTGTGAAATCATGACCTGAGCCACAGCTGGACACTTAACCAACTGAGCCACCCAGGCGCCCTAAGAGATTTCACCTCTTGATGAGTGGAAAGCCATGCATTTGCGTGGTGGGAAGGTATTTGTGGTAGTCATCTTCCAAAAAATTACAGAGAAAAGGTCCGGGAAAGTGATTAAACTGGCCAAGGAAAATTTGCCCAAGCATAAACTCCTTATTCTTTTTGGCTTCTATGAATGAGGACTTCTTATCTCCGTCCCACTTTTATCACTTTTATCAACTCCCCTTCCCATTGCTCAGAGAACCTAGGATGGTTCACTTCTGGCATAAAAATAATACATGTAGAGTAGCTATTTTAGATGTGGTAAAGAGTCCATTGTCCATACTAGGACCTTATTTTGATTGTCCTGACCCTCAGTTTGTCTGTCTACATTCCTGGCATTTTTTAAAAATACTTTGCAACATACCCCAGTCAATACCAAATTTATCCATAACCTGAAGAAGAAGCATGTCTCTCAGACAGCAACATAGAAACATGGACTCTGGAAACTTGACTCTCTCTTTTCCTATGGGACTGGAAGTTCATTTCTGGAGACTCAAAAACTCTGGAAATCATGTTGTTTCTATGAAATGTGCATTCTGGGGAATTATTTATTTACTGTTCTCTCTCCAGATTTAGTGAAATGTCCTTGGAATTTCCATCTTTCTCAGCTGTGCTAAATGGGGCTAAGGGTAGAGATTTAAGCCCATACTTCGGTCAGAACCATACAGCAGAAGCTGTAGTCCCCCTCTCCACCTGACTTTCAGGGTATGCATGGTGGTAGTGGCAGGAAAAGCAGGGGGAGTGCCCTAAGTGGGAGATAAGAGTTTGGTGAGGGCTCCTTGGACAGACACATCCAGCCACCACTCTTTGCCAGAGTCTCCTCCTGTTCTTCCCCAACTGGGAAGTTCTGCATTTTAGTTTCATTTCTTTACAGGAGACTGTTGCTACAGTCCAAGTGGGGATGGAGGGTTTGAACTAAGGCAGTGCATTGGTGAGGAATGGTCCGTCATCTTTGTCCATGCCTACCCTCCGCTTTGCACACAGACACTTGGACCTCCTTGTCCTGGGCAAAGGCAGCTCAGAGTTTCTGCTTTGTTTGCACAGTTGCTTGTTTGCCCATTATTCTGGATCCCTGCACATCTTCAGGGCACTGACAATCTTCCTGGGAGTAACCCTCAGCCTGGGAGCTGCCTTCTACCATCACCATTTGAAAAAGTCCTTCCTAAGTTGGACTGGGGTGCACCTGGGAACACATTGCAACTTCAAAGTCCAGATGCCACTGTATCCAATCTAAAGACAAATGAGATGACACGGTTTGTTGCCCTTAATGAAACAGAGGTTAACTTGGAAATGAACAGCATGAACTATGAGCCCCAAAGGATTCCTCCCTGCCAGGGGTCCAAGTTGGGCCAGACATCACTGACAGAACCAAGCTGACTTTCCATATCTAGAGGTTCCAAATGTTATTTTAGCTCTCAATGTGTTTTGAGAGCTAAAAATTTCTGAGAAATGTTTATGTCGAGGCTGGGAGAAAAATGAAAAGAAAAAAAAAGAATCATGATAACTTTAAGAGGTGGAAATTACTACCATGCATATTTTACAAAGGCACCGGAAGATGAAGACACTGGTCTGTGTCAGAGATTTGAATCTAGGACTCTTTGGCCCTAGATGGCCTCCTCTCCCTGATTAGGAGCCTACCAGCCACAGGTAAGCTAGCAGGAGCTCTAAGTAGGGCCTGCCTGCTGCTCTGCCCAGGGTGCTTCCTTGGGCCTGCCCAGCTCCCTGTTCTCTCCTTTTTCTTTTCCTGACACAAACCCCAGTGACTTGGTCTGCTCTTCTTTCTTCTGGAGCTTTCCATCATTCTCTCCTCCCTGGTTTTCTGCCCCCAATCTCAGAGGCACAATGGCCTATGTTTTATCCAATTCCCTACTTCCTCCCTGCTCTCCAAGGCAAGCACTTACTCCTTTTGTGTTTTAAGGGTTTCACTGCAGGTCTCTTTAGGGACACAGAGAGGGGGTGACAGAACTAAGAACTCTGCATACTCTTTACACTCCTGGTCTTGGGTATAGAGTACATGACCCTCTTGTGAGATAGATAAGGACAGCCTTGGTGACCATCAAACATCAAATTTATGTCAGAAAGTGGACACCACCACTTCCCTTTGTTCCCCAGCTTAGGGATGAAAATGGGGATACTTCTGTCCCTTAAGAAGCTTTTCTCCAGCGAAAAGACTCCCTCCTGCCTGAGGAGCTGTTGGAGATTTCCTAGGCAGTTTGCCTCTCTGGAGTCTTCCAGACTAGGAATCACTCAATTTCCTGGATCTGCCATTCCCAACTTTTCCTCTGGGGGCACTGTTTCTTTGTGCCTTGGCCCCAATCCTTTGAGGCCAACAGAGAACCCTAAGTGAATGGGCAGTTAGCTGCCCCTGGTAGATTAAGACACTGGTATCAGAAGGCATCGCAGGACACAGAAGATTGAAAAAGTTGGTCCCATCAGCCACGTCACCAGGAGACTACATATTTTCTCAAAATTTAAAGCATTCAATTTCTTACTGCCTAAGAAAAATCTCATAAGGAGTCTGAGTCATGAACAAAGACAGGACTGCTGTGGATTTATTTTCCTTTCTTTTTTTTTTTCAATGGGGATATGATACAATTAGGTTGGAATAGACTGGGTGATTGTCTCACCAGGTGATTCTTAGGGGAGAGCAGAGATGGTGTAGCTTGAAAATAGTTTAGTATCAGCCACAGCTGTGGTGTGGGAGGGACAGTCAGCATTCTCAGCGGGCAATGAAAGTCAGTTATTCATTACCACCAACACTTGACAGTGAAGTGAACACACGACATTATATTTATGCTACATAAAATAACGTGATACAATTTTTATGACCCAATTTAATGCAATAGAGGGTATCGGTTTAATAAAGACAAGGACAATAGAATTAAAATTATCTATAGATCTACATAACAAAGGCCAGTAAAAAGCAAGAACTGCACTGATTTGACAGAAAATAGATAGCGCTGTCATAAAATTTGTAAAAGGGAGAGAAAGTGCCTCTCTCTGAATCTGTGTGAGTTAAGTTGACAGGTGCTGATCTGCAAGAGGAAAAAAGCAAAACCACACGGCCGTCTTTTCTGAATTCCCGGGCCAACCACAGCTCCCTTCATTTATGCCTTCCTCTGACAGCAAAACGGACTGTGAAAAACTTTAATGCTTTAACAACTAGGCGACAAACCAGCAAACTTTCCGATGGTTGTGTAAGATTTTTCAAAGTGAATTTCATTCCACTTTGGTACCTTACTTACCTTCTTGATATCCGTGGCAACTGGCTGGAAATGGTTAAATAAATATAGAAATATCAGCACTAGTGGCTCCCTGGACCCATGGAGGGCCATGGGCTCAGGGATGAGGGTGATTTCTAAGGGGAAAAAAATGTGTGTGTGGCGTGTGGGGTGGATTTCAGTTTTATGCAACTCACCAAGTGTTGATGGAGCTTCCTCTGAGATTCCATGTCAGGACTGGGTTTGGTGGAGAGGCGGAAAAGTCTATGACCTGGTCCCTGCCTTCAAAGAGCTCACAGTCTGTAGGAGATGTAAATTACACTGACATGTTGGTTTTCTTTTAAGAGTTCGAGTTGAGAGTAAATCTTAACGCTCTTTGTTCATTCTGCCTAAAGATTTTTCTTCACCATGATCCTAGTACTAAGTTTATGGCGGTATTGGCTCCTTCAGGCTCTTTTTTGTTTGTCCATCAGTTAACTATGTTGAACTCCCCCCCTTTCCTTTCCAGGGAAGGATCAAACCAATCACTGGCTTCCTTTCCTCCACAGGGCTATAGGAGTGGATTTGGGGGCATTAAGTATCTAACCCATGTCAGACCACTGTCAAATCCTGAGCTCTTTTCTCTGTACAGTGCCACTCAGTCTCTGCTTGTCAGAATTCCTGGGTCCCCCTGAGGTTCTTGGTCAGTGCTGCAGGGAGGAGGGAGGAAGAAGGGAGGCTGAGAGGTCAGGTCAGGCCCCTACCCTGCCACAGTAGTAGCTACAATAGAGCTCTACTTTCATCTGTTTTACGTACAAACTCTACATAAACACTCTTAAATCAAAATGAGTGAGTTTGGAGACTGAGAAACAACAAAGGATTTGACCACTAAGGTATCTCTATGTAATGGCTAATTTGATGTGTTAGCTTGACTAGGTCACAGGGTGCCCAGATATTCAGTTAAATATTATCTGTGTGTGTCTGTGAGGGTGTTTCTGGATGAGATTAGCATTTGACTTGGTAGACTAGGTGAAGCATATTGCCCTTCCCAATTTGGGTGGGCATCACCCAGTACACCAGGGGCCTGAATAAAACAAAAAGGAGGAGGAAGGAAGAGTTTGGTCTCTGCCCAATTGTTAGGCTGGGCCATCAGTCTTCTCCCGCCCTTGGGAGCCCATGACTATTGCTCCTTTTGTTGTCAGGCCTTAGAACTTGAGCCAGAACTACACTGCCAGCTTTCTTGGGCCTTCATTTCGCAGATGGCAAATTATGGGAATTCTCACCTTCCATAATCACATGAGCCAATTCCTTATAATAAATCTCTTTCTTTCTTTATATATCCTATTTATCCTATTGCCCTGGAGAACCTCGATTAATGCATGGCCTTAGGTCAGCTTCAGAAGAGAGGTGGGTGCAGAAACCAGGCTGAAATGAGTTAATGGGAAGTGAGGAGGTAGAGGTGGTAAACATAAACTGATTTTTTCTAGAATGGATGTAAGGAAGTAGCTTGGGGTGGGGGGACAAAAGGTTTAGAGAGAATTTCCATTGAGAATTCTTGACCCTGAGGGTAGAGAGGAAGTTGTCCACAAGTTGAAAAGGAGTCACAGGAAGTATGTGTGGAAAAGGCAACTGTTTGAACATCATTCCCAAGAAGTGGGTGGGGAAGGAGCCAAGGGCACTGCCCAGCTGTGTGAACTCAGACAAGTAACTTACCCTCTTGAGCCTCCATGCCCTCACTTATAACCTGGACATCACATTGCCCGTTCCCCAGTGTTGTAAGGATTAAAAGAGATGGATTGTGTTAAGGCAGGTAGCACAGAGCCTGGTACAGAGGGCAGTCACTCCTCCCTCCCCTCCTCTCTCAGCTTCTTGACACCACCCTCTGTTTCCTGGTTTCCACACTTTCGTCTGCACCTGTGGGCACAGTCAGGTAGATCAGGGTTTCAACCATGGCTCTACCTGTATTGGCTGTTTGACTTTGGGCAGGTTATACCGTCTACCCAAGCCTCAGTACTGACATCTGTAAAATGGGAATAACATTTCTACCTTGTGGAGGTGAAATGAGACAGTATATATAAAGCACTAATGAAGTGCCTAACTTACAGAAGATTTGGTCAAGAAAAACATAGTTTAAGTGACTCAGTAGAGGCTAAAGATTTTTACTCAACTGATGTACATTGGGGAGTATGTGACAACCAGGTGTCTCTCCAAATCAAAGCAGGACTGTGGTTTTATGTGGTGTAGAGAAGAGAGGGGTATGTGTCCTTGTGGTTTTGATGTAGTCATTTTCGGCACCAAGTAAGGGGAGCCTGTGCTTGGAGCTGTGCCTCTCGTTCAGCATTGTTGCTATAATCCTGGAGCAGTTCTTTCAAGAGCTGTTTTTTAAATCTTGCAGCCTGTTGGAGGAATCATTTAGGAAGATAGTGGCATAGGAGGACGCTGGGCTCACCTCGCTGATCACTTAGATTCCACCCACATCTGCCTAAATAACCCAGAAAACCACCAGAAGACTAGTGGAAAGGATTCTCTGGAGCCAAGTGTAGACAAGAGGCCCATGGAAGAGGGTAGGAAGGGCAGAGAGGCAGTGCGTACTCCACGGTCTGGTGGGAGGGAGCCGGGGCGGTTGAGTGGCAGCCTGCCCAGCAAGGCAGAGCCCCCGAGTCTGGCTTGCAAAAGCAGAGGGGCTGGACGGGGTGTGTTCTGACAGCCAGCAGGACTTAACCAGGACTTGAGCCAGAATGTTAATCTGCAATGTTAAAAGTCAACAGCTTTGCTCGGAGAGCGGGAAGGCGAGAGGACACCGTGAGGGAGAGGTGTTGGAGCCCCAGAAGACAGAGCTCAGCTCGGCGGGGAACAAAGGCGCTGGGAAGCGCCATCTACCTCTCCCATCCCCCAGCCAAAATCCCAAAGGGAACTAGTTCCCATCACCGAACTTGCTTGCACCATGCAAACACCCAACGCTGTGCTTCTGTGGATCCCTCCCTCCCACGGGTCTGCCTCCCTCCAGGTGCTGCTGGGCCCCTCCCGCAGGGGGCCACCCATGGCAAAGCGAGCTAAGCCTGCCCCTCCTACCCCTGTGCACCTTGTGGATCCACCCCAGCTAATACGCCAGATCCCATTGAAGCAGCACCACAAGCCTGGCAGTGTGCAAGCAGCCCAGACAGGGGCCACACCACTCCATAGTGAGTCCTGCCCCTGGGAGAGGGGAAGATAAGGTACATACCAGTCTGACTGTAGCCCCAGTGGTGGGCTGGGGGCAGACATCGGGTCTGACTGTGGCCCCGCCCACCAACACAAGTTTCTCTGGACAGAACAGGGGAAGTGCCCTGCAGTTTGGAGCTACCACAGGGACTACCCAAAATGACAAAACAAAAGAATTCTCCTTAAAAGAAACTCCAGAAAGTAGCGACAGCTAACGAATTGATCAAAATTGATTTCAGCAATATAACAGAACAAGAACTAGAATAATAGTCATAAAATTAATCTCTGGGCTTGAAAAAAGCATAGAGGACAGCAGAGAATCTATTACTACAGAGATCAAGGGACTAAGAAATAGTCAGGGGCTAAACAATGCTATAAATGAGGTGCAAAATAAAATGGAGATGGCCATGGCACGGATTGAAGAGGCAGAGGAGAGAATATGTGAAGATAAAATTTAGAAGATAAAATTATGGAAAAAGAGGAAGCTGAGAAAAAGAGAGATAAAAACATCCAGGAGTATGAGGGGAGAATTAGAGAACTAAGTGATGCAATCAAACAGAACAATATCCATATCATAAGAATTCCAGAAGAAGAAGAAGAGAGAGAAAGGGGCTGAAGGTGTACTTGAATAAATCATAGCTGAGAACTTCCCTGATCTGGGGAAAGAAAAAGGCATTGAAATCCAAGAGGCACAGAGAACTCCCTTCAGATGTAACTTGAATTGATCCTCTGCACAACATATCATAGTGAAACTGGCAAAATACAAGGATAAAGAGAAAATTCTGAAAGCAGCTAGGGATAAACAGGCTCTAACTTACAAAGGTAGACACATAAGAATAGTAGCAGATCTATCTACTGGAACTTGGCAGACCAGAAAGGAATGGCAGGAAATCTTCAATGTGCTGAACAGAAAAAATATGCAGCTGAGAATTCTTCATCCAGCAAGTCTGTCACTCAGAATAGAAGGAGAGATAAAGGTTTTCCCAAACAAACAAAAACTGAAGGGATTCATCACCACTAAACCAGCCCTACAAGAGATCCTAAGGGGGATTCTGTGAGTGAAATGTTGCAAGGACCACAAAGTACCAGAGACATCACTACAAGCATGAAACCTACAGACATCACAATGACTCTAAACCCATATCTTTCTATAATAACACTGAACGTAAATGGACTAAATGCTCCAACCAAAAGACATAGGGTATCAGAATTGATAAAAAAAAAACAAGACCCATCTATTTGCTGTCTACAAGAGACTCATTTTAGACCTGAGGACACCTTCAGATTGAAAGTGAGGGGATGGAGAACTATCTATCATGCTACTGGAAGTCAAAAGAAAGCTGGAGTAGCCATACTTATATCAGACACACTAGATTTTAAATTAAAGGCTGTAACAAGAGATGAAGAAGGGCATTATATAAAAATTACAGGGTATATCCATCAAGAAGAACTAACAATTATAAATATCTATGCACTGAATACGGAAGCCCCCAAATATATAAAACAATTACTCACAAACATAAGCAACCTTATTGATAAGAATGTGGTAATTGCAGGGGACTTTAATATCCCACTTACAACAATGGATAGATTATCTAGACACAGAATCAATAAAGAAACAAGGGCCCTGAATGACACATTGAATCAGATGGACTTGACAGAAATATTTAGAACTCTGCATCCTAAAGCACCAGAATATACTTTCTTCTTGAGTGCACATGGAACATTCTCCAAGATAGATCACATACTGGGTCACAAAACAGCCCTTCATAAGTATAAAAGAATTGAGATCATACCATGCACACTTTCAGACCACAATGCTATGAAACTTGAAATCAACCACAGGAAAAAGTCTGGAAAACCTCCAAAAGCATGGAGGTTAAAGAACACCCTACTAAAGGATGAATGGGTCAACCAGACAATTAGAGAAGAAATTAAAAAATATATGGAAACAAACAAAAATGAAAATACAACAATCCAAACGCTTTGGAATGCAGCGAAGGCAGTCCTGAGAGGAAAATACATTGCAATCCAGGCCTATCTCAAGAAACAAGAAAAATCCCAAATACAAAACCTAACAGCACACCTAAAGGAACTAGAAGCAGAACAGCAAAGACACCCCAAACCCAGCAGAAGAAGAGAAATAATAAAGAGCAGAACAGAAATAAACAATATAGAATCTAAAAAAACTATACAGCAGATCAATGAAACCAAGAGTTGGTTTTTTGAAAAAATAAACAAAATTGATAACCCTCTAGCCAGGCTTCTCAAAAAGAAAAGGGAGATGACCCAAATAGATAAAATCATGAATGAAAATGGAATTATTACAACCAATCCCTCAGAAATACAAGCAATTATCAGGGAATACTATGAAAAATTATATGCCAACAAACTGGACAACCTGGAAGAAATGGACAAATTCCTAAGCACCCACACGCTTCCAAAACTCAAACAGGAAGAAATAGAAAACTTGAACAGACCCATAACCAGTGAAGAAATTGAATCAGTTATGAAAAATCTCCCAACAAATAAGAGTCCAGCACCAGATGGCTTCCCTGGGTAATTCTACCAGACATTTAAAGCAGAGATAATACCTATCCTTCTCAAGCTGTTCCAAAAAATTGAAAGGGAAGGAAAACTTCCAGACTCATTCTATGAAGCCAGCATTACTTTGATTCCTAAAGCAGACAGAGACCCAGCAAAAAAAGAGAACTACAGGCCAATATCCCTGATGAATATGGATGCAGAAATTCTCAATAAGATACTAGCAAATCGAATTCAATAGCCTATAAAAAGAATTATACACCATGATCAAGTGGGATTCATTCCTGGGCTGCAGGGCTGGTTCAACATTCACAAATCAATCAATATGATACATCACATTAATAAAAGAAAAGATAAGAACCATATGATCCTGTCAATCGATGCAGAAAAAGCATTTGACAAAATTCAGCATCCTTTCTTAATAAAAACTCTCGAGAAAGTCAGGATAGAAGGAACATACTTAAAGATCATAAAAGCCATTTATGAAAAGTCCACAGCTAACATCATCCTCAATGGGGAAAAACTGAGAGCTTTCCCCCTGAGATCAGGAGCACAACAGGGATGTCCACTCTCACCGCTGTTGTTTAACATAGTGTTGGAAGTGCTAGCATCAGCAATCAGACAACAAAGGGAAATCAAAGGCATCAAAATCTGCAAAGATGAAGTCAAGCTTTCACTTTTGCAAATGACATGATATTATACATGGAAAACCTGATAGGCTCCACCAAAAGTCTGCTAAAACTGACACATGAATTCAGCAAAGTCGCAGGATACAAAATTAATGTACAGAAATCAGTTGCATTCTTATACACTAATAATGAAGCAACAGAAAGACAAATAAAGAAACTGATCCCATTCACAATTGCACAAAGAAGCATAAAATATCTAGGAATAAACCTAACCAAAGATGTAAAAGATCTGTATGCTGAAAACTATAGAAAGCTTATGAAGGAAATTGAAGAAGATACAAAGAAATGGAAAAACATTCCATGCTCATGGATTGGAAGAATAAATATTGTTAAAATATCAATATTACCCAAAGCTATCTACACATTCAATGCAATCCCAATCAAAATTGCACCAGCATTCTTCTTGAAGCTAGAACAAGCAATCCTAAAATTTGTATGGAACCACAAAAGACCCTGAATAGCCAAAGTAATTTGAAGAAGAAGACCAAAGCAGGAGGCATCCCAATCCCAGACTTTAGCCTCTACTACAAAGCTGTAGTCAGCAAGACAGCATGGTATTGGCACAAAAACAGATGCATAGACCAATGGAATAGAATAGAGACTCCAGAATTGGACCCACAAATGTATGGCCAACTAATCTTTGACAAAGCAGGAAAGAATATCCAATGGAAAAAAGACAGTCTCTTTAACAAATGGTGCTGGGAGAACTGGACAGCAACATGCAGAAGAATGAAACTAGACCACTTTCTTACACCATTCACAAAAATAAACTCAAAATGGTTGAAGGACCTGAATGTGAGACAGGAAACAATCAAAACCCTAGAGGAGAAAGCAGGAAAAAATCTCTCTGACCTCAGCCGCAGCAATTTCTTACTTGACACATCTCCAAAGGCAAGGGAATTAAAAGCAAAAATGAACTATTGGGATCTCCTCAAGATAAAAAGCTTCTGCACTACCAAGGAAAAAATCAACAAAACTACAAGGCAACCAACGGAATGGGAAAAGATATTTGCAAATGACATATCGGGCAAAGGCTAGTATCCAAAATCTATAAAGAACTCACCAAACTCCACACCCAAAAAACAAATAATCCAGTGAAGAAATGGGCAGAAGACATGAATAAACACTTCCCTGAAGAAGACATCCAGATGGCCAAAAAGCACGTGAAAAGATGCTCAACGTTGCTCCTCATCAGGGAAATACAAATCAAAACCACACTGAGATATCTCCTCATGCCAGAGTGGCTAAAATGAACAAATCAAGAGACTATAGATGTTGGAGAGGATGTGGGGAAACGGGAACCCTCTTGCACTGTTGGTGGGAGTGCAAACTCATGCAGCCACTCTGGAAAACAGTGTGGAGGTTCCTCAAAAAATTAAAAACAGATCTACCCTATGACCCAGCAATAGCACTGCTAGGAATTTACCCAAGGGATACAGGAGTGCTGATGCATAGGGGCACTTGTACCCCAATGTTTATAGCAGCACTTTCAACAATAGCCAAATTGTGGAAAGAGCCTAAATGTCCATGAACTGATGAATGGATAAAGAAATTGTGGTTTATATATACAATGGAATACTACTTGGCAATGAGAAAGAATGAAATATGGCCTTTTGTAGCAACGTGGATGGAGCTGGAGAGTGTTATGCTAAGTGAAATATGTCAGACAGAGAAAGACAGATACCATATGTTTTCACTCTTATGTGTATCCTGAGAAACTTAACAGAAACCCATGGGAGAGGGGAAGGAAAAAAAAAAAAGGTTAGAGAGGGAGGGAGCCAAACCATAAGAAACTCTTAAAAACTGAGAATAATGTGGGTTGATGGAGGGTGGGAGGGAGGGGAGGGTGGGTGATGGGCACTGAGGAGGTCACCTGTTGGGATGAGCACTGGGTGTTGTATGGAAACCAATTTGACAAATTTCATATTAATAATAAACAAACAAACAAATAAACAAATATAAATAAACTTTGCAGCCTGTCTGGTAGCCAAGGTCCAGGTGGGGAGGAGAGAGCAGGAAGAAAAGAGGGAAGAGGAAAGGGGCAAGGGCCGAAGCAAGGAGACCTGGGGGCCCTGGCGTGTCTGTTTTAATTCTCTTATAATATTAAGTAAATGTGCTGAAGGAGGGGCGCCTGGGTGGCGCAGTCGGTTAAGCGTCCGACTTCAGCCAGGTCACGATCTCGCGGTCCGTGAGTTCGAGCCCCGCGTCGGGCTCTGGGCTGATGGCTCAGAGCCTGGAGCCTGTTTCCGATTCTGTGTCTCCCTCTCTCTCTGCCCCTCGCCCGTTCATGCTCTGTCTCTCTCTGTCCCAAAAATAAATAAACGTTGAAAAAAAAAAATTAAAAAAAAAAAAAAAAAAAAAAGAAAAATGTGCTGAAGGAATGAAGGACTAGACATGGTCTGGCCTAGGATTACTTCAGTGCCTTTAACTGAGATACGGAGTTATCCAAATGAAAATCCCTCTCACCCGTGCTTGTTTTAAGGTTTTTTTTTTTTTTTAATGCTTATTTGTTTTGAGAGGGGGTCTGGGGGGAGAGAGAGAATCTCAAGCAGGCTGCACACTCAGCGCAGAGCCTGACACGGGGCTCAAACCCATGAGTGTGAGATCATGACCTGAGCTGATGTGGAGAGCTGGACGTTCAACCGACTGAGCCAGCCAGGTGCCCCACTCATGCTTGTTTTAAAAGTCGTACAAGACTATGTAGACATATATCTCCCAGGTTCCCCCCAACTCTCTGCCCTATGGAATCACCCTTTAAATATCACGCCACAATTGGTCAAGATTCCCTCCTTGGTGATTCCAGGAATTCTGGTCTTCTGTAGGGTTTTCTCAAGAAGATCTCACCCATCCCGCAGAAGTATTTTTGAGTTTTCTCCACGAATATTTGCATGAGTCAGGACTGGGTCCTGAACATTGCTTGTCACCTCGGGCCACCCTTTGCCACCTTATAACTTTTTTCCAGATTCTCCCTCCTCTTTCTCTAGGACATGGCTAAGCTCAAGTTCTACATTTCGACAAAACTTAAAGGTTTCATGGAAACAACTTCAACATATAGAGGGGAAAAAACCTCACATGGGGGTCCTGGGCATCTCAGTCCCTAAGCCACCAAGAGACATGGCTCCCGAACAGAGGCCAGTGCTCCACTTGGCTTCCTGCTGTCACCTGTGACAGGTCTAACTGGTATCATCCCATGTAAACAGAAATGCCTATGGTCATCCCCTCTGTCCAAACTGAGGCCTCTAACATCTTTGAGGCCCACCAGAAAGGTGAGTGGGGAAGCCTGTACCTGCCTCACCTCCACTATCTTCCCTGTCCTTATATGAGCCCTCCCTCCATACAGACAGCTATTACTAAACAACATACATTGATTGCCTTAAAGTTCTAGAGGTCTGAAGTCTGAAAAGCGTCTCACTGGGCTAAAATTGAAGTATAGGCAGGGCTGCATTGTTTACGGAGGCTTTAGGTCCCAGCCCGTTTTCTTGCCTTTTCCAGCTTCTAGAGGCCTCCAGCATTCACTCCTTGGCTTGTGTCTCCTTTCGTCCTCAGAGCCAGCAACGGCCAATTGAATCATCCCCATCTCTTAACACCAACTTCCTTTTCTGACACCTCTCTCTTTTCCTTACAAGGTCTCTTGTGATTACGTGGGCCCACCCAGATTATCCAGAAAGATATCCCATCTGAGGATTTCTGAGCACATCTTCAGAGTTGCTGTGGCCATGTAAGGTAACATATTCACAGGTTCTGGGACAAGCACGGGGACATCTTTGTTGGGGCTAGAGGGTGGTGGAACATTAGTTTGCCTGGTGCAGATGGTTCCCCTTCACTACTCGAGAAACAGGTAATACCTTTTGGTAACTTTAATTTTTTTTTAATGTTTATTTATTTTTGAGAGAGAGAGAGAAAGAGAGAAAGGGGGGAGGGGCAGAGAGAGAGAGAGAGAGAGAGAGAGAGACGGAATCTGAAGAAGGCTCCAGGCTCTGTGCTGACAGTTCAGAGTTCAGAGGGGCCTGAACTCACAAACTGTGAAAAGTTGGATGCTTAACCGACTGAGCCACCGGGCCACCCCTTTTGGTAACTTTAAAACAGTGGTTTGTTTTAAGTACGTGTATGAATAACTTGCAATAAAATGGAGATATGGCTGGAATTCTTCATGGAAAGAGAGTTATATTTATTGGGAAGAAATAAGGCAATGAGGAGTGTGGAGCGTGGCGGGGCACAGAAGGCAGGTGGGGGCTGGGTAGAGAAGCAAGACTGGTAAGACACTTAAAGTAACAAGATGGGGCACCTGGGTGGCTCAGTCGGTTAAGCGTCCGACTTCAGCTCAGGTCACTATCTCGCGGTCCGTGAGTTCGAGCCCCGCGTTGGGCTCTGGGCTGATGGCTCAGAGCCTGGAGCCTGCTTCCGATTCTGTGTCTCCCTCTCTCTGCCCCTCCCCCGTTCATGCTCTGTCTCTCTCTGTCTCAAAAATAAATAAACGTTAAAAATTAAAAAAAAAAAAAAAGAAGTAACAAGAGAGGGTCACTATAGTGTGTTCTAAGGAGGTAGGTGGAGCCTGTTAACCTGCGGACCCTTTGCTTCCAGGACTGGGTAGTGAGGTTGGCATGTAAACTGGAGAGTAGGAATAAAGCAGAGCTACTTAGTAGAAGAGATAGGAAATTGAGATCCTCCAAGGTAAATCAAAGATGAAAGGATCCAGGAATTGAGTACTGGTGGGAAAGGAAGAGAGAGGGAAAGAAAATAACCAAATAAACTAAATAAAAGAAACAAAAGACAAAACTGCTGGCCAGAATGGGCAATGGGCCTGCAGGATATGAGAGCCACCTCCTTCTTTTTAGGATCTCCATTCAAGTCCACATTGCTTACTCATGCCATGGGGGAGCGGGAGTGGGGAGGAGATGAGAAAACATGCTGAGTTCTACACCAGAGGTGATTCCTGATAGAAATAGGGTTTCAGGACAAGAGAACCAAGGAGTCTGATGGATCAGGGACAAGAGGACAGCTACATTTGGTTGCAAGTGACATAGAAGTTAACTGTACTGCCTCCCATTATATTTTGTACCAACCCCCCTGTCCAGACTCCAAGTTTTAAGAAATTCAAGGTCATTATCATTTTGTTGTACAAATAATTGCTTAGACTAACATAACTATATTATTGTTTTAATTAAAAAAAAACTGTGGAGACAGTGATCTTGTCTTTAAAACATGATAGTCCTTTCAGTATAATGTCTTAGATTAATAAAGACATGGCCTTTAATATCTGTTGGGAAGGAAGTGTCCAGACTGTTTCCTCTTTTGTTTCTATAGGAAACAATGTTTATAGTTGTGTGTACAGTGAGGGTCTACAACAAGTAGTGTATATTTTCAAACAATATTTTTAACAATTTAACAATTTTCGTGTATCACGTTCAGGCTTCTGCAGCTGTAGACTCTCACCCCGAATCCCTTGCTTGTTCATACAGAAGTGTATTTGCAATAGCAAATGTACAGGTTTAGAATTTTTGCCTGTTAGTGATTGTTTCGCATGTGTCATGTTTTGGGTGGGATGCTCAATGGTGAACGAGTACTGTGGACGTGGAGGTGGGAAGTAGTTTTAATTATGTGCAATTGGTCACAAGGCTTAAGTTGCAGTAACTATGGCTGTTTTATTTAACAACGCTTTGTTGCTTTGTATGCATTACTGTTTGGGGGTAGAGATTGGACGTCTATCCAACAGGGAGCCACAGACCAGCCTAATGTTTCAACTACTTTGAAGTGGCCAAATGTAAACCAAAAGCCTTAATTAAAGTGATGCAATTTTGGGGCGCCTGGGTGGCGCAGTCGGTTAAGCGTCCGACTTCAGCCAGGTCACGATCTCGCGGTCCGTGAGTTCGAGCCCCGCATCGGGCTCTGGGCTGGTGGCTCAGAGCCTGGAGCCTGCTTCCGATTCTGTGTCTCCCTCTCTCTCTGCCCCTCCCCCATTCATGCTCTGTCTCTCTCTGTCCCAAAAATAAATAAAAACGTTGAAAAAAAAAAAGTGATGCAATTTTGTATGACTTAGTATCAGTAGTTCAATAAATTTGGATTGCTGTGCAAGAGCTTGCATTATTATATATATATAATATGTATTATATATGTAATATGCTATGTATATATACTATATACCATATACATATATATACATATATATACACTATATTCTATATATACATGGCACCACCTCTCCAACCCTTTGAGTACTCTCTCCTCCCTTTGAAATCCAGACACCATCTTCTCTAAATTCCTTGAAGCTCCAAGATAGATCCAATTTTTATTTGTCTATTTACTTTTACACCCATCTCTTCAACCAGACTGTTAAGTCAACAAAAGCATGTATGCTTTTTTTCTTTTTTTCAAATCACTACATAGCCAGGACCTAACCTTGAACCTGGTGAACGGAGAAGTACATCGTGTTTGTCAAATGAATGAATGAGCAAACTGTGGCCTATTCTCCTTTATTTCACTGTTCAGCCTGTCTCTAAGTCCCAGTCGGTTTTTCCTTTGTTCCTCTCTGACATTCACCTCCTCTTGTCCATACCCGCTGCTTCTGTGTAAAGGGGTGCAGAGGATGATGAAGTAGGCCAGACCATGGCGAGTGGACATGCCCACCAGAATGGAGCAGCTCCTGGCGATAAACCCCACTTCAGGCAAAAACGAACCATGAGGCACCAAGTGGGAAGATGGAGTCCAGTGCCTGGAGCTCCTGGTCCAAGCAGGGAGTGGGCCTTGTGCTGTTATACAGCTGCACTGAGGGACCAGCCAGCTGTGTGGGCAGGTGTTGGGACCTATGAGATATTGAAGAGGAGGCACGTGTCTGGAGGACTTGAGGCTTGGGGATGAAATGTGTGTGTGTGTGTGTGTGTGTGTGCACACTCACACTCACCTACACGGGGAAAAAGAATAGAATCAGAGAGAGAGAGAGAGAGTGGTGGCCACACAGATAGAATAGCAGCCTTG
This sequence comes from Puma concolor, assembly GCF_028749965.1. Classification (NCBI taxonomy): domain Eukaryota; kingdom Metazoa; phylum Chordata; class Mammalia; order Carnivora; family Felidae; genus Puma; species Puma concolor. The sequence goes on along the minus strand of NC_141676.1, from coordinate 45,774,595 downwards.
TCACAAGAAGTGGTCCCCTGAGTCATTGACTCTTGTAAGAACAAGATGGGTCTCTGAGCTTGCAGAGAAGTCACCAAGCGTTTCCAGCTATGAAATCGGGATGTGTGGTGTGAAGAAGACAGCCAGGTAGATTCATCCTACATCAAAGTTTCATACCTCCTCAACTGTGGACTAGTAAAACAGTTTTAATTTCTCCCCACTCTCATCCCACGTGCACAATTCATCTTGATCCACTTGCTAAAGCTCTGATGGAATCATGGCATTTTTGCTAGACTTTCCATAGCTCCCTATTGACAGCAAAAGTAGAAACTCGCCTTGGCATTCAAAGCCCAATCAATCTGTACTCTTTCTCCCCAGTTTAAGCAGATCATTCTGTTTCCATAATGTATGTTGTCCTTCACTGCCTTCCTGCTTTCGATTTGGTGGTTTCCTTATTCTTGAAGACCTTCCCCATTTTTACTCCTGGGCAAGTCAGCTCAGTGCTGCAGGAAAAGACACATCTGGGCTTCAACTTTGGTTCTCTCCTCTAATAGTTGCTGTTTTGGTGTATGCTGTCGAACTCCCCACTTTACTTATCAGTTTAATGGGGATGGTGGTACCTGTTTGGTAGGGCTGCTGGGAGGATTAAGTGTGATGTCTCATGCTAGTTGCTGGCACATAGCTGGTGCTCAAAACTGTTGCTGTCCCATTTCTCAAAACCATTTCAGCTGACATCTCCTTCAGGCGCCCCTCAACCACACATGACCTTGTTTCCCCTCGACCCTCACAGACACGATTAACTCTCTATGGCATTTGCGTTTCCTGTATTTTATTAAGATTGTCTGGTGGCGCCTGGGTGGCTCAGTCAGTCGTGTGTCTGACTCTTGGTTTTTGCTTGGGTCATGATCTCACAGTGCTTGGGTTCGAACCCTGCATCGGGCTCTGCAGTGACAGTGTGGAGTCTGCTTGGGATTCTCTTTCTCCCTTTCTCTCTGCCCCTCCCGCGCACTCTTTCCCTCTCAAAATAAAATTAAAAAATGAAGACAAAAAAAAAAAAAAAGATTGTTCCATCTCCCTCTTTAGATTTATACTCTTGAGGACAAAGCCTAAATATCTTTTTCTTAGCAGCCTCTGCAGAAGGTATTACAAAACCAGTGCAGTGACTGGCAGCCATGCTCGAAGTATTTAATAAACATTTGTTGCACTTAATTGAAATGTCCGAAACAACCAGATCCCATTGTTATTCTGGCAAACATCAGTCTTAGGAGCCACAACCATCCCAGGCTATCATGCATTATTCATGCGAAAGTCGCCTTCAGTGCTCTGGTTTCTTGGTCCTGCATCAGAGGAGGAGGCTGGACACATTTGCATTTCAGAAGATGTGATCTCTCTCCCCATCAGCGTGTTCCAGCCCCAGCGAGCTTAGCTCAGCATTGCTAGTCACCCAACCACAGAAGCTCTGGCAAGAATATCGGCCTTTCAATGCAACTCCAGCTCAAAATATATCATTTGCTCTCTCACATCCTTCGTATTTCTGAAAAGCAGAACTCTAGCACTAAGTGCAGACCCAGAGGAGTGAAATTGTTTAGTAAAAGAAGACATACAGTTGGCTTTAAAAATGTCTGTGGAAAGGAAGTATAGAAAATCTGGATGTGGATGTAGCTGGATTTTCCATGAGAAGACACATACAGAGTCCTCCTTTATTTTTAGTTAACTCAGTAAAAAGTTTGAGGTTTATGCTGTCACAGAGCAGGTAGGCCTGTGATATTTACATAGCTGATTTCATGTGCTTTGACAGGTGCACCACAGTTCTGACAGTGAAAAACCCATCTTCTGCCTCTCATCACACCGGATGTTGATGTTACGTTGGGGTGTCCTGACAACATCCTGAAGCTACCCTCAGAGAACTGAGGATTTTCAGAGTCTAGCTGGAATATAAAACATAGTTATTTTAATTGATTTACTTACAAAGTGACATTTCTGGAAGGACTGCACAGTCAACTAGAGATCATTTCAAGTTGAGTTGCAAGAAAACCCACAGTCTTGTTCCTTACACATTATTATTCTTGCCAAATTCCTATCAGGCCCTCACTAGTGGAGCCCCTATATCTTTGCAGATATGTTCTCTCTGCTTGGAATGCTTCCCATCCATGCACTTATGGGGATAAGGCCATCTTCTGCTAAGATCAAATGTCATCTTTCGAGTTGCTCCCTCTTTTTTGTTCCCACATAATTTGACACACCCTTTTCCAGTGCTGCTTTTTATATTGCTACAATTATTTGCTTATATGCCTGTCTCTTTTTCTGGATTGTGAATCCTTCAGTGATGACAGAAATGATTTTCTTTTCCGAGACCATGTTTCTGCTTCTCTTTGTATTCCATGACCTGCATGGAAATTAAAACAAAACACAATCCACAGGTCAATCTCAAGGAATTGGCAGTTATGAATATAAACAGAACAGCTTAAAATTCTGTTCTACAATGATAAGAATCATAGAAAACTGTAAAAAAAAAAAGTACAGTGGGTACTATACAAGATTGTAATGGTGAAACACAAGGTAGATACAATCCAAAAATACATAGTAGCTGAAAACAAAGAGAACAAAGAAATATCAAGAATGCTTCCTACCTGCTCCACTGTCGCCTGATGGAGTCTATATAAACAAGAAATAAACACAGATAGTGTTCAATCACACCCTTCCACTCTTCTATTATTTACTCTTGGTTCTCTTAGGAACCACACTTTTCCACTTATGACCATTTTTACTTACCTTCAAATAGGTGGTTGAGATAATAGTTATAGTTTAGATGCAATAATTGGTTTCACCACTCATTATTTATGTTATTTCTATAGCCAAAATTTCTCCTCCTAACACTCATTACTCTAGATAAGGCCCTCCAGTTACTTCAACAGAATAGCTATTTGAGTTCTATAGTTCCTAAAAATTTTCAGGTCTTAGAATATCTTCCATGAAAAAATAATAAGTTGTATGGACACAGCCATCTGGTATCACTCTCTTTTTCTTTAAAAATTCTGAAACTAGAATTCATTGTCTTTGGACACGAGTGTAAGTTGTACTAGAGGAGTAAGAAATTATCCTAATTGGGGCCCAATTTTCTATAGGTAGTGCGTCTTGACAAGATAAACGCATAGCTGAGAGATGGTATCTAGATATTGTGAAATATCTGTGTCCCTCCCAATTTTATGTCCCATCCACCTGATTCCTACCTTCATCTCATCACAGGGAATGACTATTATAATACCTACTTAATCGACATAACACCAGAAGAAATTTCTTATGCGCCAACAAGGAAACATAAACATATATATATTTTTTCCTCTTTTTACCAATAGGAAGAGGGAGATGGAGTGAAGATAATTATTTTAATTTGCTTGGATGAACGCAGGGTATAGAAGACACAGAAGGAGGTATATTAGCTCTTAGATTATGCTAATGGTCAATGAGGAGGCATGAAAGAAGTAAGAAAATCCAAAAAGAATCTAATTCCTTATCTGCCATAAAAGAAAGTCTAAAGTTATGCTGGAATAGATAGATTTAAATTGATGGTGACGGTACACGGAATATTTATAGAAGGTCTGAAGTTCATGATGAGCAATGTAAAAACAGAGTGTTTACCTTCTAAATCATTCTAGAATAAAGAAAAGCTAATGTTGCTTGCACATCAAAAATTCATTACATAAAAGGGACCTCAAGGAAAAATAATGTTTAAAAGCATAAACTAGGATGACAGACCTAGTATTGTGATGGTATCGCGCTATCTGCTTTGAAATAGTGGTTTGATAAGTTACAGTTTATTGGCCCTTTGGAAGGTGGTGAAGGTAAAGGAAATGATCTTTGTAAAGACTGAGGTGTGATGAGAAAAAGCATTTAAGGTGTGGAGTTAAGTAAAAAGCTGATAAGTAGATTGGGATTGCAGCGATGAAATAAATCTGGACAGGGGAGGGCCATGTGGCAGGGTGAAGGTGTTGAAATTACAGAATTTATTTTTGTTACTATTTTGCTTAATTGAAACTCTTCTCCATTTTTGTTTTTATATTTACCTTTTCATACATTAAATAAAAAATCACAGTATCAATGTTCATCATCTATGAGACCCTCCTGAGATATGTTTTTAGAAGGTTAAAAATCTCTTCTCACTGCTCTCCGTTCCAATCCTCCTGAGATGATCAACATTAATAAGCTGTTGTATGTTTTTTACAATTTCCTTTATCCTCAAACAGAAACACGTATTTAGGACCTTTATGGTTGGTGTTGGTGTTTGTTTTCATAGAAATGGAATTGTACTATAAATGTAACCCTGCAAATCACTTTTTGTACTTAACAGTACACCATGGGCAAGTAGAGACAGATTTATTTCAATCTTTTAAAGAGTTGCATAATAATTTATGATATGAATATATTACAGTTGAATCGAGCACATCCCTTATTCCTGGGCATTTATGTTCTTCCCAGATTTTTACTTCTCTAAACAATGATGCAATAAATATTTTGTTAGATATATCCTTATATATTGGAGCTTTTATTTCTGTTAGGTAGATTTTCCAAAGTGGGATTTCTAGACAGTTGGTTGTATTGTCTATTTAAAAAGAAAGGACTTGGAGAAAAATGTGTTTTTGTAAATTCATGCATATTTACTTTTGCCCTAGTTTTCCAAGATGATCATTCTTTGTAGGGCTAAAGATAAAAGTTTGAATTTGGCTTCCTCTAGGCCCCATCTTGGTCCATTCTGGATGAAATCTTAGCTCAGAAGATGGGGACGCATGCATTTTGAGGGAGAAAAGAAGCGTAATAGGTGGGCATGTGGGTGGCTCAGTTGGTTCTGAATTGGTCTCAGGTCATGATCTTGTGGTCCGTGAGTTCAAGCCCTGCACATTGGGCGATCTGCTGTCAGCACAGAGCCTGCTTCACATCCTCTCTCCCCATCTCTCTCTGCCCCTCCCCCACTGTGTCTCTGTCTCCAAAATAAATCAACTTTAAAAAAAGTTAAAGAAGAGTAATAGGAGGAGTCAGAGAAGAAGTGAGCAGGGCCAAAGAGGAAGAGAATTTCAAGGAAGGTAGATGGTCAACAGAGTTAAATGCTGCTGAGAGACAGAGGAAAAGCATCCTTTTTATTGATGAGGAGAAAGGCTGTTCACAAAACTTCGTAGGTATCTTTCCTTGGAACAAGGTAATATGATACTCCTTCCATTCTTTTGATGTTAGGCATTACTATGTGACTTGTTTTAGTGAGTAAAATGAGAGCCAAAGTGACATATGACACTATGAGATAGAAGACATCGAGGGGTGATGCTCAATATCCTATGCCTCTTTTTCCCTATCACAGTGACTGGTACCATTCTAGATACGGAGACTCTATAAACCAGAGTCCCTGAGTGAGGACATATGGCGGACCAATGTGGGATGGACACATGTGGCATAGGTGAGATATAAACCCAGTTACTTTATGCTACTAAGGTTTTAGGGTTGTTTGTTACCACAGCATAACTTAGCCTATCCTGTCTGATACCTAGAGAAAAGGTTCAGCTGAGAAATACTGAAGTCTGGTCTCAAGGGGGTAAAAAGTAATCAGATTGTAGCTCAGGGGGTTAAAGAGGGGGTATGTAGTCAGGCAGCCTAAGTAGCAAGTGTTGAATTCCTTTCAAGGTTGCTTCAGGGCTATCTGAACCCAGTTCTGCCAGTTGGTTAAATAAATGCTCTTTGGGGAAATCTAGGAATAATTCTAGAAGAACACTTTTAAAATAAACGTAGAAACATTAACTGCATAAATAATGACAAAACCCAAGACATATACTGTAGAATTCTTTATATATAGATTAAGACTCCAGCAGCTTTTATGCATCTTAAGTTTACTGAAGCTATAAGAATATCCCACAATAAATTCCTCTGTGTTTACTTCTAGGAAAAAATTTGTGTCGCTGGCTGAAATACATTTCCTTTTATTAGTTAATGAGAATCATGTCAACATCCTTACAAAACGCTTGTCCTTGCTCTTTTCTTATCTTTACTTTCAAGGGGTTGAAAGACCATCCTTTACCTCAATGGTTTGACACCCTGTCTGCCCTCAGGGGCTAGCTTGTGGGGCAGAGAAGCATCAGGCATGGGGTTGTGCTGGAAAATCTGGAGGGCTAGACAACTCAGGGTGGTGAATGCAGTGAAGGTTGTTATTGACTGTGGCCACAACAACTTGGCATATTCCATAACTAGAAGAGATCCATCAGAAATTCTATGGGAACAACAGAATAGAGGGAGGTGTGTGTGTGTCCACGTGCATGTGTACCGACTTTACTGAGGATGGCCCTTAAACCAGTGGTCAGATAACTAGTAAAATCCAGAGATATCCTGAGAATCGTTCAGCTGTAGTTGGACAGTCTGAATGTAGAAAACAATGTTGATAAGGGCCTGGTTCCCAGCAGATAAGCCCAGAACTGTCTACTACACAAGATGAGAGTTTTTGAAACTGCAAGTCACATGCTTTTAGGGGAATGTGAAATTGATTTAGAGCCTCCTGACCCAAATTTTTTAAAAAGAACATATGGAATAGAAAAATCAGCATGCAGCTTGTGTAGTAAAGTTTAGGTTTTGTTTTTGTTTATTTTTAAATAAAATTTGGTTGCAGTCTGTGTGTGTGTATGTATGTGTGTATGTGTGTGTGTGTCCCAGCTTGTGACCAAGAATGTATTTCTTACCGTGGGTTCTGGGTCAAAACGTTTTTTAAAAAGTTTATTCATTTATTGTTGAGAGAGAGCATGAGCAGGGGAGGGGCAGAGAGAGGGAGAGAGACAATCCCAAGCAGGCTCCATGCCGTCGGCACAGAGTCTGATGTAGGGCTCGAACTCACAAGACCGTGAGATCATGACTTGAGCCGAAACCAAGAGTCAGACGCTCAGCTGACTGAGCCACCCATGTGCCCCTGGGTCAAAACAATTTACAAGCCACTAGTCTAGAGCCCACCGGGAGCCTAAATTTGTTCTCTGAGGACAGAGGCAGACCGGCACAGCCCCAAGACACCCAAAGTGGTGATATCAAAAGATGGGCGAAAACTGGTCATTGCTGAGGAAAGAGCTCCTTCGAAAGCTAACGCCAGTGGTGGTTACCACTGACTTTTGAGTGAACCGGGGCTTCCCAAGCCTGCAGACAAGAGATGTAAATGAGTGTGCGCTAGCATGGCTGAACATAGTTTGTTAGAGTCAATAAATGCTTAAATTGGTATACCATGTCAGTAGCAATTTGTATTAAATCCCTCTCCTTGATCTTGGATCAATTTCCTCCTGCATAATAAACCAGAGGGATAATCGGAGAGAGGCACTGAAGGTCAAACCAAAGGAGTGAGGCTGAACATAAGGGCCTAAGCGTGAATAGCGTTGGAGCCCGGACAATCATTCAGGTGCAGGACCTTCCCGGCAAAGACTGAAGGTGTGGAAGACCTGGTTTTAGGTGACTCTGCTGCTCAGCGTGAGGGCAAATCTGAGCAGTTAAAGTAGCCATGAAGGACCAAACATCTTTTCCTACGTGCTACGGCTTTGTTATTCTATTTCTGGGTGATACTACTTTTGAACCTTTCGTTAAAAGCCACTTTGAATTCTTTTCCGAAACCAGTGGTATTGCAAGTGACAGATAAGTAAATGGAGATTGGTAAGGCTATAGCTCATTTTATTTTATTTTGTGCCTTATCCTCTTGTTTATGCCACCCCTTTGGCAAGTTTATAGGCTGTTGTTTTTTCCTATCAGTAGAAGTTTTACAGAGCATCCAACATGCCCAATGATGACGGTACTGGGGATTCACAGATATTTAAACTGTCATAACAGTTTTTATTAAATCATTACCTTCTGGTAATGCAGGCATAATTTTCTGACCTCTGAAGACTGTTCCAGCCGTAGAACCAGAATCATCCCAGGACTGAGAGGTTTTTTTTTGCCCACTATTTTCAAAACTTCGGCTGTGCCTGGCATGCTGCAAACATATCTGGCCGTCCAGACTGAGAGTGTAATTCTGGGTGTGGATAGTGTCACCCCTGTTAAATTGCTGATATAGAAGAATTCTTTTTAGGCTATTGTCAGCGATAGAGCGCAAAACACATGTCTGTTTCGACATTTCTCTTTTCCCCCTTTGTTTGCAGGAAGATTGTAAGAATGAAAAGACCTTCCTTAGAATGGTAGTAGCATATTTTATTTAACCTAACAATGCTTAATAAATAGGAACACATCCAAGTTACAACATAGAGCAAGACTTGTTTTTTTGAAATGTAAACATAAATCCTTACTAAAAACTGATCAACCTTTGTCACACTGTTAATTACCTTCAGTCACTACTTAGCCACACTCATTTATTTCATTGTTTATTTATCTGTTTATCTGCAAGTAGAGTAAACCAGTCTATAAAGATTTGCCGTTTGGCCCATTACAGCCTCTAACAATCAGGTTGTCACTGCCGGTGTCAGTTTACGTCATGGTCACTTGTCCTTGTGCATGCTTAGCTCAGATTAACTCTGAAATTCAGATTTTCCCTTACTCTACAACATATGGCTAATTTTTTTTAAAGGATCCATTCTTATCTTGCCTTATAACCATTTAAAATCTATAGGAAGGGGCACCTGGGTGGCTTAGTTGGTTAAGCATCTTACTTTGGCTCAGGTCATGAGGCTCAGGTCATGATTGTGCAGTTCATGAGTTTGAGCCCTGCGTCAGGTTCCATGCTGACAGCTCGAGCCTGGAGTCTGCTTTGGATTCTGCGTCTCCCTCTCTCTCTGCCCCTCCCTGCTTGTGTTCTCTTTCTCTCTCATAAATAAATAAACATTGAAAAATAAAATAAAATATGGGGCGCCTGGGTGACGCAGTCGGTTAAATGTCTGACTTTGGTTCAGGTCATGATCTTGCAGTTCATGAATTCGAGCCCCGTGTCCGGCTCTGTGCTGACAGCTCGGAGCCTGGAGCCTGCTTCTGATTCTGTATCTCCCTCTCTCTCTCTCTGCTTCTCCCTTGCTCACACTCTGTCTCGCTGTCTCTCTCTCTAAAAAATAAATAAACATTAAAAAATTTAAATAAAATAAATAAAATAAAATCTATAGGAAAAAAATCAAATCAATTTTAAAATCCAAACAGATATTTTTCATAATCTTAAGTACTACTTTTCCATTTTGTAAACATTCTAATATGTATTTTGGTAACAGCTATAAAATATCCAAAACCAAAAAAGCTGTATGTCCCTCCCACCTATCCATGTCCCTGCCTCCTTCCCCCAAGAAGCCAACAGAAATTTTCTTAAAGGGAGGTTTGGATTGCATTTGGAGACGGCAGGAGCGAACTTTAAAGATAACACGGTTTACATATGTGCTGGGATTTCTAATCACCCCTTCCTTGGCTGGCTTGAAAAATTAAACATGCCGTGTCCTGTGTACAACCAGATGTGCATGGCTCCTCGTTGCTTTGAACAGTTCCAGAACCTTAGTAATTTGAGTTTATCTCAAAAATTACTGAACTGCATGGCAAGAAATTAAACTAAAAATTACGTTCATCCATCACCTTTTATGAGCCATGGAAAACTACATGGGGAATAAATCTTTGCAAGCAAGACAGTTTCTGTTATAAGTGGTTCTTCTCACTTCAAATGCATTAATATTCAAAACCATAACCTGTCGTGTGCTCAGCTTTGTGTGAGAAGGGGAACAAATCAATCCCCTCCTTCTGTTTACTGTGTTGATTAACACTGTTCTGTCTGTGCCTGGGGTTTGGGAAGTACCGCTCTTTCTCCCTTAAAGGGGTAGGCACCCAGGAAGCCCAGAAGAAGGGGAGGGAATCAGCACCTATCACGTGCCTACTGTGGTCCATGCTCGGTGACCCTAACAATCCCAAGAGGGTTTTGTTATCCTCACTTTCTAGTGGAGGAAAACAAAGCTCAGAGAGCTGTGAAACTCTGGCAGGCTGACACAGCTAGACAGTGTGAGGCCAGGTCTGAATCCAGCTCAGTCGAACTCCAAACGCTTCTTGGATTCTTCCATGACACCCCTCAAAAGGCAATCAAAGGGACCAAGAAAATGATGCCTCAAGCAACTGGAGCCTTTCAAGTGTCTCCAGAGTGGAGAATGGAGAGTTCTGCCTATTGCCAGTTCCTAAAGATGACTCCTTCACTCCACTCACAGACTGTCCAGAAGTCACAGCGAGCTTTTCACTCTCTGTGTGACCGTCTGGCTTGTAAGTGGGAGTTGCCACGAGTGACTCAGGCCATGTGTCCCCATATAGCCCTCGTGAGGGTGTGGGAAGCTCTCATCTCAACACGTTCTGAAGCGATGCATTCCTGTCTGGATGACATCGTTATGCCCTAGGTGTGTGGCAGTTGGTCCCCCTTCCCTAACCTCCAAATAGTTATCAAAGTCAGAAGAAATGCCTTTCAAGCAGAAACCCAGTCTCTCTACCCTTTGCAGAAAGTCAACTTACAGTCTCCTTGGCTGGCGACCGTCTGAAGGGCCCTGCTAACTCTTTACAGCTCTCTGCTTGGACCCGAGGCACTGACTGGTGCTCGTGGGAAGAAACCAGAGAGCAATTTTTCTCTGCAGCTGTCCCGAGTTCAAGGCTGTCTATGCAGCAGCCTTAGATGGTATCTGTTTCACAGCAGAGAACAGTCTCAAGCCTTTTCCACAATCAAGATGCCCTGTTTGTAAACATCCAAAACTGTAACTGTGTCCCTGGCCCATTACAGAGAGGCGGATGCCTGGTCACCCACTGCCTCCACAGAACAGCAGGTGCCCTCCATGTGATGCCTCGTGACAGCCTCTGGAGAAAGGGTCCTATTGTGAACGACATTCTTATCTCTATCCACAGCCCAGCATCCCCTGTTGGGCTCCCAGCACTCACTCTGTAGACTCCCTAACATCCCCTAGGTCCTCAGCCCCTTGTGGGCCACCCCACCCACCTAGCCAATCAGCTTCCCTGCCTCTGCCCATGAGCAGCTCAGCCTTCCTGGAGAGAAACTGCACAATTATGCCAAATGGTGTCACAGACATTGCATTTCGAGCTACATTTAGCAGCACTCTCAACACAACCCAGTAGGAAACAATCATCACTGGGTGATTCTCCATCACAGTCACACGCCTCGGGACTGGCCTGAAGCTCTCTGCCTGGCCCTGAGGTCAGTGATCATTCCTTTCCTCTCTCCCTAACTCCAGTTCTTACAGCACACTTCTTCGGAATTAATGATTCAGAGCTCCTCAAAGGTAGGGTCCAGGTTTTGTTCACATTTGTGGTCATATGTTGAGTAAGTGATATAAATGAGCAAACAGGATAAAACAGCTTAGCCTAGGTCCCCACAAACTGAGTCCTCTCTCCTGAGAATCAAAATCAAGGAGAAGGGAGGGAGATGAAGTTAAATTGGGCACTAAATGATTTTTCTAAGCCCTGTGATCAGCACAGCTACCTACATCATCTCATGTAATCCTCACCCAAGTCTGAGGGGTAGATAACATTATTTCCACTTTACAGGTACAGAAAAGTAAGTGGTCCAGGCTCACCTAACGCTGCTGCTCATGCTCTCTTCTGTGCTTTTGCTATCTGACTTCCCACCTGCCCTTCCACGGTTACCTCCTCAAGTTCCCTAATAACCCAGGGAGCTTATGAGCAGTTGGTGTCCATGGAAGTTCCTTGGGAGGAGGTACCATTCGAGTTGGCCTCTGCAGACAACAGCGAGATGAAGACATCCCCCAAACTTTCAAACTCTCTGATGATACTTGGCAAAGGAGGCAGGAGGGGGCTGAGCCACGTATTAGTTTGAACACATTTGATTTTGATTGCAAGTGACAGGTGCCAAACTTCAAAGAGAGAGAGAGAGAGAGAGAGAGAGAGAGAGAGAGAGAGAGAGAGAGGACACTGTGTGTCAAGTGCCCAGGAAATCTGAGGCACATTTGTGGGTTGTTTGGGTATGGAGCCCCAACAACGTCATTAGCAGGTGGCCCTTCTCCTGTCTCTGCCTAGGTGTTCCTCCCCTCCTCATCTATGTTGGCTTTATCATGAGGTAGACTGTCTCTACATGGTGGCCATCTCTACATCTGTAAACTACATTGTCCTCATGACTCTTACTATGTTGCACCCCCATTCCCCAACCTCTGGTCTCTGTCTGAGCTTCTTTAGAGCACGGCCCATACCTTCATCTATATTCCCAGAGCCTGGCCCAATGATCACCCACTAAATAGATGAAAGATGAATGAACACAACCTGCTGGTCCTCTTCAAGTCTGGACTGGCCAAGTTCACTGCTGGCGATAAGGGGAGGCAGGAAGAGCAGACCTGAGAAGAAGTTTCTCTTTGTGTATCCTTCCACTTAGTTTTTAATTCTAGCACTGTTTGCCTTTGTTCTCTGGTGACTTTTGACAGATCTCTTCCTTCCTTGATCTCCAGTCAAGAGTTGGTGGGAGTAGGGGGTGGGGGAGAAGTAGGGATGCGCCGATGGGAGGGGGGACCACTAATATTTGCACCAGTGTTTAGAGAAGCAAATGTTCTAAAATTAGATTAGGTGATGACTGCACAACTCTGTGGATAGACTAAGAAGCAGTGAATTGTGCACTTTAAATTGGTGGATTATATGGTATGTGAATTATGTCTAAATAAAGTGGCTTAAGAAAAGATTTAGAAGGAAAAAAAATCCAGAAAAGGGTAACATTACAACATGGAGTAAACAGAAAGCCCACTATATTACCTTTCCCTAGATTTACTCTAATTATAGTTACTATGTTATTAATAATAGAGTGTCTATACAGTTACCGTATATTGCTATAATCATGCTGGGAAAGAAAAGGCAGGGACTTGTGTCTGTTTTCTGCATGGTGTTCTCCTTAGAGTCTAGAACGGTGCCTGGTATATGGTAGGTGTGGTAAATTGCAGAAAGTGGGTGCAAATTCTTTGTAGTTCCTCTCATCAAAAGGTAGAGTCTACCTCTCCTCCTCCGACTCTGAGCTTGGCCACATGACTTGATTTGGCCAAAGGGACATTAACGTACATGATGCAAGTACAGCTTTAAAAGTACTAGAGCACTGAGGCTTACCCTTGTCTGGGACTGGAAATCCTTCCATCACCATGTGAAAAATCCCAGGTTAGCCTCCTGGAGGCTGACAGACCCAATGAAGCACAGACGATGAGCTGTCCCAGCCAGGGTTTCCTAGACCTTAACCAGTCTGCCAACTACTGGCCATGTGAGTGAAGGCCATGCCAGACCTACAGTCCCAGCTGGGCCCAGCTGGCTGCAGAGATTTCCCACAGCCCCACCTGCCAAACAGTCCAGAAGAATTGCCCAGCTGACTCGCTGAATCATGAGCAAATAAATGGTTGTTGTTTGAAACTGCTGAGTTCTGCGGTGCTTTGTTACCCAGCAGCAGATAACTGGAACGGTAGGCAGTCAGTAAATAGAGAGTAAATGTAGGCAAAAGTGTCTGCATGTTGGTTGGGGAGAAAAGCCTGCACTGGGGAACAGAAGCAAAGTCTGAGTCAGCTGATGGAAGAATGGGAGCCAGAGGGAGGTAGGAGAGACATAATGGCAGCTACCAAGGAAAGAAAACTCATCCTCCTCCCCTTATGAAATTGTGTGTCTTCTATAATATGTAACTGTGTCTTTAAAAACACCTGCCCACACACACCCAGGCAGCACTGGGCCACAAAAGCCAGCTGCCGACAATTATACTTGCTCTAGACAATTGTCCTAGGTTGCTTTGGACTTCAAACTCCAGCTTTTGATTCCTTGGTCCTCGGATGTCATACGTCGTTGCTCTTTGCTGCTTCTGGTTCCTTTGGTTCTCAAAACTTCTTGGAGTCTCTTCCTTAACTTTTCGGACTCGACAGTCTGTTCTAAGCTCTGCTAGCTCTTTGGTTCCGTGTTCCCTGTGGCTGCAGGCTGCTTCTGGAGGAAATCCTCTAATCCGGAGTAAAGACTTCAGACATTGTTTTTTTTGAAACTTAGGATTCCTGCAGCCTCCTGTTATCCTGGCTGGTGGGGGTGGGAGGGCGATATCCTCTCTGTACCTAACACTTGGTGGGTGCAGCGCAGTGGCACAAACCCAGGAGCTACCTGACTTTCTCCGCTGGAGAGGTGTGAAGGGACCTGTTGTGCATATGTTCCTGGGAAGCAGGAATGGAGCTGCCGCTCTTGCCACTGCTTTTCCTAAGAGGTCCTGAGAGTTGAGACTGAGTCGTGGGACTGGGGATGGCATTAGATTGTTCTAGAACACAATGCACAACAGGCATTTCTGGACGAGCCTCAGGACCTTAGAAAGAGGACAGGAGAAGAGCAGAGATGTGCCCTTCATATCTGGCCCTTTATTTATTGTAAAGTTTATTTATTTTTGAGAGAGAGAGAGCACAAGTGGGGAGGGGCAGAGAGAGAGGGAGACACCGAATCTGAAGCAGGCTTCAGGCTCTGAGCTGTCAGCACAGAGCTGGACACAGGGCTCGAACCCAGGAACTGCAAGATCATGACCTCAGCCGAAGTTGGATGCTCAGCTGACTGAGCCACCCAGGCACCCCTTTATCTGGCCCTTTAAATATGGCTGACATACCATGTACCACGCTGTAGCTGGCAAGTCAAGGCCACTTTATCTCATTGTCACAGGCCACAGTGAAGTATTTAAGTATTCAAACATGATGTTTTCACATTCATTTTCCTGATGCTGTGCCACAGCTTTTGGTTGCTTCTTGTCTCTTCTTTCTTTCTTTCTTTCTTTCTTTCTTTCTTTCTTTCTTTCTTTCTTTCTTTCTTTCTTTCCTTCCTTCCTTCCTTCCTTCCTTCCTTCCTTCCTTCCTTCCTTCCTTCCCTGCTTCTTTCTTTCTTTCTTTCTTTCTTTCTTTCTTTCCTTCCTTCCTTCCTTCCTTCCTTCCTTCCTTCCTTCCTTCCTTCTTTCTTTCTTTCTTTCTTTCTTTCTTTCTTTCTTTCTTTCTTTCTTTCTTTTTGTTTTTTTTTGAGAGAGAGAGAGAGTGCTCCAGTGAGGGAGAGGGGCAGAGAGAGAGAGAGAGAGAAAGAGAGAGGGAGGATCTTTTTTTATTATTTAAATTCTAGTTAATTAACATACAGTTCAATATTGATTGGTTTCAGGAGCAGAATTCAGTGACACACTTACATACAATACCCAGTGCCCATCACAACAGGTGCCTTCCTTAGTACCCCTCACCTATCTAGCCCATCCTTCATCCACTTCCCTTCAACCCTCAGTTTGTTCTCTATCATTAAGAGTCTCCTGTGGTTTGTTTCCCTCTCTCCTCTCCCCCCTCCCCCCATATGCGTATCTGGTTTGTTTCTTAAATGCCACATATGAGTGAAATTTGTTTTTCTCTGTCTGACTTATTTTGCTCAGCATAATACATTCTAGTACCATCCACGTCATTGCAAATGGCAAGATTTCATTCTTTTTCATGGCTGAGAAATATTCCAGTGTGTGTGTGTGTGTGTGTGTGTGTGTGTGTGTGTGTGTGTGTGTGTATCACAACTTCTTCAGTCAATGGACATTTGAGAGAGAGAGAGAATCTTAAGTAGGCCCCATACTCAGCATGGAGCCCGATGTGGGGCTTGATCCCACAACCGTGAGTCAGACATTTAACTGACTGAGCTACCCGCACACCCCTGCTTCTTGTCTCTTAAACAAACCATCTGGACTCTGTCTTTGGATCATAGGACTCAACTTTCCTTTCAGAATTTGGAACCATTCTTTCTTTGGATTTTGGTGTCCCCCCTCCCCCCGCCAAAAAAACCCACCTCATATAGGAAGAGGGTGATCAACTCATCCTGATTTTCCCAGTTTTAAGAAAGGAAGTCTCAATTCTCAGAAAACCCTTTCAGTCCTGGACAAACCATCCTACTTTGTCCTACATAGGAGAACTCCAAAAAAACCCAGATGGCCCGGCTAATACCTCCGTGGCCATGTGCAACTGGGGAAGCCTCTAGTGATGCACAGCTCATCTGTAAGACGAGGGATAACAATAGTGTATGTCACCTAGGGTGGCTGTGAGAATTCAGTGAGACAGAACATGCAGGGAGCTTACCGCTATATAGTAAGTTGCTGGTAAACATTTATTATTGTCATTATTGTTATTCTCAATGTTATTATTTAGAGACATATTTTAGAAGAGCTGAATTAGCACAGTCCTGTAGGGCTTTTAGGAAGTGGTGCTGAAGAACCAAGGAAAACCAGTGCTACTAGATAAAACAAAAAGATTAGAGCTATGGGGCCATGGAGATGCCTCACCCCTATAGCAATAACCAAATTAATATTATTTGATGTGAATTAATTATTGTTCACATAGCTTTTGGAAAGAGTCCCTGTCCCATATTTGATTACGATCTTCCAAGGAGAGTTCAAGAAGGGGAGCTGATGCCAGCCGAACACTACTGCATACAGTAAACTGCCAGAGGAGATTTATGGAGAGTGTATTATACATAGTTTGGCTTTGGCAGCTAACAACTATTGAGCACCAATTGATTCAGAATATCTGAGAGTGGGTCCCAGAAACCCACATATTTAACACCTTGCCCAGCTGATTCTTACGTGCCCTGAAGATGGAGAAGCCCACAGCAGGACTTTGGCTCCTGGCGGGTGGGAACTGTACCTTTTCGCTCCTTTTCCCCACCCCCAGCCCCCACACAGGACCTGTGCCCAGAAGGTGCTCCCCAAATCTGTCTTTATTTATCAATCTGTCTCTTTGTTTCTGATGTTAAGGATTTGGTTTGCCTAGAAAGTGTTTCTCCAGAACGAGACACCAACACGTGTTCTAGTCACTGAGGCATTTATTTGAACTACTTTTCCACCATGGTGGTAATGATTAGGGCTGAAAACGCTTTGAAAATTAATACATTTTATGAGGGAAGGAACCAATGAAGTCTGTGCAGGCAAGAGGCTTCGACGAGATGGCTAGATGGAAAGAGCACTTTAAAAATAATTGTCTGGCCTGCCATGGAAGGTACACTCTCCTCTCCAATTAATGCCATCTGGTTATCCAGTGCGACACAAAGCCCCTCCCCAGGAATGCCAGGCGCTGGAAGTAATCTAATTCTCCACGACATTTCCATCTCCATTTTAATATGGAAAATCTCGATGAAATGGATTCTACAAGAACAGATTTTCATTATTGAAAAGCCATGTCAGAATAAATTAGCATGAAGAAGAAGCTGGAAAACACTAGATTGGATTATTCAGAACAATTTGATTATCCACCTATTGTTAAAGTTGTTTCATATGCATTTAGAAGGTGTTAGAGACCCTAAGTATTACTCTGTCTGCGAGTGAAAAAGTTAAATGATCAGTCTTGTCTGGGTTGTTAATTTGAATGCTTTCCCAGCTATTTCCAGGTCATCGGGTTATTTGGCATCTTGGGTGGATAATGATGGCTAGCAGAGCAGTGGTTAGAAGAGGGATTTGCCATTTGTAGATTCAGCTTAGCCTCGGAGCCATCACGCCTGAGTATACACTTAGCTGGCATCTACCCGCAGAATATTGTCAAAGGAGAAGAAAGAGCAAAATGGATACAGATAGGCAAATTTGGGGGTTGTGGGCAAGAACTGAGCTGCCCCTTTTGCGGGAGAGCCAGGGGGGTGGCCCCAGAGACTGCTGGGGTCTCAGGAAGACAGCTAGGGGAAGAGGAGATTGCTCACAAGTTACTCACAGATAAGCTCAGGGCTCCAAAGCCTTTGCCCTAAGGCAGCTCGAGCAAAGTCTCCCTTCCCTTTCTCCCCCTCCCCACTAACTTCCAGGCCTCCCTCAGGCTGCCCTGTCAGATTCTGTCATCCATTTGGTGTTTCTAAACTCCTGGGGAGCTTCCCAAATGTAATCTGAGCCTCTCCTTCCCCCCGCCCCCCACCTCCACCCTCCATCTTCTGGAGGCAGAGGATCAGAAGAGTCTAAAGAAGGAGGTGGGCTGACCAGATGGGAGGGCAGCAGGTTACATAGTCAAGGGATCTTATATACAAGGCTTGTCCTGAGCGGCAGCAAGATGTGTAGATTCCACACCTGCCGCAAAATCTTAAAAGTTTATATGGAGGCCTTAAGTGGGTTCAGTTGAGCATACCAACCAGATGGTCTCAGCACCACATCACTATCTCAAGGTTGTGTCCTGAGGGCAGCCTCTGGGAGTGGGGAAGACAAGTGAAATGCACATTCCAAGGACAGGGGAGAGGGTGAGGAGCCTCTGATGGCCGGGGTCCAGCACGCGGGTCAACAGCAGTCGCATCTTCTCAATGACGTCCCCCAACACCAGTATTTCTCAAATACCTTCTAATTCTAGGCTGGGCATTAGTTCCCCTACATGGTCATTATCCATGTGAAATGGGAAAAGCAGCCAAGCATTTCCTCTTTGCTTTATGACTCTGTTTTTGTGCCTAAATTCCTGGTTCCAGCTCAGGGAGTATGTCTTGTTCATCCAGCAGCTACCTCTGTACTTGGCACTTGCTGGGCACATAATAAATGTGCAACAAGTGAATAAGTGAGTGGACCGTGGCCCTGTGGCATGGGTCTGACCGCTCCCATTTAACAGATGAGGAAACTGAAACTCAGAGTTTAAATGATGTGCCTGTGGGTTACACAGCTAAGATGGGAGCTGCAGAGCCTCACCCCATCTTTGTCTTTTGGCTCAAACCCATGATGAGTGGGGCTGAGAGGCCCATAAGTCTCCCTGCCCTGTTCTGTATCACAAGCCTATGGACCCCATACCCTCTGGCAGGGCCACTGCTCTGGAAAATCCCTGCTTTCTTAGATTCCTTCACCAAGGGGACTCAATTCATCCCCATCCCTAAATGGTAGCTTTTCTCAGATGGCCATTAGAGCTGTGCCTCCTTACTGCCCAGTAACCCTTCTTTCCTGAGGTTCTTCTGGTCTGAAGGCTTCGCTGGGCCCCGGCTGAATGGGGCTCACCGCATAGCACTGCCTGGGGCTGGCACCATAGCAGCCTCCGCCTTTGCTGCTGCTACCCCCTTGCGGGGCCCACATCTCCAAATCCCCCTGGCCCCCTGCATCTGCAGTGTGCTGCTGGGGCCTCTGCTCTGGTCTCTGAAGGGTAGAGCTCAGTGGTCTTGGGCATGGGTTTTCTGGTTGCCCAAGACTGTGTTCAGAGAATCATGATGGGTATATAAAGCAAGAGATGGGGTGGGGTGGGACACGACACCGGAGCGACTACTAGGCCCTTACCATGAAGAATTCTATGTACCGTGTTGAGTAATTGCCCTGTCTCCGAACGCAAGTAACTCACTGGATATCAGCCCCAAACTTCCTAACTCACCAGCTAGTGTATGGAAGTAAGCCTTCTTCAAACTGAATCAAGCTATGTGACTACTAATTAATCACAATACCTTTTCCTCCCTGGAGCCCAGATAGAGAATTGAAATTCTTCCCACTACTGTCTTCCGGGTAGTTACTACCACTGCACTGGATGAAATCTATCTGCCATCTTGATTCTAGGCTCGCCCCCCATTTCCACAAGTGGAGGAAGATTCTGTCATCCAGGTAGCCCCGATCCATCCTCCCGGCTCCCCTCTACTCTTTGTTCCAGGGGTCTATGTACCAACAACCCATGGGTTAGTCACGCATCCCGCTCCGCCCCCACTCCCCCAGTCCTACCCCAAAGGACAAACCCACACCCACTAAAAACAACAGCATCTGTGGCTTTCTCAGTGGCCCCGGGAATGGCAAACCTGGGGTGGGGCACAGGCTTTCCTGCTAAGCTCTCTCAGACTTTCACTAACCAGGGGTCTCATTGTGCTTCCTCCATCAGTATCAAGCGGTTGCACCCGTTTCTTAAAGTTGCACGTGAGCGCCACGCTGCCACTAATGAGAACAGTTCTCCATCAGATGAAAGCTTGTAATTCTGCCCCAAAGTTCCGTGTGGGCTCCCGGGTAGTTCTGGCTTCCTTTGTTAGGAGAGAGTGAGGACGCACCGCCTGGAGCCTCTCCCGGGGCAGCAGGGAGCAGAGCTGGCAGATGATTGACAGCTCGGAAAGGGGGTGCAGGGGGACGGGGCGGGGGGGGGGGGGTGTCCTGTCGCTGCCTCTTTCTCGGGCACAGGGCTGCGGGACCAGGATTCTGTTACAAATCGGAGCAGATGCAGACTGTTGTCACCCAGGAGCAGAGGCCGATGTGTGAGGAATTTTAAAACAGAGTTTATTCAGCACCAATTAAATCCCATTTCACAAATTCCGGCCGATGTTTTCATACTAAGCCAGCCTAGGTGGCAGCGCCGGGTTGTGCCCCTGCAGCCTGGCTGTCCACGAAGGGCTGTCAGAGCACAGTTCTGTGCTTTCTTAGAAATGGCAGAAGGATTTATGTGGTATAACTAAGTACCAGAAAGACAAGGTTATTTCTAAGCAGGTAGCAGAAAATAAAACGACAGGCATGAAATGCAAAATAGAATCTTTGAAGAGAAGCATTCGAGCAACCCAGGGGCTCACAAATCAAGAGAGAAAAGGTGTTTTTTTTTTTTTTTTCGTTGTCTTTGGTTCTTTGAAGAAGACCAGTTCTCTCTAGTCCAGGGATACCCAATGAACATTATGGGTTTTAGAATGGCTCCCGGTTAAAGCAATTTTATTTTTATTTTTTATTTATATATTTTTAAATTTTTTTTATTTTTAAAAATTCACATCAAATTAATTAGCATATGGTGCAACAATGATTTCAGGAGTAGATTCCTTAGTGCCCCTTACCCATTTAGCCCATCCCCCCTCCCACAACCCCTCCAGCAACCCTCAGTTTGTTCTCCATATTTATGAGTCTCTTCTGTTTTGTCCCCCTCCCTGTTTTTATATTATTTGTGTTTCGCTTTCCTTATGTTCATCTGTTTTGTCTCTTAAAGTCCTCATATGAGTGAAGTCAGATGATATTTGTCTTTCTCTGACTGACTAATTTCACTTAGCATGATACCCTCCAGTTCCATCCACATAGTTGCAAGTGGCAAGATTTCATTATTTTTGATTGCCAAATAATACTCCATTGTGTGTGTATATATATATATATATACACACACACCACATCTTCTTTCTCCATTCAACCATCCATGGACATTTGGGCTCTTTCCATACTTTGGCTATTGTTGATAGTGCTGCTATAAACATGGGGGTGCATGGGTCCCTTCGAAACAGCACACCTGTAACCTGTGGATAAATGCCTAGTAGTGCAATTGATGGGTCATAGGGTGTTCTATTTTTAGTTTTTTGAGGAACCTCCATAGTGTTTTCCAGAGTGGCTGCACCAGCTTGCACTGCCACCAACAATGCAAAAGAGATCCTCTTTCTCTGCATCCTCACCAACATCTGTTGTTGCTGGAGTCGTTAATGTTAGCCATTCTGACAGGTGTGAGGTGGTATCTCATTGTGGTTTTGATTTGTATTTCCCTGACGATGAGTGATATTGAGCATTTTTTTCAGGTGTCAGTTGACCAACTGGATGTCTTTGGAGAAGTGTCTATTCATATCTTTTGCCCATTTCTTCCCTGGATTATTTCTTTTTTGGGTGTTGTGTTTGATAAGTTCTTTATAGATTTTGGATACTAACCCTTTATCTGATATGCCATTTGCAATATCTTCTTCCATTGTGTCGGTTGCCTTTTAGTTTTGCTGATTGTTTCCTTCACTGTGCAGAAACTTTTTATTTTGATGAGGTCGCAATAGTTCATTTTGTTTTTGTCTCCCTTGCCTCTGGAGACGTGTTGAGTAAGAAGTTGCTGCAGCCAAGATCAAAGAGGTTTATGCCTGCTTTCTTCTCAAGGATTTTGATGGCTTCCTGTCTTGCATTGATGTCTTTCATCCATTTTGAGTTTATTTTTGTGTATGGTGTAAGAAAGTGGTCCAGGTTCATTCTTCTGCATGTCGGTGTCTAGTTTTCCCAGCACCACTTGCTGAAGAGATATTCTTTCCTGCTTTGTCAAAGATTAGTTGGCCATACGTTTGTGGGTCCATTTCTGGGTTCTCTATTCTGTTCCACTGATTTGAGTGTCTGTTCTTGTGCCAGCACCATACTGTCTTGATGGTTACAGCTTTGTAGTATAGCTTGAAGTCTGGGATTGTGATGCCTCCTGCTTTGGTTTTCTTCAAGATTGCTTTGGCTATTCGTCGTCTTTTCTTGTTCCATACAAATTTTAGGATTGTTTGTTCTAGCTCTGTGAAGAATGCTGGTGTTATTTTGATAGGGATAACATTGAATATGTAGATTGCTTTGGGTAGTATTGACACTTTAACAATGTTTGTTCTTCCTATCCAGGAGCATGGAATCTTTTTCCAATTTTTTGTGTCTTCTTCAATTTCTTTCATAAGCTTTCTATAGTTTTCAGCATATAGATTTTTCACGTCTTTGGTTAGATTTATTCCTAGGTATTTTATGGGTTTTGGTGCAACTGTAAATGGGATCAATTCCTTCCTTGATTTCTCTTTCTGTCATTTCATTGTTGGTGTATAGGAATGCAACCAATTTCTGTGCATTGATTTTATATCCTGCAAATTTGCTGAATTCATGAATCAATTCTAGCAGTTTTTTGGTGGACTCCTTTGGGTTTTCCATATAGAGTATCATGTCATCTGAGAAGAGTGAAAGTGTGACCTCCTCCTGGCTGATTTGGATGCCTTTTATGTCTTTGTGTTGTCTGATTGCAGAAGCTAAGACTTCCAATACTATGTTGAAAAACAGTGGCGAGAGTGGACATCCCTGTCTTGTTCCTGACCTTAGGGGGAAAGCTCTCAGTTTTTCCCCACTGAGGATGATATTAGCATTGGGTCGTTCATATATGGCTTTTATGATCTCGAGGTATGCTCCTTCTATCCCTACTTTCTTGAGGATTTTTATCAAGAAAAGATGCTCTATTTTGTCAAATGCTTTCTCTGCATCTATTGAGAGGAGCGTGTGGTTCTTGTTTTTTCTTTTATTGATGTGATGAATCACGTTAATTGTTTTGCGGATATTGAACCAGCCCTGCATCCCAGGTATAAATCCCACTTGGTCATGGTGAATAATTTTTTTAATGTATTGTTGGAGCTGGTTGGCTAATATCTTGTTGAGTATTTTTGCATCCATGTTCATGAGGGAAATTGGCCTATAGTTCTTTTTAGTGGGGTCTTTGTCTGGTTTTGGAATCAAGGTAGTAATGGCTTCATAGAAAGAGTTTGGAAGTTTTCCTTCCATTTCTATTTTTTTGAAACAGCTTCAAGACAATAGGTGTGAACTCTTCCTTAAATGTTTGGTAGAATTCCCCTGGAAAGCCATCTGGCTCTGGACTCTTGTTTTTTGGCGATTTTTGATTACTAGTTCGATTTACTTACTGGTTATGGGTCTGTTCAAATTTTCTATTTCTTCCTGTTTCAGTTTTGGTAGTGTATATGTTTTTAGGAATTTGTCCATTTCTTCCAGATTTCCCATTTTATTGGCATATAATTGCTCATAATATTCTCTTATTATTGTTTTTAGTTCTGCTGTGTTGGTTGTGATCACCCCTCTTTCATTCTTGATTTTATTTATTTGGGTCCTTTCCTTTTTCTTTTTGATCAAACTGGCTAGTGGTATGTCAATTTTGTTAATTTTTTCAAAGAACCAGCTCCTCGTTTCATTGATTTGTTCTACTGGTTTTTTTGGTTTTGATAGCATTAATTTCTGCTCTAATATTTATTATTTCCTGTCTTCTGCTGGTTTGGGGTTTTATTTGCTGTTTTTTTTCCAGCTCCCTAAGGCATAAGATTAGGTTGTGTATCTGAGACCTTTCTTCCTTCTTTAGGAAGGCCTGGATTGCTATATACTTTCCTCTTATGACCGCCTTTGCTGCGTCCCGGAGGTTTTGGGTTGTGGTGTTATCATTTTCATTGACTTCCATATACTTTTAAATTTCCTCTTTAACTTCTTGGTTAGCCCATTCATTCTTTAGTAGGATGTTCTTTAGTCTCCAAGTATTTGTTACCTTTCCAAATTTTTTCTTGTGATTGATTTCGAGTTCCACAGCGCTGTGGTCTGAAAATATGCACTGTATGATCTCTATCTTTTTGTATTTACTTAGGGCTGATTTGTGTCCCAGCATATGGTCTATTCTGGAGAACGTTCCATGTGCACTGGAGAAGAATGTATATTCCGCTGCTTTAGGATGAAATGTTCTGAATATATCTGTTAAGTCCATCTGGTCCAGTGTGTCATTCAAAGCCATTGTTTCCTTGTTGATTTTCTGTTTAGATGACCTGTCCATTGTTGTAAGTGGGCTGTTGAAGTCCCCTAGCATTATGGTATTATCAATGAGTTTCTTTATGTTTGTGATTAATTGATTGATATATTTGGGTGCTATCACATTTGGAGCATAATGCTTACAATTGTTAGGTCTTCTTGGTGGATAGACCCCTTAATTATGATATAATGCCCTTCTTCATCTCTTGTTACAGTCTTTATTTTAAAGTCTAGTTTGTCTGATAGAAGTATGGCTACTCTGACTTTCTTTTGTCGACCATTAGCATGATGGTTCTCCATCCCCTTATGTTCAATCCGTAGGTGTCTTTAGGTCTAAAGTAGGTCTCTTGGAAACCATCCATATAGATGGATCTTGTTTTCTTATCTATTCTGTTACCCTATGTCTTTTGATTGGAGCATTGAGTCCATTGACATTTAGAGTGAGTACTGAAAGATATGAATTTATTGCCATTATGTTTCTTGTAGAGTTGGAGTTTCTGGTGGTGTTCTCTGGTCCTTTCTAATCTTTGTTGCTTTTGGTATATATATATATAATATATATTATATATAATTATATATATAATCATCTTTTTTCCCCTCAGAGAGTCCCCCTTAAAATTTCTTGCTGGTTTAATGGTCACAAACTCCTTTAATTTTTGTTTGTCTGGGAAACTTTTTATCTCTCCTATTTTGAATGACAGCCTTGCTGGATAAAGAATTCTTGACTACATATTTTTCTGATTCAGCACACTGAATATATCCTGCCACTCCTTTCTGGCCTGCCAAGTTTCTGTGGATAGGTCTGCTGCAAACCTGACCTGTCTTCCCTTGTATGTTAGGGACTTTTTTTCCCTTGCTGCTTTCATGATTCTCTCCTTGCCTGAGTATTTTGTGAATTTGACTATGATATGCCTTGTTGATGATCGGTTTTTGTTGAATCTAATGGGGGTCCTCTGTGCTTCCTAGATTTTGATGTCTGTGTCTCTCCCCAGGTTAGGAAAGTTTTCCACTATGATTTGCTCACATAACCCTTCTACCCCTATTTCTCTCTTTTCCTCTTCTGGGACCTCTATGATTCTGATGTTGTTCCTTTTTATTGAGTCACTGATTTCTCTAACTCTTAAATCTTGCTCTTTTGCCTTAATCTCCCTTTTTTTTTCTGCTTCATTAGTCTCTATATTTTGTCCTCTATATCGCTGATTCGCTGTTCTGCCTCATCCATCTTTGCCGCCGCTGCATCCATCCATGATTGCAACTCAGTTATAGCATTTTAAATTTCATTCTGGCTATTTTTTACTTCTTTTATATCTGAAGAAAGGGATTCTAATCTATTTTCTTTTTTTTTTTTTTATTTTTTTTTCAACGTTTTTTATTTATTTTTGGGACAGAGAGAGACAGAGCATGAACGGGGGAGGGGCAGAGAGAGAGGGAGACACAGAATCGGAAACAGGCTCCAGGCCCTGAGCCATCAGCCCAGAGCCTGATGCGGGGCTCGAACTCCCGGACCGCAAGATCGTGACCTGGCTGAAGTCAGACGCTTAACCGACTGCGCCACCCAGGTGCCCCTCTAATCTATTTTCAACTCCAGCTAGTATTCTTATTATCGTGATTCTAAATTCTGGTTCAGACGTCTTGTTTGTATCTTTGTTGGTTAAATCCCTGGCTGTCGTTTCTTCATGCTCTTTCTTTTGGGGTGAATTCCTTCGCTTTGTCATTTTGAAGGGAGAAAAGGAATTAATGAGGTAGAAAAATTGAAATAAAAACAATTAAAATAAAAAATATTAAAATTAAAAATTAAACACACACACAAATCGAATAGATGATGCTAGATCTTAGGTGTGCTTTGGTCTGGGTGTTGAAAGTGGTTTGACATATTAGAGAAAAAAAGGGGGGAGGAAATCATTTGAGAATTTGAAAAAATGAATACTCTGAAGTAGACTAAAATGAGATGATGGGGGTAAAATAGAATTTGAAAAAATATACACAAAAGTAACGAATATAGTAGAAAAAAATTAAAGAAAGCTATTTTTAATAAAAACTAAAAATAAATATGAATTTTTTCTTTTTCTTTTCAAGAAAAAAGAAAAGAAAAAGAAAAAAGATTAAAAAAGAAAGAAAAAAAGGAAATCGTTTGAAGATTTGAAAAAATGAATACACTGTAGTAGACTAAAATAAAATGATGGAAGTAACATAGAATTTGAAAACATTTACATAAAAGCAAAAAAATATAGTAAAAAATTAAATAAAAATATTTTTAATAGAAATTGAAAGTAAAAATGAAGTTTTTCTCTTTCTGCATTCAAGAAAAAGAAAAGAAACAAAAAAGGGAAAAAAAGAAAAAGAAAGAAAATAAATAAAAAGGAAATTGTTTGAAAATTTGAAAAGGTGAATACACTGAAGTGGACTAAAATAAAATGATGGAAGTTAAAATAGAATTTGAAAAAAATTACACGGAAGTAAAAAAAATAGAGTAATAAAAATTAAAGAAAAATATTTTTAATAAAAATTGAAAATAAAAATGAATTTTTCTCTTTCTGTATTCAAGAAAAAGAAAAAAAGTGTAAAAGAAAAAAGAAAAAACGAAAAAAAAGGAAAGAAAGAAAATTGAATAGATGAACCTGCTAACAGATTGAAGAAGGACTGGAATTGCTTTGTTTTCTCCTAGAAGTCAGTCTATGTAGCTCTTTATACATGGTGGTGAGACTTGTGTTCTTGAAGAGGGAAGTTGGCCCAGTTGGGCGGGGCTCAGTGTAATGGCTCCGCTCTCCACTAGATGGCGCTGCTAGCCTACTGGGGTGGATTGTTGTGGCGCTTGTAGGTGCATGTGCGCATGCGCGGGAGCGGTGAAAATGACGCCACCCAGCTACCCAGTCTGTTCTCCTGGATCAGCAATCGCGCACCCGTCCTCTGTCTTCAGCTCTCATCCACTCCCTGCTTTTTCACTCTCCGTGACCAGGCCCCAGGCAGTACCTCTTTCCTGTGTTTTGTCTCAGATGCGGCTGTTTTCCCCGGCCCCTTACTTCCGAAGGACTGAGGCTTTGACCCGTTCCGCTCCTCTGTAGGGGGTGGGGAAGGGGAGGGGGGGGTCTCACTGAACAATGGCCAAATGATCAATGGCCAAATGTCAGTTGCACCCAGGAATGCTTGCTGGACCCTGCTGCTGCCAGTGCTCTGAGACTGCGGCCAGGTGCCAGCCCACCCCAGAAAATGTTCACGAGACAGTGTAGCAGCAGCATTTCAGGGATTATGGAAAATCACAACACACATCTGGCACCAGGCTTCACCCTTAACGACCTTGTTCCAGCACCAGCGAATGTGACCATTCTCTGGGATCTGCTGGGACCAGGTGGCTTCAACAGTCTCTACCAAATGTCCTTCCAGCAGTGGAACCACTTTTCCCCATGTGGCCTGAGAACCTCGCAGACCCCACTCTGCTCCTGGGGACTCAACCTTCCCACCAGTGCACCGCCAGGTATCGAGCTGAGGAGTTCCAGCCTTTGTGCTCCCCTTATTTACAGTCTTAATGGAATTTAAACCCTCTCCTTGCTCCCTTTTTAGTTTAGTCCCTGCGGCTGTTTCCAATTTTCCACTTTCTTTTCAGCTTTTGGGGAGGGGTGCTTTTCCCATATTCCCCAGTCTCCATCCTCTCTCCACCCACAAAAGCGGTTCCCTACCCTCAGCGGCTTCTTGCTCCCCAAATTCACCTCTCTGTGCCGCGTACCTGCTGAATTCCATGGTTCAGGTTGTGCAGACTGGTGGTTAAAGCAATTTTAAAAAGAACATCACAGATAAAGCCTCCTGGGTTGTCTTTTAGCTATTGAATGGGTCACCAGAGAATTAGCCCATTCTTCACTCAACACCCAGCCTAGAACTGGAAATCATGAGGATATCCTAATGTTAGGATGTCCTCCCTCTAGTGACTTTTTTTTTTTAACCTTCTCAGGCACCCCGGAAGCCCCACATTGAGGCACAGGTCCAAATTCTCACTCTTTGTTCCTGACTTGGAGGCGGCCTTAAATGCAGCCCCCATTACTGCCCTACATTTCTCCCTTGTAAGGTGAGCTCCCAACTGCATGGCCTCCTTCGCATCCCCATTGAGGCCTGGGGCAGCTTTAAATCCAGGAAACAGGCCCCTTGAGCCTTGTGGGAACTTCATCAGCTCTCCAGAGCGAAAGGGATCTCCTGTGCACCGGGAATATTCAAACTCTGGTCTAGCTACTGGAAATGCACCATAAAGGGCAAGGAGTAGGGCAAGTGAAAACAGGGTAGGGTGGGAGACAACTACCCCCCCCCCCCTGCACCTGAGGTTTGTCTATGACACATCTCTGGGGGGACAGGTCACAGAGGCTGAGTAGGGCTTGGGGGTTTGCGGGCAGAGGGAAGACAAGCGTTGACCATCTGTTCTCTCCCTCCTTTCCATCCTCCCTTCCTTTTCCCTTTCCTTCTTTGCCCTTACTTCTAAAAGTCTAATTAGGTGAGAGGAAACTACATGAATTTGTATGCTTTCCATGACTTTGCAACTAAAGTTTGAAAATTTAATATTTCAAAGAATGTTCTTTGCTCTTTCTCCTTCTCTTCCGCCTTGAGAACTTTTCCTGCAAGTGAGACCTCTGACCCCTGGCTGGTGATAAGATCCTTGGACTTGAACTGCAAGGCATGTGATTTATCTCATACTTTGATTGCCAACATAATTTTCCATTTATTTTACAGAAACAGTTTTATTGAAACAGGGGAGAAAGTGATGGCTCCCACCCCACTTCAGAAACAACCTTGCTTGGTGATTAGTCATTCAGTTCCTGTCGATTTACTACTGGCAAAAAGGACATTTTAATTATAAAGAAAGACAATAGAAAAACTGCATTTTCTGCAACATATCTTTCTGGAACCAATGAAGCCCCAGGTAGAACTCTAGGAGTCAAATGAGAACAGAGTATAGCAGACTTTCATCCTGATGCAACTTTAAAAGACAAGGGAATAAAACGTACATTTATTAGAGGAAAGCTGTACACCTGTTCTTCTCCACTTCAGTTTTTTTGTGCTCAAACGGGAGATCTGGGGTTCCCACAGCTGGCAGAGTTCCTGGAGACCCTCCAGCCCAGGTACTTGAATAAAGAAATTCTCAACAGGACTGAGCCAGCAAGACTGAGTCTCAGGGCAAAGCCTGATATGGTTGGGAGCCAGGAGCTGACCCAGGTTGAGAAAGGCAGGGCCAGGATGTGCCTAGGCCAATGGCAGAAGGAAACTATCCAAGGAAGGAATGGAAGTCAGGGAGCTGTCAGAAAGGGGGGCAGGGGTGGGCATTAGCAGGCCTGTAGAGCAAGATCGTACAGCTAAAGGTCCAGCTGGTAACTGAATTGAGGTCAGAGGGTAGGGTGTAAGACAACAGAGAGTGGTGGGGACTGTGTCAAAGTGGCAGCTAAGTGCCTCTGTCTGAAGGTTGCTAGCTCTCCTCAGATCCAGTGACTTGTGGCCATGAAGGAATGCAGGCCCATCATGACCATATCTTACCTTTTTAAAGAAAAGCATGAGACTTTGAGTTTTACTTGAAACATCCCCGGTTTGGAACACTGGACAAGTCAACGAAATATGGGTTGGTTGGGGTCCTGTGACAAAGTCTGTGGCCTGAATAAAATCAAATGTCAAGGCAAAACTCAGATGGATACATGAGAGAAGTAGGCACAAAGTGGGCGCAGATGGGAATAGCTTGGGCTCCAGGGAGAGGTGAGGTCAGAGGGAAAAGGGCCGGCTTTGTGGGAGGCACACAGCATGGCCACGGTCTTTCAGCACAACCCTTCTTCACTACCATGGAGGCTTCAGGCCATCAGCCCCTTCTCTGCTCCCCCAGCGCCAGTGTGAAGGCAAGGTTGTCACAACAGCCTAAAATCCCCTATGGGATCTGGACCCCCCGATTCTCTGGCATCATCCCCTCCTACTCTCTCTTCCTTTCCGGCACTCCAGCCACAGGAGCCTCTGTGGTTCCTTGGATGTACCAGGCACATCTCTCCGGTAGGGCCTCCGCATGGCCATTCCTTCTGCTTAGCACGCTCTTCCCCCACATCTCCACATGGCAGATTCCCCACCTCCTTCTAGTCTTTGCTCAGTGTCCTCTTCTGACCTCTCTCTATGCAAGTTCAACCTACAGCTGCACCTGGTTGGCTTCTCAGTTCTTATTTTCTTTTTCCAAATCAATCACCACCTCCCAAATATTACACAATTTACTTGTTTATTGTGTGTCTCATGCAACTTGAATGTAAGCTCCTCCAAGGTGAAGGTTTTTGTCTGTTTGGCTCAGATGGCTGGAACATAGTTTTTCACATTAAGAGGCACTCAGTGAATATTTACTGAAAGCAAGTATGAATTCATATTTCTTCCTCCTGTCATGTAGCTCTGGGGGGAGCCTCTCTTCCCTTCCCTATTTTATTCCTCCTCTGTGTTTCCCAGAGTTCAACTCAGGTCAGCAAATGTTTGTTGAGCGACCATGCTATGCTAAGCCTCAGAGAGAGTTCTGATAGCATAGGGACAAGGGGAAACAGTGCCTGCCCTCAAAGAACTTATCATCTAAGAGGAGATGCATGGTAAGTATTATTACAGGGGATGTCCAAGGGTCTGTGGAGAATCAGAGGAGGACCACTTGAACTGGTCTTAAAAGATGTGCAGAGCTTAGTGGGAGAAGAGGACATGCTAGGTGTCCAGGGGGTGGGGCCAGGCGGGGGGCAAGAGTAAGTCAACAGGAAGGATGCTGTGAACTTAACTTTGTGGGGTGTTTAAAATGAACTACTTATAGGACATTGGCTGATGCCCCTGTGACAATATGTTCATTGACATTTTGATGCTTTCTATGACTCTGCAATTAAAATTTGCAAATTTAGTATTTCAAAGGCCGTTCTTTGCTCTTCCTCCCCCTCTTCTGCTTTGCGAACTTTTCCTGCAAGTGAGACCCCTGACCCCTGGCTGGTGATAGGATCCTTGGACTTAAACTGCAAGGCATGTGATTTATCTCATGCTTTAATTGCCAACATAATTTTCCGTTTATTTTCCAGAAACAGAAGTTTTATTGAAAGAGGGAAACAAGTGATGTGAGCAAAGCATTATTCCTACATGTCACTTGTACTATGACAGCTTTTGAAAAATAACATTAACTCTTATATACAGGATAAGTATGTTCTCCTTTTACTGCGGTTGTCAAGGATGCTGACTTCACTGCATCAAAACACTGAAGGTCTTTTTTTTTTCCTTGAAATTGATCTAATTATTCAGTAGGTGTTTCAGTTCCTTTCTTCTTTTTTTAAAAGTTTATTTATATTTGGGGCATCTGGGTGGCTCAGTCGGTTGAGCGTCTGACTTTGGCTCAGGTCATGATCTCATGGCATGAGTTTGAGCCCTGCGTCCGGCTCTGTGCTGACAGCTCAGAGCCTGGAGCTGGCTTCGGATTCTGTGTCTCCCTCTCTCTCTGCCCCTCCTCTCTCTCTCTCTCTCTCTCTTTCCCCCCTCAAAAATAAATAAACTGAGAGAGAGACAGAGTGAGACAGGGGAGAGGGGGAGACAAGGAATCTGAAGCAGGCCCCAAGGTCTG
Organism: Puma concolor; assembly: GCF_028749965.1. Lineage (NCBI taxonomy): Eukaryota > Metazoa > Chordata > Mammalia > Carnivora > Felidae > Puma > Puma concolor. The sequence continues at coordinate 45,742,883 of NC_141676.1, read as the reverse complement.
AGCTGTCAGTACAGAGCCCTCCACAGGGCTCGAACCCACAAACTGTGAGATCATGACCTGAGCCAAAGTCAGATGCTTAACCAACTGAGCCACCCAGGTGCCCCTGTTCTCAGCTGTTTTCAATGGAAAGTGTGAGTTTGCCTTTGTACAGTTTCCTGGGCTGTACATGGCAGGGATGAAAAATTAAACTATCACGTGGAGTTGGGGTGCTTCTAGAAATAGGAGGATCCCTCTGATTTCCAGTCTCTCAAATTCCCTGTATAAATGGAACTCATTATCCCCTTGACTCCTGAAGCACAGTGAACCATGTTCCTTAGCAAGAGGTATTTCAAATGTTCTAAATGTGACTTGACCAGTGTAAGAATAGTACTTCTCGGGAACAACTTGAGCTCGTCAATTGGCACCTTTAAAAAAACCTTCTGTTACAAATTCAGACTTATGCTGAGTACAGCCTTTTAACCCAAAACTTTAAATACGGATCTGGAAATAAATTCTTTTTTTTTCCCAGCCATAATAAGCAAATATTTACTGAGTGCCTCATTATATAGGCATATGCTACTAGGTATTAGATATACAGAATTAATAGGACATAACCCTTTTTAGAAAAGTGTTCAGATTATAAGTCAGGTAGCTACAGATTCATATATAATGTATATTTCTATGAACACAGTATATATATGTGTATATATATACAGATAATTTAATATATGTAATATAATAGGTATATTAAATCAAACAGTTGCATTATAAATACAAAGGAAATCATGTGGACATAGATGAATGTACAAGCCTTAAAAACAAACTTCTACATTTTTTTCCTAGTACATTTTTTTCCTAATTAAAACAGAAAACATTATATATACACAGAACTTCTGAGAAAGTATCTGAAGCGAACCATATTTTTGTTTCTTTGTGGGGTACGTAGGAAGAATGTTTAACCCCACATTCTACAAAAAGACATTTGAATCCAGGACAGAAAAAGTAAATATAAGCAAAAAGGGGCTTCTAAATAATGGGGGAAAACTCATCCTGGTTCTAATTAACATAGAAATTATCATTTTTGTTCCTCAATCCAATACTGAAGCCAATAGCCACCGTACTGCAAGGGAAAAATGTTATTTTATAGTAGGAGATTTTACGCTGGCTATTCACACAGTATACAGTTGAGTAAAACAGCCAGGAGGTACCTCAAAAGCTAGAATTAATCTGCAGTTGGTGGCAACTTTAATTCTCTGAAGACCAAACTTTGGCCAATTGTAGAGAGAGTAAGTGAGCAGTGGACGGACTGTGGTAACAGGGTGTGACTGGAGTTCTTGAAAAGGTGTGGAATCAGTATGGGGGGTCAATGAATAGGACAGAGGCAGGAGTAACGACCAAAGGGAATCTGGATCCCCACCAGAAAATATCAGATTTCTCAAATCCTAAGACACCTTCAGTTACAAAATACCACCAATTTACAAACAGCTCGGGGAAAGGAAACACCACAATACAGAACACACATTTTTACATTTCTACTCGTCTTTATCTTTATAATTATGCACTATTTCCCCTTTTCAGTAATATAACCGAACTTGAGTCTAAGTTTAAAACATTGAGTACAATTTTTTTTATCTGAAATGTTTTGGCCAATAGCAGCTATGCTTACTGTCACATGATACATTGATTTTTCACAAATTGTGCGTTTGACCTCTTTGACACCTTTATTGCCTTCAGGATTGGCAATGTAATTTTGAGTCATACGAAAAAGAAAACTCCATCTGCATTTCCTATTTGGCTACTGTAATATTTTTTTTTTCTCCACTGAAAATGACTAAAAAGTAAACTGGTGTTCTTGAGTAGAAAGACTTAAACCAGGTCCATCAAAAGGCTTTCTCCTGTCCCCATGCTGTACAGCTTACATAAGTCCTCTCATGACTGAGCAGTAACTGAAAAACCCTTTTCTGGGTGTGCATGTGGGATACCACCAAGAGGTGCTTTAAATACACATTATTCTTTATTCAAGACAAAGCACATCTTGACATTTGATTTCTATGAGCCACTCTACTGTTACTTCCTTCTAGAGTGGAAGGAGATTATTTTGCACCTACTGTGTGCAGCCGGGCATTGGGCTGGTACCCTCTAACGGCCAATTTCATTTATTCTTTACAATGCTGCTGAAAGGTATCATTATACTCTTTCTGTAGTTGGAGAAATGGAGGGTCAAGTAGTTGTATAACTTGTTTGCAGTCACATAGACGGTTAGAGTTTAAACATGAATTTGACTAATTCTGAAGTCCATGAGGTCAAAGAAGTCTTCAGCTGTGGTTTTCTCCCTCTGCAATCAAATGAAGAATAGGTCCTGGGAACTCTCCAAATAAGTACCGCACCACTGACAACGATTCTATTCTCTTTGGCCTTATCTGCCCTACTCTGTCTTGATCAGTTGACCTCACCCGATGCCCTGACCCAGGAACCATCTGACCCAATGACTCCTCACTCCACATTTCTCTGGCCTCAGAGGTGGATTTTCCATCCACTAAAGCCCTTGAAGTCTTTCCTGACCATACCCTCCCCCAATCATTCATTATTTTGTTTCTTCTTTATAATCAAATACATTTTTTTTTTAATTTTTTTTTCAACGTTTATTTATTTTTGGGACAGAGAGAGACAGAGCATGAATGGGGGAGGGGCAGAGAGAGAGGGAGACACAGAATCGGAAACAGGCTCCAGGCTCTGAGCCATCAGCCCAGAGCCCGACGCGGGGCTCGAACTCACTGACTGCGAGATCGTGACCTGGCTGAAGTCGGGCGCTTAACCGACTGCGCCACCCAGGCGCCCCTCAAATACATTTTTTATCCTGTCTTATGGCATTCATATTCTAGCTTGCATTATAGAGTTGTCCTATTTTCTTCCCATAGTTTGTCGGGAAGAAAATAGTTTCTTCCCGTAGTTTGTTGGGAGGCCATGAGACCAGCACATATGGCTTTGTCGACCCTTCAAAAGGGGACCTGTCAGTAGTACCAGCAGCATGACCAAGTCACATGAGTGACCGGATTCTAGTCCACTCGTAACACCTCTTTCCAGAGCTTCTATGGCCTCTTAATTGGTGTACTTCCAGCCTACCATTACCACAGTTAATACACAGAAGGACTATGGGCCATTCGAAAGAATTTTTAGGAAATCCTTCTGTGTAACAAAGAACAACACACGATATATTCCACAGATGCATAAATCTGTAATTTATATGTGCACCTTATGCTTGTAGCTTATATTTTGTAACACCAAGCCAGTGCTTTACCCTGCCTTTCTGAACATCTTGCTTCTAGAGTTACATGAAGGGAAAGAAAAATGATCTTTTCTACCTAAATTTACACTAATCAAAAGAGAGGCAGTATTAAGCCTCAAACCAAAATAGAAAGCAAAAAATGACTCCAGACCTTAGATAAGGAGATACTTGTGTCAGAGATGGCTTCTAGCCAAATGAATTAAAGGGAGCAGAGGAAGGCTCGAAAGCTTCTGTCAGGTGGATTGGCTTAGCTAGCATGCAATCTTCTTAAAATCCCAACCCTTCCCTCATTTCTCCTTCCAGCATTTCAGCCTGTGCCCTTCAAGGAGACAGAACATCAAAGCCATGTCTTGGCTGTTTATCATCCTTTTTTCTGTGTATATTGACCCATCTTTTATCACTTCTGCAAACCACTATTCAGTCCTGATGCTCCAAGATGTCAAAGCCAAGTTTATTATCAGAGAATCATACGACTACCGTTGATACCAGGACCCATGTTAGTAGCTATCTCTTGGGAAGTGTTAAGGTCAAAAGAATGGATATGATAGGTCATCCCAAAGCTTAGGAACATCTCCAAATGCATGGAAGTTGGCCAGTAAAGAAACCGGTTTATATTTGTTCTAATTCCTACGTGACTAGGGGTGCCTGGGTGGCTCAGTCGGTTAAGCATCTTGCTTCCAGCTCAGGTCATGATCTCATGGTTTGTGAGTTCAAGCCCCGCATCAGGCTTTGTGCTGACAGCTCAGAGCCTGGAACCTGCTTCGGATTCTGTGTCTCCCTCTCTCTCTGGCCCACTCCCCCCACTCATGCTCTCTTTCTTTCTCTCAAAAATAAACATTAAAAAAAATTAATACCTACATGACTAGATTTACTTTGACAAATTCTACCCTGCCCCACACCCACCCATGTTGCTCTTGTTATACTTAAGGGAATTAGCCTTCTTTGGAACACACTTAGAAAACGTTAATGTCCCCTTCTGGTTCATGGCTCTAGCCCTTCCTTCTCACATTCTCAATTTCCTGGGAGATCTCATTGCACTACCCTCCCCTAAACAAGTTCTATTTTTAGGAAATACAGTTCACAACAAAAATATAGTCAGGATATGGTCTCTGGAAGTCTCTGCCAGGTGCAGCCGTCTTCTTAAGCCTCAACATTCCTGGAGAATGTGGCACTCTAAAATTTCCATTTAAAACTAAAACTCCAAAAATATTTCAGGTAAGAGTAGGTGGCTTTTTATTTGGTGCAATAGCTCCTTGTGAAAAACTATTTATAGGTGGGCCATTCTGCCATGGACCAAACATGGACCTGTTTGCCATATTTTAAGTAGATTTTTTTTTTTCTCCCATCAGCAAACTTTGCTCCTTTGGAAATGCTGTATGATATTCAGAATAACTTACATCAGAGAAAAATGTCTTGTTTGAAGAACGTGAGTGACTTCTCACTTCAAAATATGTCAGCCTGGGGGCGCCTGGGTGGCTCAGTCGGTTAAGCGTCCGACTTCAGCTCAGGTCACGATCTCGCGGTCCGTGAGTTCAAGCCCCGCGTCGGGCTCTGGGCTGACGGCTCAGAGCCTGGAGCCTGCTTCCGATTCTGTGTCTCCCTCTCTCTCTGCCCCTCACCCATTCATGCTCTGTCTCTCTCTGTCTCAAAAATAAATAAACGTTAAAAAAAATTAAAAAAAAAACACAAAATATGTCAGCCTGTCTATTCCTAAAAGCTCAAAGGGATCTGGCCACAGCTCTATCCAGAGCCTACAGAGGGAGTTGCAACTTTAAATATTCATTTATTCAGTCAGTCAGTTAGTCAGTAAATATTTATGGAGCACCTACTTTGTGCCAGACTCTTTTCATGAAGCTGGGGATAACAGGTGAACAAAGACAGAAAAGGTCTATGACCTTTTGGATCTTCCACTTTGGCGGAAAGGAACAGGAATTAAATAAATGGAAACATCCCAGCGTGTCATAAATTCTTTGAAGGAAATAAAGCAGGTTAGCAGAAAGAAGGTGATTTATGGAGGCAGGAGAAGAGAGGCCTCTTTGAGGAGATGATGCCTGAACCAAAACCTGAATGAACCAGACAAACTAGACTTGTGTAAGGGGAGAAGACTGTAGACAGAAGGACCAGCAGGTGCAAAAGCCCTGAGATGGGAGTGAGCATGTGACTTTCCAGGTACAGAAAGAATGTGTTTGCTTGTAGATGGAACAAGGTAGGGGGGTGGCTGGGTATGAAGTTAGAGACAAGACCAAGTAGGGTCTTGAAGACTAGGGTACAGTACTGCATTTTATTCTAAGGACAATGGGAAGCCATTGGAGGAGGACTGCCTCAGGGGCATGCTATTATTTATGTATTTATTTATTTTTATGTCATATTTTATTTTATTTTTTAATGTCTATTATTATTATTTTTTATTATTTTTGAGACAGAGAGAGAGAAAGAGAGAGAGCATGAACAGGGGAGGGACAGAGAGAGTTGGAAACACAGGATCTGAAGCAGGCTTCAGGCTCTGAGCTGTCAGCACAGAGCCCGACTCGGGGCTTGAACCCACAAACTGTGAGATCATGACCTGAGCAGAAGTCAGACACTGAGCCCACTGAGTCACCCAGGTGTCCCTATTATCTGATTTAAATACCACCAGTCCACACCAGCACTGAAGTAACTTTTTGCGGCATTTTATTTAGAACCTTGGGATCACCTATCCTGACCACATCCACTTCACTATCGACCTCGGTTGAGCTCCGAAGTTCGAACCCCTGCAGTCACCCATCCTCTGCTGGGGCTTTATCTCCCAATACCCCACCCTGTTCCTTCAAAATATGTCCACTCTGTCTACTAGAATCTCCCATTCCATAATCAACATTCCACCCTCATTATTTGTTCCCTTCACCATTTTGTCTTCACTGTAGAACAAGATAGTCCTTGCAGGTGCTGCCTTGCTGTGTTCCTCCTGAGCATTACTGGCTTGCTCTCCTGAGGCATTAGGTGACAGTGGGCATCCTCTACCCCCTCACCCCCCCACACACACAGCAGCTTCCACCTGCTGCTGCTTCTTTCTTGCCTTCCTTGATGATGCTGTATTCTGGTTTACAACATAGCTCTCTGATAAGTCCTTCCAAGTCATCTTTGTTAATTCAGTTCATTTTCCTTCTGCTTGCCCCTTGAGTTCTGGGACCATTTCCGTTACACATTTTTCCTGGACTGTCTAGTTTTCCTTCCATGGAGTCAGTCTTCATCCATAACCTGACCCTCCAATTCATGTTTCCAGTTCAGACTTCTTCCTCGCATTCCAGACTCTTAAATTTGATGGCCTCCTGGAACCCTCCGTTGGAACATACCATGGGCACTTTTAAACTCACAATGTCAAAACAATTTATTCGTCTTGACTCTCATCCAAACTGCTCTTCTTCCAACAGTTTCTGACTCTGTTGAATTGTGTTACCTAGTTATCCAAGCGAGAAACCTGGGAGGCACCCTGGCTCCTCACTTCTCCTTGACTCCCAGCCATCCTCTAAATTCCATCGCTTTTACCTAAAAGTTGCTCATATTTCCATCGCCTTAGTTCCGGTCGTCATCACCTCTTATCTGATGGTACTAACTGACTGACAAGCATCCTTGCCTCCGGGCTTCCTTGTCAAATTTTCTACACAGTTACCAAGAGTGACCTTTCTTAAAACTGGAGCACACGTTTGTTGTTCTTACCTGGTCAGTATCCATTTACCCCCTACTGTCATGATAATATACTTATGTGAAGGAGCCCACTTCCCTCATCTTCTCTGGGCCAGACTCTGGTTCAAGGGGGTGGTTCACAGTAATTGGTTGAGAGAGGGCATGTGACCAAATTGGTCTAAACAGAAGGGGAAAGGGTCCAGGGTCTTGCTTGAGTGAGAACTTCCAGGAACAAAAGCTCTGGTTCTACCAGATTTAATTGTGGATAGACATAGGCTCAGAACTGCTGCCTCAAAGAGCCAGAGAATGAAACCAACACTTAAGAGAGCAGAACCAAAAGATGGAGAAGGACCTTCCAGATGAGCTAATTTAAGCCCTATGTCAAGATTTGATTGAAGCCACATGTACCCTTGCACTTTTAAGTTATATGACCAATAAATTCATGCTTTTGCTTAAGCTTGTTTGAGCTGGGTTTTTTTTTCCCTCCCTCGTCATTTGCTACTAATAATTCAGACAGACCCGTGTCATTACTCTACTTCATGGTTTCCTAGTAGTGTTCTGGATGAAGTTCAAAGTTCCTAGCCTGTCATAAAAATCTTTATGATCTAGTAACTGTTCACCTTGCCAGCTGCATCTTCTCCCACTCCCCACATCTCCCCTTAGGCTCCCTTCACACAGAGCTTCTTGTGGGTTTCAGAATTTGCTATAGGTTCATATGCTATCAGGCATTGCACAGCTTACTCTCTCTAGAACAATCTCCAGTCTTCCTCTCTACTTCCTCTTATTCTTTCTTCAACATTGAAATCAGACATATTCTCTTGTAAGAAATTTTCTCTGATTCCCTTTCCTTAATCTGGACTAAAAAACCTCCTCATGCCTTCTTGATGTTATGGGTAAACCTCAATATTACCATTTATCCATTTGGGTCACAATTTTTTTATGTCATTATTTGTATCTGCCTCATATAATAAACTCCCTGAAGGCAAGATCCAGGAGTCTTCATATCCCTAAAGGATTATGCTTGGCACAGATTAAGATAATCAATAACACTTGGGGCACCTGGGTGGCTCAGTCGGTTAAGCATCTGACTTCGGCTCAGGTCATGATCTTGAAGTTCGTGGTTCGAGCCCCGCATTAGGCTCTGTGCTGACACTTGGAGCCTGGAGTCTGCTTCGGATTCTGTGTCTCCCTCTCTCTCTGCCCCTCCCCCAATCATGCTTTCAAAAATAAACATTAAAAATTTTTTTAAAAAAGATAATCAGTAACACTTGAGTCAATAAATGCCTTTCAATGTTACTTACATTTATAGGCAGTAAATTATAAACTCCTTGAAGGAGAGACAACATTTTACTCTTATTTATATCACTCATAGAATATATCATAGGCACTTAGTAAATATTTGTTTAAAAAAATGGATGGAGGAAACATATGCCTATCAGACTATGCCACTGCTATCTCTCCTTCTGGTTGTCATCCATCAACTTCTCTGTCTCCCCAGCATTCACTATGGGCTTCAGTTCTCCATATTATTCCTGACATGAACAGTCATCTTGTTAATGGTAATCTATGCACAAGACACAGTCAACAGCTGGCCTTAGACATTCAGTTCCTCACCTGTCATTAAGTTTTCCACCCCACCTTACCTGCCAACTCCTATGTGATACCTTAGTAGAGGTTATCACCAATTGTCATCACCAATATTGTCATCACCGATAGCTACACTTCCTCTTAAAATCTCAATTTCATTCCTCCCATAACCTTTGGCCAACCTTCTAGACCTCACATTGTAAAATTCTCCATTCTCGTTTGGACTTTCAATCTATAGACTCTACCATTTTTCACTCTTTTTACTTCCTCATGTCCTCATCTTCTTCCATGTCCACCGTATAGTCCAGCATTATCAGTCCCTTTGAGTTCAGATTATGTCCCAGGCAAGTGCTAGATGCTGGGGTGAGAACAGGGGAAAAAAAGACAATCCAGTTCTTTACACCTGGAATTTATAGCCTGGTGGGAGAATAGATATTAAATACATGAGGAAACATACAGATGTGTGATTAAAAATTATGAGAAGTGCTTGGAAGGGAAAGTGCAAGAGGCAATGAGTTTGCATAATAGGACCATCTAATCCAGTCTCTGGGGCTAGGGAAAGCCTCTCTGAAAAATACTAAAAGAATTTCCTCTTTTAAAAAGGGGAAAATTATTTCTGCAGTTTAAATGTTAATTTTTAATTATCAAAAAAAAAAAAAAAAAAAAGAATCCACTAAACTTTTACCTAGAAAAAGCACTGGCAGTTATCTTCCAATAAATCTCAATACTTCCAATCTTTCCCCACACCATTCAGGGCATATCACCCTTCCTAAGCATCTCGTGTCTATATTTTTAATCTCTCCTCTTGCCTCAGGATGCTTCTGGAGATAACCAGCAAAATGATGAAAACATCTAATAATTCCATTGGAAACCCTGGAATAATGTGCAACACACAGGCATAATGTCTCAAATTTGCTAATTAAAATAAAAACCAACACCCTAGATTTTGTGGTTAAAAGTGGTGTATTGGCTGCCTGGCTTTCTCCCTTCAAGGCTCTCTGGAAGCTGTCTTGTTCATCATTCACCAGTAGGTGGTGCACGCCTTCCCCTGAATAGGGGAACCTGGTCCTACGTAAGTGTTATCTTCATTTGACCTGTCCAGCCATTCTGTGACACTTTAATATCTGAGTCACTAAGCTTTCCTTCCTCCAAGGCAAGGGCATCTGCTGGGTTTATTACAAAATTCCATGTTCCTCTATCATGCTTATGAAGCCCATCCTACTGCTCCAGGGAATAAATCATCTCCTTGCAGTTGGTTAAAACAAATTACAACTGCTCTCTCCTAGTCAGGGCAGACCCTCTGCTGAGAGCTGGCTCTCTAAGAATTTTCTGAGCCCCATCAGCTGCCATGTCTTGCTTCCCACGCATTGGCCAGTAGTCACCTGTATTTGTCCTCAAACTTTCCTCGGGGTGCCTAACTCCTCCAGAGATAGGAGCGAACAAACTGACCAGAACAGATAAGGAGGCCACTGGAAGAAAAGAAGAAAATTCTTAGCTTTCCTAGACTTCAGAGGTTGCGAAATGAGGATCTTTGAACTTGTTAATGCACATACTTGAATAAGGATGCTTTGGAAAGCATTTAGGAGGTCTGTTAACAAGGTAACTGGGAGAGAGGGAATGAACTATCCCAAATTTGAGGCACTGGGAGTGCAAGGAGTTACAATTTGCCTGCAACAGTCTCAGATAGCTCTTCTGCCATTTCAAGAGCCCCACCCCACCCCACTCCACCCCCGCCCCCCACCTCGTGTTGAAGTCTTGTTGCCTGTAATTCTTGACATAGGCTTTCCTAGGGCCACTCTTGTGGTGGATGTGATGGGGGTGCATGATGGACTGGATGGGAAGTGTCCAAGTCATATACACCTGTTGAAAGAGCACTGTACTCACCGAAGTGAGAGATGAGCTCAAATGCTGTGTGGTGGGTGAGGGAGGAGGATGGATTAAAAAGATCTTGAGAAAGTGGAACTGGAAGGATTTGTAAATTGCCCCTATCTGGAAGGAAATGGAAAAGGAGAACTTCATGGTAAGATCCAGGTTTCCAACTTGAGCCACAGAATATATTTTCACCGGTGGGGATAGAGGTGGACAAAGGTGGACAGGAGTCCAGCCCTGGAAGGGGACCCAGGGAAGAGAGAGACAGGCTGTCAGGACAGCCATGTGTGGAATTGGGACAGGGGTGGCAGAGAGGGGCTCACCTTCTGACAGCTCCATCCCTTCACAATCGGACCTTATGGCAGATATTATTAATCAATGTGCCACTCTTTCCCACTGAGCTTGAACCCAACTGTCAGGGCACGTTGTAATATAATGGCTCCTGGAAGTTATTATCAATTAATTCAATTTAGTTCGCAAGCTGAAAGCTGTTTGCTTCTTCTTGCAGGTCTGAAAGTTTAGGAGCCCAACTTATGGGTAAGGAAGCCGTGGCCCTCCCTCAGTGTCTGCTTAGCAAACTCACTGCCACCTAGGCCAGTTTCCTCACTCCTACCTCGAGACTCTATCTTTTCTCTGCACCTCTGAGGGCCAGGCCACAGGTCTCGGCACCCCCGATGTAAAGGTGAGCATTGTACCTCCTGACTTGGGCTTTCCCCCTGTCCATGGTCTTCACATGAGCCAAGCAGCACCAAGCTTCCGCTAGCCCAAGGGAAGTATGTCTCTTTGCCTTCTCCCTCCACACCCCTTACAAAACTGTGTAGACAGCAGCCCTGTCCCTGACACTAGAGCCTGAATCTTGGGAGGCTGAGGGACGAGCACAGCCCACGAAGGGAGACAATAGTGGTATTGACCTGCTGGCGGGAGGCAGGCCTGTCCACATGCTCCAAGGACAGCTTGCAGACAGGCTTTTCCTCTCACACAATTGCTGCCTGTTTCCCATGTTTCACAAGAGAAGGGGGGGGGCACATTCCAGACAAGGGGACTATTTATTTTCCCACCGAAGGTGACACGTGGCATCTAAAGGTCAAGCCCAGGCCGAGGCCATGTTTGCTGGGCTAAGTCTAGCCTTTTCTCAGAGGCCCGGATTGTTCTGACAGCCTCCCCAGCTGTGTCTTCTGGGCTGGGAATGTTTCCTCAACTGCTCTATACAAACACCCATACTCGCTACTCAATCTTCTGGGTTTGTTTATCGACCAAAGTCAAGGAATAAGCACCCGCTCCAGAGGGTGGTGGGCTTCTGGTGGCCCTGTCACCAACAGATGGGGGAGGAGGGGAGGTTGGGGACAAAGGTGGGGTGCCCAGGTTGCTCTCTGTCCACAAATTTGTGCAAGAAAAGCAGAATGTAGGCTATACAGAGGTCTTCAAACCACAATTCAATCCCTTCAAAAGAAATTCTGCATGACTGTGTCTCTTTAGCTTTTCCAATGGTATAAAAACCCTTTCAATAGCCTCTCAGATAGTTTGAACTCTTTTAGAGACAATACTATTACTACCACTCAATTTTACTTGAAAAACACCTATCATCTTCAGCAAATATTATTTCATGAAATTCTTAGTACAACCTGGAGAGAGCAGTATGAACAATACCACGCGTGCAAAAACTGTGTTGGGTCAGGCACTGTGCCAGGTATAAAGATATGTGAGAGGGACCCCTGGGTGGCTCAGCCGGTTGAGCATCCGACTTCCGCTCAGGTCATGATCTCACTGCTCGTGGGTTCGAGCCCCATGTCAGGCTCTGTGCTGACAGCTCACAGCTAGGAGCCTGGAACCTGCTTTGGATTCTGTCTCTGTCTCTCTGCCCCTCCGCTACTCATGATCTGTCTCTCTCTCTCTCTCAAATATAAGCATTAAAAAAATTAAAAAAAAAAAAAAGATGTGTGAGAGTTCCTGACCTGCAGGAACCCACTGTTACCTGTGGGTATCAAGTTGGGGAAGATAGCGGGGCCTTTTGAGTCTCTCCTAGTTCAAGCGCTTCTCAAATTTTGGCAGCCCCTTAGGGGAACATTTGTGTGGGGCGAGTTGGTGCACAAATATTGACCTTATCCAAAATCCAGTCCTAGGGAGGAGCCAAGCCCCAAGACGTTGCCTCAAAATCCGCCTACACTTTTCTTGAAGTGTGTGCTCACAGTCAAACATGAAGACAGCAACCGAGTTCATCCTGAGTGACTATTTTGATGGGAATCTTGGCTGTTACTTCGTTAGCTATGCAACCTTGGTCAAGGTGTTCAAGCAAGTGGACAAATGGGCTTGTCAGCTTCTGTATCTTTCAAATGAAGCGGCCATTATTGCTTCCTTTATATGGGGGCAGTGAGGGTTACATAAATTAACGCATGTGAAGCGCTTGGAATTGTATTTGTCACATATGTAACACATGATTAATACCTGCTGGTTGTTGTTGTTATTACTCCAGTCACCATATGGATGGTGGACTGGGTGAAAATAAGGTTAGAAGCAGCAATACCAGCTCAGGCATTAGTGAAATGGCCTAGAGAGGAGTTAGAGAGACTAACTCAAGCCTTTCCTTCTTCCTTATTTTTCTTCATTTTTCCTCCTTCCCTCCCACCTGCCCTCATACCTTCCTTTTTTCTCTTTTCTTGGTAGGAAGGGTGTGAATAATAAATGCGAAGAATTAGAGAAAATTGGGGTGCCTGCGCACTGGGGCAGGGTCAGACCCCAGCCTCTGGGAAGAACCACAAGAACCCATCCAAGCCCAAGACCACGCAGGTGCATCTACAAGTCAAATACTGGAAACCAAATACAAAATCCATGCGCCAGGGGTGAGGCAAATTGGAATCAGAAGGCTGGATACAGAGACCAGAGATTATAATTGGGGAATGGGGTCAGGGTGAGAGCAGGGTGGGCACAATCACAGAGGCCCAAAGGTATTGCCCTAATAGGCCGGGGAGGTTTATATTAGATGGTATTTAAAGGGTCAGAGATAGGAAGCATCACTCACCACCACCACTACCACCAATAATAATGGCCAACATCTACTTAGTGCTTACTCTGCCATGGCAGTATGCTGACCCTTTTATGTGCATTTCTTATGTACTATTGAATGTGTACTGTTATTCTTATCATTTTGAAAGCTAAAGTTCAGAAGGATGAGCTTCTTGGTCAAGGTCACAGGGCTGGACATGATGGAGGACAATCGGACCTGGGACAATTTGACTGTAAATCCCACACTCTGTACTCTGCTGTCGACATTTACTTAGAAACACCAACCGAACATCCCTGGTGCCCCAGGCCCTGGATAAAGCATTGCAAAGGTTACACAGATAAATCAGACTTGGTCCCCGTTCTCCTAGCTAACAGTGGAGCAGCAAAGGCAGATACAGAATCACAGTGCAATTTGTTAAAGACCATAACGCACTTAAATGATTTTAAATTTAAATAATAAGAGCAGGGGCTTTGCAACCTGGAGACAGAGAACTGCTGTTCCCTAGTCTTGGGGTCATGAACAAGTCTTCCATCAAAACGGGGGTACTGATGCCCATCTCAGATAGTGGTGGTGAGAATTAACTGAGGTAAGTTATTCAGAGAACTTACCACAGTGCCTGACATTGTAGCCAGTGTGAATAGATGATGAATTGAAGGAGGGGGACCAGGGGCAGGAAGAGAGGAAGATGATGGAGAAGAGGAGGCAAAAGTGGGGGATGGCTCCTCGGCAACCCCTGCAAGGAATAACTTATGGATTTAAAGATAGCTACATCATCCATTGTGGTGTAGTAGGATGGCTTTCTGGTCTCTAAATCCACGCAAAACTTTGGAGAGAAGCTAAAAGCACTTGTGAGGTCTCCCCGACACATTGTAAGATCTCTCAGTTCTCCCACGTTGGCACATTTTACTTGTACACTTAAATGAGTGAGAAATTGGAGGGCACGTGTGTGTGTGTGTGTGTGATGAGGGGTGTGCAGTGCAAGGGTTTGACTCTTGACAGGAAACTATTCACTTAATAAGCATTCACAGTGCACCTGCTGGCTTGTGCCCAACCCTTGAGGGGGAGTCTGAGACCTACCCCAGGAGAGGGTGGCGTATCAGGCCCCAGGACATCAGGCCCAGGAGGGGTAAGCAAAGAAAGGAGCATTTGGAGTAAAAGGAGGAAATGAGCTATTTGGGAAGTAGAATTTACAGAACTTCAAGCTAATTGAAGGTAGGGAAGGAGGGGCAGTTACCTGGGCTTCTATCAGCGGCAGTTCTGCCAGGAACGGAGCTTTGCTGAAGGGTCTGGGGTTTCCAGGGATACAGAACACAGCCAGGTGTTTGCTCCACCAGCTGGATGGGAGCAAAGTGAAACGGAAGCTGGCTTAGCCCCAAGACCAGATGCAGAGAAGCTGGTTGGACGTTCCCACCACATCTGTCCCCACCTCTCCCTCCTTCGGCACCTCGGGCACATTCATCCTAGATGAACCCTCTTTGTCCCACTTTCTTAACCCAGACACAGAGCTGTCCTCCCTCACTTATCTCCAATGCGTATCTATAACCTCACAGGGTTGGCTCAGTGCTCTCACTGGGTTTCTGGGAACCTGCTTTCTTCTCTGTTTTGCTCAAGGCCGGTGCAGGCCAGTGCCAGTAACAGCTGCTGATCTGGTCCCTCCTCTAGCCACAGATACCTAATTAAAAAAAAAAAAAAAATCTCCACCAGTTTAAGTTCCCTTTAATTCCCTTGGCTTCAGACCTTCCTGTTTTGGTCAGTAATCACATGCAGATGTCAGCCACCTGGGTGTCCCCAGTCCTCCAATCTGTGGAGCCATTTCCAACCCTCAAAAGATACAGACAGACGAATCCAATCTGGTCCCACAGATGGGGAACAGCACCCCCTGTTACCTCCAGTCTCCCACCTTTCCTGGATTCTCGATGCTCACTCTTCCTTCCTCTGTCCCATCCTTGCCCCATTTCACGCATCACCCGAGAGCCTTCCTTTTCCCTGGGTGACTACAAATATTTACAGAGGCTACTAAGGTCTCTTACAGAGTAGACGTTAATGGAGGTTCGGGGGTAACAGGTAGATTTGAGCATACCACATTGGAGATTACAAACTCCCCTTATGTCTTACTTGTTGGCATCCAGTCAACGGAGGAGGTTTCCCGTCCTGGGAAGCCTCTTGCTGGACGGTTTCTCAACAGGCCTCGCTGTCATCTCTGCTCCCAGCCTTGAGAAGCTTCCCATCCCCTCCTGTGCTGCTGGCACCCTGCCCAAACCACCAAATTCCAACTGATTTCATGCTCTCCATACTCTGCCCCCTAATCCTGGACCCCCTTTGTGAACTTCGCCATCTTTCACCGACTCCATCCGGAGGCATCCAAAGGAGCTCTGTAATAACACTTTCCCCTTTAACACACCAATTTGTCCCTTTGTCTGACGGGCTTCTCTGCCCACCCCCTGGGGGGTGCCGGGTTTTGTTTGTTTGTTTTTCCTCTTCCATGTGCTTTCCCAGCTTCCTCCTTCTTACCTTCTGGAGGGTTTGTCTATACCACTCAACCCCTGGGCCTACCATTAGGCTGTCTGGATTTGAGTTCATTTTCTTGCCTCACTGCCTTTAACCACACAAGCCACAGCCCAGGCCAAAAACCACACTTGGGCAGGGTCCTCTGTCACACAGTTGCTCCCTGGAGGAGGCAGGTGGTAATTCTTTGAAAGGTTCCAGGCAGCCAGGCCATTTGTTTAGTGAGGGCTCCCATGCCATCCTGTGCAGGGGGGCTGGAGGCGGGGAACCTGGGCCCATCTTCTAACATTAGAATGTCAGCATCAAGGGGGTACTGGGAGGACCGGGAAATCCATACCAGCTGGGTGGACTCTCGGGGACTTTAGGCTCAGGGGGACTGGCTGCCTGAAGGTGACATTGATGGAAACACAAGCAAAGCACATTTGGGGACGAAAGTTCCCTTTCAGACACCGTAAGGCTGAGAAGCCTGTGGAATAAGCAAGGGCAAAAGGCCTTAAGCTAGACAGCTGGGAAAGCAGGTCTGCAGCCCCTGGAGAAAACAGGAAAAAATGGAGGGGGGGGGGGGCAGGAGGAGAGGGCAAGAAAGTGGTGTTATCGCCAGAAAAGCTGCCTACCCGCTGGCTTTGCTGTGACAGAGCTCCTGGGGGACCCGCGGAGGCTGGAGATCTGAGATCCCCCCCAAGAGGGCCTGCCGTGCCCCTGCACGGCCGTCACGGCCCTCACGCTCAGCCCGCGCAGGCGGGCAGATAATGCGCTCCGGTGTTCAAGGGCAATCAGACTCAGCAAAGCGTGAAATCAGTTTTTTCCAACCAACTCACTCTGGGCTGGAGGAACAGTTTCTATCTTCAGAGAGAGAGTGGAGTAACCTGTCATTCCCTGAAGCAATTTACCTGTTCCAGTGGAAGCGGAACGCTCTTTTAAAGATCAGGGGCATCTGCCCAACCGGGAACTGCCCATGTGTCCGGGCGCCTTCCGCACAGCGCGGCCGGGAGGCCGCTGACTCTGTGCTCCCCTTGGAGGCTTCGAGTCTGAGGGCTTGGGAGGGTGGTGGCCACTGGGAAAGCTGATGTCCCACATCCGCAGCAGGGGGCCGCTGGGAGCCAAGAAATAGGTTTCATTCCTTTGTTCGCTCGGTCTGCATTTAGTAAGCAGTTTCTATGTCCCAGGCCCTGGGTCCCATTGTTTTCTTAAAAGAGACAGAAAAATGGGGCTCCTGGGTGCCTCCGTCCGTTAAGCATGAGGCTTCAGCTCAGGTCATGATCTTGCAGTTGGTGAGTTCAAGCACAGCCTGGGGTTCTGTGCCGACAGGAGCCTGCTTCAGGTTCTGTGTCTCCCTCTCTCTCTGCCCGTCCCCTGCTCACACTCTGCCTATCTCTCTCTCTCCGTCTCTCTTAAAAATAAGTAAACATTAAAAAGAAATTTTAAAAAAGAGAGAGAAAAATACAGGGTCGTGTTAGGTCTGTAGACTCTGGAGTAAGACTGCTTGGGTGTAAGTCGTGGCTCCACCATTTACAAGCTGTGGACCCTGAAAAACTTGCTTCCCTTCTTTGTGCCTCGGTTTCCCAATTTGTAAAATGGGAATATAAAAATTACGTCTACTTCCTCAGAGCATTGTTACGATTGTTTTGATACATTTGAAGTTTCTTGGAATCATCCCTGAACACTGTCAGTGCTCCATAAATGTGGGTATATACTATGTCGGAACGTTTGCACCTCCTCAAAATTCGTATGTGGAAGGCCTGATGCCCAAGGTGATGGTTTTCGGAGATGGGGCCTTTGGAGGTGACTAGGTCATGAGGGCGGAGCCATCTTGAATGGCATTAGTGCCCTTGGTGAAAGAGGCTCGAGAAAACTCCCTTGCTCCTGCTGCCAGGTGAGGTTATAACAAAAAGACAGCCATCTATGAAGAAGCAGGCCCTGGTCGGACACGGAAACTGCTCACACCGCAATCTTGGACTTCCTAAGCTCCAGAATTGTGAGAAATCTTGTTGGTATGTCTGTTGTTATAAGTCATCCACTCTATGGTATTTTGTTATGACAGCCTCAACGGACTAAGACAGTACAGAAAAGCAAACTCATTTAATGCATGTGGTACATGTAGTGTTGAGGGAATGTTGTACTAGATTCTCTGACAACATTGCAAGAGTGGCAGGAAGAGCGCGTGGATGTGGCGGTGGCCGTGCCGAGCTTGAAGCGTGATCAAGAAAGGGCATGTGTTCAGAGAACTGGAAATGGCCCAACAGTGCCAGAGCCAAGGTTCATGCCTGGAAGAGGCAGGTCATAAGGGAGGAAAGGCTGGCAGCAGCAGGCCGCAGGGGGCCTTGAATGCCATGCCAAGACACATTTGTTATCAGGTAATGTGTCATAAAGATGATTCTGGAATTGTTTCTGGGAACTAAAATGCCATGCCATTATTCATTTGCCTGGGAAATGTGCTCTCATCAGGAAGGTAGAATTATAGTTTGTTTATTTTTAACAAAATTGATTTCTTTTCCAAACCTCCCCTCTCATTGCCAATAAACTGTTGTGCTCCCGATGCTGTTCACAAGCCTGGGCCCGTGCCAGCTCTAATGTAACGATG
This sequence comes from Puma concolor, assembly GCF_028749965.1. Lineage (NCBI taxonomy): Eukaryota > Metazoa > Chordata > Mammalia > Carnivora > Felidae > Puma > Puma concolor. The sequence continues at coordinate 45,724,412 of NC_141676.1, read as the reverse complement.
GGTTCTCCTCATAGACTGACTGAAGCATTGGTCTGGGAGGCGGGAGCTCAGGCTCAGATTAAATGGCATTTGTCCATATTGAGGCCCAACCTGTTCTGAATATTTACAAATCTGGGGGAAAAAACCAAGTGACCAGTGGGCCAGCGAACCAGTGGACAATCCGTGATGGTCTTGGGTTGGGGGAGAGATCCTGCCGGTAGAGGTCAGCACAACTCTACATGTGCTCCTCTCCCAGGATGCTTCTCTGACCTAGAAGTGTCTTAAAGGGGCACTTCTAAGTGTCCTTAAGGATCCTTTCCATTATCACCTGGCAGTGATCTTTCCTTCTTGCCCAGGAGGCATGTTCCAAAGATAGCATAATTTGGAGAGTCACATGCAGTGCATTAGGAAATACCCTTTTGTATAGTTGCAGGAGACCTGGCCTCAGATCCAGCCCTGAGCCCTTGTCTCCTCATTCATAAAAAGAGCATCACGGTGCTCGTCTCTCAGAAGTCTCAGAGGTCTGAGAACTGGTCACAGAACAGAGTGGACAATTATTACTGTTATTCACTCTGATCTCTCCCACAACTGTCACATCATCCAAGTGCACGCACAAGGTCCTGCTCACGGAATTCCTATTTGCACAGAACAAAGGCACAGCTCCAGGGGCACAGGCTACATCAGAAATGTGGGACTGTGCTGCCTGCTGTGGGTAAGAGCTCAGATCTGGGTCTGAACCTGACCCTGGGCAATGAGGAGAGGGTGGTGCCTCCTCCACGTTCTCATGAAGATTTGACAAAGCGATTCCTCTACAGTGTTTTTCTTGGATCTCAGCAAAGAGTGAGCACCCAATAAGTGGCCGGTACTGGCCCACCAGTAAAGGCATTTGAGAGGGGAGCACAGTGGTGTGGAGAGATAATAAAGGTGTAGAAGGGTTGAGTTAACAGGAAGCGTGAAGACAAAAGCAGAGGGAGAACACTGGTGTGATGTCTTATGAAGTAGCAACTCCACCTGCCTTCACCTACCCTCCGAAAACACGGGCTAACATCCCAGGGCCACGCCTCGCACACGGGAGGCCATAGCGTTCATCATCCAAACCTGGTCACTTTGGAGAGTGGAAAGGGCAGCTCTGACATGCCGAATTACACCAGGACAGCAGGCCAAATTGGGATTCCCGAAGGTCGGGCTGATTTGTGTGGTCTTCACACACAGTAATTTCTCAAATATGCAGTCGTTATCCCTAGGATTCATTAATGGGAATCCCATAGTTAGAAAAGGCACTTACCAAATTCTTTTTTCTTCTGGAAAAAAGTGGGTCTTTTAGACCCAAGTGCCTGCTACTTGTAAACAGAGGTGGGGATTGATGAGAAGGTAATGGTCAGGATGTGCAGTTGCTAAATGACATACAGGAAGTTCAACCTAAAGTTAAGGTTGGGGCACCTGGGGGACTCAGTTAGTTGAGCCTCCAACTTCGGCTCAGGTCATTATCTCCCGGCTTGTGAGTTGGAGCCCTGCATCGGGCTCTGTGCTGACAGCTCAGAGCCTGGAGCCTGCTTCGGATTCTGTGTCTCCTTCTCTCTGCCCCTCCCCCTTTTGCTCACGTGCGCGCACTCTCTCTCTCTCTCAAAAATAAATAAACATTACCAGCAATAGCACTGCTAGGAATTTATCCAAGGGACACAGGAGTACTGATGCATAGGGGCACTTGTACCCCAATGTTTATAGCAGCACTCTCAACAATAGCCAAATTATGGAAAGAGCCTAAATGTCCATCAACTGATGAATGGATAAAGAAATTGTGGTTTATATACACAATGGAGTACTACGTGGCAATGAGAAAAAATGAAATATGGCCTTTTGTAGCAACGTGGATGGAACTGGAGAGTGTGATGCTAAGTGAAATAAGCCATACAGAGAAAGACAGATACCATATGGTTTCACTCTTATGTGGATCCTGAGAAACTTAAGAGAAACCCATGGGGGAGGGGAACAAAAAAAAAAAAAAAAAAGAGGTTAGAGTGGGAGAGAGCCAAAGCATAAGAGACTGTTGAGAACTGAGAACAAACTAAGGGTTGATGGGGGGTGGGAGGGAGGAGAGGGTGGGTGATGGGTACTGAGGAGGGCACCTTTTGGGATGAGCACTGGGTGTTGTATGGAAACCAATTTGACAATAAATTTCATATATATATAAAAAAAAAATAAATAAAAACAACTGTGAAATGGGAAAAAAAAATAAATAAACATTAAACAAAATTTAAAAAAATAAAATTAAGATAGAATTTTGGATAAGCAACAAATAATTTTTAGTGTACCCATGCAGTGGACATATTACTATGCAAATTATTTGTTGTTTTTGAAAGTGAAACTTGGCCGGGCATCCTGAATTTTTATTTGCTGAATCTGGCAATCCTACCAAGATGGATCATGTGATCCTATGGTTTTATTATTACATTAAATTAAAAACTATTTTATGAAAACTTTCTGTCTGCCCGGCAAACAGATAACAGAGTCTCACCCCAAGTGAACAAGATACAGTTTCTGCCACCAATTCACAGGCCAGGGAGGGAGGAATTAAGTGAAGTCTGAGAACCAGTTACAGTACAGGGTGAACAAAGGAATGAAGCTGACATTTACTGAGCACCTATTAGGATCTGGACCCAGCCACCAATGTTTCATATGCCATCTCAGTCAATCCTCATGAGCGGGGTTATTCCCATTTTACAGATGAGAGAACTAAGGCCCAGAAAGAAGTCATGAGCCCAGGGTTTCAGAGTTCATGAGTACAGAGCCAAGGATAACATCCAGGTCTGTCTGACTCAGGAGCCCCCTTCCCGCTTTCTAATGGTAAATTCCATTCCATTGGTAAATGCATACTCAAACTGCAATTTCAGTAGGGCTGTTACAGCACAGAAGAGAGATGAACTCTACTTTGGGTAATCAGGGAAGTTGTTATCATCAACTTTTAGTTACAAATCAAATTCCTCAGAAAAGGAGGAGGTGGTTACTATAAGGAAAACCCATGGACTAGGATTCAGTCTCTTGGCATCTTCCCTTCTGTCTTGTGTCTGATTCGTTCATTTCTCACTCCTGGCTGCCTTTCTCTGCTCAGTCAAGGACTCTGCTCATCAGACCTTTGACCTGTGCATCGTCCACATGATTTCTTAGGGTGTTGCATTAATCTTAGGTGTTTGGTTTAAAATTTTTGAGGTATTCATTTAATTTATTTTTTTTAATTTACATCCAAGTTAGCATATAGTGCAACAATGATTTCAGGAGTAGATTCCTTAATGCCCCTTTCCCATTTAGCCCGCCCCCCATCCCACAACCCCTCCACTAACCCTCTGTTTGTTCTCCATATTTAAGAGTCTTTTCTGTTTTGTCCTCCTCCCTGTTTTTATGTTATTTTTGCTTCCTTTCCCTTGTGTTCATCTGTTCTGTGTCTTAAAGTCCTCATATGAGTGAAGTCATATGATATTTGTCTTTCTCTGACTGACTAATTTCGCTTAGCATAATACCCTCCAGTTCTTTCCACGTAGTTGCAAATGGCAAGATTTCATTCTTTTTGATTGCCGAGTAATACTCCATTGTATATATATACCACGTCTTCTTTATCCCTTCATCCATCGATGGACATTTGGGCTCTTTCCATACTTTGGCTATTGTTGATAGTGCTGCTATAAACAATGGGGTGCATGGGCCCCTTCAAAACAGCACACCTGTATCCCTTGGATAAATACCTAGTAGTGCAATTGCTGGGTCGTATGGTGTTCTATTTTTAATTTTTTGAGGAACCTCCATAGTGTTTTCCAGAGTGGCTGCACCAGTTTCACTCCCACCAGCAGTGCAAAGAGATCCTCTTTCTCCGCATCCTTGCCAACATCTCTTGCCTGAGTTGTTTATGTTAGCCATTCTGACAGGTGTGAGGTGGTATCTCATTGTGGTTTTGATTTGTATTTCCCTGATGATAAGTGATAGTGAGCATTTTTTTCGTGTGCCAGTTGACCATCTGGATGTCTTTGGAGAAGTGCCTATTCATGTCTTTTGCCCATTTCTTCACTGGATTCTTTGTTTTTTTGGGTGTTGAGTTTGATAAGTTCTTTATAGATTTTGAATACTGACCCTTTATCTGATATGTCTTTTGCAAATATTTTCTCCCATTCCATCGGTTGCCTTTTAGTTTTGCTGATTGTTTTCTTCGCTATGCTGAGGCTTTTTATTTTGATGAGGTCGCAATAGTTCATTTTGCTTTTGTCTCTCTTGCCTCTGGAGATGTGTTGAGTAAGAAGTTGCTGCAGCCAAGGTCAAAGAGGTTTGTGCCTGCTTTCTCCTCCAGGATTTTCATGGCTTCCTGTCTTACATTTAGGCCTTTCATCCATTTTGAGTTTATTTTTGTGTATGGTGTAAGAAAGTGGTATAAGTTCAGTCTTCTGCATGTCGCTGTCCAGGTTTCCCAGCCCACTTGCTGAAGAGACTGTCTTTATTCCATTTGATATTATTTCCTGCTTTGTCAAAGATTAGTTGGCCATACATTTATGGGTCCATTTCTGGGTTCTTTATTCTGTTCCATTGATCTGAGTGTCTGTTTTTGTGCCAGTACCATACTGTCATGATGATTACAGCTTTGTAATATGTCTTGAAGTCCAGGATTGTGATGCCTTCTGCTTTGGTTTTCTTTTTCAAGATTGCTTTGGCTATTCATCGTCTTTTCTGGTTCCATACAAATTTTAGGATTGTTTGTTCTAGCTCTGTGAAGAATGCTGGTGTTATTTTAATATATGTAGATTGCTTTGGGTAGTATCGACACTTTAACAATATTTGTTCTTCCTATCCAGGAGCATGGGATATTTTTTTCCATTTTTTTGTGTCTTCTTCAATTTCTTTAATAAGTTTCCTGTATTTTTCAGTGTATAGGTTTTTCACCTCTTTGGTTAGAGTTATTTCTAGGTGTTCTATGGTTTTTGGTGCAATTGTAAGTGGGATCGATTCCTTGATTTCTCTTTCTGTTGCTTCCTTGTTGGTGTATAGGAATGCAACCAATTTCTGTGCATTGATTTTATATCCTGCAACTTAGCTGAATTCATGGATCAGTTCTAGCAGTTTTTTGGTGGAATCTTTTGGGTTTTCCATATAGAGTATCATGTCATCTGCAAAAAGTGAAAGTTTGACTTCCTCCTGGCTGATTTGGGTGCTTTTTATGTCTTTGTGTTGTCTGATTGCAGAGGCTAAGACTTCCAATACTATGTTGAATAACAGTGGTGAAAGTGGACATCCCTGTCTTGTTCCTGACCTTAGGGGGAAAGCTCTCAGTTTTCCCCATTGAGGATGATATTTGCATTGGGTCATTCATATATGGCTTTTATGATCTCGAGGTATGATCCTTCCATCCCTACTTTGTTGAGGGTTTTTATCAAGAAAAGATGCTATGTTTTGTCAAATGCTTTCTCTGCATCTATTGAGAGGAGCATGTGGTTCTTGTCCTTTCTTTTACTGATGTGATGAGTGACACTGATTGTTTTGCGGATATTGAACCAGCCCTGCATCTTAGGTATAAATCCCACTTGGTTATGGTGAATAATTTTGTTTAATGTACTGTTGGGTAATATCTTGTTGAGGATTTTTGCATCCATGTTCATCAGGGAAATTGGTCTGTAGTTCTCCTTTTTAGTGGGGTCTCCATCTGGTTTTGGAATCAAGGTAATGCTGGCATCATAGAAAGAATGTGGAAGTTTTCCTTCCATTTCTATTTTTTGGAACACCTTCAAGAGAATAGGTGTGAACTCTTCCTTAAATGTTTGGTAGAATTCCCCTGGAAAGCCATCTGGCCCTGGACTCTTGTTTTTCGGGGAGATTTTTTACTGAATTTGATTTCCTTACTGGTTATGGGTCTGTTCAAATTTTCTATTTCTTCCTGTTTCAGTTTTGGTAGTGTATATGTTTCTAGGAACCTGTCCATTTCCTCCAGATTTCCCATTTTATTGGTGTATAATTACTCATGATATCCTCTTATTATTGTTTTTTTATTTCTGCCGTGTTGGCTGTGATCTTTCGACTCTTTCATTCTTGATTTTATTTATTTGCGTCCTTTTTCTTTTTGATCAAACTGACTAGTGGTTTATCAATTTTGTTAACTCTTTCAAAGAACCAGCTTCTGGTTTCATTGATTCATTCTACTGTTTTTTGGTTTCGATAGCATTGATTTCTGCTCTAATCTTTATTATTTCCTGTCTTCTGCTGGTTTGGGGTTTTATTTGCTATTGTTTCTCCAGCTCTTTAAGGTGTAAGGTGTGTATCTGAGACCTTCCTATCTTAGGAAGGCCTGAATTGGTATATACTTCCCTCTTATGACCGCCTTTGCTGAGTCCCAGAGGCTTTGGGTTGTGGTGTTATCATTTTCATTGGCTTCCATGTACTTTTTAATTTCCTCTTTCACTTCTTGGTTAGCCCATTTATTCTTTAGTAATATGTTCTTTTGTCTTCAAGTATTTGTTATCTTTCCACATTTTTTCTTCTGGTTGATTTCGAGTTTCATAGTGTTGTGCAAAATATGCACAGTATGATCTCTATCTTTTTGTACTTTTTGAGGCATGATTAGTGTCCCAGTTTGTGATCTATTCTGGAGAATGTTCCATGTGCACTGGAGAAGAATGTATATTCTGCTGCTTTAGGATGAAATGTTCTGAATATATCTGTTAAGTCCATCTGGTCCAGTGAGTCATTCAAAGCCATTGTTTCCTTGTTGATTTTCTGTTTAGATGACCTGTCCATTGTTGTAAGTGGGCTGTTGAAGTCCCCTAGTATTATGGTATTATCATCAATGAGTTTCTTTATGTTTGTGATTAATTGATTGATATATTTGGGTGCTATCACATTTGGAGCATAAATGTTTACAATTGTTAGGTCTTCTTGGTGGATAGACCCCTTAATTATGATATAATGCCCTTCTTCATCTCTTGTTACAGTCTTTATTTTAAAGTCTAGTTTGTCTGATAGAAGTATGGCTACTCTGACTTTCTTTTGTCGACCATTAGCATGATGGTTCTCCATCCCCTTATGTTCAATCCGTAGGTGTCTTTAGGTCTAAAGTAGGTCCCTTGGAAACCATCCATATAGATGGATCTTGTTTTCTTATCTATTCTGTTACCCTATGTCTTTTGATTGGAGCATTGAGTCCATTGACATTTAGAGTGAATACTGAAATATATGAATTTATTGCCATTATGATGCTTGTAGAGTTTCTGGTGGTGTTCTCTGGTCCTTTCTAGTCTTTGTTGCTTTGGTCTTTTTATTTATTTTTTTTCATCTTTTCTCCCTTCAGAGAGTCCCCTTTAAAATGTCTTGCAGGGCTGGCTAAGTGATAACAAAATCTTTTAATTTTTGTTTGTCTGGGAAGCTTTTAATCTCTCCTTCTATTTTAAATGACAGCCTTGCTGGATTAAGAATTCTTGGCTGCATATTTTTCTGATTCAGCACATTGAATATATCCTGCCACTCCTTTCTGGCCTGCCAAGTTTCTGTGGATAGGTCTGCTGCAATCTTGATCTGTCTTCTCTTGTAGGTTAAGGACTTTTTTTTCCCTTGTTGCTTTCATGATTCTTTCCTTGTCTGAGTATTTTGTGAATTTGACTATGATATGCCTTGTTGATGGTCATTTTTTTTTTCAATCTAATGAGAGTCCTCTGTGCTTCCTGGATTTTGATGTCTGTCTCTTTCCCCCAGTTAGGAAAGTTTTCCACTATGATTTGCTCACATAATCCTTCTACCCCTTTCTCTCTCTCTTTATCTTCTGGAACCCCTATGATTCTGATGTTGTTCCTTTTTAATGAGTCACTGATTTCTCTAATTCTTAAATCGTGCTCTTTTGCCTTAGTGTCCTTCTTTTCTGCTTCATTATTCTCCATAAGTTTGTCCTCTATATTGGTGATTCACTGTGTGCCTCATCAATTCTTGCCGCCATGGCATACATTAGAGATTGCAGTTTAGTTATAGCATTTTTTATTTCATCCTGACTAGCTTTTACTTCTTTTATCTCTGCAGAAAGGGATTCTAACCTGTTTTTGATCCCAGCTAGTTTTCTTATTATCATGATTCTAAATTCTGGTTCAGACATCTTGCTTGTATCTGTGTTGATTAAGTCTCTGGCTATTGTTTCTTCCTGCTCTTACTTTTGGGGTGAATTCCTTCATTTCATCATTTTGAAGGAAGAAAAAGAATTAATAAGGTAAAAAGATTAAAATTAAAAAATTAAAAACAACATCCACACACACACAAATCAAATAAATTATGTTAGGTCCTAGGTGTGATTTGGTCTGGTTGTTGAAAGGAGTTTGTTAGATTAGAGGAAAAAGTGGGGGGAGAAAAAAATAAAAAGCAAGAAACAAAAAAGAAAAAAAGGAAAACATTTGAAAATTTGAAAAAATGAACATAATGGAATAGAATAAAATGAAATGATGTAAGTAAAATAGAATTTGAAAAATTTACAAAAAACTAAAAAATATAGTAGAAAAATAAATTAAAGAAAAATATTTTTAATAAAAATTGAAAATAAAAATCAATTTTTTCTGTTTCTGTATTCAAGAAAAAGAAAAGAAACAAAAAAGCAAAAAAAAAAAAAAAAAAAAAAACTTGATTAGATGGCCCAGAGAACAGACCGAAATACGATTGAAATTACATCATTTTCCCCTAGAAGTGAAACTATGAAGCACTTTATATTCTGTAAACTAAGCTGGTAGACAGACTTGTGGTGTTTCTGAAGAGCGAGGTTGGCCCAGTTGGGCGGGGCTTAGTGTAACAGCTCTGTTCTCCACTAGGTGGCGCTGCTTAGCTTACTGGGGTGGATTGTCCTGGTGCTTGTAGGTGTGTATGCGCATGCGTGTGGAGGGGTGAAAATGGCGTCACCCAGCTACCCAGTCTCTAGTATCAGAACTTTGTTCTCCCCAGACATCAATCGCGCACCTGTCCTTTGTCGCCTCTGTCCACTCCCTGCTTTTACACCGTCTATGACCAAGCCGTCAGGTTGCCAGGTGGTACCTCCCTCCTGAGTTTTGTCACAGATGGGGCTGTGTTTCCTGACCCCTCCGCAGAGGGACTGCGGCTTTGATCCATTCTGCCCCTCTGCAGGAGGGTCTCACCCAGCACTGGCTGGGTGCCGGCCACACCCAGGAATGTTCACGGACTATGCTGCTGCAGGTGCCCAGAGACTGCGGCTGGGTGCCAGCCCGCCCCAGAAGAAGTTCACACGATCCTGTAGCAGCAGCATTTCAGGGATTACGGAATATCACAACACACATCTGGCACCAGGCTTCACCCCCAACGACCTTGTTCCAGCACCAGCGAATGTGGTTGTTCTCCCAGGTCCACTGGGGTCTTTGCCTTTGGGGGGGCCCCCCCACAGCCTCCACCAGATGTCCTCCTAGCAGGGGAACTGCCTCTCTCCATGTGACCTGAAGACCCCCGGACTTCACACTGCTCCTGGGGATTTGCCCTTCCCACCACAGCACCACCAGGTATTGAGCTGTGGAATTGCAGACTGTGCGCTCCCCCTGTTTATAGAGTCTTAATGAAATTTAAACCCTCTCCTTTCTCCTTTCTCCCTTTTTATTTCAGCCCCTGTAGCTGTTTCCACTTTTCCGCTTTCTATCCAACCGCTTTGGTGGGGGGATGCTTTTCCCGTACTCTCCGTCTCTGTCCTCTCTCCGCATGCAGAAATAGCTCCCTGCCTCTGCGGCTTCTCTCACCCTCAGTTCCCCTCTCCGTACTGCGTACCAGCTGAATTCTGTCGTTCAGGTTGTGCAGATTGTTGTGTTAATCGTTAGATCAGTTTTCTAGGTGTGCAGGATGGTTTAGTGTTGATCTGGCTGCATTTCATGGATGTGAGAAACAAAAAAACTTCCATGCTTTTCTGCCATCTTGGCCCCTCCCTCCTGGTTTAATTTCTTAAAACAGTTTTTACTGAGGTATACCTTACATGCCATAAAATTCACCTATTTTCTAATTAAAATTTTGCAAGATTATAGGCTAGTCTATGAATGAGTTGCCCTTGGTGGGGTGTTCATCCCTATGTCACATGTTCCCCCCACCCTCCAATAGCTATGACCAGAGGACAGGTGCTTTGAGCAGATGCTGGAGGTTGAAAAGTTGCACTTAGGGTTGTGGACTTTCAGCACTGTGATTAACATGTCTAACAGAAAAGGGTTCTAAGAGATGACATTTGATATGGATCTTAATGGACAGATTGGAATTCACCAGGAAGAAAAAAAAGGAAGAAAGGCATGCTAGCCAAGGAATATTATGTGCAAATGCAAAGGTGCACAAAAGAGGAACGAGTGGGGAATAGGGAGAGGTTTCGGGAGTCTGGAGTGCAAGGTCTTAGAGGGGAAGGCAGGGTGGTAAAGGTGAACCGAGACTTCTTGGCTACCTGAGTGGATACACATCAGAAGCACCGCGGTGGTTGGATGCACAGCTAGGAACCTATAACCGTCTTCACCACAAGTTTATTAGAAAGTTCACCCCAAATCTAGCCCTTGGAAGACCTTGACACTGAGCTGTAAGACAGCTCAGCAGGAAGGCAAAACCACTCTTTCAAAGATACCTGCTTAAACTATCCTGAAGGTGAGTCACACTAAATTCTACCTTGTTGATGCAGCCCAAATTCAACCATCTGTGTACCTTATGAGAAAGTGGAGGGCAGCAGAAATATGGCATGCTTTATGTGAAATCCCTGCTTAGCCAGCATGTTTAGATATTAAATGTTGAAAAGAAAAATATGACCTGCCATAAATTCTCATTAAACACATTATTGCCTTAATAGTGCAAGTAAAGACAGGCCCCTCAAGAATTTTCTGATTTGTCATCAATATTTAATTTTAGCTGTTGATTTATTAATTTGTTCTTTTTCCAAGTGTGCTTATGGCAAACATTTTCAAAAATAGTTATTTGTTTTTAAAAAAAAGGAAGAAAAGAAAAATCACCATAAATCCCCACATCCAAAGATCAACCACTGTGAACAGTTTTGAGTATGTGCTTCAAACTTTCTTTCTTTTTTAAAATTGAGTTTTAATATCTAAGTCATATGCACAGAAAGTGCATTAAATGTATTAAATGGTACAGAAAAGTTTAGGATAAAAAGCAACCAGGCTCCATCTCAACCTGATGAGGGAGCATGAGGCAGGCTGAGGGGCAAAGAAGAAGGTAGCATCCCCCCGCCCCACACAGGTGGGATCTGTGTGATATTCCTTGGACACTCCCAGCTACCCAGGAACAAAGGAAGGGGTTTAAATGCTTGCCAAGGTGATGTGGGAAACTAAGGCAAATGAAAAATTGAATTCCCTTACTGTCTGCAGCCCATTGACAAGTCCTTGAAACTGGCAGAGTAACCTCCCTCTAGGAGCTCAGCTGCCTCAAGGACCACACTTTGCTGGGGGCAAAAGAGAACCTTGGCTTAACATTGTCCCCAACCTCAAGGATCCTGTAAGTCTACTTCCTTTATCTCAACTGCCCCAAGATATATGCTGGCAGTCATACTCCAAGCTTATGGCCCCCCAATATACATCTGAAGGATCTCATGATTGAGGTGTTATTAAACAGTAATAAATCCTGTTTCCCTAACAAAAGCTAGCCCCTCAAGGTCCTAGAAACCTTGCTTCCAAAATTCCTTAGAGACATACTCTATCCCCGACCCCCTCTCAATGTGAGGGTATATTAATGAGTTACCCATCACGATCCCAGAGCAGCTCTTCCGGCCTGTGGGTCCTGTCCCGTGCTTTGATGAAATCACCTTTTTCCACCAAAGATGACTTCAAGAATTCTTTCTTGGCCATCAGCTCTGGACCACACCACCATCACCCCAAAACTTCATCAAACCTCCTCATACTGTCCCCTTTCCCGAGGGAACATATTTTAGTAGATTCAACTTCCCGTGGTGGCTGCCCTCAAAGCTCATAATCTGTGCTATTCAGTATGCTGGCCACTAGTCACACGTAGCTCTTTAAATTAAAATTAATAACAATGAAGTACCAGTGAAAATTCAGTTTTTCAGTCTCACTGGCTACCTTCAAGCGCTCAATAGCCACATATGCCTAGAAGCTACTACATTGGATAGAGCAGATTTAGAACATTTCCATCAAACAGAAACTTTTATTTACCAGTACTGCTCTAGACAAAATATGTTTTTACCTTTATCCCTTGATTTATATAGTATCAATTTTATATAGTATCCGTTGCCTCAATTCTGTTTCTATTCAGAGACATTTTGTAAACTTCTGGAAAAATTAAATATACATACATGGATGTCGACACAGAACAGCGTATCTGTTATAAACACAAATCTTAACACCTTAGCATGAAGTGAGTAATTCATGTACCTGCCCCGCAGAGGAATAAGTACAACGGTATGAGGAAGTCAAACTCTCTCTGTTGCTTGTCCCCAGCCACTGGTTCCCCTGTCAGTATTGCCAAGAGTTGGTTTTGCCGGTTGGCAGTCTTTAGTATCTGACTTCTGTCATGCAAATTATGAATGTGGGTTCTTGCAAATCATGTGAAGGAGAATTCATTCATTGGAACAGTATTGTTGTACAGTCTGCATCATATGAATATACTACAGTTTACTTATCCGTTCTACTATTTGGAGACATTTGAGCTGGTTCTGGTTGGAGGCTGTTTTGAGGAGTGTCCCTGTGAGCATTTGTGTACATATCTTTTGATGTGCACGCGTACACATTTCTTTGGGCTATAAACCTAGGAACGGAATGACTGGGGCACAGGTACGGATGTGCTGAGCGTTAGTAGATTTCCATAAAGGGACTGCACCCAGTGCTTGGGTATCATTTCAGTACTTGCCCCACATTGTCTAGCTCTTGATATTCTAACAATTACATCATATGTTTCAGATTTGCCTTTCCCTGATAACTAATGAAGTTTAACCTCTTTCTGATATCTATTGACTATTTGGATATTCTCTTTTTGTTAAGTGTCTGAGTCTCTTGCCTGGTTTACTGCTGGATTTTCTGTTTCTTTTCTAAAAACCTGATTTGTAGCCATTTTTTTAATATTTTTGGATATGTGCACCCTTTCACGTACGTGTTGCTAATATCTTCTCCCAGACCATAACTTGCAATATCATTTGATAAAGAAAAAGTTCAAAATTTTAGTATAGCCCAATGTACCAATCTTTTCCTTCAGAGTCAGTACATTTTGTGTCTTACCTAAGAAATCTTTCTCTATCATAAAGTCATGAATATATATATTGCCTATATTACTTTCTAGAAGCTCTATCATTTGATTTTGCACATTTATGGCTACAATTGACCAGGAATTTATTTTTATGTAGGATGTGAGGTAGGAATGAAGTCTCATTTTTTAAAAATATTGGAGTCAATTTGGGTTGTATGCTTCATTTTTAAAAAACATCTTTTTCCATTCTGTTTCAGCACCCCTTTTGCCACAGCTTGTGCACTCACTCTCTCTCTCTCTCTCTCTCTCTCTCTCTCTCTCTCCGCCCGCCCCCCCACACGGCCCCCTTTCTGAATTCCAGAGGTCTGCTTTTACAAATGAAGGTGTCTTGGCATAGCCCCGCCTCTTCATTTGCATATCATCTCTCTGCTTTCAAAGTTAGGTTGTTGTGACAGACCACATGATTTGCAAAGCCTAAAGTATTTCCTATCTTGCCCTGTTCAGATTTTTGGTAAAGTAATCCTTCCAATTATGTTCTCCTCTAAGACTGTCTTGACTATTCTTGGGCCTTTGTATTTCCACATAAATTCTATTCAGTTATATTTTGATTATAAACATGTTTTTATACAAATTACATAGAAATTTCTGTAACGTGTTTTGTAAGTTACTTAATGTATAGTAGAAATCTTTCCATTATAGTAAACGTCCTTCTACAAGATATTTTTTAATGGCTTCATAGTATCCAATTATACAGATAAACTATCATTTATTTAACCAAATACATTGGTTGGCTATATGTCTTTCTTATTTTCCTATCATTAAATTGTAAATTGCCTCTATAACTTGCTCATACTCTTTCCCTAAGTAATTTCATTTATGGGAATTAAACGAAAGTAAATTATCTTAAATGAAGAAAATATGCAAGAAGATGTTTATCACGGCATTATTTATAATCATGAAAAATTATAAATGACCACTCCACCGACACTTGGTAATGGCTAATTATAGCCCTTCCATTTATTAGAATATTATGCAAATGTTAAAAACAGTGGTCAGGGAGACTGGATAATTATTATGGAACATTTTATGCCATAAAGTGTATGTACTCTTTAATTGTGAGTATTAAAACATAGCCCTTAGAAAATATCTAGAGAAGCATACACCAAATTAGAGTTAGTTAATACTAGGGAGTGGTATTTGTAAGGGGAGGAGAAGCGCTATATTTACTTTGCCATGTTTGAATATTTTATAGAACTTATGTTATCTTATAGTGAAAACTTTTAAAAATCATTTTCTAAAATAGACCATGCGATGCATGAAATTATAAAATGGCTGTACCCTAAGGAAAGATAAACCTGCTGTACAAAAGCAGTACTAAAGACTTAGTTTTAAGCAAGCGCATGAACACAGCCTGCAATTTAAAGGGAGACTGTAACCTCCCAGCAGGCACAAGAGCAGGGAACCCACAAAGGATGACCTCAGGTAGACCAGAATTATTCCCTTAGTCACACTGGATACCTAACTATGAGCTCCTCAGTGAACATGGACTGGAGGCTGTAGATCCTTAGAGACCAGTGGATACAGAGTGAACTATGTATGACTCTCATTTCAGAGTATGGAATCAAAGTGGCACAGAACTGGGGGCTTTCCTCTGAGTATTTGGTGGGGACCATAGAAACAGACCACAATCTAATGGGTGGGGTGGGAGTTTTCTCTGGAGATGGTACATATCCCAATAACCAATCATCTTGAAAATGTTCATGAGGTGGGTCTTTGGATGAGTGGAGGGAGGACTATCTCCTTTCCCTCCCACCCGTGTACCAGCCAGGTGCAGCAAGTTGGTCTGGAGAAAGTTCAGTGGTAGAATGTGACATGTCTCTGTTCGTGTGGAGGCAGGGGGGACGGAGCAGCAACATGATATAGTTAATGATGGCAGAAGCAGTAGCAACAATTCCGACAGCAGTCCACATCCACATCTGGAGGCAGTGTTTGTAGAATCAGATATTTGACCTGAGAGGGCTCATATCCCAACACCAGCACCATTGTAAAAAATACAGATGCCTGGGCCTCACTCCAACCTAGCTCCATCAGAATGCCTGGGGTGCAGCCTGGGTTCTGATCTTTTCAAAACTCCCCAGAGGATTATCATATGCAGCCTGGTTTGAGGACCACTGCTCTGGGATCAACACTTCCCCCCACACGCTTGGGTGTTGAAATCTCATAATTGTGCTGCCCTGCAAAATAATGGTGGGTAAGAGTTTCATTCATCAACAATAAGCCACGGAGTCCTACAAAAAGTCTCCATTAGCCCTGGTAAGCTGCCAGCCCTACTCTCCTCTCTTTGCCAGAAAATTAATGAGACTGTTTATTGGAAGGTAGAAAACTAACCATTGCATTTTGTAGTGTTATGGGTCAAATGATACACATTCTGCTACACTTATGCTTCCATCAGGAAGGAATAAAGGAGAAGGACCCTGGTTATGTGCCAGGCATTTCTTCCATCCGTTATGTCTCTTAAACTTCACAAAACACCCTGGAGAGTATGTATTACTATTAGTTCCCTTTTACAGATAGGGAAACAGACATAAAATGGTTAAGAAATTTGACCAAAATTACATATGTCGTGCAAGTGACAGAGTGGGGATTTGGGCAAGTTTTATTTAACTCCAAAGTTTACTTCTTGTCTTTCTCTTCATTAAAACACCCTCTTTATTGTTGCACCCCAAACACTTAGAATGGTGTCTGGAAAAGAGCAAGGGTTCTATAAATATTAGCAGTTCCTTCCGGGATTTTACTGTGAGGACAGGGGTGGGCACCAAATCCTGAGCCTGAATTGCTGTTATTCAGCTTTGTTGGAGAATAATTTAGAAGTTGTGGCTGAGTGAAGAAAAGCTCCCAGTCTATGGCTGAAATCCTTATTCTGAGAATGTAGCTTCCTGTCAAATCTATTTATAAAAATAAGGGGTACCTGGGTGGCTCAGTCGGTTAAACATCTGACTTCAGCTCTGGTCATGATCTCATGGTTTGTGAGTTCAAGCTCCTTGTTGGGCTCTGTGGTGAGAGCTCAGAGCCTGGATCCTGCTTCAGATTCTGTGTCCTCCCCACCCCCCACCCCCAGCTCCTCCCTGCTCGTGCTCTTTCTCAAAAATAAATAAACATTAAAAAATTTTTAAAAATAAAAGATTAAGACTCAAGTTTGCAAAAACCGAGTGTATGTGGTAGGTTAAGTGCTTTAAAAACGCAAAGCAGGTTCTAAAATGTATTGAACTATTTCCTTAATTAAGCAAATCCTTTATCCAGCAAAGGACAGAAAGGTCCATGAGTTTCAGGTGATCTTAGTGATTTCCACTATTGGTGGCTCAGGAAGCAAGAAGACCACTTCTTGGCAGGCACATGGGTTCCTCTGGGGTTCTAGAAAGGGCAGAAACAGTGGTTGAGAGCAAGCCTGAGATGTGGCAGGGAATAACAGCTCTACATAAGAACCAATTCAGGGGTGCTTGGCAGGCTCAGTTAGTGGAGTGTGCAACTCTTGATCTCAGTGCCGTGAGTTCAAGCCCCACATTGGGTGTAGAGATTACTTAAAAATAAAAAGTCTTAAAAAAAAACAACAACAATTCAGGACTGGTCCCACGTTAAAGCAAAGCACAGATTCCCCCAGGGTAGGGCAGTGAGGGTCTCTGTAACTCCTAAATTCTCTCTCCTTTAGATGGGCTCCCCCTGGGCTCCAGCTGTCCCCACTGTCTAGCCTCCTGGGGATGCCACTCACCATCTTTGAAGACTGCTCTTGCACAAAGTCGCTGTTAACTTCCTAAAGAAACTTTACTTAATAATGAGAACAAAAGAAGGAAAGACGATAGAAAGTGCAAGCAGCATAAAGTTAGACGGTCAAAATGATGTTCTACATTTGTTTCTTTTATTCTACCTTCTGGTTCCAAAGTTTGCTTCATTTCACACACCCTGCATGTCTCCCATCCTTTGCATACCCCAGCCTCTCTCCACCTTACCCAAACCTGTCTCCTGGACGTCCTTGACCCTTCAGCGAAAATGACCTCCTCCCTTGCAGCGCTCTGTAGTAGAGCCTCTGGTCTGGGGGGCATGGCCTTGCTCTCTGCCCAGGTCATGGGCCGGCCTCTGGTGGTCGACACACACACACAAAAGGAACTTACTTCTCAGATGACAATCCTGTTTCCGCCTCACAAAGGTAGACCTTGTCCAGTTAGATTGCTATGGAAGAATAATATCTCAAACACTAAACAATAGCCTCTTCGTTAGACATGGAGTAATGTAATTTTTTAAATAGAAGTGTCATGAGCACAGCGAAGTTTTTTCACTCAATACTTGGTGGTGTGTAATCGCACTCTCATTTTCTGTAAAGGACCTTCTCATAATAAGGTCCCATCGATGGGCCTTGTTGCAACATCGTAACGTCAACATTTAGCTAGGTAGTTGGGGGGAAGGGGGTATCCTTTATTGGTGATTTATACATTACTCAGAAGATACAAGTTTTTGGGATTTTGATCAAGAATTCCAAACTCTCAGTAATGCAGTTTTTACAACCTATCACAGACAGCTCCAAAGACAGTGTCAATTCTGTACTTATTCTTACTATGAGTGTGTTTTCATTGTGCTCCGTAAGATTGGAGAGCAAAGGACCAGTCGTTAAGGGCAGTGGGAAAGTGTACCCATTTATGTCTTGCAAAGTCATAGTAGATGGATATCTGCTAGAACATAAGTAGCATTGGCTTCTGTGAAGCAAAAGCATAAGGTAACAGTGGAAGATAGTTTGTGATTAAAATATAGCTGGGGCCCATGTAAAAAGCCAGGACTGAGACGTGAATGCATTACAAAGAAACTAAAAATGCAGTCTCAGAATATTCACATCAGAGGAGGACATACAAGCAGAAGCAACACGCAGAAAATCAGATCAGTGATGTAGAGAGTGAATAGCAGAAGGTCTCCCAGAATTTAGAGAAAAAGAACAGAGATTAAAAACAAAAATAGAAAAAAAAGATCCAATAAAAATTATAGATATCTTTTTTTAACTTTTCCTTTATTTTTAAATGTTTATTTTTGAGAGAGAGAGAGAGACAGAATGTGAGCGGGGGCAGGTCAGAGACAGTGGGAGACAAAGAATCTAAAGCAGGCTCCAGGCTCCGAGGTGTCAGCACAGAGCCAGATGCAGGGCTCGAACTCACAGACTGCGACATCATGCCCTGAGCTGAAGTCAGACGCTTAACTGACTGAGCCACCCAGGCGCCCAAGAATTATAGATATTTCTTATTAAAAAGCAATTTGGTTAGAAACAATAATCAAAGAAACATTGGAGAAAACTTTCCTGAGCTAAAGGCAAATAGGCCTGTATATTTTGTAATTGATTTTTTCTACACATAAATATTTTCATAAGTATCTCTAACAGATAAGGAACTTTAAATACATTTTTAAAAAATGTTTTTATTTATTTTTGAGAGAGAGACAGAGTGCAAGCAGGGGAAGAGCAGAGAGAGAGGGAGACACAGAATCCGAAGCAGGCTCCAGGCTCTGAGCTGTCAGCACACAGCCTGATGCGGGGCTCAAACTCATGAACGGTGAGATCATAACCTGAGCCAAAGTTGGATGATTAACCAACTAAGCCACCCAGGTGCCCTGATTAGGAACTTTTAAAACGTGACCCACCGTGCCATTATCTCACCTAATTAGACATTCTTTAGTATGTTCTAAGGCCCAATCCAAAACAAATAGACCTTTATATTTTTAAATAAACTTTTTATTTTGAATAATTTTAGATTTACAGAAAAGTTGCAGACACAGCATTTCTGTGTGCCCTTTACCCAGTTCCCCCTAATGTTAACACCATCTGTAAACATGATACCTTTGTCAAAACTGAGAAATTAGCATTGGTACAATGACCGTTAACTCAACTAAAGACTTTATGAAAATTTTAGCGGCTTTTTCACAAACGTCCTTTTAGTGTTCTAGGATCCAATCCAGGATTCCACACTGCACTGGCCTTTATACGTTTATAAAAATGGAACTGCAGTGAGAGATCATACACTTAGCTAGCCATCAGAGCTGCTCAAGTCACTCCTCGTACCTCACATTATCTCATTCCCAACTTCCCTGGCCTTTCATTTTTTAATTCCTCCTAGTTTTTCTCCTCACTGCTCGATCTGATACACACTAGGACCTTAAAACTTCTATCCAGGGGCGCCTGGGTGGCGCAGTCGGTTAAGCGTCCGACTTCAGCCAGGTCACGATCTTGCGGTCCATGGGTTCGAGCCCCACGTCAGGCTCTGGGCTGATGGCTCGGAGCCTGGAGCCTGTTTCCGATTCTGTGTCTCCCTCTCTCTCTGCCCCTCCCCCGTTCATGCTCTGTCTCCCTCTGTCCCAAAAATAAATAAAAAATGTTGAAAAAAAAATTAAAAAAACAAAAACAAAAAACAACAACAAAAAAACTTCTATCCATAATGCCTTTGTTCTCTATATGCACTGCACTGTCCAAGGGCCTTGGGTAATGTCCCTCTCAGTTGCCCTGCTCTATTTCTAGCATCCCTCACCCCACGCTGCCCCCTGGGTGCACCATCACCCCGGCCTCCCCTGATATGTGGTCAGAAACCAGTCGTCACAAATTGTCCTGCTGCTATGTCTTCTGGTTGAAAGACAATGTCGGTCTAGAGAAGTCAAAGGAAAAGTGAAAAATCAAAACCATTTCTGTTTGCACACAGCTTTCAATAGGCCTCCCTGTTCCCTTGACAAGGACTACAACTTTTGAAAATGTTATTATTTCGGTTTCGCAAAAGAACAAAGCTTTTCATGGCTGGGTTTGTGGGGCTTCTCCGTTAGGTATTGTCTTGCGGATTCACCACAGCCTGGGATCAGACCCTCAACCTTGCAGGGTTAAGAGCCTACGCTTGTCATCTTTCCAGAGGTGATCGCACTTCAGAATGCTCACCCATGCCAGCAAGATCTCTAAGAAATGGACATGAAATCAGAACACCAATTTATTAATTTGTAACGTGCAACATACCTGACAAGCACGAACCCCTCACTGTGCGGACCTGACCAGCCGGCTCCATAGGAGCCAGGTTATCAGTTGGGTGTTGGTGAGTGTGGAACCGGAAATAGTGAGTGAACGAAGATGAAAATGTAATGGCATCGGGCCCTGAAAAAGCGAGGCTCTCATTTCCCCAGAAAGGACAGGACGGTCTGGTAGTTTGGCATGTCCCTGGCCTGGCGGGGCACTCTTTGGATAGCACTTCTCTCTGTGCTTCCACATTTAACCTGTCCTTTGGCTCATGTACACATTCAATTCTTGTCTGGGGCTGGGAGTCATCCTAGCCCTTTAAGCTGAGGATGGTTCTGATCAATTGTATGGGAATCTGTGTTTTAACCCCCAAAGGCTCACTTACTTCCAAGTCCCTAGTGTCCGTGTCCGTGTATGTGTGTCCGTGTGTGTGTGTGTGTGTGTGTGAGTGTGCAGGTGTGTGTGTGTGTGTGTGTGTGTGTGTGCGCGTGTGTGTGCTACTGTCACGTATGCTTTGTGTGTGCCCTGGAGCATGGTTTTTCCCTGATTCCCGCACAGTGAGGACGTTATCTGGGGAAGCAGACTCTGAGGCGGAGATCTATGTGCAGCAAGTATCCTGAGGCGTGCTCTTGGCACTTAAGACCCGTGAAGGAGGAAAGGGCAGAACTGGGCACATCCAGAAGGGGGACTGTGATGCAGCCACAAGGAAAAATATCAGCCGATTCTTGGAGAGCTCTGAATCTTGTATGGCCTTCTCAATTGTCTCAAACCTGGAGGCAAGACGCTGGGCCTTTAGGCTCCTGCACTGACAGGACACTGGGTGGGTGGTGTAACTCTGGTGAGGCACGACACTCAGCCGGGGAAATGAATGTTTCAGTTCTGGACGTGCCAGACCTGGGCAGCACATCCCAGGATCCCCCATTGGGAGGAATATACCTCCTGGTAAAGCACTGACACCCTGGATTCCGACTCTCTTGAGTTTGAATTCTGACTCAGCCGTCTATTGCTTGAATGATTATTTGACCAGTTCCATTTTCCTCATTTGCAAAATAGATATTATTTGCCTCTGAAGTTTTTTGCAAGGGTTCATTGAATAACCCGTGCAAAGTGTTTAGGCTAGTAGAAGACACACAGTAAGCACTCAAAAAATGTTAGCCGTTAACATTATGCTAGTTCCTATATTTTCTGGTCCAGACTTTAAATTCATTCCTTATTTACTTTTATTGCATGTAATGTTCTCAGTTTCTTCAAAACCTCTGAGCATTGAGGGTGTTGATTCTAGGGCCAAGATCTGGTCTGCCGAAAATGACATGGGGGTCGGCCCAGGTATTCATCACTTATAACCCTACTAACTACTTCTTTTGAGGCCCATGAAATAGACAGTTGAGTAGTTAGCACCTGCCTCATACCTGGGCTGTGCCGGGACCTGGGGTGGGGCAGAAACAAGGCAAGGCTGACAGATGATATTAAGATACTTACAAACCTTATCTCCAAAGTTTGCCTTCTGAGCAAGGCCAAGGGTATTATATTATCTATCATAAGGAGATTTTCCATTTCCCAAGTAGAACCCTGCCAGGCGGTTAAATGACATAGAAAACACGCTGACAGCTTGCTGTGTTCCTGACCCCATTATGCAGCCAGTGTACCAAATATGCCTCCTCAGAAAATAAACAGTTATTCATCAAATTGTCTCTTACTAGCATGGTGTAATTATCTTCCCAAAGTTATGAATGAAATGATAGGTTCCCAACAAAGAGAGCATGATGTAAAGATGGGTTTCGGCAACATTGATTTGTTCCTGGGCCTGACTCCCCCGGGCTGCTTTTGCCACTGAACAACGTGTCTCAAACTGGCCAACAGAATTGTGGTAGACCCTGGTTTTCTGACTAAATACTAAATAATAGCACCTCAAATCCCAGTACTATTTCTAGCAAATACGATCACCATCCTTCCAGTAGCCAAACTAGATAATGTAGATCGCCTTGGACTGTTTCCTGATTTGTCATCACCATACCTAATCAATTTCAAATGGCTATAATCACTATTGCGATCTTGTGTCCTAATGTCGATCCCCTCCTACCTTCCATTCTTGATGTCTTTGTAATCTACATTCAAATGGCCGTGAAATGATCTTTAAAATTGCAGTGGGAGAAGAGGGGGGATTCCATGGCGATTATATGATACCAGAATTAACCAGAGATTTAAATGTGGGGTAGAGCAATGGCAAATAAAAAGTAACTATGAGGAAAACAAGGTAGTATATAGCAGACACATGACCGTGGCTATATACTTCAGAAGGAGAGGTTGGCACCGTGAAGTAACAGAGGTTTCTTATTGTTTGGAATTCTGCATGTTCTAGGAACGTATTAGAGACTGTCAAAGAATTGATGATACAAGCACCTGCTAGAAACAAGTGGTTACCCTTCAGAAAGCAATGGAGAGGCTCCCAGGATCTGAAAAGTGCTTTTCTCTTCACCTTTCTTTTCTCACAGGTTGGATTTATGAGTATACTCACTGCCCCCCCACCCCAGTTAGAGTAGACTTGTTAGCCTTGATTAGAAGATTTAATATCTCTGATATATTTTCTATGTTAATTAACTTCCTTTCCATGACCTTGTGTTTAAAGTACTTGCAAAGAATAGGGAAGACACAACTCTATTTCATATGACAGATATTCCCAAATCTGCTGGGTTCGGAAGTGCTACTCCAGAAAAGTCTTCCTTGAGGAGGTTGCCCTCAAAGACTTGGGGGAGGGGACGCTCACCTGTGTGTTCTGCCATCCTTGTTCCCTATCCACTGTCCTCGTCTTCGTTCTGCCCACAGCCTAATCCATCCTTAACAGAGTCATCTTTTTAAAGGGCACACCTGAGCAAGCCAGTCACTGGGTGATTTTCCCCTCTGCCTACAAATCAAACCCCTAAATAAGGTGTTTAAGTCTCTTCCTTTGAGCTGGCTTCCGCGAGCTTGCTGGCCCCATCTCTGACTCTGCCCTTTCTGGCCTCCGTGAAGCTTCAGGCACCTCTGGAGTTCAGGCACTGAACCTCCATGATGCAGACTATTCGAATGACTTCTCTACACCAAACAAACCACGTACTCTTTTGCATTTGTGGTATTACACAACTCCCTTTATTTGAAATATTCTTGTCTCTTCTCTCTGCTTATTAAAACCCAAGTTAGCTTTCCGGGTCAGATCCTATCCTCTCCATGAAAATTTTCCGCATTCTCTCAGTCAGTACCCCACAGCACATCACCACACTCTTTGTTAGACACTAGTTCCTTCCGGCCTCTGTTATGTTCGTTTGAGCGTACTTTTGTTCATTCCATACATATTTGCCAACGGCCTTCTATGTATCAGGCTCGGCAATCAGGCACAGGAGATAAAATGGGGAGCAGGACTGAAATCTAGACCCTCTTCCCAACAGCGTGGCGTGACGAGGGCCATTGCTCCTGGACCCTACTGGCAGGCATTGTGGGATGGACCGAGCGATTCCTGGGCACTGTGATTCAGGAGAGAATAAGTAGGGCTCAGTCCAGCTATCTCACCGTGGTTTTACTGAATGGGTTGTGAGACTGGATGGGAAAACTGAATTGCTTGGGACAATAGAGAGAATTTCGGTGCCTTGACAAAAAGACAGCAGAAGAAAGAAAATCCTCAGAAAGTAGTTCTTTCTCTAAAGGGAAGAGGCTATACAGAGAAATGAAAATATCCAAAGAACGTTGACTTAAAGTTGCTGTATGTATGGAATGAAATGAGATCATCCATGGAAAGTACTCAACACCAACACTCAAATATACTGAGAATCAATAAAATTTAGTTGTCGCTATTGTTATTATTGCCATTGTTACTCTACCCCTTCCTCTGAACCTCTGTGAAATCTTCATTCACATCAACATTGTCAACCTTTTGGAGCTGGACTTTTGGGGGGAAGGGAAGATTTCAGGAAGATAGGGAAAACTACTAAGTCTGGCCTCACGATAGGCTTCGGGTAAAAAAGTCAAAGGCTGCCCAAAGAGAACAAGTCACTTTTGGGGTATATGCCATTTAATGTATGCTTACCTTGTGCCAGGAACAGGCTCAAGAGCCTGATGTACATTATTTCCTCTAATTCTCAAAAACACCCTCTGATGTAAGTACTATTATCATGCTCCATTTTAAAGACGAGGAAACCAAGGCACCAAGAACTCAATGATTTGCTCCAAGTTCTACACTTCGTAAGTGGGTGGAATTGGATTCAAATCCCAAAGCTCCAAAGCTCACCCACTCTACCACCCTCCACTAACCACAAGCCCCTTGAAGGCAGGAAAAGACAGTGTTGAGAGGAAGCACGGCCTCGGACGTTATCGTCATTTTATAAATAAGAGAATTAAGAGTCTGAAAGTGATGTAACATAATCTGTATGTTTTGAAATGAGTTTGGCACTGCAACCTTTACCTTCTGACTCCTACTCGAGTGCTCTTTCCATCATAGGAAGCTGACTATTCTGTGAGAACAATTCACATGTCATGCACGATTGCTGTTTCCACTCCTGGGCTGATAGGATCACCAAGCCCCAGCCAGGATTAGAGTCTTCTTCGATTCATGACCTATTCTTTTCCAGTCTGGGTTATTCAAAGGTCAGTTGGACTAATGGAGGAGGGCTGCTTTGCAGTCTATGTTCAATTTAAAATGCGTGATGTCTGTCAGGCTTATTATTTTTAAAAGAGAGCTCTCATTGGAGCAGAGATGCTATTTTAGAGATGATGCTGTGATTGGTTTTAGAGAGTAGATCAGATAGGATTCAGAAAGATAGTGTTGAAATTCATGTGGAAAAAATGGGACCTAAATTCTCAAATGAACTCCTGATAAGAACAAAAAGATTCTCTGAAATATTTCACAGTCTTTTGAGGCTATTAAGAAAGTGCCCAGCCAGGACTGAAAAGAGCATTAATGGTTATTTCTTTATGGCGATTGAATTATAGCATCAATCTCCACCTCGCTTGAATCACACGGAAGGAGGTTATTTTAAAAATTAGATACAAGTGTTCTGGTTTAAAAGGTGGCTGGCTAGTAACCCTTGACCCAACCTCTTCCAACGCCCCGATAAAAGTCTATGAAGAAAGAGAAAATGTCAAAAATGCACTTAAAAACCTGCAGACTGTCACTGACAAAGTGCCGCTAGAATCTGGCACGAATTAACACCAACTTGAATGCCAACAGGATTGGCTCGAGAATGTAGATTCTGCCCCAGCCTTGCTCTGATACTAGAAACAAAAGTAAGTCTGCTAGATGGAAAACGGTAGTAATACTAGTTAACGCTGTTAAAAGGTGAACGGGTATGTTAAAATTTTTAAGCGTTTATTTGCACTGAGGTCGATTTGAACTAGGAAGTACCCAACAGGAACTGGTTAGGGCACTCCATGGTCAGGAGCTATGGGCAGGGTATCTATAGACAAGATGGAGAAGCAAAACAAGGAAATTATGTGATTGGCTGTGGCTTAAGCGCTTGCATTATTTGGGAAAGCCTAATTGGCTGTTTGTGATTGGTTGTTCTTATTACCCTTGAGGTATTTACGGGAATTGGCTCCGGCTCAGGTTTCGGTTTGCTTACTAGGCTACCAAGGCCTTAGAGGCACTTCAGTCGAATGGCCTATGGTGTTTGACTCCTTTAACAACACTTACTGAGTGCTGACTGTGGGTGAGGTACTGCTCTCAGCATTTTGCGTGAACTACATCATCCAACCCTCGTAACAACCCTGTGAAGTGGGGACTATTATTTCTCCCATTTTACAGATGAGGAAACTGAGGCACAAAGAGGCTAAGTGTCTTGTCCAGGGCCGCAAAGAGAGTAAGTGAGCTAAGATTAAAATCCACACACTTTATCCAGTCCCTCTTTCATTGTGTGCCCAGTTCAGAAACACAGTCTTTCTTTATTTTTTTTAAGGTGTATTCATATATCTTGAGAGAGAGGGAGAGAGAGAGTGCATGTGAGCAGGGGAGGGGCAGACAGAAAGAGAGAGGGAGAGAGAGAATTCCAAGCTGATAGTGTGGAGCCCCGTGTGGTACTCGAACTAATGAACCATGAGATCATGACCTGAGCTGAAATCAAGAGTCAGGACACCTAACCAACTGAACCACCCAGGCATCCCAAGGTCTGTCTTTCTTTTTTTTTTTAATTTTTTAAAAATGTTTATTTATTTTTGAGAGAGAGACAGAGCATGAGCGGGGGAGGGGCAGAGAGAGAGGGAGACACAGAATGCGAAGCAGGCTCCAGGCTCTGAGCTGTCAGCGCAGAGCCTGACGTGGGGCTTGAACTCACGAACCATGAAATCATGACCTGAGTCCAAGTCGGAGGCTCATCCAACTGAGCCACCCAGGTGCCCCAGACACCCCAAGGTCTTTCTATCAGAAGTCTAGGCAACCATAACTCCACCATGTCCAGTGATAACAAAGTGTATTGTCATGAAATGCAGTGCCGAATTGCAAAGCATCAAACAAGATAAAGGGAAACAAATGATGACAAACATAAGAAGAAACTGATAGTTTCAGAATTATTTCGGTGACTTCTGTAGAAAAATTAGAAACCCCACAAAACTGGGTTTATAGAGAATCTGAACAATACATACATATTATAATATATAATATTATAAGCAAAATTATCCCTTTTATTAAAATGTCTGAGAAATATTCACAAAAGCAGATCTTACACTAGACCACAAAGAAAGGTTTAGTAAATCTTAAAAAGTAGAATACATTCTCTGCCTAAAATAAAGTAAATCTAGAAATCAAGAAAGAACTTCAAGGGTAAGGCCCTGAATCTCATGGAAATGAAAAACACTCTCCTAAAAAGTGATTATTATGAGAGGAAATCAGTGGCAAGATTGAAGGATATTTAGAAAATTGTAAAAAGGGTACTATACCATACTGTACTCTTACAAAACTCATGGGATGTTGTCAAAGCTATCCTCCTAGGAAAATTCATAGCATAAAGTGATCTCCTTATTTAACAACAAAATAAAACAAGTAAACTTCCTTCTTGGAATAACTTAGAAAATAAACAGCAAGTTACCTTGAGGTAACTTAAACATGAGGCAGAACAAACATCACTGTGCAATGGATAGATGTTGTGGAGACTGTGGAATGGTTTCCTTAGGGTTCCAGTCCTAACCTCATTTTGTCTCATTGTCTCATATAAAAGCTGGAAAGTGAAATAACTAACTTCCCGGGGTCCCTTGTGGTTAGTAGTGGCCATGTGAGAAAAGTGTTACTGCTGAGAGCTCAGTGGAGGATGATTGATGGGGCTTCTTGGAACCACTCTTGCTTTTTTTTTTTTTTAATGTTTATTTATTTATTTGGAGAGAGAGAAAGCACAAGTGGGGGAAAGGCAGAGAGAGAGAGGGACAGAGAGATTCCTAAGCAGGCTCCATGCTATCAGTACAGAGTCTGATGTGGGGTTCAAACCCACAAACCATGAGATCATGACCTGAGCCAAAATCAAGAGTCAGACACTTAAGCGACTAAGCCATCCAGGTGCCCCAGACCTCCTCTTGCTTTAATGGTCAAAAGTGGTACAGACAGAGATGATTTAGTGCTTTCCCCCTTCCCAAATCACATTTTCTGTCTTGGGCATACCTCTGATACCTGAGGTCATAATAACCATCTTGTGACCAGGAAGCTGCCAACATGAGGGGAAAAGCCAAAGGGTTGGGTATAGTGAATCTGAAGAGTAGAACAAGGTTGAATCTCTGATGGCACTGGTGAGTAGCTGAGCAATGCCAGCCACTGCCCCCTCCAAACTTATTATTATGTTGGAAAAATAAATGCTTATTTGCTAAATCCACAATTAGTTTCATTTTGTGATGCAAGCAGCTGAATACACTTCTAGCTTACATTGTATACAAATCAAAGAAATGATTCTGAAAATAAAAACAAAACTTCTGGCAAGTCTAATTTTTAAAAAGAGTGAAGGGCACCTGCATGGCTCAGAAGGTTGAGCATTGACTCTTGATTTTGGCTCAGGTCATATCTCTTGGTTCGTGGAATCAGTCCCTGCAATGAGCTCTGTGCTGTGTGGAGTGTGCTTGGTATTCTCTCTCTGTGCTTCTCTCTCTTGTGCTCTTCCCACTTGTGCTCTCTCTCTCTCTCTCTCAAAATAAATAAATTAAAAAAAAAAGAGTGAAAAGAAAGTAAATAAAATTAAGATTTATACCTAGTGTATCATAATTAGAGAGAAGATTTTAAGAGAGCATCAGGCTTATAAAACTGGCATTCTCCAAGTGGATTTTTCTTGCTATAGAAAAAAATAAATGACAAATAATCACTGTATATTCAGATTTTTTTATTCCCTTCTAATTATTGTATTAGTCAGGAGCTGGTCAGGAAAATGAAACACTCTGGATATTTCGAGGAGAACGTGATTTAGGAGAGGAAACCATATGCTTAAAAAACTATTGGAAAAACAAACGGACACACAAAACCACTGGAAAAGGCAGAGGAAAAAAGGCTAGGGAAGATGGTTGATGGTGCTCAGGTTTTTGCTAGCTTTCAGAGCATCAGGAAGTTGCTGCTATCTCCCCCCTCTGCAACCTCAAGAACCCAACACCAACCAGTGGTCACAGTTGCCTTTCCCACCAAGTGGGTGTTTCTGACAGGAAAGGCCCTGAGGCCACTGCACAGCAGGAGGAGGAATAACATAGTTTCCTTCTGCCTTCTAAATCTCCCAGTGAGTGCCTTTCATCAACAGACTGTGAGTCAGAACCCTGCCTGCACAGGATTTGGGGAAATGTAGTTCTCAGGTTTCTATCCCCTGAAATGCAGAGAGAAGGAGAATGGTATAAATACCAGCAGCCATCCTGGCACATTTATTTATTTTATTATTATTAAACATTTTATTTAGGAAAACATGAAAAACGCATATTCATTCTCTCTCTGTGTGTATAGTAATTATATATTTTAAATACTTATATATGTACATGTATATTAATTATGTTTCATATAATTCTATGCTATGTGCTCACCATCCCCCAAAATATATTGTATTAAAATTCTAGAAGCAGAGTTCTGTTCAAACAGTTTTATCTACAGATAATTTAATGAAGAGGCTGTTTACAGAAGTGTGATCAAGCATTTAGGAAGTGCTTGTATATTGAGGTATTCCAGACCTGCAATGATGGGAAGCCATTGCCATCCCAATCCTGCAAAGGGACCAAGGGAGTGTGGAGGTTTTTAAGTACATCTACAAATGTTTTGCTACTTCCCCCTTAAAGCAATAGCACTTAATTCTCCTCCACTTGAGTGTGGGCTGGACTTAGTGACTGCCTTCAAATGAACACAATGTGGCAGAAGAGAGGGTGTATGACTTCTGAGACTAAAAGGCACGTGGCTTCCTGCTTGTTCCCTCTCTGGATCGCTTGTTCTAGGGGGTGCCAGCTGCCATTTTGTAAGACATTCAAGCAACCCTTTGGAGACGGCCACAGGGTAGGGACCTGAGCCCTCCTGCCAGCAACCACGCGTGGGAACTTGGGATCAGATCCTCCAGCTCAGTTAAGCCTTCAGATGAGTGTAGTCCACAGCATCTTGGCTGCAAACTCATGTGAGACCCTGAGCCAGAACCACCTGGCTGAGGGCTACTCCTAGACCCACCCATCAGACGCTTCGGGAGATCATAGGGTTTGTTGTTAAATTTGGGGGTGATTTGTTATACGGCAGGAGAGAACTGTACGTGGAGAAAAATAATGTCCCAAGAGAATATTTGAATTGTGGAGGAGGGACTCAATGTTCAGTGGGGGCAGCAAGACAGGGATCTGCATCTCTTATTGCCCCTGAGTCTCCAATTTTAATGATGAGGAGATCTGCAGGGGAAATTGGTCCCTTTCCCATGGAGCCGAAATGCATCCAGTCCAGGGGTCAGCGAAACTGAAGAAGCTGGCCCGCACAGGTGGAGACCGGCTGTTGTCCCAGCAGAGAAGTGACAACACTGAGTGGCATCAGCACCTCGTGCCCTGTACTGACCTGTGAGTGCAATGAGAACATGACTCCGGTTTCATTTCTGCATTCCCACTCTCACACCGTTGTCTCTTGTGGCCAAGCTGGCCCAGAACCATGCAGGGGAGGGGGGTGGGGTGGGGGGGGTGCTGGGGAGGTAATTGTGGAAACAGCAGCAGCTACACTAAGTTGATACAATACAAATCCACCACAGAGTTGCAAAAGGGAAAAAAATAGAAGAACAGCAAAATGAAGTACTAAATCTATCTACCTCAGCTAATGCAGGTGGGGTGCAGGGAAGCAAAAGTAGTTTCACGTTAGAAAAATCTATTAATATATTAACAGTAGTTCAACAATCTCATTGAGAAAAACCGTATAATAATCTCAATAGGTGACAAAAAAGATGTCCAGATAAGATTCAACATTCCTGCCCAATTTTTAACAATACCCTTAGAAATCTAGGGGAAAAAAGAAACCCCTCTTTCATATACAACATTGTATATTAACAGCCTGTTCCATTCCTAACGTTGACCAGAAATGTTCCCGCTAGCCAGGAAGAGATACTGCACGTCTGTATTATTATATAGCGCGGTTCTAGAAATTCCATCGGATGCAATAAGACATCAGGCAGAAATAAAAGGTGAAATTACTGTTATTTGCAGACAACGTGATGATATATCTTTTAAAAAGTGCGAGAGATCAGCTGGGAGCTCTTAACCTTCATTCATAATAAGTCAAATGGTGGCATGCAAGAAAAACGAACAAAATCCAGTAGCTTTCTTCTGCGCCAGCAAAACCACTCAGATAATATAATCAGGAACAGAGCTCAACCCTAGCAGAAACTAGAAAACATTAAATGCCCCACGACATTGGCATTTTTGAAAAATCCAAATCATTGATTTTGTTGAATGTCTCTTAATTTGGGCTTGTCTGATGCCTCCCCATAATTAGATTCAGGTTATGCCCTTTTGGCCGGAATATCTCAGAAGTGGTGTTGCGTCCTTCTCTGTGCCTCCCGTGATGAGGACCATGTCGGTTTGTCCCATTACCGATGATACTAACTTTGATCTCTGTTAATGCGGTGTCTGCAAGGTTTCTCTCCCACGAAGTTATTACTTTTCCCTTTGTAGTTATTAAGCACCTTGTGGGAATTTGTTTTGAGACCACATAAATATCCTGTTTCTCATTACATTTTCCCTCATTGTCAACTATTTTCCATAGTAATGCTGCCAAGGAGGTGGTGAGATGTACATTTATATGTAGCACTAGAGTGAGTATAAATAGGTCACGTTCTCTGAAAAGCACTTGAAGATCTGTAGGGGGAAGATTAAAAATCACCAGAGTCTTTGAGGTGATAATCCAACTTCTAGGAATCTATTCTAAGAAATAGCCGAAACGTGGCCCAAGTATTGTTTTAACTTCAGAAATATTTATAATAGTGAAAATTGGGTAACATGATAAATGGCCAAATAAATAAATTATGATAGTTCTAGATAAAGAATAATATATAATCAATTATGGTATTCTTAAAGGTTAATGAAAAAACACTATTATTTGAAGATAGGGGTTTTGATCCACATACACAGGATGTGCCTATAGGGTAGTAGTCTTTCATAAATCCCTTTTTATATTATTTTTATCTATTTATTTTTAAAATTTTTTTAATGTTTATTTATTTTTGAGATGGAGAGAGACAGAGCACGAACAGGGGACGGTCAGAGAGAGAAAGAGACACAGAATCTGAAACAGGCTCCAGGCTCTGAGCTGTCAGCACAGAACCTGATGCGGGGCTCGAACTCACAGGGCGTGAGATCATGATCTGAGCCGAAGTTGGATGCTCAACCGACTGAGCCACCCAGGTGCCCCTAATGTTTATTTATTTTTGACAGAGAGAGAGACAGAGCACGAGACGGGGAGGGGCAGAGAGAGAGGGAGATACAGAATCTGAAACAGGCTCCAGGCTCTGAGCTGTCAGCACAGAGCCCGACACGGGGCTCAAACTCACAGACCACTAGATCATGATCTGAGCCGAAGTCGGACGCTCAACCGACCGAGTCAACCAGCCACCCCTATTTTTATTTTTTTTTAATGTTTATTTATTTTTGAGACAGAGAAAGAGAGAACGAGCAAGGGAGGGGCAGAGAGAGAGGGAGACAGAATCTGAAGCAGGTTCCAGGCTCTGAGCTGTCAGCACAGAGCCCATCCCCGGGCTTGAACTCATGAGCGGTGAGATCATGACCTGAGCCAAAGTCCGATGCTTAACCGACTGAGCCACCCAGGCACCCTTCGTAAATACATTTTTAAAACACCAAAACTTTATAAGAGTGTTTGTTTTCAAATACAAGTAATTTTCAGTTCTTTTATATTTTGTTGTATTTCCCCAGTGTACTCAATAAATTTAAGCATTCTTTTCATAATTGAAAAAAAAAATCTTAAATGAGAAACACCGCATACAAATTAATTTTCTTGCACATTTTCCTTGTGCAGATTTGTGATCGGTTATGTTGTCTCCTCTGGAGTCGGCAACAGAGAGTCAATGGAACAGCTGACGAAGCAGGTAAAATCACTTTGCTATGTTTGGTTGCCATTGAACTAAGACATGTAATACTGTATGAGTATATCCACCTGGTCAGACTGTTTTATTTATTAACCTCGCAGATTTGATCGGCAATTCACCCAATAGTTAGGCAATATTTTATAATTTGCAATGTACTTGTATATGTATATACATTATCTCATTTACTAAATTCTGAACTTATTTAGGTCATCGTAATCCAACTGTGAAGAGAGTCTTGAACGTTTCATTGAAGACTCAAGTCACTTAGCCTCTTTAGACCTCTCTTTCCTTGCTATGAGCACAATGTGGTAGGAAGGGCATGGGCCTGGGCCACCACAGAGCAGAGTTATCTTTCTGCTCCTTATCAGTAGTGTGACCTTTGTCCAGTCACTTCGTCTCTCTGTGCTTCATTTTTCTCGTCCTCAAAACAAAGGACTCCTAAGGTTTCATTGAGCTGTGTTGGTCTCTGATTCTTATACGATGTGTCAGTTCCTTCCGTGTCCAATTTGCTTGGTTCCTGTGGGTCACTGCAATGTCAACAAACGTCAGCGTGTCTGCAGACATCATCCTGCAAATGTACCTTCACAAGTTCGCACCAGAAGAGGACTGTGTTTTGTTTTGCCCTGGTAGTCATAAGCACCAGGTAAAAATGGCATTTTTACTTCATTTCCCCAGAAACTTTGGACCTCTCCCTAGCGTGGCCCAGTTCTTCAGTGTCAACTCCCTTCCCATCTAACCCCCCCCCCCTCCCTCCGCCCCGGAAGACTGTTGGCCACGCTGCGGCAAAAGAAACTTTATAAATAATTGCACAGCTATTAGACATTAAGCAGGAGGGCAAAGCACAGTCCTCTGAGCTCAATAAACAATGTCCCAAATAAACACTTCCCAGTGAGTTGGGAGAAATAGTTGGCAAGGGGAGTTCATGCCCCCAATTCCTCTCAAGGAGACGATGCCTTGAGCAACTGTTTACAAGGATATGCTTTTCGATTGACCCTCACACTAAACCCTGTTCCACCTGATAAGACCTACAGCACTTTTAATAAAATGAGCTCCTTATAGAACACAGTTTGATTAATTCCTGAGTCGCTTCCTCCGAGGTCTGCTTAGGATAAAGCTTGCCAACCTTGCCAAGTTTTTAAGGCTTCCAGTAGTCTTCATCAAACCAAGATTTGGGAATAGAGCATATTTATTTAGGACCAATCACAGTATGGTTAAAGCCAATTATATCAATTAGCCCACAACAGTCTTGTGAGCTATCTTATCTTCATTTTACCAAATGAGAAACTGTCTCAGATGAAACAAGTTGCCCTGGGTCACACAACTAGACATCTCTGCCTGGCACAATCTATGATCTCTTTACGGTACTGTGGCCATCTAGATCTGAGGAATTCTGGGTAAATCCCAATCCACCTTCATGCTGTTGCTGTACAGCCATTTATTCACTCGACAAACATTTATCAGGTGTCCCCTACGTGTCACCGTCTTAGTCTGTTCTGGCTGCTGTAACAAAAGACTACACGCTTAATGGTTTATGTACCACAGCAATTTATGTCTCACAGTTCTGGAGGCCAGAAGTTCAAGATCAGGGTGTGGGCACAGTCAGGTTCTGGTGAGATGGCTCTTCCAGGCTGCGGACTGCCTCCTTCTCAAAGTGTCCTCACATGGCAAAGAGCAGAGCAGAGAGCTCCCTCGTGACTCTTACAAGGTCACTGATCCCATTGTGGGGCTCCATCCACACAACCTCATCTGATTCTCATTACCTCCCAAAGACCCCACTTCCTAATAATATCACAGTGGTGGGGAGTGGGGGAGGGAGAGCTTCAACATATAAATCTGGCGGTGGGGAGGGGCGGGGGACACAGACATGGAGTTCATAACAGTCAGGAACTGCACTAGGCTCTGGGAATTCATTATTGAACAGGAAGGAAAAAGTACCTCCATCTGTTGGAGCTTACCTTCGAGGGAGACGTATGGGGAACAGAATGAGCAGGTGAAATACCTAGTGCACGAGGGGTGGCACGTGGTAAGGAGAATGGTGGCCTACACGGACGGGGATCGGTCTGGGACATGGTTCCTGTCCGGGATGTCTGTTAAACATCCATGCGGAGGGTGAACTGCAGGACACTTGGAAATACGGTCTGGAGTCCAGGGAGAGGTGAAAGAAAACACTTTACTCTGAGAAAGAGTCACAGGAGAAATCCTAGAATATCTATCTATCTATCTATCTATCTATCTATCTATATTAGAGATAAGAGAGAGAGAGAGAGAGTGAACTGGGGAGAGGGGCAGAGGGAGAGAGAGAGAATCCCAAGCGGAGTCTGAGGGAGGACTTGATCCCACAACCCTAGGCTCACAACCTGAGCCAAAACCAAGAGTCGGAGGCTCAACTGACAGAGCCACCCAGGTGCCCCTGGGGTTTTTGTCTATTTGTAGTTTGATAGCTCCCAGTCAGCAAAGTCTGAGCCAGTTGGAAACCCTGGAGGTAAGAGAAACAGCAAGTGTTGGGAGACATAAAAGGCACTCGGTCCGGCTGGACAGTGGGACGTTAGGAAAATGGGAAAGGAAGTTGGAGAGCAGTAACCAGAGAAAGGATCCAAAGGGTCACACGGAGCTTGGTTTTGCTCCAGGGAGAAGAGGAAGGCCTTGAATGGGAGAGAGGCAGGAAGGTGAAGACTGGCGGCAGTGAAGTCTGAGCGAGGTGGCCCCTGCAGGGGCCCCGGTGAGCGAGGTCGGCAGCCTTGGCCAAGGCAGAGGCACAAGACGGAGACAATGAGTTGTCTGCTTAGACTTGGTCACTGAATAACAGGGCTTGGAGATTGATCGGACGGAGATGAAGGCTGAGCAAGGGTGAGGAGGGAGTCGGGCTGCCCAGGTTTCTGGCGCAGGCACCCAGGTGGGTGACAGCACGCTCTCCAATACTGGGGGGATTCAGGAAGGGAAGCCAGTGTGGGAAGATGAAAGGTGAGGTTAGTTAGTGTCACATATATTGTGTTAGAGGTGACTGGAAAGTCCAGGTAAACAATCGCGTGTGTAGATTGGAAACTCGTGGGCAAAATTTGAAGTACAGGTATTCGGGACACACGCACACACACACTCCAGAGTGGATAGGGGTCACCCTGGGGTAGTACAGAGCATGCAGAGTGGAGAGGACAGAACTTCCAAGGAACCCTGCATTATGCACATGCGCTCTCTTAATTTATTGTCTTAACAACCCAAAGAGCTCAGTGTTATCTTTTCTTTGTCAAATCCACTTACATGTGACTTCTCCATCTATTCCATGGGAACATCTAGTGAGTGAAAGCATATAGACAAAGTTTGTGTACTGCCGTAAAGTCTCTCTTTAATGTTAGAATTATGTAATATCCTGTACAGGTTAAAATGAGAAACTCCCCCATTTTTTACAATTTTTGAAGCAAGGGTATTTGGGCTGATACTATGGTTTAGACTGAGAGCCAGGGAAGTTACTGACATGGTAAACGTCAGGTTATAGAACCCTAGAGGAAGTGGAGGTTTTGATACATGAAAATGGTCTTTTGGTCAATTAATATAAAAAAAAATAAGAAAATTTCCTCATGTTCCTTCCAGTAATCAATCAGGAGACATGGTGGTTCAACAAAGAATCATCACACAAGGAGAAATAGCACAAAATGCAAAGTATTTTGTTATTACTTTTTAGTTCCTTTCTTGTAGGAGTTCATGGCAGGAAAGGGAAAATATTTCTATAGAATCTTAAGAAAGCCTTTCCATGTGGGCTGGTCCCAAATACATAAAACAGAATAGAAGCTGTTGAAAGGAACTTTTAAACATAATGGGTAAGTGTGTCTTTTTTCTCTTGAAAAATTGTTACACTGTGTGATTTAAAAACATCTTAAATCCCCCAACAGAAATCCACTAAAATGCAATAATTTCATTGTAGGATGTGCTGAAAATAAGATTTAACCCCGTGACTGCTCACCAAAGTGAGAAAGATTATATGCTAGAATGGTACATGGAGCGGGTTCCATGGTCCGCATAGCTGACTGCCGCAGAGATGCCTCCAGAGCGAGCTGTGTGCCTTCAATGCCATTGTGTAAGTATTCACATTCAGCTGAGCCATGAGATATGGCTCCTACATTTATATAAAGTAGAAAAGAAAGCCATTTTCCAAGTTTGTTTCCACAGCAACAATACTCCACATTGTCTTCTTTCTGTATCTAAACATGATTAAGCTTCAACTAGAGGGTGTGGACTCAAATCCTTGCAAGAGAACCAGTTGAGACCGACTTTGAGTGTGAAGTCTCCAGGGGTCACATTCATTCAGCACACAGTGATTACAAGCCTACCCTGGGGACCATGCTAGGGCCCTGGAGATGCAGGGATGGAGAAGACCCAAGGCCTGCCCTCTGGATCGTCAGATACTGGTGAGACAGAGAGCCAGGCAAGGGTAGATACAATGCACACATAATATCACAGGTGCTGCAATAGAGGCATATTTGGAGGATTAGGAGGGAACAACTAACAGCCCAAAGAATTCATGGATATTTTACCTGGATCTGGAATAACTGATGAACCTTCGCCAGAAGAGTAAGAGAGGGAGAACAATGAAGGCAAAGGGAGTTGTATGTGCAACACACACACACACACACACACACACACACACACACACACACACACATAGACGTATGAGAACAATTTCACTGAGAAAAGCAATTTGGGGTGGTTAGAAGAGAGTCAGAGTGGAGAAGATGGGGAGCATGATATGAGGCTGGCAAAGTGGCTGGGGCGGTCTGGGAAGGACCCTATGTGCCTTACTAAAGTGTGATGTAGACGATGAGGCGTGATCAGGTCTTCGTGAGGAGAATAGTCAGATGGGCTGCAGAATAAACAGTGGGAATAATTGGAAGATCTGGGGGAGAGGGACAGAGGTAGAGAGATGCAGCTAAGATCTCCTAGTATATCTGAAGATTTGGGAATTTGCCGAGACGTCAAAACATACGTGTAGGCTTTGGCTGCTAACAGATCACTCGGCAAAGGTTCATCTTTCTTTCACCTCTTCTCCCTTCCTTCCCAATCTTGTTTAACCCCGGAGTGGGCAGATGAGCTGGAGCTAATCCTTTGCGGGGGTTTTGCAGATGAAGAATTTAGGCCTGACAAGAAAGATCACCAGCCCAAGATTCTACCACTAGTAAGTGGCAGGACTGGCCCTTGGACGCCAGAGGTTGGGTGTGCAGTTATCACACTGTGCCACCTCTACTGTGTGGGAGGTTTGTCGTCAGAATTAAATGAGAGAATTTAATTAAATGTCTCTGGCTGAGATGATGATATAGTTAACCCTTTGATTGATTCCTTACTCCTCTCCCAATATTTGTCCTCCAGGTCTGTGACCTTGACCTGGGCACTCCCCAATTTTCAGGGTCTCACAAAGGCCCTTGAGTTCTGTACGTTCTCTCTTTGTTTTCAATGTTTATTTATCTATTTTGAGAAAAAGAGGAAGCATTTGTGGGTGAGCAGAGAGAGAGGGAGAGAGAATCCCGAGCAGGCTCCTCACTGTCAGTGCAGAGCCCGATGTGGGGTTTGATTTCACAAACCATGAGATCATGACCTGAGCCAAAATCGAGAGTCAGATTTTTAATCAACTGAGCCACCCAGGTGCTCCCTCCCCTCTCTCTTGAACTTAAAGGAGGAGACTCAGACTGAGATTTCAAGACATGAAATTCGGGTGAAGCAGAAGCTTGTGCTCTCTTCTCATAGATCCATGAGAGCTGGACCACACAGGGAACAGCTAAGGGACTATGCAGTCCTTAACCTTAGACCCTGCCTTTCATTTATACTCCCCCTCTGGCTATACTTTCTGCTCTTGGGATCTGAGAGATATCCCCCATCTGCTTCCAATAAGCTCTCTTTTTGGGTTTGTGTCCTTCTGAATGGGTTTCTATTTCTTACCCTTAAATATTCCCGGACTCTCTACAACCTTGGACAATGTTCTCATGTGTGAATTTTGCATGTGCTCAATTGTAAACCCCATCAGAGCCAGATTTTTTTAAAAATGTTAGGGAGAGTGATCAAATTCATACTGAGCTTCAGCCCTGAAAGTATATTTCTCTGCTCATAGCTTGTTATGATGTAAAACAGGCTGTTTCTGTTGCCTTTTAGGTGTTTTGTTTTTTTTTTTTTAAACCTCCAGATAGTTCATACCAAAGATCTCTACAGAACATTTCTCTGCTTCTAGTTGGCTTAAAATATTTGACCAGACTTGGTCTAACCATATTGCTGAGTATGAGTACTCACTGTAATGACGAATTTTATAAGTACTGAGAGTAACGGTACTGGAGAACATACATGCAGAGTAGGGGGCACCAATAATTTTAGGATTCAGGTCACATATCTGTTTACAATTGTCATAAGTCTGCACATGCACATGCACCCCCCCCCCCCACACACACACATACACACATAGCAGGATTTTACAGCACAAAAGGCAGTACCTGACTTTTGAAAATATGTCCTTTTTGATTTTGACAGTGAGCTATGCCAGGTGGTCAATTTGAATGACCATTAATCAGTGCAATGGGGTGTCAGAGGAGTCAGGAATCATTAGGAAAGTATTGTCTCTGAAAGATTTTGCAAGTTTCTAAATTTATTTTTATCTAAAGAGACTCATGAGGCTCCACCGATGGCATATGTGTCCTATTTATTCCATCAGAACCAGGGTGGTCGAACACAGAGACACCAATGAGGGATGAGCTAAATCGGGCTGGAGGCAGCTGCACTCTCAGGGGTCACGGCTAATCGCGGCAAAGGGTCGGTGCAAAGACATCATCTCATCCGAGGGGTGTGTGCAAGGTAGGGGTACCCAAGCAAGGCGAAGGCCCTGAAATATGCCAGGTCTCCGGAGATTGGCACCACCAGGGGACAATTCTGTCTTGGGCAGGCTGGCCTGGTGCTAAAAATGTGCCAGGCTTGCCACTGAGTTAGGCCTGTATCTTCAGCAAGGGTCGGCTTTCTACCAAGGAAAAATACCCAGTTTTAAAGGGACATAGCTTAGCTAGTCACCCTCGGGTATCTGAACATTGCTATTAAACTGTAAAACTGTCATAAGAGGAAGCATGAAGATTAATAGATAATATTCTTTAGCACTTTAATTTTGTAGAATTCAAAATATAAGAAAATGAATTCCCTGGCCTCTTGCCAAAGCAGATATAAATAAGTAGCTATCGAGGTTCTAATTTCCTGAGAATTTTAATAAAGAGAAATATTTATGGTTTGAAATCACCTCCAAAATTATGCAGCAAAGAATAGATAGTTTATGACTTCGGAGAACAAAAAGAAACTTGCAAATACTTGCTGTTGGCAGATCAATTAAGTGGTAATACAAGCTACATTATAATTTTAATCACCATGAAATTAAAATATGGTAATGAGTGTTAACATGACTTTATCCTTTCAAACTATGATTTAATTTATGGAACTTTCCTTGACTACTTCCTTATTTCCATGGCTATTTTTCTTACTCTGTGTGCTACTTTAGATTATACACTTTCCAATGCATATTATTCAGGACAGCCACCAGTTAAATGAGTGCCTCGTCACTTATCAATTAAGGATCTTGTTGGCTATTCTTGTTCATTTTAATCTAGTTCTTTCTGCTTCCCTGCATAAAATATACGGAAAATTAAAGTAACTCTTTTATTTCTTTCTTTTTCATGTTTATTTATTTATTTATTTTTGAGAGAGAGAGAGAGAGAGAGAGAGAGAGAGAGAGCAGGAGATGGGCAGAGAAAGAGGGAGAGAGAGAATCCCAAGGAGATTGCACATGGTCAGCACAGAGCCCCCCATGGGGCTCGATCTCACAAACCATGAGATCATGACCTGAGCTGAAATTAAGAGTCGGGTGCTTAACCAACTGAGCCACCCAGGCACCCTGAGGTAACTCTTTTTTTAAGGTCTCTTTCTGGTTTTCAAATTGTTTATTTTTTCCAGTGATGCAAAGACAACCCAAGTGTCAGCCTATCTTCTTCAAGGACAGCTTTCCTCTAACATAGTTGGGGAAAAGTAAGGAGTTGGTTCTCAGCATCCATGTCGCAGCTATTTGGGTCTGGTGCACACCTCCTGCTTCCCCCGTCCCCGCTGGAGCTCTGGGTGCTCTCCTTCCTCTCATAGGGTGCCACCACCCTCATGGATGGATCATGTTGCAAAGACTCTGTTTCCCTTTACTGCTCAAATCTCTAATTCCAAATGCCTCCCTGTTGACGCTCCATGCTGGGATGTCCAAAAGTTATCTCAACAAAGGAGAAGAAAATGTTTAATAGCACACCAAATGTGACTCAATGGTCAATGGGAAAAGAACAACAGAGAAAGGTAAACTCTTCCCAGAGGATCCCACTCTGTCTCCCCAAGGGACCAGTTTACTCCCTTTGTCTTGAGGCCAGCACTCCTCTGTGTCCCCCCAGATGACCCTTCTTCTGCAACTCCCTACATGTAAATACGCACCTGTCCCCTGCACTGTGGGAAACCCCACCCCCCAACTGTCGCTGTCGGTCTAACTCTAGAATTCATTTGTTCTTCCCTATCAGGCAATCCCAGGGTCACTGTAATCCCATTTTCCAAACGCATTTAAAAAAATATGATTTGTTCATCCAAAGCATCATGAAGGAGTGGGGTTGGCTTGGAGTGGGATGCTGAAGCAAGGCAGTCTTAGGTAGGTGCCTGAGCTGGGACAGCTTTCCTCTAACATATTTGGGGAAAAGGAACAAGTATGTTCTTGGCATCCACGTCCCAACACTTCTGGGACCAGGTATACCTCCCTGTGCCTGTGATAAACCATGCTCAGACCAAGCAAACATGACTTAGTCGCTGACTCGAGGAAACACCAACTCTTGCAAGGTGAGGCTGTGAACCAGCTAAACAGTTATCAGAACGAAGGACGTGCTCATCAGAACTCAACTCAAAATCCTAAACTCCCTTTACTCACCAATCTAAAGCTATTATGCCGTAAACTCTACGGAATCCTAACTCCTTCCTTGTCTTGCAAGATTTGCTTTCAATCACTGCCTGGGCCCTTGTTCCGGGCTTTGGTGGCTCCCTGTCAGCATCCTGGTTTACCTGTCCAGCCTGGTCTCCATCATCCCCAACACTGTGCTTTCTTCCAGAATCCTGAAGAAGTCGTCACCACCCCCCAGTATATGCATAAACACCAGGATGTTTCACACCTCCACGGCTTTGTCCACTGTTTTAAGTCCCCTCCCCCTTGCCTTCTTGTTGCTTTGAATAGATTCTCCTCCACTTTTACTGGTCTGAGGGCCCCTTTTCGGGAAGCCTGCCCTGAACCTCATGCCACACAAAGTGGCCATCCTTGTCTTTGGTCAGAGCCCTTCGTGCCCTTATAACATCACCCGGAATGGTCATCTATATGTCCTGCCCTCTCAGCAGAACTCCGTGAGAACAGAAACTGTCTCACTGAGCTCTGGGTGCCCTGTATCCGCACCCCCCCGTCCCCCCACTCCTCGTTGTAGTTCCTCAGGAATGCACGGCTGGGGGCTGTTGAACTGAACTGGACTGAGCTGGACTTTGCCATCATAACAATGGTGAATATATTTCTCGGTTTATTATTTGTCTTTCATTTAGGTTGTGTGAGTTTTTGATACAGCGCAGGTTTTAATTTTTATGGAGTTAAATCTGTTGATCTCTGTGTGATTCCTTCTATTGATTTTGAGCTTAAAAAGTGACAAACTGATTTTTATTTTTTAGAAAAAAAATTTTTTTTAACGTTTATTTATTTTTGAGGCAGAGAGAGACAGAGCATGAACAGGGGAGGGCAGAGAGAGAGGGAGACACAGAATCTGAAACAGGCTCCAGGCTCTGAGCTGTCAGCACAAAGCCCGACGCGGGGCTCAAACTCACGGACCATGAGATCATGACCTGAGCCGAAGTCGGACGCTTAACCGATCAAGCCACCCGGGCGCCCCAAGGAACTGATTTTTAAGAGACTCTTCCTGACTTGGCTGAGGAATTCTGCAGCATCCTCCTCCTCACGGGAAATAGGGAAAGAGTATAAGGCAGAGGAGAAAAGGAGACATCTTCTCCATCTCTTCTCAGAAGTTCAGGGCTCTTTTCCTTTGCTTCTCTGTGAGGGACGGTACATGGGTTAAAAGGCACAGTTATATTTTGTACCTTGGCTTTTCTAATTTTCATCAGTACATGAAGACAGCTGTCTTCAAGCTAAGCAATTCCATTCGTCTTTAGGCCCCCAAAGACAGCCTATTCCTAAATGCTTTCAAGTGACAGAAAAACAACATTTGCTGTTTTACTCTTTTCTCACCTTATTTTCTAACTAAGTATTAATACACCACAGCAATTTACTCAGCAGGCTGTGCTCGCCCAGCTTCATGCTTTGCTGTTGGCTTTTCTCCATCTGAAATGTTGGCTCATCCTCCCAGGACTAGCTGAAATGTTACAGCCTTGATAAGCCCTTTCTCTGATGAGCTCCTTCTCCTAAACCCGTCCCCCCCCCCCCCCTTGCAGATACGCGCTTGTATATAACACTACCAAAATGTAAGCAACACAAGGCCACAACCGAAGTCCCAGGCATTCCTTTACGCATTTCCTGTTTAAATATTGGCAAAATGTAGCAGGTTCTCTGCCAGGCACAGGAGAGAGTAGTGGACCAGACAGGCCCTGGCTCTGTTCTCATGGCACTTGTACTCTAGCAGGGGAGACAGCCAGCCATTTAACAGATCGTTCCACATTTGCGAGCTTAGAAAGTGCTACAGAGGAAAAGTGTAGGAAGGTAAGTGAACGGAGGAATTGAGTGAAGGGGAGGTCAAGGAAAGCTCATCTGGGAAGTGATACCTTAAGTTGACATGTGAAGACTGC
This sequence comes from Puma concolor, assembly GCF_028749965.1. Classification (NCBI taxonomy): domain Eukaryota; kingdom Metazoa; phylum Chordata; class Mammalia; order Carnivora; family Felidae; genus Puma; species Puma concolor. Next base: position 45,680,876 of record NC_141676.1, on the reverse strand, counting down.
TGCCGTTAGCTAGGTAGCATGGCGAGTGGGGGAGGGCACAGCACGTAGGGAAGGGAATAGCATCTGCAAAGTTTCTGAACCATGTATTTCCGCAGGGAGGGCTAAGGTGACCACTTGCATACAGAAGGTACTCAACACACACGTATTCTGTAAAGAAAGTGGCAACGTACATTAAATGAGATTATTGTGTACAATTCTTTCCAATGTTCTACCAGGTTCGACTCCTCCAAGTGGAAGCACCAAGAGTAAAATTAAGAGCTGGAAATTTAGTGAGAGAGAGAATATGACAGTGATTAAGAACAGGGCTCTGTTGTCAGACAGGGTCAGGTCTCAGTTCTATTATTTATGCTAGCTGTGCAACCTGGGGCAAGCTGCTTAACTTCTCTGTGCCTTACTTTCTTCATCTGCAAAACAGGATGATGATGATGATGATGGTGATGATGATGACAATGACGATAAACGATGCCTACCTCAT